>NC_092135.1:15060433-15685433 GCF_043159975.1 Macaca nemestrina
ATTAACTCTTATCCATGCAACAAACGTATGTTAATATTCAGTCTTTGCACTAGATGCTAGGAAAACAAGATGTACAGACACAATTTTTGTTGTTATGGAGCTCCTTTGTAGAGCTAATACAGTGTACTAAAGAACACAAAGGAAGGATACCTATCCACCTCATGATAGAGTTGAGTTGGAGGGTGGGAGAATTTCCTAAAGGAGATGTCTTCTTGAAAATTTGGAAAAGAATGGTTTGATTAAGAAGACAAGAAGGTGTGTTCCTATAAATCATCGCTATAAAGAGAACAGTGTGTGCTAAGACAAGTATTTGACAGGGCAGTAAGTCTGGGGAATTTCAAGCATATCAGGGTGACTTCTAAATGAGCAGGATGAGATAATCAGGGAACAATCAGTGGGGTCAAACACGGTCATAAGTGGTCAGAAAGAATTCTACATCTATCTAATTTTAAGCCATTTAGATTTTATAATGACACAGCGTACAAAATTTAAGACTAGACTCAACTTGTATAATCCACTTCAGTAACTTCTACATAATGTTTTTCTATATCTTCATAGTCTTTGAAATGTATGTAATAAACCGTCCAAATAAAATCTATTTTTAAAAGAGTTACAACAGAGAAAAACTAGTTTAAAGACAGAAGGTGCAAACAACCTCCTTCTGTATGAGTTCTAGAATCTTGTTTCGACATTTAAAAACAGCGTAAAGTGTGTACCATTCTGGGCCTATTTTATTGAAATGTTATTCCTATTAGAATAACAGCGACTAAAATTTATCAGCATCTTAAAATCATGAAATCATAAAACACCAGATCCAGATTTTTTTAAAAGTCTGAAATCATCTAATCCCATTACAGTTATAGAAAACAAAAGTTAGGATCAGAGAGAGAAGTGAATTCTCCCACTGTCAGTAGTTGAGAAAGCAAGGTGTACAATCAACAACTGCTACGTTATAGTCCTGATTTCTTTTTTTTTTTTTTTTTTTTTTGAGGCGGAGTCTCGCTCTGTTGCCCAGGCTGGAGTGCAGTGGCGCGATCTCGGCTCACTGCAAGCTCCGCCTCCCGGGTTCCCGCCATTCTCCTGCCTCAGCCTCCCGAGTAGCTGGGACTACAGGCGCCACCACCACGACCGGCTAATTTTTTTTGTATTTTTAGTGGAGACGGGGTTTCATTGTGTTAGCCAGGATGGTCTCGATCTCCTGACCTCGTGATCCGCCCGTCTCGGCCTCCCAAAGTGCTGGGATTACAGGCTTGAGCCACCGCGCCCGGCCAGTCCTGATTTCTTTAATGTTCACCAGTCTGCCTGATATTTCACTTTTCAACATCCATTACTGTGAATGAATGGAAAAAATTTACTGATGGTCATTTAAATTATCTTCTGCAATTTTCAACAAATGAAATAATTTGAAGCTGTTTTAAAAGCTCAAAACAAGACTATTTGACAAAAATATATGGTAGCTTTCCAAAGTTCCTTGTGACAAGGTTAAAACAAAATCTATACTTGAAAATCTTTTCCAATTTACAACAAATTGAAGAATTCATAAGATGCACACAGGCTTCTGATTCAGGGAGGTAAAATCATCCTCTTTTACTCTCAAAATTCAATTAAAGTGATAATAAAGAAATGCAATAATAATAATAATAATAATAATAATAATAATAATGATAATAGTGCTTACCAGAAGTTTTGGGGACAGACATCAGACCACATCAGTAGCCTGATAATAATGACAGGCTTCTAAAAACAGAACTCATTTGAGATCTTATTGATAGACAACCCAGAGAACAGAAAATTACAGTTAAAAACATCCACTGAAAAGTATAGCATATGTAGTGGAAAAGTCACCATCTCCTCTCAAACTGAGCCTCAGAGTGTCTGAGGTGAAAGCTGGCAAATATGAGCTGTGTTTTAGATATTAATTAGAAGAATATTTAGAGAAAAGTGTGACAGTTAATTCCTCCACACTTCCCCCACCTCATTATACTCTAAAAATACAGAGCGACAGTAACAGTGGCATTCAGGTGTAAGAACAATCCTAAAAAACTACTCTCCAAAGAAGTTGGCTTATTCACTCATTCATATCAGGGGCCATTGAATGAGTTTGAGAAACTCAGAGCATGCTCTTTAAGCATCGAGGCTTAGCTTTGCGTGCCTAGTTGCTTAGCACCCACTCAAACAAGAATAAATCTTGTAGTGACATATCCTACCAATTTACATGGAAGTCAGAATCTACTCTCCAGTTCTGGAAAAATAGAGAACTATTGTGTAAAGAGGTTTATATAACAAGAGGATAAACTCATAGCAGCTCTGTTAACTACCAACCTAGTACATCATTTAAAAGAGATAAGAATAAAAACCAACTGTACAAGAAAAAAACACTAACAAATAAAAGACTATGTTATTCAGGATAGGGAAGATTTTGCTGAATAAACAACTCTGATATTTCAAATGACAATAATGCCATCTTAAATCTGGCTTGTTATTATGACACAAGATAAAATGGCCCGTGCAAAAACAACCGAAGCAAATAGCTTTACCTAGAAGCGACACACATTGCTTCCCATCAGATTACACAGACTAGTACTAGCTTCATGGTCCTACTCACAGACAGGAGGGGAAATACATCAAGTTTCAAACATACTGGTATGTATTCATTCAATGGCCTAATTAAATAAAAAAATTCCTAGGAAGTGCCCAGATGGTAGAGGAGTTGAATTATTTGATGAGAATCAATACTGATCCTGGAAGAAATAAAAGCTTTAGAAGACAATAACTTTTTTTAAAATGTAATTATTCTTTTCAGCAAGGTTAGTTATGATGTATACCCGAAACTAATTTCAGGTGCTATGAAAAAAAGAGTTGTTAATGAATAAAACGGATTTTGTTTTGTTTTAAAAAGTTATTAAAAGTGTATAGATATAAAAGCCATAAGAAATGAAAGGTAAATTTGAGCAAATCCTGAAAACGGCTTGTATGTCTATGTGTGCGCGCATGTGTGAAAGAGAGGATGAATTATTCAAGAGCAAAAAGAACAACCCAGAAATTCCAAAATCCGTCCAATGGGATATTTACAGGAATAAAAAAAAACAATCAATAAGGGAAAGAATGAATGCATAAATAAAGGAACAAACTAGTTAATTAAATAATTATTGTTTTTAAAATTTCAAGCTCAAGAAAACTGACAATATTCACAATAAGAGGACCTATTAAGTACTGAGTAGGAAGAATAGTAAGACTCACATCTAGAGACACCTTTATAGAATTTAATAACATTAATAATAATGGGAAAATCCTTTCAGAACTTTCTGTTGGTTGATTGGTTGTTGAGGACTAAGCTCTGATTTTTTATCTTGCCCATATTCCTACCTGAGAGGTCTGGGGGGTCATGTCCTACAAACCACAAATTCTCATCAGATGGATTTTCTTTGACCCTATATATTGGGACTTACTTTTCAATCTGACTTTGGCATAACATTATGAGACAAGGAAAAAAAATATCTAACCCCAAAATATATTTCCTTGCCATACCTTGAAATTGTCCTGCAAAGTCTCTTGTGGGAAAAATCCACGTTCTATAAAGAATCATCTTCTCCCTTTGTTCTTTGTTTTCCTTCCTCCCTTCCCAGATCTAGGAGATAGTCAACTAAGAGCCAGGCACCCTTTTAAGTATGATAAAAAAACAATTGACAACCTGCTCTCTCCAAAGTCTGCTAAGAGCTTCCTCTGCACAATAAAATTTGGTCTCCACAATCATTTATCTTTAACCTGAATGTTCCTTTCTATTGATCCCAGGTCTTCAGACAAACTCAACCAATTGCTGACCAGAAAATGTTTAAATTTACCTATAGCCTGGAAGCCGCCACTTCGAGTTGTCCCACCTTTCTAAACCAAACCAATGTATTTCTTAAGTGTATTTGATCAATGTATCATGCCTTCCTAAAATATATAAAACCGAGCTGTGCCCCAACCACCTTGGGCAGATATTTTCAGGACCTCCTGAGGGCTGTGTCATGGGCCATGGTCACTCATATTTGGCTTAGAATAAATGTCTTCAAATATTTTACAGATCTTGACACTTTTCAACAACAGTTGTTTTTATTTTTTATGTTCTCCACTAAAAGATATGAATTATGTCTGTATATTCTCAACTAAAACATGTTTGTATGTTTTCTACTAAAATACATACATTTTATGCCTGAGCTTCACATCTGCACTTCTGGATATTAGAAGACAGTAGAGTATCATGTTCAAAGTTTAAAGAAATATGCTGTTGAATTTATTATTCCATACCCTTACAAACTATTAATCAACTGTAATAATTTGACCATTGCAAATCTGATTAATGCAAAAGTAAATATCATATAAATGCTTTGAAAATCTTGAATTTAAACAATCTAAAGTGTGGAAGTATACCAATAAAATGAAAGACATCTAAGAAATAAGAAAGAATAGAATCAAATAAATAAGAACTAAATCATAAGTTCAGTACAAAGTAATCCAAGGGTGAGAAATGAGCTGTAAGCCTAGAATGGATTAGCCCCACAAAAAAATTTCTTCTAGAAGAGAGTGAATTCTAGGATACACATTCCATGAATGAGAAACTAGAAGCTCTAAATATAATAAAGCTCTTATTTGTCCTCAAAATAACCAGAAGAATGACAATTTATAAAGTTCAAGAAAGCCCAGAAGAAGCTCTAAAAAAATATGCTCTCAGTACAAAAAATAGCCATTATAAATAAAACCTATATTTTAGAATTTATGACATTTGAAGTTTCTATCTCACCGGTTTTGTTAAAATGTGTCCTTCAACGGGTACATCTTATCTCAAGAAAAGCAATATTTAAACAAAGGCAATCTTATCTAAGAACACAATAGTATCTACATAACCATTATAAATACCACTTATTGGTTGTCATTTTTACAAAAGAAAAAAAAAACAGTATATACAGAAATACAGAAGACTAAACAACTGTATAAGTAAATGTCGTAAACTTTTACAGTCCATACTGTATTTTTATAATTTTACAGCATAGAAATTTAAGAGAATTTGTCTAAACACAATGGAAATGGAGTTTGTTACTTAAATAGTATAGTAGTTTGTGAAGCAACACAAATAATTTAACTGACTATACCTGGTATACAAAGAGGGTTTGGATAATTTTAAATAATGAAAATTACTGTTTCAATTTCATGGTAACAATTACTATGAAAAAGGGCTTGAGATTTTCTAAGGAAGATGCCAAGCAAAAAATTTATTTATATAGGCCTGATTTTTATTCCCCCTATTTTCCCAAAATATACTACCCTAACTAGGTGTATTTAGTACTCTGATGCTATTGTCTTTTTATTTGCTTACTATTGAACTAACAATACATGTGGCTTTAAACTAAGTACACATATCTCTATTGTCAAAATATTTTAGTCTAAGAAGATGGATTGCAAACTACCCATTTTCTTTAAAATAAATCAACACTATTTCGGTAAAAGCTTAGAATTTGAAAGAATTGTGAAGATTGTAACTCTAGACACTATACATACATGTATGTAAAATGAAGTACAAAGACTCCGAGGGAAAACTCAGACCAAAATCATTAACTCAGCTCCCCGTCTGCCATGTCAGTGCTAGGCGGCTGCTAGCGGTCTTCAATTCTGTGACTACAGTCCCCTAACCGAAGCCCTTGGCAGCTTCCTCATCTTGACTCTTTATATATAACATATACCACTAAGCTCTCTCAATTTTATTTTTGAAATATATCTCAAATCCACTGACTTCTCCCTATCCTAATTACAACCACACTATGAAAAAGGGCTTGAGATTTTCTAAGGAAGATGCCAAGCAAAAAATTTATTTATATAGGCTTGATTTTTATTCCCCCTATTTTCCCAAAATATACTACCCTAACTAGGTGTATTTAGTACTCTGATGCTATTGTCTTTTTATAGTCAGTTAGTCGACCATTATTTATAATGTTTCTACTAGCTTCCAGGTACATTTCCACTTGCTGTACCATTAAAGTAGAGAGGAAGAGTGCCTATATTCAACATGGTTACCTCACAATGGGAGTAACAAATATGAAAAAAAAAATTGACTAAATGAATCAGATAATAGAGGGATGAACAATATGAAGAAAACCAAACCACAATTTAGATCATCACATTGTTAGTAATTCTTAGGGGGTGTCATGCTTAGATGTCCCACAAGTTCCATGCATCTCTCTGACCAAATCCCTTACTCTTTACCATCCTAGTAGCTTGTTACTCCAATCACTCCCAAGCAGTAAAGAGATGAAGATATACAAAGATACCTGACATTATCTGGAAATTCCAGGTCTGGAATGGCTCTGTTAGGAACTCTGCTGACTTATCGGCCAGGGAGATAACCATAACTAGGGAATTTCATAACAAAACAAAGCAACTTTATTTTTAAAGTCTCCGAAAAATGTCCTTAGGGTACACAGCCAATAAAGAAACATTTATTCAAGAAAATCTGCTACATCTCAGTAAGAACTGTTTGAATCTGCAGCTCTTCAGTCATACCACGCTCTCTTTCTTCTCCTCACCCCTAGTTCAGCATAATAAAAGTTCTACTCTAGGTGGGTTTTGCCAAGAAAACCATGATCCGTTTCCCACATCTCTCACTTAAAGACTACACGAGCTCCTCCAGTGGGGAAGGATGCTAACAGTTTTCTTCCAGCTCTGTGTTAGGAAGGCAAAATTCCAGGTATCTCAACATGAAGTACAAAGGCTTTAAGCCAGCTGTGGCAGAACGTGTCTTGGAAAAGTGTTCGCCACAGATGTCTAGGGGAGAAATACATTTCATTCCATCTTTCCCTCTTCATTGACTATAGTGACCATATCTATGCCATTTACTTTCATGCTTTTTCATTTTAAATGGAATAAGGGAGGTATTCAAATACTTGTAGAAAAAAGAATGGTATAAAAACCCTTGTATGTCGAGTTATAAAATCGTGTCCATCAAAACAGGGTGGAGCAGTGTCCCCCAGGAATCATTCCCCAAACCTAAGAATATGTTCTTATATGGAAATAGGGTCGGTCATTAATCAAATATGATTGGCATCATCATAACAACAGGAGAAGGGACATAAGACAGAAACACAGATGGAAACAGAAACTAGAGTTATCCTGCCCAAAGCCAAGGTACACCAGGGAATGCAGCAACCACCAGAAGCTAGAAAACAGGCACAGGGCAGATTCTCCCTCTGAGCCCCCAGGAAGAATTCAACCTTGCCAGTGCCTTGATGCCAGACTTTTAGCCTCAACTGTGAGAAAACACATTTTTGTTGTTTTAAGCCTCTAATTCTGTGGTACTTTGTTATAGTAGCCTGAGGAAACTATTACATCATCTTCTTAGATTTAGCTCAAATGCCCTTTCATCCTTAAATCTTCCTTGATTCCAACTACAAATTGAGCACTTACAGAGGAAAAGTTATGTCTTTTGATTTGCACCCTCTCTGACTAGCCAAAGAGGTACACAAAAGAAGATTTTGTGCCTTCTTTTGAAAAGATAAGGTTTCTTCCCTCTGGAAGCAATTCTTTCCTCTTCCGAATGCTTACAGCACTTAACAAAGAAGGAAAAAACAGATTCAGGTTAAGGTGTCTGAACAATATAGTGACTCCAATGAAAAGATGTAGAACAAAATTTGCAGTACATACTAAACAATAACTATAAACTGATACAAATGCCCCAAATCAGAAAATTGTCAATATAGTGTCTTTCATGGTTCCTAGGAACTGGGGCAGGCTCCTCAGTCTTCTTCCTGGAAACACTTATTTTGTCTCTCCAGGAACGCTTGAGACCCATAGTGAAATGAAGAGGATCTCTTGCTGAAAGTGTGCTCCCCTCTCCCTTCAAGAGATAAGAGTTGTTGACAGGAAGGATGAGACTAAATTTCCTCCTATGCTGTTCTTAGAAGAAACCCAGCTGGGATTCCTTATCACCATTCCAACAACCTACATCTGGAGGTGAAAACAATAGGCACAAGTGTTGTCATTGGCTGTAGGGTTGCCTCTCTTCTAGTAGCGGAGAATAGCGGTGTAAAATACCAGCGGAGAGCACAAAGCTTGACATTTTATTTGCGTGTTCAGAAAACACCCTAGAGACTAAGAAAAAAAATAACCTCTCATTCCTAGTGTGCAATTTATAACAAAATGCAATCATAGAAAATCTTATTTCTTTCCCTGGATTCTGTTTCATTTTTGTGGCTCTTGGCAAGCTTATTATGACAATATAGACCTAGAGAATGGCTGACATTCTTATGACAAACACAAACCTTAATGATACATTTTATGGTGTGTGATTTGAGATGCTCATCCTTGAGTGTGCATAATGCTCTGAATCATCATTGTTTTGGCATCAAGGTATGATTGATATTAGATGTTACATGTAGTATTTTGTCACCTCCAAGATGCAACTTTTAAAATTGAATTCTCTCGAACATTTACCAACTGTATGTTATTATCTCTGGAGGAAAGAATATTTAGATAATTGGGAACTCTAAAACGTTGATGTAGGGATTTATGATTTGGATAAAATTGCCTTCTGCAACATGAAGTTTTGAGCGACTGGAAAAATTCTTACATCCCACAAATACTCAGAACTTATGAAGTATATCCAGATATATTCAGATTCATACTGAGTCTTTATTGAATTTTTCGTTTAACAGATCTGTGCCTTTGATCTTTGATCCCAAAAGACTCAACTCAGCATACTACCATATCTCACTGAAACGTGTATTTTCGTGCTCAGTGAAATACAACTTTTCAAAACTGAGCACTGTTTTACAAAATGTCTCATGTGAACTTAGAAGATTTTCATATAAGGAAACTGTAAAAATCAGTTCTACATTTTAAAATTGCTTAATATTTTTAGGGTCTACAATTTACAGATAAGCACCATTCCTGTCTTAACCTACAATCATAGCCCAGGACACAGGTACCAGAAAAATAGACAAATTCAGCTTTGTAATTGTTACAATACAATCTTCATCACTTCACTTTAACAATAAGTGTGTCTCTGCCCACATCTAGGATTCATTCACCTGATTATGTTTCATGATCCAGATAATATTGCTGAGTTCAAAATAGATCTAGGTATAAGCAAAAGAGCTAAGAAATCTCATGCAAAAGCAATTGTGTCAATCATGATGCTCTCTCACCTTTTCTTCCAACAAAGACAGATATTGATTGAGCTCATTTTCTATATGAAATGTTACCCTAAATTCTAGGTAGAATTCAAATAAGAAAGAGGCACAATCCCTAATATCAAGAAATTTTAAGAAGCACCTTGCTTTCTAAGGCAGTGTTGAGTCATCCTCAACATGGTGACTCAATAATTGCAGAAAAGGATCACAAGCAAGCAAGTTTCTGTGAACAGAAAAAGTCTATTGCTAAGTAGCTGTGGGGGTCTATACTGTGACTCCAGAACCAAAAAGACAGACTGCTTGAGGCACCAAGCATTTTGGTTTTTAACGTCTGTTTTTTTTTAAGTTTATTTTTACAAAATGGTTTATGAAAGTATAAAAATTAAGTATTACTCATGTAATTATGGAAAAAATGCCATAATTCATTCAGTCCTAGAAAGTCTTGTACAGACAGCCCTATACAATGAGAGTTGCAGAAAGATTTAGTTACAGATAGGAGGAAGGAAAAAAAAAAAAAACCAGTGGAACGGAGGTATGAACAATCCAATCACTTTGATACTTTTCTATTTCCATTGGTGATTTTTCTTATTTTCCACTTTCTTCAAAACTCATCACTCTGTGTTCAACATGTTGCAAAATTTAGAGACTGAAGCATACTTATACATTACATTTGTGCATAGTTCTTAGTCCTGTAAGGTTTAGCAGAGGTACCTCTGAAGCTGCCATGTGCAGTGAATTTAAGGAAAAAAGCTGAACTCCCTTCTCTTCCTCACACCTGAGTCCACCTTGCTTCAATCAGAGGAGCTCTGCTTTTATCTAATTTTTTAAATGTTGGACTTCTGCATAGTATTTCTAACAAAAGGGGTACATTTTGAAAAAGTTAAACTGTCTATTTCAATTCTCTCATTTTGAAAATGAGGAATATGAAAGTGCATAGAGATTAAGAACCTTCACAAGGTCACAACTAAGGAATTGAAAAGAAAATTAGGGGCCGGGAGCAGTGGCTCACACCTGTAATCCCAATAATTTGGGAGGCTGAGGCAGGCATATGACTTGAGGCCAGGATTTAGAAACCAGCCTGGCCAACATGATGAAACCTCGTCTCTACCAAAACTACAAAAATTAGCCAGGCGTGGTGATGCATGCCTGTAATCCCAGCTACTCAGGAGGCTAAGGTGGGAGAATCACTTGAACCCGGGAGGCGGAGGTTGCAGTGAGCTGAGATTGCGCCATTGCACTCCAGGCTGGGAGACAGAGTGAGACTCTGTCTCAAAAATAAAATTAGGAAGAAATTAAATTTAAGTCTGAGTAAAAAAGTTATTTTACATGTCCCTTGTAGACTTATTTTTTATTTTTCTTTGTCATCAATCTATATCATCAAAAGAAGGATATAAAATACCTGCTTTGAAACTCAATGCTCATAAGTACAATTACTTTTTCTTCTTCTTCTTTTTTTTTTTTTTTTTTTTGAGATGGGGTTTTGCTCTTGTTGCCCAGGCTGGAGTGCAATGGCACAATCTTGGCTCACTGCAACTTCCTTCTCCTGGGTTCAAGTGATTCTCCTGCCTCAACCTCCTGAGTAGTTGGGATTACAGGCGCCCACCACCATGCCTGGCTAAGTTTTGTATTTTTAGTAGAGACAAGGTTTCACCATATTGGCCAGGCTGGTCTCGAACTCCTGACCTCAGGTGATCCAACTGCTTTGGCGTCCCAAAGTGCTGGGATTACTGGTGTGAGCAACCACACCCGGCCCATTGTTCCTTCTTATTTATGGTTTTGCTTTCTGTGGTTTCAGTTACCCTGAGGTCAACCACAGTCCAAAAAGATTAAATGAAAAATTCCAGAAACAAGTCATAAGTTTTACATTGTGCATCATTCTGAGTAGTTGGATTGAATGTCATGTTGTTTCCTCATTTCACCTGGGACACAAGTCATCCCTTTGTAAAACATATCCAGGCGTACTCTATAAACCTGATAATCATTTTATAGCTATCTGGGTTATCAGATCAACAGTCCCTTTATTGCAGTACTTGTGTTTGATTAACCCTTATAAGATTTAATAATGGCCCCAAAGCCCAAGAGTAGTGATCTTGGCATATTGTTATAATTGTTCCATTTTATTTGTTAATTTGTCAATCTCTTATTGTGCATAAATTATAAATTGAACTTTATCATAGATATGTATATAGAGGAAAAATATAGCATATATTGGGTTCAGTACCATCTGCAATTTCAGATACTCACTGGGGGTCTTGGAAATTATCCTCCATGGAGAAGGGTGGATTACTGTATATATGTACAGACAAAACTGTAGAATGAGTCAGTTTAAGAGAGCCTAACCTAAAATAAGTACATTGCTATATTTAGATATTATAAATGCCAATGTTTTAGAAAACAAATTCATAAAATACTTTCAAAATAAATTTTGCCAAAATGCCTATCCGTGGATGTTCTGATAATATTTACAAAACAGGGAAAAAATATATTAATATATAAAGGTATCTTAAGATGTTTTGTCTGATGCCTTACAGAATTCTGTTTATCAATAATTAGAACATACAGGGTAGTTAAGTGTAGTTCCAGCTTACATTTTACCATATATTTCAAATGTGCAGGATTCCTACAGAGAATATATTTCCAGTTTGTTAGCATTTGCTATAAATGCAATACGAGTAAAGACATAAAAAGACAACGTTGCCATACAGAAAACAAAATAAACTTCAGGAAAACATCTAGATCAAATAACCTCATTATTTTGCAAATGATGTCACTTAATAGGTCACAAATTTGCAAACAATTAAAAGAAACCATAAACATTACCTGCTGTGAAGCACAGAATAACCTTAACTTAACATAATAGAATGGTCATGGCCTTTATAGTCAAAGAGAATTAATTATAAATTCGAGCTCTGTCAGTACCTCTCTGAATCTCTATTTCCTTTTATGTTTACTGGAGATAGTAATATGTTATTAAGGTCAGGTGATTAAAAAATGAGAAAATACACAAGGACTTTTTAAAAAAAGTCCTTGCCACAAAATACTTTCTACAGACTGAAAATGTGTGTTCACCCAACATTGATATGTTGAAACTCCACCTTTAATGTAATGGTATTGGGAGGTGGGGCTTTTGAGAGGCGATCAGGTCATAAGGGTGAAGTTCTTATGAATGGGATTAGTGCCCTTACAAAACAGTGTGCTTCTCTTGGCCATGTGAGGGCAGAAAAAGAAGATAGTCATCCACAAGCCAAGAAGCCAGCCAGACACCAGACTTGCTGGGACTTTGATCTTGGAGTTCTTAGCCTCCAGAGTTATGAGAAATAAATGTTGTTTATAAGCCATCAGTTTATAGTATTTTGTTACTGCAGCCTGATCTGGCTAAAACAATACTATAAACCAATATTAGGTCCACTTACATGCTAATAGTGGTACCATAACTAGAATCAATAGTAGTAATAACAGTAATGGTAGAAGTTGTAAATTTCTAAAAGTAAAGAAGGCAGATAGAAACACTACATCATTGCTTCTCCTTTCCAGTATTCCATAAAAAGATAAAAATGGAATGTATAAAATGACGTTAACCCTTAACAGAGCATAGAAGAGAACGGTCCCAAAGCCCAAGAGTAGTGATCCTGGCATATTGTTATAACTGTTCCATTTTATTTGTTAATTTGTCAATCTGTTATTGTTCACAAATTATAAATTGAACTTTATCATAGGTATGTATATAGAGGAAAAATATAGCATATATTGGGACAAAAAATTTCAACAATTATTTGAAAATGGAAAGGGTCAGAAGTACTATTGAAAGATTCAGTCCCAGCTTTGGGCATGCGTCCTGGGGCAATAGTCACAGAGGATGCCCAGCTGCCAGCAGAGCTTCAGAGACACTTTACATTCAGAAATCTTCGCTACAGTGTGGGCCAGAGTGAGCATCCAAACTTAAATTGTGGGCATAAATAAGCACACATCCATGGGAGCAGTTCAATTCATGTAACACACAAAGCAACTTATGGTCAAGAATCTAGGGCTAGACAAAATATTCTCCTGTATTTAATGTCTGTGTAAAGGCCCTGCTGAGGAGAGCCCTCCCTAATCTGACAGTAAGGGCTCCCCTGGCACAGCCACCAGCTCCACTCAGGAGCCTCCCTGTCAATAGCCTGTCTACAAACTGTGAGCACGTTGGCCCTTCTGTTGCTCTACACATAAATATAAATCCAAAATGAAGAATCCATAGAATTTTGAAGAAACTCTGAAACATGAAAAGCACTGATAATTAAAAGAAAAGAAAAAGAACTTTAAAAATAGGTGCAGGAAAATATATACATTTTATGTATAGACAAGAACAGGATATTACAAAACAGAAAAGTTATAAAACCTGATATTAAAATACCATTTTCAAAATTAAAAAAATGATAAATGATACAGGAGAGTAAGGTAAAGAAATGACTAGAGGATATAACAAAAGATGACACAGAAAATGAGGAAAGAAATTAGAAGCAAAGAGGATGCACCATACAGAAGTTTCAGAAGGAGAGACTAGAAAAAAAAAAATGGGGAAAAATTTATTCAATAATTAATTTAAGTAATTAATTTATGAAAATTTCTGATATCTGAAGGAATACATGGTCAAATTAAAGGCAAGATGCATAAAAATAAAAAAAAGTTCTATGGATAAATTTTAAATTGCAGAATGCTAAAGTCCCTAAAATTCTCAAAAAAGAAAAAATAATAGTCATTTATGAAGATAGGAAAAATTGAATGAGCTCAGCCTTTTTCTTAATAACAATGCATATAAAAAGACAATGAAAAGATACCTTCAGAATTGTGAGAGGAAAATATTTTCAACCTAGAATAGAATGTACTGTCAAGCTACAATAAAATGAGAAGACAGGATAAAGATAATTTCAACATGAAAATACAATTACCTTCTTTGTACACTTAGGAAATTACTTGAGTCTATAGTTTCATGAAATAAGAGATTCATTTAATTAAAAGGAAGATGTGAATTCAATAGAGCAGGAAAAGCAAGTCCTGTGCTGACAGCAAGGTGGCCTGGAGAGTTCAAATGGGAGCAGATCAAAGAGTCTAGAAGGGATTTCCCTTGAAGAAGAGACGATTCTAGGAAGGCAGATCTCGAAAGTTTTCAACAGATGAAAAGATAATGGTCTAAGAATTGTGCTTTAAGTTGCAGAGGTGACCAAAATAAAAACAAGTAAAAAACTAAGCAAAAACACAAAGCTTTTCGGAGGACGGGGATGGAAGCTTTCTACGGCAAAATTACATGTGAGTTGTTTCTTAATATCTCCTAGGAAGTGGGTGGTACAAAATCTGATATATAAAGCAAGAGCAGTACATTGTTTAGTGATGTGAAAAAACATGCCATACAGTTAAACCATGCAAAAAGGATACCCATTCTGTCTAGGATGAAAGAATGAAAAGGCAGGATTTGTGGTCACTGTTGATTTACAATATGAGCCCCTTGTATTACTGTGGTCTTTAGATGAGAATTGTTTTTGATAAAATAAACAATAATTTTAAAGGATCAGTTCATGTTTCCAAGGCAGATTTTGAATAAGCAGACCGTAATACATGTTTTCATGTGCAAAGGTTTTATTATTGAAGTGTTCCTTGGAGAAACCAGTAACAAGACTGCATGAGGAGAACAAGGAAGGAGAAGAGCCAGGCAACAGGATGATTTCAGAGAAAAGTCTTGGTTTCAGCCTGAATTTCTAAGGCCTTGTCCTCATTAAAAGAGGGAGTTGGGCTCTTACACTCCACTCTAGGTTTCAGCCTGTCTCTGAGAAAGGCCATACTGAAGAAAGAGGAGGAGGATATGACCTTCCAGGCCTTGTCCCCCTCTCTCTCTGGGAGGCAGGGATAGGCCTTTAGAAACAAGCATAGTAAACCGGGGGGAGGGTGACAAAGAAAAGAGAAATGGATATAAAGAGACCTGAGTGGAGCACTCACAATGTCTACTACAGAGTGTTGGTCAAGATCATTGAATCTGATATTCCAGCCAGTCAGTATGAGTCAGTTACAGCTGTAATAGCTCCTCCCAACATTCTCAAACACATTTAATACACATCTATTTCCTGCTCTAGAACAATGTTGTTCATTTAATTGTACATTAATTATTAAATGTTATCATAAAGTATGCTTTGAAAAAGGCACTGGGCCCAGGTAATTTGATTTTATCATGGTTTGGGAAGTGGGGCGGGATAGTATTCCAAAAAACCTACGAGGAGTTGATGCTTGCGTTGAAGCATGCATAAGTCTTGGTCAAGCAAATCAGAGAGAAAAGTTCTTTCTAAGAAGTCACAGGTGTGAGCCATATGCAGAGGAGGAGACATGACTGAGTTTGGCACATTTTGAGAACTGTTAGTATTTCAGTGTGGAGGTAGGTGTCCATTCATCAACCACTTTTAATAGGTAATTTCTAATGATAAAAAAATTGTCTCTGTTTGCAGATGGCATGATTGTATATTTAGAAAACCCCATTGTCTCAGTCCAAAATCTCCTTAGGCTGAGAAGCAACTTCAGCAAAGTCTCAGGATAAAAAGTCAATGTGCAAAAGTCACAAACATCCCTATACGCCAATAATAGACAAACAAAGAGCCAAATCATGAGTGAACTCCCATTCACAATTGCTACAAACAGGATAAAATACCTAGTAATACAACTTACAAGGGATGTGAAGGACCTCTTCAAGGAGAACTACAAATCACTGCTCAAGGAAACCAGAGGGGACACAAACAAATGGAAAAACATGCCATTCACATGGGTAGGAAGAATCAATATCATGAAAATGGCCATACTGCCCAAAGTAATTTAGATATTCATGCTATCCCCATCAAGCTACCATTGACTCTTCACAGAATTAGAAAAAACTACTTTAAATTTCATACGGAAGCAAAAAAGAGCCCCTATAGCCAAGACAATCCTAAGCAAAAAGAATAAAGCTGGAGTCATCACACTACCTGACTTTAAATTATACTACAATGCTACAGTAACCAAAACAGCATGATACTGGTACCAAAACAGATATATAGATCAATGTAGCAGAACAGAGGCCTCAGAAATAATGCCACACATTTACAACCATCTGATCTTTGAAAAGCCTGACAAAAACAAGCAATGGGGAAAGAATTCCCTATTTAATAAACGGTGTTGGGAAAACTGGCTAGCCATAAGCAGAAAACTGAAACTAGACCCCTTCCTTACACCTTATACATAAAGTAACTCAAGATGGATTAAAGACATAAACATAAGACTAAAAACCATAAAAACCCTAGAAGAAAACCTAGGCAATACCATTCAGGATATAGGCATGGGTAAAGATTTCATGACTAAAACACTAAAAGCAATGGCAACAGAAGCCAAAATTGACAAATAGGACCTAAACTAAAGACCTGCACTGCAAAAGAAGCTATTACCAGAATGAACAGGCAACCTACAGAATGGGAGACAATTTTGCAACCTATCCATCTGACAAAGGGCTAATATCCAGAATCTACAAAGAACTCAAACACATTTACAAGAAAAAATAAAATAACCCCATCAAAAAGTGGGTGAAGGATGTGAACAGACACTTTTCAATAAGACATTTATGTGGCCAACAAACATATGAAAAAAAGCTCATCATCACTGGTCATTAGAGAAATGCACATCAAAACCACAACGAGATACCAACTCACACACATGTTTGTTGCAGCACTGTTCACAGTAGCAAAGACTTGAAACCAACCCAAATGCCCATCAATAGACTGGATAAAGAAAATGTGGCACATATACACCATGAAATACTATACAGCCATAAAAAAGATGAGTTAATGTCCTTTTCAGGGACATGGATGAAGTTGGAAACCATCATCCTGAGCAAACTAACACAACAACAGAAAACCAATCACCACATGTTCTCACTCAGAAGTGGGATTTGAACAATGAGAACACATGGACCTTGGGAGGGGAACAGCACACACCAGGGCCCATCGGGGGGCTGGGGGGCTGGGGGAGGGTTAGCATTAGGAGAGATACCTAATGTAGGTGATGGATTGATGGGTGCAGCAAACCACCATGGCACGTGTGTACCTATGTAACAAACCTGCACATTCTGCACATGTATCCCAGAACTTAAAGTATAATACATTTTTTAAAAAGTTAGTTACATCTGATAATGAATGTGGACCCAGTAAAATCTCCAATACATTAATATTTCCACGTTATTTTGATTTTTTGATATATCTTTAAAAGCAATGCGATTTTGTAGTAAATGCCTTCATTGATTAACTTTATACCCACAGGCAAGTGGTCCTTTAAAAGCAAGCTCCATCTCTACCTCTCATAAAAACACAGTGAATGTATGTGTTCACCATATACATAAGGGTAGAGCAGAAATGAGAAAGCACACCTCAATCTAACATTATCATTCTTATTCACTTTTGGTATCTAATTATTATTAATGACTTTGTTGCTAATTCGAAAACTTTCCTATCCTCACTACCTGAGTAGTATATCATTTTGGGCAAATTATTTCACCTTTCAGAGACCTATATTTTCCAGTCATAAAGTAAGGATATTTATAGTCAACTCACAAGGTTATTATCTACATTGAAGAAAGTTTTGTCATACACACAATGCAAATAACCACATGCCTGGCTCATACTAGGTGTGAGAGTTCACTGCATCTTTCCTTTTCCAGATGTTGGCCCCTACTTGCCTACTGTAATTTCAGGAAACTATTATTTCTTGATTTGATTTCTGTGTTCCAGAAACCCTGGTTATGTTATCATGCCTTGGAGAAAAAACTTGAGGTAGATATCATAATTATTATATTTTATACATTAGTAAGTAAAGGAACAAAAAGATTAAGTATCTTTCCCAATGTCACCTGCTGGATAAGGAGATAAAACCCAGGACTTAACTTTGCTGATTCTGACTAAAAACTTGAGTTCTTTCCACTAAAAAAATTTTTTCATTTTTTTAAAGCATCTGAGGTAACCCAGAATCAACCATAAGTAAAACTCACGCTTGAATGTAAAAATTTATTTTGAATGTTCTCAAGAAGTTATTTTAAAGGTCAGAGAAAAGAAAATAAGAGAACATGTTTGGGCATTGACACTGCTGCCCATCTTGCTTGGCTTACCTGAACTTTTTGTGTTCTTATTGGGTAGCTAGATTATGTAAACATTATAACCTTTACAATTGAAAAGAACATAATGATGATGCACACGTATGTTTATTGCGGAACTATTCACAATAGCAAAGACTTGGAACCAACCCAAGTGTCCATTAGTGACAGACTGGATTAAGAATATGTGGCACATATACACCATGGAATACTATGCAGCCATAAAAAAGGATAAGTTCATGTCCATTGTAGGGACATGGATGCAGCTGGAAACCATCATTCTCAGCAAACTATCACAAGGACAGAAAACCAAACACCGCATGTTCTCACTCACAGGTGGGAACTGAACAATGAGAACACTTGAACATAGGAAGGGGAACATCACACACCAGGGTCTGTCGTGGGGTAGGGGGAGGGGAGAGGGATAGCATTAGGAGATATACCTAATGTAAATGACGAGTTAATGGGTACAGCACACCAATATGGTACATGTATACATATGTAACAAACCTGCACGTTGTGCACATGTACCCTAGAACCTAAAGTATAATAAATTTTTGTTTTAAAAAAAGGAAAGAGCATAACGCTTCCATGCTGATACAGACTGCATCATCCTAAATTGTAAAAGTTGTAGGGAGTCTTTAGAGAATGTATTTTAGAGAATATATTTTAGACGTATTTTAGAGAAATGTTACATTTTTTTCCAAACTAAACAAAGGCATGAGGTATGTGACATTGCAACAGGAAGAACAGTTTCCTAAGAGTCAAAATTATCTTATTCTGAATCATTAACTGCCTCCTGAAAATTTAAAAAATATATATTTTTAGTAGTGTGCTGGTTGGCTCTACAGAAAATGACAGTAAGATGGAGTTAGGAGGGTGAAAGCTTATGGGGGATCACACCTGTGAACGTAAAAGGGATGAACAGGATTGGGCATGCCGTGTTGAGAGCCTGTGATGCAAACATGACAAAATCTCATCGAGCCCAGTGGGGACTAGCACAAATATTAGAGTAGTTCTGGAGTGAGCAGACATTGCTAGACCCTGTGTCATGGTCTTGTCCAGTCACTGACTAAGGTCACCAGCAGGCGCACATGACCTCAACTCAGAAGGTAAAGCACACCTGAAGTTAACAGCAGGAAGTTGCCAGTTGACCACACTCTTCATAGTTCAGAAAAGCAGGTCCTTACTTGAAGGAGAACTTGAGTTCTCTCTCTTTGTGTCTGCCTTATCCATCTCCGTGCCCTACAGATTCATTTCATTCATATTCATTTGGGGAATAGCTACTCCTGGGAGGAAACTGAGGCAATAAAAACTAGTGGCTAAAATTGCATTCTCCTTTTAACTTCTCATTTCAGGGCTGCAACTGTACTTTGCCCATCTCTTTCCTCCTCTATCCATTCAAACTCACATTCTCCTTAGTTATTACATCTGCTTATCTTGGTGGGGAGAATACCTTATGCTGTGTTCAGAACCCTCATTCCTGAGGGATCCGAGTTCTTGGTAAACCTATTCTTCTCAGCCTAGTTTCCTGCCCTTACTCTTTCATTGTTAGTAGATTGGAGCAAAAGAAATTGCAGTTTTTGCCATCACTGTAATGAATGTCATTAATTTAATTTTTATTTATGCCATTTATTTAATTTTCACCATTAAAGTAATGGCAAAAACTGCAATTAGTTTGCATCAACCTGACACAATTGGTCAAAATAGTACCCAGAAGTACTCAGCGGATAACCTGTATTCCACACTTATTTCTACTACCCCTATTGCATAAGAACTGCTCTATCTTCTTTTACTAATCCTGTTCAGTGGTCTGATAAGATGATGACTGATTTCATGGCCTTCTGTTCCTTAGACATGGGTATCTAAAGTGCCAGGTGATGGCCATAGCTTTTAGTTCAGAAGAATTGTTGTGTCTACTGGCAACAGTGTACCCCCTTCTGGGTATCACGACCTCTAAACTTGAAAAGCCAGGAATTGTAGGAATGAGAAGCACACAATTTCCCAGTAAGTCATTAAGAATGCTAGTACATGGGCCACTCCTGATTCAGCAGCTTGATTCCCTATGTATCTCCTATGAAGATCTATGTATTTTTCCTATTGGAGATACAATGCCATAGAGAGGTTTCTAATCCCTGATGTATGGAACCCCAGGCTCACAGAGTATTGTCTCCCAACTAGTACTTCAGTTGCACATTCAACAGACCATTCCATCCCCCCGTCAGGCAGCTTCCACTGATTGGTGTGTATGAGACAACCAGTGGATCTCATGGTTGTGGGACTACTGCTCATCCACTGCTATAAGCGGCTCTCCTGGTCAGAAGCTGCATTGGATGGAACTGTATGCCTACATGTTAGGCACTTTGGGAGCCTCTGGATGGTGGTGCTAACTGAGGCTCTGCAGGGAGGAAAGGCAAACCAGTATCTGCAGTAAGTATCTGTAAGTACAGAAAGTGTTCCTACAAGAATAAATAAATGCCACCAAATGGCTTGCTAGTCTCCTTGAATAGTAGTAACATGGGAGACAAATTGTCTCTGTGGCTGGTAGGTTGGACACTCAGAAATATATGTAGTCATTCAGGCCCTGGTTTGTGGGAATCTCTGCTTTTGGGCTGTTGCATAGCCTCCATCTCTGACTTCATGGCTATGGCATTAGTGAGTCATTGAGCAAGCACTGGGATGGCTGCTGACTTCAACTGGCTGACTCATTTATTGTACTTGGTTGGCAGTGTCTCTGCAGTGTGTTCTCTGCTGGGTACTAATATGTGATGCAGTGATCTTCACACATTGTCTCTACTCTTACATGTTCATCCTTTTGTCTCTACCTTAGACCTTTTTGTCTTTGATCTTCCAAAGCTTCTATTCTAGAGCCCTGACAAACCAGCCAGGTTATTTGCAACTTTATATGAGTCGATATGTTCTAATCCTGAACCACTTTCCTTTCCACACAGAGGATGCCCAGGTGTAGTGGCTAAAGCTTTTCCCTTAAGAAGATTCTCCTTTGCCACTGTCAGTCACGGCCACTTTTGAGTAACTAGCACTCAAAAGCTGAGATGGGTCTCGAGGTGTTAGCAGTTTCCACATTTCGCAGAGCTGGGCAATGAGCCATTTCTTGAAGGAGATGCTGAGCTTCACGTCTTCACGTCTGCCACAAGCAGACTTTGACTCTTCTTATATACTCAGCATTCCTTCCCCATTCTTTTGGTAACAGTGTCTCCCTTTGCTTTAATGAAAAACTCCTCTATTTAATGAAGTCCTGGTAAGACTTTGAATAAAGCAGACCTTCTCTTCTGATCATGTTCCTCTGACTCTTGTCTGCCATCTTTGGCCAGAGGATGAACATATGATCAAACTGGGCTCATCATAATCTCCCCAGATAAGTTATAACTGTAAAACTACAGTTATGACAAAACAACAGAAATGTCAGCTCTTGGCAAATTCTGCTTTTCCTGCTGCTGATGTTTCAGTGGTACACTGGTGGTGTCATTCTGAACGATTCTCTAAGCTACTCCAATATCTTACATCAAATGCCTTTTCTGTCCTATAAGTTAACCAGAGTAAATTTTTATTGTTTGCCATAAAAATCTCTAACTGATATGGAACTCTGAAAAATTGTACAACTAGACCTAAAACTCTAGGACAGGGTATTTATTCAAACTGAAAAAGGTGTCTCATTCTGGACAGATGCAAATATATGTATGCACAGCTTGGTGAGCATATGGCCCCTTTGCGCTAATGAGGAAAAGACATCCCTTGAAGTGGCCTTCTCGGTGACACCCTTATGTAGGATTCAACCTTGAATACCTTTGCTTGAGGCAATTCACTGTCTATCTCTTATCAGACAGCAGAAAGAGAAGGAAAATAATGCAGGGATGAAATATTTTTGAACTAGAGAAATATAATGGTTGTTATGATCCACACCTAAGTGGGACACAGAACTGATATTGACTTTGAGCTGAAGATATGGGGTAACAGAAATGAAGTCAATGATTTCCTCAGAGTTGATGGTACAGAGATTATAAGGGAGTAGGAAAAAAAGTCACATTTTAAAAAGCTTTGCTTTTGGAAAAAAGAAACATATAGTTTATCCAGGTGGCTCTAATTTAGAAGTGGAAAAGTTAACCGAAGTAATTATTCTAATTTCATCACAGAAAGAACCATTAAAAGAGAAGAAAAAGTTTATTTCAGAAGGACACAACTTTAGCATAATCTTTCAAAGGAGTTCATTCCAATATGTATTTAAAAAGTCTTCCTAAATGCATAACCTTACAAAATTGGAAGCTTTGTGCAATTCTTAGAAGAAACTATTTGATGAAAGAAAAGTAGGTTGAATTAAAAGTTTATAACTGATTATAAAAAGTTTTCAAGAGAAACCACAGAAAACAATTTTTCATACATTAATGGATAATCTGAATAGTAATATTCATGCCCCTGAATGGACAAGAGGGACTTTAAAGGTCATTCATTTGATTTTCCTATCCCAAGTCTTGTCTATCTCCAAGTAGGTCAGATATTTCCTACCAACAACTATAAAGGAAAATTCCAGAGCCTCCCTGGAAGTCACTTCAGGAAAGGAACATACTGGAGAGATTATCTAGCATAGGCTGAACCTGTGTAAACACTAGAAACAAAATGAGGGGCCATTATGTCTCATGTAACTTAACATGGAAATCAATTAAACATTTAAACCCTGAAAATGTACTATCTTCTTATCGGACAAATATTTTTATGTAGTACCAAGTCCGCTGGATACCAGTTTGCTGTCTGGATAATTTTATTGAAGATTCACATTGTTTTTAGGTAGAATTCACCCCAGGTTCTAGAAATGGAACAGGTAATAAGGCAAACTCCAACAGTGTCTTCTGCCATACTGGCCATAAGTTGCCATTTGGGATGGGCATTTGACCTGAAATCTGAGAATATGTGATGGGAAAATTGAGAGAATCATAATTTGCCACTCTGTTGCTTTGGGCACTATAAGGCCTAGTACTTCTACCTGGCACTGTTCAGCACTGGGCCTGGAAAAAAGCAACATTCAGGAGATGAGTGTCCACAGAATAGCAGAGAAATGGAACTGAATTCTTGATATGTCTGAAGCTTGCCTTTCAATTATTTAAGACAATAATCTCTTTCAATTATTTAAGACAATAAAGTTATCTTTATAGCTTAATTTACAGTTTAATTCATTTTGAATAAGGTTTATTTTTTTTTTCTTAAAAGCAAAACCACCCCACTTAATATTAGTAAGACTGGGAGTGATGTGCCGTTAATAGACTGTCCTCAATTATGTTATGCAGGAGAAGAGTGTAGAATTTTCTACCTCAAATGAGAAACTGATGATTTTTCTACATTGATGATCCAATTGTTAGTGAGTGGTCTCTGCAAAGTTTTGTCATAAATGGGTCTAATGTAGTTGCTGCTCAGCATCCACTTTAGTTGTTTGAATCCCTGTTGACCCTGTCACCTTTGGCCTTACTAAAATTTCCCTTCCCTGTGGTTGTTTGTAGTAGAGCCCACTTGTTCCTCATATCACTAACCCAAAACCCAACACATCCTACACCTACTGATCACAAAAGATACTTAATTATTAACATCAGAGTCATGCAAATAAGTTTCCCATTTTCTGATGTGTTTTCTTTAAATTAGCCCTTCCACAAACCACACTAGAAAGCCAAAAATGTAATTCCCATGGACCTTGAGAAAGGCATAGTCCCCTAGGTATGCTCATGCTAGTGGAGCCCCCTACTGCCTCTGGACTTCCCATTAGCTACACCAACAGCTCTGAGATCTCTAAGTAATGCATTTCTTCAGTTTCATGCATTTTTTTTTTCATTTCCTCATGTGTCTCGCTTGACACATATACCTGAAATTAATTTCCCCCTCAGGGCTCTTATAGAGAGTAGATGTCTTGGCTTATGGCCACTGTCCATGGACAGACCTCAAGACTAAATTAGGAAAAGATCACAACATGGAGTGAATAGTCTAAAGATGGCTAACTCCAGGCATTTGACAGTTGCCTCCTCCAGAAACAAGTAAAATTATGAATAGAAAATCACTCTCGAAAAGAACATGTAAGAGAGAACATTGGAATTCAGCAGAGAAGTGACAGAAAACATCTGAGGCACAGAAGGATAGGATAAAAGAATTAGCTAGTGCAGCCAGGATCAGCTGGGTTCCTGAAGACCACCCCCACCCCCCTGCTTCAAGGAAAAGGTAAGTGAGAGATCCTCAGCAGCCACATTCCCACCGAGGACTCCTGCAATCCTAGGTACAGGAGAGCCCCTGTACCCACATAGCCCCTTAGATTATTAGCATCGGCAGTTGCCTGGAGATCCTACAAAGGCACTGCTCCAAAGAGGGAATACATGCTAGGTCATAAACTCCCCTGGAGACCTAAGAAACTTCAGCACAATGTCATTTTGAGAGTCCAGTCTCCATCAGACTGCATCCCGCCCTGGTCCTCAACAGCCCCTGCGTCTCCACATCTTGGGAGTCCCCACTAAAATTTCCCATGTCCACTTGGAGGGCTGCAGTGGTGCAACACCAGGTAGACCCAACAATGTGGCAGCGTCGCCAGAACTGTAGGCCACACAGAGTTCTACACCCCAGGGAAAGGGTGGCACAGCACACCAGGAAGGCTGCCCTAGGACAAAGGAAACCTAAGCTGTGGAAACTCCCCAGGGGTTAAGAGCTGCTTTCCTGTGGCTGCTGACAGCAACTCCATTCCCAGCAGCAGCAGTCTCTGTGCTCCAGTTTGTGCTCTGTGGGCAAACTCCTCCTGCACACCACCATGGCTGTGGCTGCTGCCAGGAGCCAAAGTGAGCAACTCTCAGAGCCTGAAAGCTGCCTATATGGGGCTACTGACAACAAGCAGCGTGGCTTCTGTGCTCTAATATATGCTCTAAGTATGTCCTAAGTACGGGATATCCCTGAATACCACTACAGCTGCTGCTGCCACTGGGGAGCCAAATATAGACTCCCCAGAACCTGAAGGCTGCTTCTGCCTGCCTGAATCTGCTCCCACTGACAGCAACTCATTGCCTCCCAGGAGCAGGACTGCTGCACAATTTCACACACTGTAAGAACAGGCTTTATCTACCACTGCAGATTGTCCCACCCTACCTACTGTAGCCTGCACCCATGTGCACCACCAGAGGGCGTGAGTGCAGGCCGGCTTGGCATGGCGTCATCCTCAATCAGTACCTGAGCATGCCACCCAGGGACCTTGGGAGCACCCTGGCTGGTCCAGCTTTGCTAGCATCTGTGCACTCCTCCTGCGGACCTGAAGATGGGCCCACAGAGCCTGCCACCAACACCACTGCTAGCACTTACCTGCATGCACCAACTGGGTTCCAGCAAACTGTCATGCCTAGCCCATCACAGCCCCATTAACAAGTGCTACCTGGGAGCCTAAGAATTGCCACATCAGTGCTACTACCACTGTTCATGCCACACATGCTATTCGGGGGCCTATGGACCAAATACCTATCTGTCCCACCACCTCCATTGATGGCACCTGAATTAGCTCCCTGAAAGCCGAAGGATCAGGCCACCTGGACCTGCCAACACCAGTGCCTGCATAAACCATCTAGGTGCCCAGAGAAAGAAATATTTGGCCTGCAGCTGCCATGACTGGGGTTCAAGGACTGGCCTACCCAGCATCTTTATCTCTAGCAAAGGTTCACCACAGCCTCCACTAACAATTATACCCAAGCCACTAAAGAATTCACAAACACTACTGATGCTGTTCACAGCTGAATATATATTTCAAAGACTGCATTACTGTATGTACCCAGATTTAAAAATACCATACTCAAGCAACATAGACACATATTCAGTAAAGTCTTTCCCCATGAAAGACAATCCAAAGAATGAAATAAGTGACTATTTCACCAGATGTGCAGATATCAATGTAAAGATGCCACATATGTGAAAAAGCAGGAAAACTGGACACATCCAAAGGGTAGTAATTCTCTAACAAAAAAAATCAGAAAAAAAAATGATGAAATGCCAGAAATTGAATACAAATAAAGCTCAGTGAAATCATGTGAATACATAAACAATATAAAGAAATCAGAAAACAACAATTCAGGATATGACTGAGAAATTTGCCAAAGATATAGATACCATTTAAAAAAAGAAAATCCCAGAACTCAACAATATATGAAATTTTAAAAAATGTATTCCAGAGTTGCAACAACAGACTAGATTAAGCAGAAGAAAGAATAACAGTGGATTTCTCAGGAAAAATGAACAAACAAAAAAACCTTACAGGCCAGGGGAGAAAGGGATGATATGTTCAAAATGCTGAAAGAAAAATCAGTCAGTCAAGAATAATATGCCTATCAAAGTTATCCTTCATAAATGAATACGAAATCAACCTTTCCCAGATAAGCCAAAACTGAGAAAGTTTTTTGTCACTAGATTGGCCCTACAAGAAATGCTTTAGAGAGTCCCAAACCTGGAAATGTAAAGATGATATATCGTGGAAACATACAAAAGTATAAAGCCCCTTAGTACAGCAAACACATAAATGAGGAAGATAAAACTCAAATATTACCATTTCAACCAAACCACCAAACCACGATGATAAACAACAGAGAAATAAAAAAGAAAAAAAGGATATACAAAACTACCAGAAAACAATCAATATGAGAGGGCTAAAATGTCACATATCAATAATGACCTGGAATGTAAAGAGATTAAATTTTCCACTTTAAAGATGTATACTGGCTGCATGTAGTTTTTAAAAATGATGCAATTGTATGCTGCCTACAAGAAACTCTATTAGTAAAGACATACACAGAGTAAAAGTAAAGGAATAGAAAAAGCTATTCCACAGAAACCTAAATCAAGCAGGAGTAGCTATACTTACATCAGATAAATGCACTTTAAGTCAAAAACAGTAAAAAGGGAGAAATAAGATCATTACATAATGATAAAGGGATCAATCCATCAAGAGGATGTAACAATTATAAATATATATATACTCAATACTGGAACACCCAGATATGTAAACCAAATATTACTAGATCTAAAGGGAGAGATAGTCTCCAATACAATAATAGTGGGGAAGTTCAACATCTCATTCTTGACATCAAACAGATCATCTAGACAAAAATTCAACCAAGAAACATTGGATTTAAACTGAACTTTAAACGAAACGGACCTAACAGACATTTACCTACAAAACATTTTGCAGAACCCCTGCATTCTTCTGATCAGCACATGGAACATTCTCTGGGATATACCATACAGTAGGCCAAAAACCAAGTCTTGGTGAATTTTTAAATATTAAAATTATTTAAAATATCTTCTGAGATAACATGAAATAAAACAAGAAATCAATACCAAGAGGAGCTTTTCAAACTATACAAATATATAGAAAGTAAACAACATGCAAATGATAACACATAAATACAGAAGATCATCAGACACTATCATGAATTACTATATATGAACCAACTGGAAAATATGGAAAAATTGTATACATTTTTGGACATATGCAACTGACCAAGACTGAATCTGGAAGAAATAGCATGGCTTCACTGCTGAATTCTACCAAAATTAAGAACTAACACCACTTCGCCTCAAACTCTTCCAAAAATTGAAGAGGAGGGAATTCTCTCTAACCCATTCTGTAAGTCCACATTATCTTGACATTGACACCAAAGACACATTTAAACAACAAAAAAGAGAAAACATCAGATCAATATCTCTGATGAACATGGACACAAATATCTTCAACAAAATACTGGAAAACTGAATCCAACAGCACATAAAAAAATAATACACCATGTTCAGGTGGGTTTTATTCCAGGGATACAAGGACTGCTCAGTATATGCAAATCAATAACTGTAATACATTACATCAACAAAATGAAGGACAAAAAATGTCTGATCATTTTTATACATGAAAAATAAGGATTTGATAAAATACAATATCCCCTCTTGATAAAGAAAAAAAAATCCATAAACTAGGTGTAGAAGGAACATACTTCAACATAATAAAGGCCATATATGATGACCAAATAATGAATATGGAAAAGTTAAAAGCTTTTTTTCTAAGAACTGAAACTAGACAATGATGCCCATTTTTTTCCACTCTTGTTCAACATAGTATTGGAGATTATAGCCAGAGTGATCAGGCAAGAGAAAAAAAAAATCAGGCAAATTGGAAAAAGGAAGTCAAATTGTCTTTCTTTGCAGAGGACATGATCTTTTATCTAGAAAAACCTAAAGAACCCATTACAAAATTTAGATCTGATAAATTCAGTAAACCTGTGGGATACAAAATTAATACTAAAAATGTCATTCGTGTTTCTATACATAAATAATGAACTAGCTGAGAAAGAAATCAAGAAGGCAATTCCACTTATAATAGCTACAAATAAAATACTCAGAAATAAATTTAACCAAGGGGGTGAGATACTTTCACGAGAAAACAATAAAATAAAATAAACTGATGAAAGAAATTCAAGAGAATATGCACAAATAGAAAAACATCTCACGTTCATGGATCAGCATAGTTAATATTATTGAAAGAGACTATACTACCCAATCTGTTAGATTCAATGAAATTCCTGTCAAGCTATTTACATCCGTTTTCACATAAATAGAAAAAAAAAGTCTGAAAGTTCATATAGAACCAAAATAGAGCACAAATACCCAAAGCAATACTGAGCAAAACAAAGTTACAACAATTATACTACCTGACTTCAAAGTTTATTACAAGGCTATAGTAACGAAAATAGCATGGCATTGTTATGAAAACAGACATACAGGCTAAAGGAACAGAATAAATAACTCAGATAGGCCAGGAGCAGTGGCTCACGCCTATAATCCTAGCACTTTGGGAGGCCAAGGCAGGCAGATCATGAGGTCAGGAGATCAAGATCATCTGGCCAACAAGGTGAAACCATGTCTCTACTGAAAATACAAAAAATAAAAATAAAAAATTAGCCAGGTATGGTGGCGGGTGCCTGTAGTCCCAGTGACTCGGGAGGCTGAGGCAGAAAAATAGCTTGAACTCAGAAGACAGAGATTGCAGTGGGCCGAGATGGTGCCACTGCACTCCAACCTGTGACAGAGTGAGACTTCGTCTCAAAAAACAAAACAAACATACAAAAACCAAAACAAACAAACAAACAAAGAACTCAGATGCGACATATTTATAGCCAATTGATTTTTTACAAGGCACCTAGAGTATACATTGGAGAAAGAATACCCTCTTCAATAAATAATGCTGGTAAAACTGGATTTCCTTATGCAAAAGAGTGAAACTCAACCCCCATCTCTTTTCATATACAAAAATCAACTCAAGATGGACTAAAGACATAACATAAGACCCAAAACGATAATGGTACTAGAAGAAAACATAGGAAAATCATTTCAGGACATTGGTCTAGGCAAAAATTTTATGGTTAAGACTTAAAAAACACAGGAAAGAAAAACAAAAATAAACCAATGGGACTATATTAAACTTAAAGGCTTCTGCACAGCAAAGAAAATAATCAATAGAGTTAAGAGAAAACCTGTAGAATGAATGGGGGAAAATATTTGCAGACTATTCATCACACAAGGGACTAATATGCAGAATATACAAAGAACTCATTTCAATAGTAAAAAAACAAACAAAAAAGGAAACACAAAAAGAATTGCATTAAAATGTGGACAAACGACATAAACAGACATTTCTCGAAAAAAGACTTACAAATGGCCAACAGGTATATAAACCAATGTTCAACATCATTCAGCATCAGGAAAATGCAAATGAACACCAGAATGAGATATCATCTTACCCCAAATAGAATGGTTATTACTAAAAAGACAAAAAATGACAGATGCTAATGATGAAAGAAAAATGAACATTTATACATTGTTGGTAGGCACGTGAATTGGTACAGCCTCTGTGGGAAACACTATGCAGATTTCTCAAAGAATGAAAAATAGAACCAATCCCACTACGTGGGTATTTATTTAAAGAACAGGAAATCAGTATATCAAAGGGATATCTGCAGCCTTATGTTTATTGCAACACTATTAGTAATAGCAAAGATATAAATCGACCTAAGTATCCATCAACGGATGAATTGATAAAGAAAATGTGGTATACATACACAACAAAGTACTATTGAGCAATAAAAAAATGAAATCCTGTCATTTGCAGTGGCATGAATGGAACTGGAGGTCATCATGTTCAAGTGAAATCAGCCAGGCATAGAAAGACAACTATCCCATACTCTCACTCACATAGGGGAGCTAAAAAAAAAAAAAAAAGTGGATCTCCTGAAAATAAAGAACAAAAGAATAGATATCAGAGACTGAAGAAGGTGTGTGTGAGGGTGGGGAAGATAAAGAGAGGTTGGTTAATGGGTACAAACATACAGTTAGAAGGAGTATGTTCTAATGTTTCATAGCAGAGTAGGATGACTATAATGAACAAAGTATTGTATATTTCAAAATATCTACATGACTTGAAATGCTCCCCACACATAGAAATAATAAATATTTGAGGTGACGGACACCCTAAATACCCTGACTTGATCATTACATTCTGTGCAGGTAACAAACTATCACATGCACCCCACAAATACGTAAAATATCATGTATCAATTAAGAAAAAAAATAAGTTTGGACATGGATTTTGTGCTTAGAAAGGACACTGCATTAAGGGACATGGCTCAAAAGTCAGGGTAGTGCTACCTGATTGCTATTTTTGGTACTTTCAGTAAGTTCCTTCATCACAGAGGTAAGCTGCTTTGAAACTGTTCAAAGCAGAGGAAGATCCGCACCTTTGCTGTGAGAGGCCTTTCTGCCTGTGGCCTGCATTCCATGTTGACGACACTCAACGTTTTAAAACATTTAAGACTTAAGAACTAGATTTTCTACCTCAAATCTTGTCTAGTGGAAACAGTAAAGTTAAAATTATGATGGGTTTAAGACTGCGACACAGGAAAAGCCGAATCCCCAAAGTCTCCTCTCACAACTCCAGCGAAGTAATCTCTGTTTGTTGTAGGAAATAATGACTTCAGTGTGAGAAAAAGCTGGGAAGCTGCCGGGGTTGAAAGGACAACTTACCTTTACCTTGTTTCCCTAGGCTCACTTTGTTCAATGCGCCCCAAAACACATTTCAGTTGAAGATTGGAAAGACAGAAGCACTTGCTGAGAGTCGACAGAAAACCTTAATTAAGCTCATTAGTAGCTCCAAATACTGGCCAGATGAGTCTATGACCTCGACTACATGAAAAACATTGTAAGTGAATATAACAGTGTAGATAAAAAGTCTGACTGCATTTTTAAGAAAATATTTGATAGCTGACATCTTTTAAGCCTTATCCTTACCTCTCCCCATTGTGGCCCACTTCTGAGGAAGCCGATGAGAAAGCATGGCTGCCGCCTCTTTTGAAGCCAGCGGAGATTTAAACCATGCAAGCCGTGGCTCACTTGTAAGAACCCTTGGTAGAGCTGCAACCCCTAACCACAATAAACCACCTCAGCCAGCCTCTTTCCTGACCCTTTTAAAGCTCTGTTAGGAGCAGCTTGGGAGGCCTGGCCCACCCTTCCCACAAAAGCCCCAATGTATGTATATCCTTTTCATACCTTCTTGTATGTGTGGCAACATCAGTCTCAACAACTCAAACTAACTTTTGAGCGGGGGTCCTTGCTGCCTTTGTAGGGCAACCAAAGCAGACCTGAAGCCTGCTGAATACTTAAGGACAGTGTATCACCAATAACCTCAAGACTGACTTGCAATGGCTTACAATTTTTCAAGCTACGGGATGATCTCCGGGCCTCTGAATAATCATTATCACATGGAAACGGAACTGCTTTTTAAGATTTCTTAAAGGAAAAGCCTCCCCAAAGTGCAGTACCTGTGACCATGGAGAAGATTAAAATGTACAGGAAAGTTCTTCCTGCAAGAGCAGAACAAGGCCCAGACAGTGGACCGAAGAACTCACTCCAACAATACAGAGAGGCGTTCTTATTATTGCCCATAGGATATCCTGTGTGTGTTATAGACAACTTACCACTGTTTGTTTCCAACTGCTCCTTCTCCAAAAGGTAATTTTTATGAAAAATTATATATTGGACTAAAGTTTTATTTGCCCATAAATACTGAACTGTGAGAAGCTGTCTATGAGCCTGATGAAGAAGACAGGTCATCTGGTGAGCCTAAAGATCAGAGCTAGATGTTATAGCAAGATAATACATTAAAAAAAAAAATTTTTTTTGAGAGAAAATGAGCAAATCCCAGGTTGATGAAAACATATTGGAAAAGGCATGCGTTACAGAAACTTGTGCGTGTTTATCTGCCCAAAAATGTTGTTAGGAGTAGCTGTTGGCTGCTTCTCTAATATCCATTTTCCTTTTTCAGATAACCCCCTGTGTATAGTAGAATCTGTGTGGCTTTGAGCGATGTTATTCCATTCTTAGCTCCCGGAGTGGCACATGTGTTCCAAGGCTAAGATAGTTATTCTCAGGACTCTTCTGAGAAGTTTTGTAATAGAGATGCCCTTTTCTTGCTTTGGATGACATGGTGTTCAGATGGTTAACTTTGGTACCGCTATAGGCCTTTTCTTACATAAGGAATACCAGCCTGAGTCTGAAGACAAAACAGGATTTGAGGAAACCTCAGGAAAATGGAGCTGGAGCACTAATCAAATGCCACCTGAAGTCCACCCTGCCTCTGCATTTATTCATTTCTATAAGTAAAATAATCCTTTTATAATAAGTTAGAGTTTGGTTTTTGGTTATTTGCAATTATAAGCATCCAAAGCATTGTGGATTAAGAAAAAAGACTGAGTTATAACACATCATTTCTGACGAGGAGTCTGCATAGCTCTCTTCTATAATACTACAAGAAAAAATTCCATCCAATGTTAAAAGACCCATGATTATCGTCTATTACTTCTAAGGCAAAATGAAAGGAAAATAAATTCAAACTCTGAGTTATACCTAAATGTCTAATGTGTAACTAGAATTTTAAATCTTTAAAATCAAAACTCTTATTCAACATACCTAAATTGTCAATCTTCATCTGAAATCTGCTCTTATTCTCATGATACTAGCAAATGTCACCACTAATCTTAAGGCCAGAAGCTGTGGCATCACTGTTAACCCCTCGTTTCTTTTTCAGGCCCTATATATAACCTATCCCTGTTGATTGTAGAATTACCACCTGAATGACCCTCACTTGTTTTCTCCCACTTGTTCAAGCTATAATTATTTTCTCCCTGACCTGACTTTCAAGGTCAACACTTGCTTCTTCTAATCTGGCTTCTCTAGCACAGGCACAGCAATCTCCCCATTACTCTATTCCTCTCACTCCCTGCTTTACACCCTCCAGTGCTTTCTCTTCTCTCTACAGATAAGTGCAACGTTTTTTGACATAAGTGAGCATGATATAGAATAGAAAGCCTGAACAAGTCTAGGTGTCACTTGTTTCTCTTGTCTCTTTTTGCAACAGGTGACCCTTGTAGGCAGCACTCCAGCCTGCTTGTAGCCTCCAAGTCTGACCTGAAGCTTCTAGAAGGTCTGTTTCTCATGTTGTGGCCTCTGCTTGGAGGTGCCTCACTTTGCTTTTCCTCCTGGAAAAGACCTTTCCTCACTCCACCACCAAGTCCAATTCCTCCTATTCACCCTAGAAGTCTATTTATGTAACCTTTATCATGATTTACAATTATGGAGTTTTTACTAGATTATGTGATTATTTGATTTATATATGTCTTCTCCAGTATGCTTTAAACTTCCTGAAGGCCAGATAGATATCCGTTTATCTGCTTTCATACAGGATTGTCTGAGGTAAAGGGGATACTCAGTAAATATTTTCTAAACAAATGAATGAACATAGTCCAGGGTGATAAGTGAAGTGCATTTATTCTTTTGATTAAGCAACAAAAATTAACCCTGTTTGATCTTCCTTCCAATAACATTATAAATTCTATCACAAACTTTGAAGACAAGCATATATGGGTTGAATATATGTGATGAATCCCAGCAAAAGCCCTACAAAATTGAATATAGCCTAAAGGAAGGATATGTTACGTGTGACAGAAGAAAGATTGCCAATTTAAAAATCAGAATAGCAAAGTCCAGGTGTCTTGTTGTACCATACATTAGCCATGTAGCTGTCTTAGTCAGCTTAAGCTGCCATAACAAAAAGCGCATAAACTGTATGGTTTATAAACAATAAGCTATTATTTCTCACAGTTCCGCAAGGTAAAAGTTCAAGATCAAGGTACCAGCAGATGGGGTGTCTGGTGCAGGCCCACTTTTTGGTTCATAGACTGTAGCTTCTTGATGTATTCTCCCATGGTGGAGGGAGTAAGGCAGTTCTCTGGGGTCTCTTTTTTAAAGACACCAATCCTGTCCATAAGGACTGTCCCCTTATGACTTAATTACCTGCCAAAGGCCATAATTTCTAAGATCATTGCCTTGGGTTGGAATTTGAACATATAAACACTGGGGAGGACACAAACATTCAGAACACAGCAGTATCTTATAAAAAAGCACAGTTCTCCAAAGCCTCAGTTTCTTCTTCAATAAAGTGAACATAAGAACCCATCAAACTCAACCAATGGGGTTACTTATGTAACGTGTTCACCATAAAAAAAATCCAGGCAGTTTTCCAAATAGACTTCAGGTGTCTCATTTTCCTTAAGCAAAGGTGGACACCCCAATCAGGGGTGAAAACATTTTTTGGAACCCCAGAAACCTGTTGTTCTTATTTCTACAATGGTATTTTCTCCATGATGCCTGTTAGAACCACAGTCTTTCTTCCTGGAATACTCTTGTAAGTTTACTTCTCCTGATACTATAGAAAGTGACTCATATGCAAGTCAACCAATACGTTGCCAGATTGAGCACAAAGGGACTTATATCATCTTATATGAACACTAAAGAACCTCAGGCATACAAGGAAGAGACATGCACTTTGAAGGAATGTAGTTGAACTTCACATACTGCTTCCACGTGACTATCTGTGACCTTCAACAATCATAATTCTCAACTACATCAAAGTTCTATGAGGATAAGAAATAATGGGTCTAAAACCCAGCAGAGTTTCTACTATGCAGTATGTGAAAAACAAATGTTAACCATAGCTGTTCTGTTATTATAGATATTGCTGATCACCTTCCTCACATTCATGATATAGAAAAATTTAGAAATAATCAGTCTATGGTATAACCATGTTGTATACTTCTTTATTAATAATTGTATATGGTATTGCAACTCACTTAAAATTTAATAAAGATTTCTGCTTTATATGGATTACCTAAGTGTTCCTGTTTCTCAAACCTCAGAGGAAAATACTTTGTAATTTCTCTACCTAGGAGGTCACATTTGTCCAATACGAAGTAAGAATGTGACTGGGCTTCAAACTCAAGCAATGTGATTATAGAATACCTTGACCACTATTCTTATTATTTCACAATCCTTGATATGCATCCCTATACAAGCAGCCGTCCTGATTCTACAGTTTCATATGTCATGTGATTCTCAAAGATGAATGGCATCAGTGCAACTTTTTGCTATAAAGATGAATATGATACAGTCCTTGTTACCGGCACTCTTCTAAATAAAACATGATACACGACATTATTTGTTTTTAAGTGTGATGATGCATGCATACACAACGAATGAGAATTACAAAAAGGAAAACTCCCATATTTCATCATTTATTACTGGAGAGATCTGATGTTGTGCCTGTAAATTGCTGGTTCAACAAGCTCCCTCAATGATTTTTTTTTAAATCAGTAGACCCCTGGATAACAGTTCGACAAGCTGTATGCACTTGGCCTTGCATGTATTAGAAATTCTATAAACAATTAGTGGGTTTGATTGGCACTGATATGCAATAGCATTATATAATAGAAACTATTTTTATCCATGTGAACACACAGATAGGTTCAAGCATTTATGAACAAGGTTAATTTAAGGTATAGTGGAATGAAGTGATTATAAAATGGTGATCAGTGCAAAGTAAATATTAGTAAATACAACAACCATATTAGTGAAAGTTTTAATGTCTTAAGGAGGTGACTGAAGGGCCAAAATTCAAATGTCAATGTTTGAACTATAGGAGAGGTGGTAAACCTTGAAAAATTTAGCCAGATTTCCTAGTTATAAGTAAAATTTGACATAAATAACCACTGGCTTCAAGAAAGATATCACTTTAGTATATCAAAAAATTTTGTGAAAAAGGAAGCAAGAGTAGCAATGAGAGAGAATAAGACAGAGAAGAGAGGAAGGTGGGGAGTTGTAGTAAACTGAATTGTGTTCCTCTAAAAGATATAGCCACTGGAGCCTAAGAATATGATATTATTTGGTAAAGAGTATTTGTGGATGTAATTTATTTCATGTAAAGTATCTCAAGATGACATCTTTCTGGATTTAGAGTGGGTCCTAAATACATTAACAGACATCCTTATAGAATAGGAAAGACACCAAGGAGAAAGCCGTGTGAGGATAGAGACAGAGATTGAGGATATGCAGCTACAAGCCCAAGAAACTGAACGGGGCTTTTGGAAACTCCCAGATTTGTAGCCAAGTCAGATGGAAATGCAGGTAGCCTGGGGATGCTTTCTCATGGCTAGCATCTGAAGTAAGAGCAGTCCTGTTAAGGACCTTGCCCTTTAACTTATAGGATATGAGGCTATTTCTAAGGAGTTAACATTGGAATTGAAAGAGTTAACCCTTAACTTGTGGGGTCTGCACTAATTCCAGGTAGTTAGTGTCAGAATTGAATTGAATTGTAGAACACTCAGTTGATATTAGAGAATTGGTGTCAGAATCTATGGGAGATTCACTGTTCAGAAAGTGTGCTCTGGAAAGAAGTTCAAGTGTAGGGCTTAACAATCTTTAGCTAAAGACTCCAAGGGTGTGACTCATGCATCTAGTCAAATATCTCAGCAGAAGCCAGAAATAGAAATGAGCTTATCCATGAAAGATAGTGGAGAACTGTTGTCTGATGGCTTATACCACAAGACATACACAAGACACCAACATGGTTTTTAAGAATATTATATCAACAGAAACATTGCCATCTTGGACTGAAAGAGACAGAAATAGGAAACAATGACAAAAGACTGTTGAACTTCTACAATTCTATAAGCAGGAAATGGGATCATGGTGCTACTTAGCTGCATATGTACTATCCTATGAAAAAAAGGAAGAACAGCTCTTAGGGTGACATAGATGTTAGAAGGACCACCTGCATCACAGAGGACAGAACATCAAGCCACAGAGGATGATCTCAGGCTTTGAAATCCAACAAAATTTTTTTCTGCTGGGTTTTGAACTTCCTTGTAACCTGTGACCACCATATTCCTTGTATTATGCAATAAAAGTGTCTATTCTATACCTGGGCCACTATTGTATTTTGGAAACAGATGACTTGTGCAGTTCCGTACATCCACAGATGGAGAAGAATTCTACTCCCAAAAGGATCCTACTCAGAGTCTCACTCATATATGACTTAGATGAGATTAGGGACTTTTATTTAGATGAGATTTTGGAATTAGAGTTCATGTTATAATAGGTTGGGGCTATCAAGGATATTGAGAGGTGGTAAATGTAGTTTGCATTTAAAACAAACGTAAATATTTGGAGGCCAGAGGGTAGATTTTTAATAGTTTGAATAATGCCCCAAAGACATATCTACCTGGAAGCTGCAAGTGTGACTTTCTCTGGGGTGGGGTTGGGGGGCGGGAAACAAGTCTTTGCAGATGTGATTATGGTAAGGATCTCACGACGGGATCACCCTTGATTTAGGTTGAGCCTTAAGTCCAAAAACAGGTATTCCCTATAGAGCTGGTAAAGTACAGAGAGACAGAGAAGACCATGTGAAAACAGAGAGGCAGAAGCCACATGGCTACAATCCCAGCAACACCAAGGATTGCCAGCAGTTACTAGGAGCTAGAAGGGAGGCATGACACAGATCATTCTTCAGAGCCCCCAGGAAGAATCAACCCTGTTAACACTTTGATGTCAGGCTTTTGGTCTCCTTAATTGTGGGAGAATATATGCCTGTCATTTTAAGCCACCGAGTTTGTAGTAATTTGTTATAGTAGCCCTTGTTTGGAGACAAAAAGAAAAACTAGACATTTTCATTACTAGTGCCTTATACACTATAAAGGCAAGATGACTATTCCACATTTATGTTCTCAGCAAAGTGATTCAAAACAAATATTCAAGCAGAGCTCTGACCCACCTGTTACATCTCCAGTAACTCCACATTTTTGACAGAAATAGCTCTGTTTAACTACTGCCTTTGCGCATTGAAATTTTATGTTTGTGACTTCATTTCACACTAAAAAAGCAACTTGGATACCTTAACAAGGCACAACATTATTTATTGGAAAGGACAAAATCGGTGTTATTACTGACATGATATGAATTTTCACTTGCAGGCCTATAAATGGAACACTGACAAAAAGAACAGAAAAGGTAAAGCAAAATGACCAAAAACTACATAAGAAAGGTTTGAAACCTAACAGGATAAAATAGAAACATTAAGACAATATTAATAATAAATTTAGAGAGAAAAAAAATCATTTTCCTACCAAAATTCATAGCATACATAAATCCAGAGCAGCAAATGGAAAAGATTCCTCTTCCAACAGAATCAGATTCTAACTTGAAATGTGGTATCTTAATTCCCAATTACATGCGCATTTTTTCTATAGCAGACATTAAGCACAGAAAAAAATTTTTAAAATATATAAAATGTATAGAACTTAGGTAATAAAAAATATATACATACCTCAAAACCCAGAGGCCATTGTGAATGTAACACACACACACACACACACACACACACACACACATATAGATATCCAGCAAGGGTAATAAATGTTGCAAAGTAAGTTATATAATAATTTCACTGTCACGTTGGTTTCTATGTGAGAGACACACATGGGGTTTGAAAGCAGGTCAGTATTTATAATGCAATACAGAGCGTAAGTCATAGTCCAAGATGGGATTTCTGAAATGTCACCAACACATACATTTACTGCTATTGCCAGAAGAAAAATAAAAGCATTGAATACAACCAATGCAGACTGAATGTTAACAGAAAATCTCAATTGCAAACCATATTCTCTCCTTTAAATTTTACATTCCTTTAAGGACAGCCTCAGAGGTTTTGAAAGAAGAGAAAGAAAAGATAAAGAAATAATATTCACTATTTACTTAGAAGAATGCTATTTGACATATTTATAACTGGATCAGAAATTGATGACTTTAGATATGCTTCAATCTATAAAGTTTTTTTTTTCTTTTTGTCAAAAGCCCTATAAAAGAGAGCTGCTTCGTCAAATCCCAAACTGTATCTTATTTGCCAGAAAAATAATGATTGGAGGCAGATGTCAGTCGCTTTTATAAACATGAGTCAACAAATCTAAGATGTAAAGGAATTTTCAGGCCAATGAGAATTAAATAAATGGATTTCAAGAGTTCTAACATCAGAAATTCAGTTTCATACATACGTGTCAATCTAAAAGGATACTACATTTAATTGATGGCTCCATACATTTTATTTATGCTAATATGTAATGTGTTTGCCTCTTCAGTGAAACTGAGTGACAGTAGTTAGGTTGGGTGGCAGAGATGCAGCGATGTGAAAGAAAGCAGTATTTGATACTGCCAATTATTCATTCTAATGAATTTTTCCTTAAGCAATGGTATGTTTACACTTGTCATTTGAGTAGATGGTATAAATAAAATGACTTTTCTTCTTTTCCTATGGTAAAGAGAATGACAAAAAAAAAAAAGAACAAAAAACGACCATGATAATACTATGTCACAATAAGTTTAGAATAAAGACATAGTTATGCTGGCTAGTTGTGGTGGCTAATGCCTGTAATCCCAACATTTTGGGAGGTTGAGGCTGGAATATTCCTTCAGGCCAGGAGTTTGAGACCAGCCTGGGCAACATAGCAAGACGCTGTCTCTACAAAAATTTTAAAAATTAGCTGGTGTGGCAGTGCGTGCATATAATCCTAGCTACCTGGAAGGCTGGGGCTGGAGAATCGCTTGAGCCCCAGAGTTTGAGGCTGCAGTGAGCTATGATTGCACCGCTTTACTCCAGCCTAGTCTCAGCAATAGAGCCACACCCGATCTCTAAATATAAAAGTAGTTATGCTTATATCTATTTTATGTTTTCTATTAACACATTTTGCTAAAAAAATACTAAAGTAAGCATATTAAAATGACATATATACTATCTCTACACCTTGCTTTATACAAAGCCTGGTAAGACAAGGCAATGTGCTCTTCACAACATAGAAAACCCTTGATATACATCTGTGATGGTTTGAATGTGCCCCCTAAAAGCATGTGTTGGAAACTTAACCCCTAGTGCAACAGTGGTGGGAGATGGGACCTACTGGGTGGCTTTGAGGTCATGAGAACTCTATCCCCATGAAGAGATTAATGCTGACTATAAAAATGTTTGAGGCTGAGATTTCAATATTTTCCTTTCTCTCATCCTCACTTTGCCCTTCCACCATGGAACAATGCTACAAGAAAACCCTCACCAGATGTTTGACCCTCAACCTTGGACTTCCCAGCCTCCAATACTGGGAGCCAATAAATTTCTGTTCATTTTAAAGTACTCAGTCTCAGATATTCTTTTATAGTAGCACAAAACAGACTAAAGCATTATCATTATATAGATTTGTGATTTTGCAATTAGATTGTGTGTGTGCGCGCATACCCTATTGGGGAAAAGGAAATATCATGAAACTAGAAGAACTAATTACAATCGATTTCATGAATTTTCAAGTGGTATTAAGTAACTTTAACTTTTAGCATCAATTTGTTGGTTTCTGTTCCCTAGGTTGGCTGAGAAAAAGGCATGTGTTATGGTGAAGTGGTGCTTTGTAAAAGGCAATTAGACTTTCCTGACTCCTGTTACACAAACTGTCCTCAGAAATGCCAGCTTGCTTTATGAGATGATAAATTTTATATGTCACCTTGACTGAGCTATGGGATGCCCATATAGTAGTATAACATTATTCTGGGCATTTCTGTGAGGGTATTTTTGAATGAGTGTAACATTCAAGTTGGCATATTGAATAAAGTAGACTTTCCTCCATAATATAGGCAAGCCTGAGTAAAACAAAAAGCTGACCCTCCACTGAATAAGAGGGAATTCCTCCTGCCTGTCAGACTTTTATAGCTGGTACGTTGATTTTTTTTTTTTCCCAGACTGGAACTACACCATCAGCTTTCCTGGGTCTCCAGTCTGCCATCTGCACATCTTGAGACTTGTCAGACTCCATATATATATATGTATGTTTATATTTAAACATATATACATACATGTGGTTATTTTTGTGTGTGTGTGTGTGTGTGTGTGTGTGTGTGTGTGTGTGTGTGTGTATCCTATGGTACCATTTCTATGGAGAACTCTAAATTTAATTCTGGTAATTTTCCATGTTTGACTTTTTTTTTAAGGTCAACTATGCTATTTGTGTAACTATCTGTAAGACTTTGGTCTTGTTATTCTACTTTATGGAGAAAGCCTGGTTTGGACTTTTTTTCTGGAAGTGCCTGTTTAGTAATTACTGCAACCAGGTATGTTCTCTTGATTGGGCTAACACAGAATGCATTTGATTTCTCTGAATATTTACATGAATAATTTTTTAAACTCTACGTTTTATTTTCTATCCATTAAGTCAGTAGTGGATAAACTGTAGCCCCAAGGCCAAAGTCACTCCGTCACCCATTTTTCTGGTAAAGCTTTATTGGGACACAGCCATCCCCATTATTTATGTACCTGTTGTCAATGGCTAGTTTTGCCCTACAAGGATAGGGCCAAACAGTTGTAACAAAGACTAAAAGACAAACGTATTTAAAATTTGATCCGAATAGACAAAAGTTTGCTGATCCTCACATTAAATAAATCTCTAGATAGTTCATTTATATCCCTGTAGATACACTGTCTACTAAGCAAGGAAAATGGCCTTATCATCCACACACCCTGTGTTTCCATTAGCCCCTAATGGACCTCATGGCATGGCAGATGATTAAATATGATAATGACCTGATTTCTTGACTTGAAGATGAAACAAAAGGAAGTAGGGAGGAGAAACAGACCAGGGATATTTAGGAAGTGCAATATGTTTTCTTGAGGGCTGAGAAGCTTCTGTGTTGTACTGTAGTGTTTATTATTATTATTATTATTATTCCAAAGAACACAAAATAATGTGCTTTCTTACAGCAGAAGCAATGTTTTCATTTTTAAGTTACTAACAGCAACCACAGTTTCTTGCTTAGAGTAGGTGTCCAAGAAATGTGTTTAATGAATGAATAAAAATGAGTAACCTAAGCAAATGTTCTAAGGCCAGAAACACCATGGTTGAGAGCTCAGGGCTATATAAAAGGCAAAGGAGGGAATGGTGAGAAATCAGGTCAGAATACTAAGCATAAATCATATTATGAAAGACCTACAAAACTCAATTAAAGACTTTGATTTTATTATTTAGGTGATGGCATGACCATTGGAGAATATTAATTAGAGGAGTACTATGGGTTGAGTTGTGTTTATATAGAACACCTTAAAAGGTCAATATTAGAATATTAGAATAAATGTATGAAACAAGAAATGGAGAAATAGAGAAATATTATGTACCTCTTAAAGCAAATAAAAATGTACTAAATATTTGACAAACAACTAAATATAAAAATTAAAAGTATATTTTAAATTCATTTATACATTTATTTGTAGAACTAAATAAATCACCCACATAGAAAAACATGTAGAGGAAGTAGAATCACTTTATTAGAACGTTTGAAAAGGGTTATGTAATTCACAACTCCATGTCTCTATATCCTCTAACAAGAGATTCCACTTTATTCATGTAAGTTGCACCTTGCTGAAAATATGTTCCCCCGGGAAGTTTTATTGACTTCTACTTTGTATGTCAGAGAGAAATATAAATCTCCAAATTAGTAGAGCATATTGATAAAATTTTGCCTTATGTTCCAAATTTTCTAAAAGTCAGTTTGATACCTTAACAATGGCAATACTAATATCATACTGAATGGGCAAAAGCTGGAAGCATTTCCCTTAAAAATCGGCACAAGACAAGGATGCCCTCTCTCACCACTCTTATTCAACATAGTATTGGAAGTTCTAGCCAGGGCAATCAGGAAAGAGAAAGAAAGAAATGGTATTCAAATAGGAAGAGAGGAAGTCAAATTGTCTTTGTTTCCATTTACATGATCCGATATCTAGAAAATGCCATCAACTCAGCCCAAAAGCTTCTTAAGCTGACAAGCAACTTCAGCAAATTCTCTGGATACAAAATCAGTGTGCAGAAATCACAAGCATTCCTATACACCAACAACAGACAAAGAGCCAAATCATGAATGAAGTCCCATTCACAATTGTCACAAAGAGAAGCAAATACCTAGGAATACAGCTAACAAGGGACGTGAAGGACCTCTTCGAGGAGAACTACAAACCACTGCTCAAGGAAATCAGAGAGGACACAAACTGATGGAAAAACATTTCATGCTTATGGCTCATGAATAAGAAGGATCAATACCATGAAAATGGCATTACTGCTCAAAACAATTTATAAATTCAATGCTATCCCCATTAAACTACCATTTACTTTCTTCACAGAATCGGAAAAACAACTATTTTAAAATTCACATGGAACCAAAAAAGAGCTTGTATAGCCAGGACAATCACAGACAAAAAGAACAAAGTTAGAGGCATCATGCTACTTGACTTGAAATTATACTACAGTGCTACAGTAACCAAAACAGCATGGTACTGGTACAAAAACAGGCACATAGACCAATGCAACAGAATAGAGAACTCAGAAATAAAACCGCACCTCTACAACCATGTGATCTTCAACAAACCTGACAAAAACAAGCAATGGGGAAAGGATTCCCTATTTAATAAATAGTGCTGGGAAAACTGGCTAGCCACATGCAGAAAACTGAAACTGTACCCTTTCCTTAAACCTTATACAAAAATTAACTCAAGATAGGTTAAAGATTTAAATGTAAAACCCAAAACTATAAAAATCCTAGAAGAATATCTAGGCAATACCATTCTGAAAATAGGCATGGGCAAAAGATTTTATGATGAAATCACCAAAAGCAATTGCAACAAAAGCAAAAATTGACAAAAGAGATCTAATTAAACTAAAGAGCTTCTGCACAGCAGAAGGAATTATCATCAGAATTAACAGGCAACCTACAGAATGGGAGAACATTTTTGCAATATATCCATCTGACAAAGGTCTAATATCTGGAATCCACAAGGAACTGAAACAAATTTACAAGAAACAAAAACAAACAACCCCATTTAAAAGTAGGCAAAGGACATGAACAGACACTTCCCAAAAGAAGACATACATGCAACATACAACATAGACATAGAACAGTGTAACCAAACACCACGTTCTCACTTTTAAGTGGGAGCTGAACCATGGCACACATTTACCTACATAATCAACCTGCACATCCTGTAAGTGTAGGCTGGAACTTAAAATAAAGTACAATGGCAATACAATCAAAAGTAAAATGTCAAATGATTGAGTTAAAATAGAGAATCTCTTTAACTAGAAAATGTTAACTTAGAAGATTATTAGAAACATGATGGACTTTTTCCAATTATTCATATTTTACTTGCATGAAAATATATTTAAACATAAGTAGCATTCATATAGAAGACAAGCATAACATAGTAAAAAGGGAAGGGACTTTGGAATCAGAGAGCTGGATATAACTTCCAGTATTATCAGGCTAAACATGTGGAATCTTTGGACAAATCAGATACTTTTCTGTGCCTCAGTTTTGTCATCTGTGAAAGGATGGTATAATACCTTCTTAGCTATGTTCTTATATGTATATTATAGATACTGCCTGTAAAACCAGTGTAACTAAACCAGAAAGTTCTATGTAGATCACTTGAATGCATATTTTATAATTTATTCAGCTAAGTTTAAGTACACATCAAAGTTATAGTTTTCATTTGTAAAAGAAAATATGCATCTACATAATACATTGATGAATCAGTTTCCATAAAAGTTACCCCATGTATGTTTCAACAAGACAAATAAAAATTCTCAGTGATATCAGACACCATTTACATTTTTACTTCCAAAGACTCCAAGTTTTTACCAACTTTTTCTGTCATTATATTATGCATAAGGGAGACAATGTTGATGATGCTTTAAAAATTATTTATTTCATACTTTTTATTTGAATGCTCAAAGAAAACAAAATGTGTGTTCTCAGCTGGGTGCGATGGTGCATGCCTGTAATCCCAGCACTTTGGGAGGCCGAGGCGTGTGGATCACCCGAGGTCAGGAGTCCAAGACCAGCCTGGCCAACATGGCAAAACGCCATCTCTACTAAAAATACAAAAATTAACTGGGTGAAGTGGCAGGAGCCTGTAATCCCAGCTACTCAGGAGGCTGAGGCAGGAGAATCACTTGAACTCAGGAGGCAGAGGTTGCAGTGAGCCAAGATTGTGCCACTGCACTCCAACCTGGGTAGCAGAGCAAGACTGTCTTAAGAACAAAACAAAACAAAACAAACAAACAAGAAAAAAAAAAAGTATGTTCTCTGGGAGTTATTGTCATATACTGATTTTACTTTTTATATTCACCCTCCCCGCAAAAAAACTACCATGACGCATGATGCATGATGAATGCTCTAAGTTCAGCTTTTATAATGCATTTACTGAGACCTGTTAGAATTTCTATGCACTCTTGCATAGTATTTCTTCCAATTAGTTTTATTTGTGGCTTTGGGGACCTTCTTTTATATCGCAGATCTTACGTAAAGTAACCAGGAATTGTTCTCATGTAAATTATTGAGAAAACCCTATACCACCTTTTTCAAAGAAAAATGAAGGAGTGAACTTTATATTATAATCTCATTTAAAATGTTCAAATATCCCCATGTGAATGAAAATCACCCGAATGTTAATTACTGCTACTAAAACATTACTTTCTAATTATTATTACCTTTATTATTATTAATGAGATGGAGTCTTGCCCCATCACCCAGGTTGGAGTGCAATGGTGTGATCTCAGCTCACTGCAACCTCCACTCCCCAGGTTCAAGCAATGCTCCTGCCTCAGCCTTCTGAGTAGCTGGGACTACAGGCACGTGCCACCATGCCTGGCTAATTTTTGTATCTTTAGTAGAGACAGGGTTTCCCCATGTTGCCCAGGGTGGTCTCAAACTCCTGACCTCGCGATCCCCCTGCCTCGGCCTCCCAAAGTGCTAAGATTACAGGCGTGAGCCACCGCGTTCTGCCTCTATTATTTTTTTTTTGTCTGTGGCCAATTAGTCGAGTTGCTTGAATCAACAGGCTAATAATGAATTCTGATTATTTGTTCCATCCTTATCTAGACCTGCTAAACTTAGTTCAATCCTGCATTAATCCTCATCACTATCCCCAACCAACTGCTTTCCAAAGAAATGCCAGTTATACTTTTTCTCACTAAGGTAAAATAAAAATTAAAGAAAAATAGCATCATTATGTTTTTATTTAAATAATGAAATGGCTAAACATTTATCTATTTACACGTATACTTCAAACCCAATATATAGTGTATGCTTCTAGGTAATAGCAATTTGGATCAGACAGATAGCCACTGTTCAGTAGGCATATATGGCTACTGGCTACTTACATTGGAGAGTCAGAATTAAATCCTTGCCCTAATATCCCAAAAGAAGATTATAGCCCCATCAGATAAACTGTGTATAGAATGAGAAAAATGCAATGTGCTAGGCAACATTGGTGACTCTTGATAACTTACTGAGTGAGTGAGAAGGGAGAATCAAAGCACTTTTCTCATTTGTTGACTTCAAGGAAATATTGCTGGAAAAGAAAAGGAGAATCAGTGGAAAAACACCCACATGGTTTTGTAGACAAGAAAAAACATACTAGATATTCCACACAAGCAACTACCATATCTTACAGGAAAAGAAATCACCCATATATGTAGAAGATATATGGAAAAAATTGATTTCTTTTAATGCTAATTTGAAAAAATGATTTCTTAACGCAGAACAATCAAATATCTCTCTAACCTTTATCCAAAGCTTACATTTCATTCATATCAATTATTGCCTTTGGAAAACATGTCTCCTTGGAGAGCTTTATACAACTGCCATTTTTTTCACAATAGTAGACTAAGATATAAATCATCCAATTAGTAGTTTACATTGATCTAGTTTCATGTAGCAAATTTCATCAAGAAAAGCCAGTCCCATAACAGCTTCCATGAAACAAAATCACACAAAATGCCAAATAGCCAAGTTGAAAAATAGAGATTTTTCTTCATTTGATATTTTTAAATAGATTTTTTTAATGTGTACATTTTGCTTTTATGAAAAGTTATTTAGGAAATAACAGCAGTGAAAGATATTGTGACGATCTATTAGAGTAGAAAGGGCATGGTCTTTGGAATCGAAGTGAGCTGGGTTTAACTTCAGCATTACCACAGTATACCTGGGTGGCTTTGGGCATGTTATTTAACTTTTTCTGCTTAAATTTCTCCATCTGCAAAATGATGATATATGTCTATTTAGAAGGATCCTCACATAAATTTGAGATAATACATGTAGAATATCTAATGTATGTAAAAGTTGAGTGAATATAAAGTGTCTATATTTAATAGGCTTTCAAAATATTATAATAGTTATTCACATAGATAATGAGTTCTGATTCTGTGTTGCTTTTTTATGTAAGAAAAAAATGTAAGTGTAACCTCAAAAGAAAAACGTAATGAACCTTCTCATAGATAATTTGAGGGTTTTATTCATCTCTTCAACTAAATTCAAAAGTACATTAGTGTTATTGTTTTCATTAGTACTAAACAAATACACATCTCGGCATTACGAGGAAGAATCAATTTTTATACAAGTCACCCCTAGAGTAATTTCAGTGGGATGGAAAAAACATTGCAATGCAATCAGCTGTAATCTGTATCTTTTCTTCTAAAGAACCAAAGTTCTTCACCACTATTATTGGCAAAGTCATTATGCAAAAGTGAGAGAAAATTGAAGGTGCTCTTTTAAATCCTACTCATTTTCTGGGTTTTTCTTTCTTTCCTTTAGGTTCTCAAAGAAATACAATGAAGTTTCTCTGTCCTTTATCTCTGTAGTCTGAAAGTATTTTATTCTTCATCTTTCCTCTGAAATATCCATGTAACTGTTTCTATAGCTATTGAACGCTGAGTCCATTACCGCTCTTTGTGGGGTCACACCTCAAGTATTTGTAATTATCTTACTAAAATCCACTAGATCACCATTAATCAAACTATTGGTGATAAACAACCACCTCTAAAAATCCCAATCCATCACAGTCCAAAACATTTTAAAAAGTTAAACGAATTACTAGAAAAACTAAACAATAAAAATCTATGAAATAAAACCCAAGATTTTTCATGTTTTATATCCATCAAGGCATATTAAATGGTAATATAATAACAACCAACACTACATAGGGAAATAATTAAATATCTATTTAAGTCATTTATTGCAAATGTGAGTAGTCAATTAATAGAGAAAATATACACAAAGTTTTTGTCATTATACAGATGAAACTAAATAAAAATTTATGAGGGAGATGATTAGTCTCCACATTAAAAGCATGCAAACACTCTCTGGGTAAATATTAATAGCAAATATTAATGAGACAAACTCACTTATTAACTTAATCTAGTTTGCATTGGCAGTAGTGCTATCCACAGACAATAATGTATATCTAAACTGTTTCAGTATTTTGTTTGATTACACTCAGTAAAAAACCGGTCTCGCAGTCCTGCGTTGAGAATAGAAACAGTTTTAAAGCAATTTCAGTAATCTCATATGAATCTCTTAAACTTCCCTTCAAAATGTAGCAAGTGATGCTCTATTTTTAAAATTCATTTTCAGTATTTTATCACTCGTTGTATTTTCAACAATTAACCTTGTCAAATTAAAGTGTTTTGATGAAATAAATAGGCTTATTATAAAATTCCTATACATAAATCTTCTCTTGGTGAAAATAAAACTCAAAATGATCTATCAATTTTTTAAGGGTTTGGTGATATCTTCTCACAGATGTGCAATGTCAAGATGACCGATATCATTAATAATTATTCCTTTTTTGAACTTTCATTTCAGGTTCAGAGGTACATATGCTAGTTTGTTATATAGGTAAACTTGTGTCCCAGGGGTTTGTTGTACAGATTATTTAATCACCCAGGTACTAAGGCTAGTACACAATAGTTTTTTCTGATTCTCTCCCTCCTCGCACCCCTCACCCTCAAGTAGGCCCCAGTGTCTACTGTTCCCATCTTTGTGTTCATAAGTTCTCATCATTTAGCTCCCACTTATAAGTGAGAACACACAGTATTTGGTTTTGTTTCTGTATTAGTTTGCTAGGGATAGTAGCCTCTAGCTTCACCCATATTCCCTCAAAAGACATGAGCTCATTATTTTTTATAGCTGTATAGTATTCCACGGTGTATATGTACCACACTTTCTTTATCCAATCTCTCATTTATGGGCATTTATGTTGATTCCACGTCTTTACCATTGTGAATAGTGCTGCAATGAATATTAACATGCATGTGTCTTTATGGTAGACTGATTTCTATTCCTCTGGGTATATATGCAATAATGGGATTGCTGGATGGAATGGTAGTTCTGTTTTTAGCTCTTTGTGGAATTGCCATACCGCTTTCCATAATGGTTGAACTAATTTACACCCCCAACGGTGTGTAAGTATTACGTGAGATGATACGTCATTGTGGTTTTGATTTGCATTTTTCTAACCATCAGTGATGTTGAGGGTTTTTTTTCACAAGCTTGTTGGATGCATGTATGTCTTCTTTCAATAAGTGTCTTTTCATGTCTTTCGCCCCCTTTTTAATTGGGTTTTCTCTTGTAAATTTGTGTAAGTTCCTAAGAGATGCTGGATATACTCAAAAGAAAGGAAGTCAGTATACTGAAGGGATATCTGCACTCCCATGTATATTGCAGCACTATTCACAATACCTAAGATTTGGAAACAACCGAAGTGTCTGTCAACAGATGAATAGATAAGAAAATGTGGTACCTATACACAGTGGAGAACCACTCAGCCTTAGAGAAAATGAGATTTTGTCATTTTCATGAAAACATGGATGAAACTGGAGGTCATTATGTTAAGTGAAATAAGCCAGGTGCAGAAAGACAAATGTTGTATGTTCCCATTTATTTGTGGGAAATAAAAATTAAAACAGTTGAACTCATGAAGATAGAGAGTATAAGGATAGGTACCAGAGACTGGGAAAGGTAGTTGTGTGGGAGGATGGTTAACGGCTAGAAAAACACAACTAGATAAAATGAATAAGATCTAGTATTTGACAGCACAACAGGGTGACTACAGGCAACAAAAATTTATTGTATATTTTGAAATAACTAAATGAGTAAAATTGGATTGTTTATAACACCAATAATGAATACATGCTTGAGATGATGGATACTCCATTTACCCTGATGTAATTTTTTTTTTTTTTTTTTGAGATGGAGTTTCACTCTTGTCACCCAGGCTGGAGTGCGATGGCACAATCTCAGCTTACTTCAACCTCCACCTCCCAGGTTCAAGCGATTCTCCTGCCTCAGCCTCCCGAGTAGCTGGGATTACAGGAGCCCACTACCACGCCCAGCTAATTTTGTATTTTTAGTAGAGATGGGGTTTCACTATGTTGGCCAGGCTGGTCTCGAACTCCTCACCTCAGGTGATCCACCCACGTCAGCCTCCCAAAGCGCTGGTATTAGAGGTGTGAGCCACCATGCCCCGCTCCTGACATGGTTATTAAGTACTGCATGTGTTCAGCAAAGTATCTCATGTTCCCCACAATATATATGCCTACTTTATACCTGTAAAAATTAAAAATAACCATTTTTCAGAAATGCATCCTCGTTATTTTCTCAACTTTTATTTTAGATTCAGGGAGTACATGTGTAAGTTTGTTACCCGGGTATATTGCATGATGCTGAGGTTTGAGGTACAAATGATCCTGTCACCCAGATGCTGAGCAGAGTAACCAATAGTTTTTTCAAACTTTTCCCTCTGGTAGTCCTCAGTGTCTATTGTTGTCATATTTATGTCCATAAGTACTCAATGTTTAGCTTCCACTTGTAAGTGAAAGCGTGTGGTATTTAATTTTTCTTCCTGCATTAATTCACTCCGGATAATGGCCTCCAGCTGCATCCACATTGCTGAAAAGGACATAATTTTGTTCTATTCTATGACTGCATAGTATTCCAAGGTGTATATGTACATTGTCTTTGTCCAATCCACCATTGATGGATACCTAGATTGATTCCAGATTTTTGTAGTTGTGAATAGTACTGCAATAAACATATGGGTGCATATTGTCTTTTTGGTAGAGGGATTTATTTTCTTTTGGATATATACCCAGTAATAGGATAGCTGGATCAAATGGTAGTTCTAAGATTTCTGAGAAATCTCCAAACTGCTTTCCAGAGTATATGAACTAACTTACTAATTCTTGAGAAAAGTGTAAAGTGAACTTGTTTCATCATATAAAAATTAGGGTGAAAAATATAATAAAAATACTTTCCTAACTTATGAATACTATAAAATACTTTCCTAACTTACGAATACTGTAAAACTATAGTGTTATATAAACTATATATATAACTATACATATATAACTATACATGTTAAAAAGTTTTGATACAAATGATGTTTATAAAAACAACTTGTGTACACAAGTAAATTCTTAAGCTATTTTATAGTTTTGGGTTTCATTTAACAGATTCACTTTAAACTGTCACACGAGTAGTTATATCAGACACAATGTACCCTGTAAGATGGACAACATTTACATTGATTTCATTCATATTCATTGAGACAAGTTTCTTGATTACGCACTTTGAAGATTGTAGTTAGGCTTACGACAAAAGTTTTTAAAACACTTTCAATTTTTATGTCATCTTGTCATGGCCCAGTAACAAACTGTTCATAGACTTGCACCAAACCACAGACCACACTAAAAGTCCTACGTGATCTGTATATAGGTTTTGTTTTTGTTGTTGTTGTCGTTGTTGTTTGCATTTGACTTCATTTGTGTGAAAGATAGAGAACCCCCAGGTGGTATTTGATGTAGTAAAATAAACATAACACACATGTATGATATTTTTAGATTTAGATAAATTCATTCTATATTAGATTAAAAGTATGTAGGAAATGGACATTTGCTTCTCCATTCAAGATTCTTGCATGTGACGGCATATCTGAGTTTGCTGGACCACTCTATTAACATGACAACTTGTTTTTGCAATTCATGTTCATGTTTTTTTATTTAGAATATTACCTCTTTAAATACACATTTATAAGCATTATGATGTCCCAATTCTGCATTCTGTTCTCTCTGTTATTTGCTCTTTCTGCTGACTTTCTCACATACTGTATTGATTCTTCAACTGACCAGTAATTTTTGTTTGTGAGTCCCTATTCAGCTGATCTTATTCAATGAAAATCCCAAAGTACCTAAGTTGAACTTGAGCTTTTGTAGATAATATTTACATGTGCTTCTTTCAGGTTTCTAAGGTAGTGCTCTCTCTGTCTTTAATGTTTACAGTAGACAGAATAAAAGCCCATCCATCCCCCAAATATGCCCAAGTCTCACTTCCTAGAAGCTGTGTATATGTTACTCTATATAGCAAAGGGACATTGCAAGTAGGGTTAATCTAAGAATCTTGGATTATCCAGGTAGGACCAATGTAATCAAAAGGGCCCTTATGCAGGGAGGCAGGAAGGTCATAGCAAGGAAAGTAGATGTCATTATAGAAATGGGGTAAAAGAGAGAGAAAGTTTTGAACTGTTACAGGCTGGCCTTGAAGATGGAGGAGACTCTACAAGCCAAAGAATGCAAAGAGCCTTCAGGAGCTAGAAAAGGCAAGGAGACAGATACTCCCCTACAGCTTCCAGGGAAAAAAATCTTCACCTTTTGACACCTTGATTTTAAGACTTCTGATCTTCAATAAGATAGTATTAAGTGTTTTATTCTGCTAAGTTTGTGGTTACAGCACATTGTTCCACTAAGTTTGTTACTGCAGCAATAGAAAACTACAGCAATATGCATGCAAATCACCTCGGATCTTGTTTAAAAATATAATTTGATAGTATGCCTGGAGAAGAGTGACAGGGTCTGTATTTCTAACAAGCTCTTGATAGTGCAGATACTGCTACATGTTTGTGGATCCAACTTTTAGCATCAGAAAGTAGGACAATATTATCTTGAGAAGGCATTAAATAAAATTTGCTATTATTGAGTTTTCACAGAATATACAGGTCATTAAAATGCAAATCTCAAACACCATGTGAAGACATTTTCTTTTAGCACTATTCATGTAGATGAGCTCCCTAACTTTATGAAGGGATCTCATCTCACTTCTCTTCTGGTATAAACTGAATGACCTGCCTTTGTCTCCTGAAGAATATTTAAAACTCAAGGCACTAAGTTTATGGTATATGCAAACACAATGCCATATACCATGAGTATCTCCTCAACGGTATCTGTGTGCTTTTTGGCAATGCTTGCCAGTATGAACAATTAATTGCTAATTTAAACTTTTCGGTCCTAAATAACAGTAATAATTTTGAAAAGTAAAAGTCAATATCAAAGAGATTAAGAGGTTGATATAATGTGCATGTGGACTTCTTTATATGTTTGAATTAAAGAAATGAAGTTAGGGATAAATAGTGAAATCTGCATTTTCCATTAATTTCAGTCACTAATTTAAGTCTCTTGTAGATGCACTAAACCATGAACCATATATACATATTTAATTATATTAATATATTTAACATTCTTTAACATATGTTTATATATTAGTTCATTAGTATCCTTACTTTATAAAATTTGTGTGTATATGTGTGTGTGTATGTGTGTGTATATATACATATATATACACACACACGTGTATATATATATACACATATATATACACACACACATACATATTAATTAGTTCATTTGATCTTACAAACAACTTTATGGAGTAAGAATTATCCTAATTTTAGAGATTAGAAAACTCAGACACACACACATACACACACACAGAAAAGACTTCTAGAGAGTCCGCCTAGATATGTAGTAGAAATTTACACATTTAAGAATAACTTCAATATTTACGACCTGGTTGAGCCAAGATCAGAAGGAAACAATACCTTACAACTTGAAAGAGGAAGAGTCAGGAGTATAATCCAGGACTTTCTTATTACCAAGCCGGTGCTCTTTCCTTTGTTCTCTGTTGATTCTAAAGTTATCCAAAGATAGAGATTTGCAACTGACTTTCAGTACTGTGTAGAATTCTACTACAAGATTACTTACGCATTGACATAGTCTCTTTTGTCTACTCCCAGTTAAAAGGATGGCTGGGGAAAATATTTATGGAAAACCATTTGGCCAAAACAAAGGTATATTACTGATGTACATGAGCAGATGAGTACTGGTTGGAAACACAGAGACACACACATAGTAACACAAGCACATGCCTACACATGCCACTGATTGTTCTTATTACATATTATTGAGTCACACATTTCTAACCTAAGCTCCTCAACATACTCGATTTCTAATTCCTCCAAAGAGCCTTACCTTTCTCCTAACTTCATCAATCTCCACAGACGACTTTACATCCAGAATATTTAAATCATTAAGCATAGAATTCTCTGATTTCTACTACCCCATATTACATATTTTTTTTTACATCAAAAACATTGCCCATGCTCCAATTTCAAAGGATTAGGCATCACATTCTTTTCAAAGCTAAACCTTCCACAGGTGCTCTTAACCCCACCTTCTGTTCCCCGGAGATTGGGTCTTATTGATTACTACTGTATCTTTTATCTGAAAATTTCTCCCTCTAACTACTTGTCCTTTGTTAACATGCTTATAGCTCTCTCACCCTAAAAATTAAATCCTTCTTGTCCTTCTGTGCCATATGGCCTGGAAGATAATATTTTATCTCTTTCTGTTTTCATTTAAACTTTACAAAGAACAACACACCCTAGAGGTCTTTGTCATCTCACCTAACATTTTCTTCCTAACTCATGATAGTTTAGTTCCTATTCTAGAAAAAGAACTAAACATGTTTTAATATAATTGAATTGCCAAATTCAATGGATGTCTCTTCATACTTCATATTAATACAGCGTTCTCTAATATTTGGCATCACTAATCACTCCATACTTGAGGAAGTATCTAATTTCCTCTCATGGCTACTTCTACAATTTTCTTAGAAATTATTAAATATTAGAGTTCCCTAGATTTCTGTCCTTGAGTTTCTGTTTTTATCATGCATCATACTTTGTTTGGGTAATCACTTCCACTCTCATAATTTTGACTTGCTCTTGAATGCTGATGACTCAGTAATTTATATCTCCTATCTGTCCTCTCTCCATCAAACTGTAGTTACGTTATCTCACTGCCTGATGGCCAATTACCTCAGAATGTTCACCGAGTGTTTCCCATTATCCAGATTTAAACTGGAATTGATTTTATTTTCCTACTTGCTACTACTTCATGTATTATCAGTCAACGATTCTACATCTTAGAATCCTCCTTGACATTATTCTTAATTTCTACAATTAATTAAGCAATGATCCATATCAATTAGAATTCAATCAGGATAAATAAACTACACATTCATTTTAAATGGTAAAATTTAACATAAAGAATTATCAATTATATCAGAAGAGTAAAAGGTAAGGATAATTATTTTAAAAATACCCTAGGACTGAAAGAATCGAAAGAAGAGACAAACTTGGAAGTGGAATTTTCTTCCCAATATTGTGTTTCAGACATTAATGGAGCAGGTATGGTGGCAGCTCACCAGATGATGGAGTAATTCTCTGGGTTGAACTTGGCCAAAGTTGGTTTACAATTGCCAGGTAAGCAGAAAATGCCTGTTCAGGGTATAGATTGGTAAAAATTGTGGCTGGGATTTTCAAGCGGGTGACAACACTATGGGGCAGAGATGACAAAGCCTTGTGGAAAGGTCCACAGAGAAAGTCCACACCCAGGGGTTTCTAAATGGCTGAGTGGTGTGGGGCTCTGTCGGTGTCAGGTGATTCCCGATATACCTGTGGGATGCAGGTAGACTAGGGCATATGGATGAGTGCATAGAGGGAATTAAGGAATGAGGAGCCTGTTCACAGAGTGAACAACAAAAGGCCTGAGGTGCACTACGTCCCTCCTAAGAGAACTGTGATGTGGTGGTAACCAGGCCAGAAATGAGGCTGCCAACTTACCGAGGAACTGCATAATATGGATTGTATCTGTCTAGCAGGAGGAAGAAAAGGGCGCAAGAAGCACACACAAACCAGGAGGAGAAATATTTTCCTTTCTATAACAGAAGATTTCTTTCCTGCTGTAAAGAAGAAATGCTCTACAGTGCCCATTTTGATTATCACAGAGCATGTAACAGACAATAAATTTGGAGCTGAGAGGTAATACCTCTGTACTTGCAAATAGCTGTCAAATAACTATTATGTTAAGCATAATTGGTATTGAATTTGTACGTACAAATTCATGGTACAAATATATAATTTGTATTGAATTTGTATATACATTCCCTTTCCTCTATCACTGTCATCTTTAAACTTCTGCCACCATCCCGATTCAGAATATATGTTCCGGAGATTCAGTGAAATGACTTATCTAAATGGGAATTTGGAGTCTTCCTAAAAGTCTTTCAAAATGACTTCCTATTTATCTATCAAATAACTTAGGTTTTGTCTAATTTTCTGGCCTAATTTCTTAGCACTCACTGGGTACAGCTGCCAAAAACAGTGCAAAAAATAAATAAATAATATCTCAGTATCATACTATAAGGATTGCTTTTCCTTGAGTGTTTGTGGGTTGGCTGCTGTTTGGGGTGGGCAAAGCTAAGTGGCTTTAAAGACCTGTTTGGAGCAAGTTCTATTCCAAAAGTGTATTTCAACAGCAGGCTAGAGAAAGTACATTTTCCTCATGTTAACAGCAAAGATGCAAGGAAAACATCAAACTGTATAAACTCATTTTTAAGACCCTGTGTCCATTGTCTGGCATCCCTGACCTAAATACTTCCCATGCTGAATCTAAAATCAAAGGCCTGGGTAGCATAAGTCTCCCGTGAATGTGGTAGGGAGAAGGAGAACATATTTTTGAAAGGTATACTACCTCTTACATTACTCCCTGCCATCACTAGTCTACTAAAATGATAGTCATGTAAGCTGCATTCCCATATCATAGTAACGTGCCTCTAAAGCAAGCAAAAACACTTGGGTTTATAGTTAGTGTGTATAAACTTCTCATGGCTAAGTGTATACTTTGTTAGGATTTCTGAAGTGGTGAAAATACCAGAAGTACCTTACAGAGCTTTCAATCATTTCCAGTTCTCTATTGATCTCAAGTCAAGGACTTCTGTGATAGAAAGTATCAGTCAAGTTATTCTTTCACAGAATCCTGTTGCCCATTGGAAAAAAATATTTTTCTTAAGATTTTACTTCTGTTTGCATGTTTCTCATGTTCATTGCACCAACCAAATGTCATGTTCCTAATTTCTCTTTTGGTTCCACATTTCTAGCTAAAGCTTCCCAGTAATACCCTCAGAATCAGGTGTTGACATTGCAGTTCTTTGTCACCCTTTCCTCTCCATTTTTCCACTGTTAGTAGGGGGTCCATGTGCTTCATAGTCCACCTTAAACATTTCAAATGGTTACACATTCACACTTTAAGACTAAGATCAGGGACTTAATTATCACTAAATATTCATACCAAGTGTGCTACCTTCTGGCTAATTACTACTTATTAATAGCTACTGAAAAGAATTGTCCTTACACAAGAAACTTAGAAGAACAGATGCTTAAAATATTAAACAGGACTTGAAATGTTGGATGAAATATTAATTGGCCATTTTGCACAAAATATAATTTAGTCAGAAAAGATGAAGAGTAGCAAATGGAAAGAAAGATTAAAAAGCATGAGAGTACACTATCCTGACCCCTACCATGTCAGAACAAAAGGGGTTAGAAAGACACTTTCTAGCAGGAGTACAGAGATAAAAGATGAACACTTATTACGAGACAGGTGTTCACTTGTCAAGAATCCTCTTTGGTGACAGAAATCTGCATCACTTTGTTTTTCAGCCAGCTACAATTTATCCTAAGAAGTTCTCATTCCATGTTCTCATGCATCTCTTCTCTGAAAAAAGAATTCTTTCTATTTGGTCTGGCTCCAAGAAAACTGCAACAGTGTTAAATGGTGGTTCCTAAAATAATGGTAGGGAGACTAATTCACACTGTAGTTCCTAGGGCCAGGACAGACATTAGATAAATAGGGACAATGAAGATTTATAATAATTCTCTTTGTTAGCTGCATCTCTTAGCACCTACTGCATAAAGAGCAATGAGAAAAGAAATAACATCCTCTTTTAATGTTTAGATTATATTTTAATATACAAGAGAAGAGTTTTCACTGGGTCTTAATCATTTTATGAAATGTGCCCCTTTTCTGCAGTATTCAATGGACAGAAATACTAGGAAGGCTTCAGAACTAGTTGACCCACTCAATCTCCCCTTCAGCTCATCTACTAGTTTAGGGTCTTGGAAGTCAAAGACCCCCACAGAACCATCCCAGTGCATTTTATTCTCAGGTAAATTCTGCACAATAACAGTGTTTGCTTGGATCCCTTATAACCACAAATACTTAAAATATAATTTGTCAAAATATATAGAGTAACTTTATACAGCAAAAAATCTCTGTCTATAATTTATAATATAAATGTCACTTGCATGGGAATAGGAGACATAAAATTCAAGTTAATCTGCTGTATAATGCAATTGCAGACGTATATATATATATATATATACACACACACACATATATATGCACACACATATATACACACGTACACACATCTTTTTTTAGATGTAAATATTATGTAGAAGTATATAGTCATAATCTAATTATAAAGAGTTTCTTTGTGTTATCTAGTTTCAATTTCTTAATTAAATATTTCATTAGCAGACATTGAGTAGTTTCATAATATAACCAAATAAGTTTCATTTAACCAAAATCATACACTCTGAGTACAATCCGGGTTTTAGAAGAAAAGAATGTCATAATGAATGCTGACTATGTAAGTCCCAAGATCTTTAAAAAATGATAGGATCATGGAAATATTGAGTCCACTAAGTAAAATAAATGTATTATTTTGGGGACGGTGGGAAGGTGTATATTACAATCCAAATAATCCTGGTAAATTCTAATATTTGTTCTAGGTAGCTATGGTATTTATATCCTTTAATAAAAATTATCATTCAGTTTACAGATTTTTATTAAATATTTATTAAGAAAGTGAATAAAATATATAGACTAGTATGTTATACAACCCCAATCTCATTTAAGAAAGACAGAAATTTGGTAGTTTTATTTGCAATTTTTGCATCTCCGTTTTATACATTTGTCTCCTTGCTATTAATTCTCCTTGAATTATGTAGTTCTGTGTATGAAAAGGATGACCTGGGGTACAAAAAGTTCCAGGCAAATTATTTAGGACTTGTTAATACCCTTAAGAAATAAGTGGGAGTTTTGGATTTTCCTGTGAGACAACCATGTTGCTACTAATTAACTCAGATGAAGCAAAGAATATCCCTAAAACCATAGCCTCTAACCTCAGATGTCAGACACCCTCATTCTTCTGACTATTAATCTTCATACATAAAACATTTGAAATTGCCAAGTTTATTTGAGAGCAGTAGAGAAGACTTCTGGATACAATAAAAAAAAAAGTATATGATAAGCACAAAACTTTTCATAGCAACTTGAAAAGGTTAAATTAAAATACATACAAAATAGCCAAACCACCAATACTTACTGTGCTTCTTTTTGTCCAACACTAAGATGTGAAAACATACCAAATAAATTAAATCTAGAAACAATCTTTACTCTCAAGAAGTTTAAAATCTGGTAGGTGAAGCCTGCAGTAATAAGCACAATGACATCTATTAACGACTGCAGCCTTAAGTGTACCTTCAGTAGCTTCTGCTTCCGTTGAGTACAGAAGAAAAAAGTAAATCCTACAGTATGAAAGGACGAATATACCATGATCTAGTGGGATTTATATCAGAAATTAAAAGGTTGGTCCAACAATCAAAAATCCGTCATTGTAATTCAGCACTTGAATGAAAATGCAGGGCAAAGATGTAGACAAAGGAATAGAAGAGGGCTTTCTTAACCTGACACAGGGTATCTACCAAAGCCCTACAATTAACATTATACTTGACAGTGAGGTATTGAAGAGTACCCGCCCCCAGGTATCTTTTCCACTATACCACTTTCACAGAATTTTCTGTCTCAGGTTCAGCTTCTACAAAATTCAACCTCTAACAGATATAAATAAACCAATTTAGAATTTTTCTTAAAATATTGAAAAACAATGTAATTTTAATGATATAAGAACTAAAAAAAGATATTAAAATTAAATAAAAAGGAATACGTGAATATACATAAATCCAAACCAGTCTGTAGGAAAGATAAAGGAATAGTCTTCATGAACCCAGTTAATTTAAAGAGATTAAAAAAGAAACAAGATTAGGAATAAAAGCTATATTTTGTTTCCTATACTGTTGTTATACATAAGATAAATAAAAAATAAATAAAAACGCCACCTGCAAATCTATGCAAAAAATTAAATCTAGAGTAAATTATTTCTAAGCAAAATTTAAAACATTTTAATAACCTTAGAATAATTAAATATTCTCACATAAAAGTAGTTGCAAAGGTGATTCAAGCATTCAAAAAGTTATCAGAATCAGATGATTGTACAGTTATGTTAAAGAACCAATAAGTCCATTATTATTTAAAATTTTCTAGAAAATGTATACTGTATAAATAGCATTCTAATATTAGAAATAATATTTTAAGAATATCCTAGAAAAAGTTCAGAAAAAGATGGAACCCGCTTTGTTTATTAGGCTAATATACATTTATTACCAAATTCTGTCACAACTATTCAAAAAAAAATAAATAGATCAATCTCTTGTTGTATTGTAAATCTAGAATTTCAAGTCTGTCCTTGATATCTGTTAGCCTCATGGGATCCCCAAAGGCCTGATCATGAGCATCCCTGCTCTACCCAGATAAGGCTCCCACCCAGCTGGAAATGAGCCTCCTCTGACCAGTTTCCTTATCAGCCACACCAGCTGCAATCTCTTGATTTTCACCTTCTTGCCAGCCCATGAAATTTTTCCAGCAAATCAATCTCATAGCTTTCATGGAACCAGGAGCCTCCTGACCCTCTGGTTACTACAAAGTCTGCCTCCAGAGTCCCTGTTGGTTAATGTACCCTGCCCTCCACCACCCAAAGGGAACCACTGCATGGACCTGCATGCTGTGTGGTATCTCTTCCCCCATGCAGTGAGTATACGTAACTAGTGAACTGCCACCCAAACTAATCCGTCTAGTGGTGGGTATCATATATCAGCCATCTCCTACTATTTAGAGAAGGGGATTCCTTCTTTGCCAACAGGATCAATAAGGGGTGTGCAGAACACTTATGAATATGGTTACAAAATACGTTAGAAAATATACGCAATGTTATTCAGTAAAGTATTAAGTAACAATATATGATGACCAGTGTAGATGTAGGTAATGCAAGAGAGGTTTAGTGTAAGGAAATCCACTAATCTATTAATGTATCTAAACATAGAATAAGAAGCCTCAGGAGCACATCATTGGATACTAATAAGATATTTCATATATGAAGTGATAAGATTTAATGTGTTTTAAGAATTCAAGGTAGCTAAATAAATACGAAAATTATTTTCCAAAGTCAAACGTATGTTTATAATAGAAAAGCACAAATATCATTAGAATTAAAATCTGTAATCTTGTAAAGAAGTCTGCTACTTTTATAACTCTATTTCAGAGGCTCCACAAAAATGCAATAGAAAGAAAAAATAATTGGAACAAACATTAAAACAGAGATAAAACTATCCCATTTTGCTAGGGATATGTTCATGTTTATAAAATTGAGGACACTAGTGAAATGAAAAAGCCATTGATACATATGAATTTTTAAAATATTTAGTTATTGGTATAACTCTTTGGTAACAGATTTTTTGAGAATTAGACAAAGGGTTACATTTCTAAGAAAATATAACTTAAATGTCAGAATAAATGGAAACCTAAATACTCTGAAAAACACTGTAAAAACTGAAAAGGTAGTCCTGATATACATCATTGAAAAATGGGCAAAGGACATGAAAGGACATTTTTCAAAAAAAGACATGCATACAGCTAACAAGCATATGAAAAAAGCTCAACATCACTGATCACTATAGAAATGCAAATCAAAACCACAGTGAGATACCATTTCATGCCAGTCAGAATGTCTATTTTAAAAAAGTAAAATAACATGCTAGTGAGGTTACAGAGAAAAGAGAACACTTTATACTGTTGGTAGGAGTGTAAATTAGTCCAACTATTGTGGAAAACAGTGCGGTAATTCCACAAAGACCTAAAAACAGACTACCATTTAACACAGCAATTACATTACTGTGTATATACCCAAAGGAATATAAATGGTTTTATTATAAAGACACATTCATGTGTATGTTCAGTGCAGCAGTATTTACAATAACAAAGACATGGAATCAACCTAAATGCCCATCAATGGTAGACTGCATAACAAAAATGTGGTACATACACACCATGGAATAGTATGAAGCCATAGAAGAGAACAATAGTATGTTCTTTGCATGAATATGGATGGAACTGGAGGCCATTATCCTTAGTAAACTGCTGCAGGAACAGAAAACCAAATACCACATGTTCTCACTTATACATGGGAGCATATTAATGAGAACAGTGGACACATAGGGAAACAACAGACCCTGGAGCCTACTGGAAGGTGGAGGATAGAAGGAGAGAGAGAATCAAGAAAAATAACTAATGGGTAATAGGCTTAATACATGAGTAACAATATAATCTGTACAAAAAAAACCCATGACATGAGTTTACCTCTGTAACAAATCTGCATTGAGTACACCTGAACTTAAAAGTTAAAAAAAATAAAAAAGAGACACAGGCAATGAAAAAACATTCATGAAGAAGATTGAGGAGGAGGAGATGGGAGATGAAAGATGTATAGGTGAGATTGTTTTCCCGAAAGATCAGAGAGGAAATGATTACATGGATGGGACGCCCAATAATTATGGTTTCCTTGGAAATTCATGTTTTGGGTACAGTAAAAGTATATCATATACTATAGCATTCTAACTGGTAAAATAAACAATATTTAATTTAAAAAACTATGAGCAAAAGATATGAATAGGCAGATAAATATTAAAAACTAACCAAATATTGTGGGGCTAATTTTGTGCCAGTTGTTTCTCTAGTGCTTTACATTTGTCTTCACTACTACTTTACTAGCTAGATACTAATTTCCTCTCCATTTTACAGTTGGGAAACCCAGGCAAAGACTGGTTACATTTTATAGACTCTCTTTGCTAGGAAGCAAAGAAACTAGAATTAAAACTGATGTAATGTGGTCAGAGCCTGTGCTTTTATTCACCATATACACAGCCTTCTAAGTAGACATATAAAAAGTTCTTCTTCAAATGACATCAGAAAATGCAAATAGAAAAATAATTTAATAATTGTAAAGGTGTGCAGAAGTTCATACTTTTATATATTACCATTGAAGTTTAAATTGTAATGTTTCTGTGGAGTATGCATTATCTATCATAAGTAATCATATTAATATGCTTGCGCAACATATAAACATTAAAAACTGATATGGTATATATATATATACACACACACACATACACATACACACACACACACCCATAAAAACTGATGTTATATGTGTACATATAACATATCAGTTTTTAATAACATTGTAATCAACATTAAAATATATAATGGTAGAACAAACAAGTATTCTACACACACAGTATGGAAAGCAGTGTAGTAATTTACTGCAAATGTTTATATACACGACTACACAGACACAAACAGACTGTCACAAGTTGCCAAGACATTTTGTTAATTAAAAGCAAGTCATTTAAAAACATACATCAAATGATCTCCTTTGTGTATTATAATGTAAAGATACACGCACACACAAATGGCCAAGTGTCACAGAAAGTTGTTACCTATTCTAGTAATGATTTTTGGAAAATAAAGGGTGACTTCCACATATTATTTTATTTTATGTACATGTTTGATGTTTAACATAATACTTTATATTACAATTTTCTAATACAACTAGTATTTTATTATATTACAATGTAATATTTTTCACTTATCAAACTGGAAAAGAATTGAAAACATTGGCACAGTTGTGAGCATGAAGTTTCTCATTCTCTTACCAAGAGAATTTACCAAATTGCATTCCTTTTCTTGAGGAAAAATTTGGAAATATATTTCAAAATCACTAAAGATTTTCCTATTTAAAAAATTCTATTCTTGTGAATTTTTCCTATTGAAAGAATTAACATTTTCAAGATATGCAAACAGTTACAACAAAGTTGTCCTAGGGATATTAGTTTATAACAATGAAAATTACTAAAAAGTAATCCAGAAATTTAATAATTAACTCTGCATCAATTAATTTTATCCAATCATTTAAAGTAATACAGCACTTAAGAAATTAGCTCTAGAAATGTAAAATGATATTCATGGGATAAACATATAGCATGACATGCATAGTAACATTTCTGATTCTTAAACTTCTCACGGTCTCAGAAGATATTATTTTTTTATTATGACTTTTATTTTAGGTTAAGAGGTACACGGGAAGTTTTATTATATAGGTAAACTGTGTATCACAGAGGTTTGGTATATAGATTATTTTGTCACCCAGGTAATAAGCCTATTTCCTAATAGGTATTTTTTCTGATCCTCTCCTTCCTCCCACCCTCCACCTGCCACCCTCAAGTTGGCCCAGGTGTCTGTGGTTCTCCTCTTTGTGTCCATGTGTTCTCCTTGTTTAGCTCCCACTTGTAAGTGGGAACATGAGGTATTTCGTTTTCTGTTCCTGCATAAATTTGCTTAGGAAAATGGCCTCAAGCTCCATCCATGTTTCTGGAAAGGACATGATCTCATTCTTTTTTATAGCTGTGTGGTACTCTATGATGCATATGTACCATGTTTTCTTTATCCGGTTGACCATTGATGGGTATTTAGGTTGATTTCATGTCTTCGCTATTGTGAACAGTGCTGCAATGAACATACACGTGCAATGTTTCTTTGTGATAGAGTGATTTATATTCTTTGGGTATGGATTTCTCTAATAAGATGCTGAGCATTTCTTACATACTTGTTGGTTTTACGTCTGTCTCGTTTGAAAAGCATCTACTCATTTCCTTTGCCCATTTTTTAGTGGGGTTGTTTGGTTTTGCTTGTTAATTTAAGTTTCTTATTGATTCTGGATATTAGACCTTTGATGCATGCACAGTTTACTAATATTTTCTCCCACTCTGTAGTTTATCTGATTACCACTCCCTTTTTGTTGTTTTTGCTGTGCAGAAACTCTTTAATTAGATCCCATTTGTCAACTTTTGATTTTGTTGCAATTGCTTTTGGTATCTTCGTCATGCTGGCATCTTGTTCATTCCCACGTTTCGAACAGTATTGCCTAGGTTATCTTCCAGGGTTTTTATATTTTTGGTTTTACATTTAAGTCTTTAATCCATCTTGAGTTAATTTTTGCACAATGTGGAAGGAAGGGGCCCAGTTTCAATCTTCTGCATATGGCTAGCCTGTTATCCTAGTACCATTTATTGAATAGGGAGTCCTTTCCTCATCGCTTGTCTTTGTCAGCTTTGTCAAAAATCCTATAGTTGTAGGTGTGCAGCCTTATTTCTGGGCTCTCTATTCTGTTTCATTGGTCTATGTGTCTGTTTTTGTACCAGTACCATGCTGTTTCGGTCACTGCCATAACTATACTAACTATACTAACTTTCAGTTACTATAGTTTTAAGTTGAGTAACGAGATGCCTCCAGCTTTCTTCTCAGAAGATATTAACACCACATTATTAACTATGTTTTGCTTAGAATGGTGAGGTTTATTAGTATCTTTTATAATTCCTGCTAAGAAAAGATTCTAATTTTTATACAACAATTAACTACACAAAATACCTTACATTTTATCATGCCACTGCTATGTGTGCACCCTTGTTAGCTCATTTTAATTAACGTATTTGTATTTTATCATTTTTTAGCAATTTGCTTTCTTTATATTAATTTTTGGACATTAACAAAAGTCCTACAAAGTACTATGCTTACACTATATATGAGAAAACTTAGTTTTATATAAGTAACCTCATCAGGCCAGTGGGACTGGGAGCCAGGCTCACCTCTGGATCTAGGTCATACCAGTATCTTTGGTCTTCCTGCCACATTTAATGTAGCAGGGATATAAATGTTACCAACACTTATATTGAAGGAGGACCCATCCTTTCCCATGACTCTGTCAATCTTCCCAGGTAGGTAAAGCCTGAAGTGAAGTCTGCCGCCATTATTGCTCAACAGAATTATGTTTCTGAGGTAGAGGCTTAGGGCAGGCCGTTGTTGAAAACCATAATTTTGAATACTATAAAATTTAATCCTTCAAAAATCCCTAAGAAATAGGGACTATTTATTCCACATAGACTTACAGGGATGATAGCCCTAGAACTGAAACTAGGTCATATTTGTCAATTAAAAAAAAAAAAAAAAAAAAAAAAAAAAAAAAGACCATTTTCAAGACAATAAGAATTGTTGACCTAACTTTTGTACATCTGAGTCAGAAAGTCTTTTTAGGATCTTTGTGCAAACCCAAATAGTACCTGGAAACAGATTAAATTGTATGTTATATTTTTGAGAATAATAAAGTAAAAACTGATTTAAATTACTAATGAAAGACAACTGCATTTTATGTACTTTCTCAATAAATAGAAAATTTTTGTACCACGTGAGGGTCAACAAACCCTTGTATTAAAAATTGATTTCCTAGTCCAGATTGTTAGAAACTCCTGTTATCCATTTTATTGCTCTTCATTCTTCACAAAAAGAACAGTGTTAGGGAACTGCCTAGACATGTTGTTTCATATAGCAAGTATTTATTGGCGAGGCACTTGATTCAGACCTGGGAATATAGCAGTAAACAAACAAACAACACATTGCAATTCTTGCCCCAGAAGAGCTTATATTCTGGTAAGAAGAGATAGAAAGAATAAAAAAAGAATTAAATGATACATTAAAAATAACTTCTATCAAGGAAACTATAGTAGATAAGAGGCTAATACGAAAAGTGTGTGTGTGTACACGTGATACAATTTTAATGGTAGTATTACACAACATCTCAACGTGCAAATGTTATATAAACAAAAACTTAAAAGAGAGAAAGGAAGTAGCCTATGTATAAGTCTGTGGAAAGCATTCTGGACAGAGAGATGAGCAAATGCTAAGACTGCAGAAATACCTTTGTGCATATCATTAGCAAGAAAGGCAAACTGAGCTAGAGGGGGAGTAGAAGGTTTTAAGATCAGAGAGCTGACAGGGCTTGCTGGGTAATGATAGGATGATGGCTTTTACCCAGATATGGGGACCCCACTGGAGATCTCTGAAAGGAGGGTTGTCATGTCATGACCTGTGCTTCTCCAATATTATATGTCATGGTGTTGTGTTAATGCCATCTTTTAAGACTCTTCAGGAAAACCAGTAGAACCCATGAGAAGAATCATGTTGACTAGAAGAGCAAAGAAGATTAATTTGTTTGACTAAGCCACCATGGAGTCAGCAGTAAGCAAGCAATAAGGGCATACAAGCAGCGCGCTGGAGTAGTACTAGAGAGAATTATTTATTAGTCTGGCATAAAAACAGAACAGGAGTGACATTGTAGATGCAGTTTTTAATATATATGTTCATGACAATCAGCAGGCTCTCACACATATTAAAGTAGCATGTAAATGGTAGCTTAACTTTGAGAGCACGAAGGTAGAATGAAGACAGAAGAGAATGGACTGTCAGTACCCAATGAAAGTTGTGCCACAGTCTGAGGAGTCTGCAAATATTCAGTAGGAGAGAGGGAATAAGAAAAATCAAGAGGATATCCCTGTGCTGATTTCAGCCCTTACAGTTTTTCTATTCATGGGTAGTATAAGTGATGTTCATCAACATGAGAAGACACACCTGAATGCATTTAACTAATAAGATTATAATCAACATTGACACTACATTTGAACCATTTTACATTTACAGCTTCAGACAATTAATTGCATTTATGGGGGTTCTCGGTGTGGGTCTGCTCTTCAAGTGACTCTCAACTCACCATAGACTCTCACGGGTAGCTTAGAAAACCCACAAGCAAACGTTTTCTCTATGGCAACAGTGCCTCGGCGAGCTCTCCTGCTAAGGGCATGTATGCCTCACGGTCATGGTGAACATTGGCTTCAGGATGTAAGGAAAGCATTTATATTCTTTTTTGCAACTACTCCTACGTGCAGTTGTAGTTTACCATCCAGCATCATAGATGCATAACTTTTCCAGAACTGTTGCTAGGATGGGAACTGCCCAGAAAATAAGCAAAGTCCAATATAGGCTAAAGGGGGTTGCCAATAGCAGAATTAATTTTGTATCCCACATAACCTTCATGACCTTGAATGAAGAAGTTAAATGCTCTGAGGTACATTTTCTTCATTTTTTGAAATAAGTGCAAAAATTTCTACTTCCCTTCAATGTTAGGATGGCTACATTAAATATCATAAAAAGATAATAATGGTCTTCAAAGTAATAGACACTTGTAAGATATTAGTTGTAATTATGATATTAATAATAACAACCGTCTTTCAACCATTTAGTAATTCACCTTTAATATATCAAATCGAAATTCCATTGGGAACTCTAACCATATAGAAAATTGAAGGGGTTTCTTTTTTTTTTTTTAATAATCAATACCAGCCCCCAATCTCATTTGAAATCATTTTTTTTTTATGTTTTACAAGCTAGACATACAGCCTTGTTTTTTAAAGACTAGAGTATAATTAAATACCACTTTGCATTAAAACGTTTACAGATTTAACAGGATCACGTATTTATTTCTTTTTCATAAGAAAAAAAAATCATGCTGAAAAGAATTGCATTACTGTTTAGAATCTCTCTACTCCTCAAATATTGCCCACAGAATGGCTGATCAGAGATATTACCCTATATCTCAGAGAGCTGTGTTAGGAATAGACTAAGTTTCACTTTTTTAGAGTAAGGGAAGAAGTAGCTTTTTGCCTGTTTAAGCTGAAACATTTGTATTTCAATTGACATTATCCCTTGGCATTTTAGAGTTTTCAGCACAGCTCTCACAGGAAAGTGGTTCCTTAATTAAATTCTCTTGTTTTTAAATTTGTGTACTAGACGAGCGAATATGCTGGAAGCATAGTATTGATGGTGATTATTTCATTATTTTAGGCTCCTGTAAAGAAAAGTACATATCACGAAAGCACATGGTATTGAACCACAATAAAGAGACATATACAGTCATCTCTTACCATAAGGCACTGATTGGTGGATTCTAATGATCCAGAACTGTATGCCACTGGATTGCTACCCTTCTTCCTCCTCTGAATCCACTTACAGGAGAAATAAGAAAATTGTCAGAAACAAGCCCATTTTGGGCACTTGTCTCAAAGCTGGTCATTAGAACCCATCTGACATGTCTACAGGCATAGCCCTGTGTTCTAAAACTACCAGCTATAAAAACTGCAAGGTATCTTAGATGACACCAATCCCTACACCCACATCTCACAGATAGAGGAACTGTGTCTCAAAAAGTGGGAAAATGTATCCAGGATTCTAGGAAAAGGTAATAGCAGAGTCATGGCCCAAAAACCAGGTCCCCAATTTGTACTGTAGACTGACCACTTTCAGTGTTGCACATGATCACTAACATCTGGCTAACACACATCTCTTCAAGATTCTTGAGTCAATGACGAGTGATTGGGCTGAGATTATAATTGCTCACTCAATTTCTCTTGGCTCCCTTACCTTATACAACAGTCTTTTTTCTTCATGCCCATCTCCTCCACAAAGCCACTAGTCCCTGAAACTGGCTGCTTAGCATTATCATCTGAGATTAGTTAAAATGATAGGTATCAGGGCTCTACTTAAACCTAGTACATAAGAACTCTTAGGAGAAGACCCAGTTGTCTTTAATTTTAACAAAGTTATTGTGATGCATGGTAAGTTTGGGGATTTGCTACGTAAGATACAGCTCCTAGAAAGCAGGGACACATTCTTCATCTTACAACCTAATGTCTAGTATGAGGTAGACCTCAGTAAGTATTTTATATATTAATGATTAAATTGGCTTCAAGTCATGTAATAGCAAGCAGTAACAAGAAAGATTTAGACATTTGAAATAAAAAGAGAAAAAAAACAAAACAAAACATGGAACTCTTAAGATTGAGGGAATGTTAAAGGTCATTTCGTCCGACACTCACAGTTGAGATACTGAGGAAAACGAGACCTAGGAAATTAAGCCCTTCTCCCATAACCACACAAGTGATCAGACAACTGTAACTAAAAGTCAGGTCACTGGATTTTTAGCTTTTGGGGAAAGATTGCAATTGACATGTACTAGGGTAGGCCAACAGTTGTCAAGGCTTATTTCAGGACCAGCAGCAGCAGCAGCAGCATCTGGGACCCTGATAAAAATGCACACTCTTATGCACCACAGCCAATCGACTGAATCAGAAACACTGAGACAGGACCCAGTGATCTCTTTCAACAACCTTCAGGTGATTCTGCAGCATACTTAAGTTTGAGGACCACTGATCTGGGCAAACGAATCTTCCTTATCCATATACTTAAAAAGTCATTCTTGGGAGGCAGAGACAGGCGGATCACGAGGTCAGGAGTTCGAGACCTTCCTGGCTAACACGGTGAAACCCCGTCTCTACTAAAAAATACAAAAAACTAGCCGGGCGAGGTGGCAGGTGCCTGTAGTCCCAGCTACTCAGGAGGCTGAGGCAGGAGAATGGCGTAAACCTGGGAGGCGGAGCTTGCAGTGAGCTGAGATCCAGCCACTGCTGCACTCCAGCCTGGGCGACAGAGTGAGATTCCGTCTTAAAATGAAAAAAAAGTCATTCTTACAATGTTTTATTTAAATCTGCTGAATCAAAAGTTCATTCTTAATTATATTTTAGAAACAACCCAAGGTAATATATCTTTGAGGGTAGGTGAGTAGAAATTACTTTGGAGCAAATATTCTACTTTATTGTACCTTTCTTCATTTAAAGTTTGTTTCTTCTTTTGGCATCTCCATTTATGTGAGTATCTGTGAGATTCCCATAAATCCCACAATCGTGTTTTTTTTTCATTGCATTATTCAAATGACCATCAAGCTCAAATTCCTATAAATACTTATCTATTGACTAGGTTATAAGAGTTTTCCCAGTATAACCTCAACCTTTCCGTTTTATTTCTCATTGTTCAAGTCTTTGATTGTGATTATGTTAAAAAAAAATGAGAGACCATTGTTTTGGACCGAGCTCCTGCACTACGATCCCATAGACCAAACTGATACATTATAGAGTCAATGATGTTAGATGCCATGCAATCAAGCTGAACTTAGAAACAGGACAATTTTCGTAAAAACAAGAGATTCACAGTAACCAATCGTAAGAGGTTCAGTTGATCTGAGTCTACATGTTAAGACAGTTCCCACTGTTTTAACCCTATAAGGAAAGTAACCTAACATTAACCAATCCACCTTTTGCACTATGCTATTCACTTGTTCCTACAAAGCCTACCTTACAAAAACCAACTGTTCTGCCACACACAGCAGAGTACCTTTCTATTTTTAGATGGGATGCTGTTTAATTCATGAATCCCTAATTAAAGATCATTACAATTATTAAACTCAGTTTGTTGAATTTTTGGTTGACAGTTCATAGTATATACTTTGGAAGTAAAAAGTTTTGAGTTTAAATTCTAGCCATAACATTTATTAGCCATGTGACCTGGAAAATTATTTAACCATTAAATATCTCTTAAGATACTTAAAATAAATATTTAATATTAGTAGATTTTTAAAAACATGTCTATCTTCAATATTTGATATATAGTAAAATTTAGTGTATTTTAGCTGGTTCAAGTGTAGAAAATCTAGAATTTTCATTACTGAAAACATAATTATGCTTTGATTGTTAAACTTTCTTTTGCCAAAGAAGGCCCACCCTACCCCTCTAATATGCAAATACTTTCTTATGGGTTATTTCAGTCATGTTTCTCCCAGCCACCAATTATATTCATCGATGATATCCTTCTGTCCTTAGCTGGACACGGTGGCTCATGCCTGTAGTCCTAGCACTTTGGGAGGTCAAGGCAGGTGGATCACCTGAAGTCAAGAGCTCAAGACCAGCCTGGTCAACATGGTGAACTCCTCTCTCTACTAAAAATACAAAAATTAGCTGGGCATGGTGGTGTGTGCCTGTAATCTCAGCTACGTAGGAGCCTGAAGCAGGAGAATCTCTGGAACCCGGGAGGCAGAGGCTTCAGTTAGCCGATATCATGCCACTACACTCCAGCATGGGTGACAAAGCGAGACTCCATCTCAAAAAAAAAAAAAAATCCTTCTGTCCTTAAATTCTCATTGTTTCCATTTCTACCACTGAAGTGAAACCTTAATTCTTCTTTTTTGAACATTTTTACAACCACATTATTTATTTCCAGTGATGCCTGAAACAATCTTCGTAAGCCTTAAAGCTAAAAACAATATTTCTATATTGGTTAATCTAGTACCAGTTGAATATACAGGTAAAAATTGTAATATCTAAAATATTATTATTGTTTTTTTGAGATGAAATCTCGCTGTGTAGCCCAGGCTGTAGTGCAGTGGTGTGAACTCGGCTCACTGCAACTTTCCCCACCCGGGTTCAAGCAATTCTCCTGCCTCAGCCCCCTGAGTAGCTGGGATTACAGACATGCACCACCACGCCCAGATAACTTTTGTATTTTTAATAGAGATGGGGTTTCACCATGTTGATCAGGCTGGTCTCGAACTCCTGACCTCATGATCTGCCCGCATTGGCCTCCCAAAGTGCTGGGATTACAGGCGCAAGCCACGGTGCCTGGCCTAAAATACTATTTCTAAACTAGAGCTGTGTGGATATGTTCTTCATAGTCTGAGTTCAATAAAATTTTAATCTTTTTATGACAATCTAAAAATAATACTATAGAGTTTTTATCCCAGAAATTCAAAATAGGGTCAACATTTGAAAATGGATCACTAAAATTCACAATATTAACAATCTAAAAACAAACTATATGGTGATCTCAAAAGGTACCAAGAAAGCTTTTCATAAAATTCAACATTTATCCACGACACGACTGTCAAAAAGCAACAGAAAGGCACTTCCTCAACTTGATATAAAGGCATTTACACAGAAGCTACTTAAAGTATGATGTTACTTCTTCCTAATAATGTGTCACAAGGCAACTTTGTACAAAAGATCTAGCTAAGACAATCAGGCAAGAAAAAAAAAAGAGTTATCCAGTTTGGAAAAAAAAAGAAGTAATTTTTTTCTTATTTGCAAACACCCTGATCATTGATTTGGAAAATCCTAAATAATTTACCAAAGTTATAGAAACAAATATACGATTTCAAGGAGGTTAAAGGATACAAGGTCAATATATACAATCAATTAATTGTATTTCTACATACTAGTGTTAAACCAATTACTCATTACACTTGTTGAGGAATAGCAAAGCAGACTTTGTTCAGAACCATCAGGATGGGTATAGGGAGTACTGCAGTGGGGTTCTGCAGTGGAGGAAAGAGATTCTGCTCAACTCTAAATACAACAGAGAAAAGTGGAAATGTATAGTCAAGAAGTAGGGTGGAAAGTTATCAAGAGCAAACATCAGGGCACAGGGGATTCTGATTACATCAATCATTGCTGAAACAGGACAGGGTAATCAGCAGACATAGATCTGGGAGATGGTGGCAGATGAGGAACTGGATACCAAGCCTGATGAGATATTGAGGATGGGGAAACTGACTAAACTAACTCAGTAGGATTCCTGCTAAAATTGGACAATGAAAAGACAAATGCAGAAGCTCAAATATTAGAGGCTAGTTGAGCTGAGAGTGCAGGGGAGCCTGAGTAGTTTGATCAAGGAAATAATCTGTCACTAGTAATGAAAAATTGAAAGTTCTAATTTGAAAAGATCCATTTATCGTTGCACTATAACCAAACAAACAAACTTTGGTGTAATTCTTAGAAGACTTGTGCAAGATATATACAGTGAGGGCAACAAAACACTGATGAAAGAAAAAAAGTCTGCATACATTGTGAACTATATGATGTTCACCGTTTGGAAGACTCAGTGTTGTTCGTCAGAAGTTTTCCCCAAAATTGATCTACAGATTGAGTGAAACTTCAATCAAAATTTCACCAAAATTTTAGCAAGATTTGTGTAGTAATTGCCAAGCTTACTTTAAAATTTATATGAAAAAAAAACAAAGAAATTATAGTAGCTAAAGTTTAGAAAAATAAATTTGAAAAAGTGTATTACCTGGAGACCCAGACTACCTTACTAGAAAGCTGTAAGTGTAGCTTTGTAATAAAATTGAAAGTAAATCAATAAAACAGACTGAAGCATACATGAATAATTGATTATCAATAAAATAAAGATAGCAAGGCAAATGGAAAGAGAAAAGATGGTCTTTTCAATGAAAAGATCCTAAGTAAGAAAACAAAAAAAAGACATTATAAAAACAAAAAATATGTTATCTCACATGACATACAAAAAATGACTTAAAATTAAGCATAGCCCTACATGTCAAACCTAAAATTCTAACACTTCAAGAATTAAACATAAGAGAAAAACCTTTGTTACCTTATTAAGGAGAGGTTTAGGTATAACCAAAAAAGCATGATCTATACATTTTAGGGCTTTTTTCAGTTTGTGTTTCATTTCAGATAGTTTCAATTGCTGTTGCTTCAAGTTCACTAATCTTTTCTTTTACATTGTCAAAACTTCTATCAGTTCCATTCAGTGTCTTCATCTCAGGCATGAAAGATTTTCATTTCTAAAAGTTTGATTTGAGTAATTTCATAACATTTATTTATTGAACCACTTCTGTATTCTACTTCTTGAACATGTGGAATTATTAAAACAAATTATTTTAATGTATTTGCCTAGTAACTCAGTAATTTTTCTTTATAATAATTGACTTTTCTCTTCATTGTGGGTCAAATTTCCCTGCTTCTTTACATAACTGATTCGATTTTGAGAATTTTAGTTTGTTGGGTTTTCAATACTTTTTATTTCTTTAAATATACCTGTCCATTGTTCTATGACGCAGTTTAATTACTTGGAAACAGCTTAATTCTTCCAAAGTTTCCTTTAACCTCTATTAAGCAGGACACAAATAGCCTTTTGTCTAAGGCTAATTGTATCTACATTGAATATACTTCAAAGTAATTATACCCTACCAATTATGAGATTTTCTACTCTGATCATTGGAAAAAGACATTTTCTTCCCTTGTATAGGGCTAATAATTATTTCTCCTACAAAATTTAACTCAAAATGGATCAGGAATATAAATATAAGAACTAAAACCATAAACTCTTAGAAGAAAACATAGGGATAAATTTTTATAACCTTGAGTTTGACAATGGAATCTTAGGACACTGAAAGCATGAGTAACAAAAGGAAAAATTGGTGAGTTGTACTTCATCAAAATTAAAAACTTTTGTGCATAATAACCTACAGAGTTGTAGAGAATATTTGCAAATCATACATCTGATAAGGCTCTAGTACTTAGAATATATAAACAATGTTTACAATAAAAAACAAAAAGACTCCCAAATCAAAAATAGGCAAAATACTTGAATAAACATTTTCTTCAAAGAAGGTATGCAAATAGTCAATAGGCACACAAAAAAATTGCTCAACATTATTAGTCATTAAGGAAATGTAAGTCAAAACCACAAGAGGGCCCATTTTATACCCTCTCGGACGGCCATAAAGAAACAGACAGACCCAGCACTTTGGGAGGCCAAGGCGGGCAGATCACAAGGTCAAGATATCAAGACCATCCTGACCAAACGGTGAAACCCTATCTGTACTAAAAATACAAAAATTAGCTGGGCATGGTGGTGCACAGCCTGTAGTCCCAGCTACTTGTGAGGCTGAGGCAGGAGAATTGCTTGAACCCGGGAGGAGAAGGTCGCAGTGAGCCAAGATCATGCCACTGCACCCCAACCTGGCGACAGAGTGATACTCCATCTAAAAGAAAAAGAAAAAGAAAGAGACAGAGTGCGTATGCATGCAAGAGAGGGCTAGTGAGCCACGGACTGAAAGAGGGGAGGGAGGTAGGGAGGGAAGGAAGAAGGGGAGAGAGAGGGAGGGAGGGAGAGAGGAAGGAAAGGAGGAAGGAAGAAAAGGAAGGAAGGAAGGAAGGAAGGAAGGAAGGAAGGAAGGAAGGAAGGAAGGAAGGAAGGAAGGAAGGAAGGAAGGAAAGAAGGAAGGACGGACAGACTGCTGGCAAGGATGTGGAGAAATGGACATACTAATACATTACTGGTGGGAATGTACAATCGTTCAGCCATTGTAGAAAACATTTTGCAGCCCTGAACAAGTAAAACATACGTCAGGCATGGTGACTGATGCCTGTAATTCCAATGCTTTGGGAGGCCAAGGTGGGAGGATTGCTTGAGGCCAGGAATTGAGACCAGACTGAGCAAAATAGTGAGACCCTGTCTCTACAAAACAACTTTAAAAAATTAGCTGGGTGTGGTGGCATGTACTTGCAGTCCAAGCTACTCTGAAGGCTGAAGTGGGAGGATTGCTTGAGCCCAGAAGTTAGAGGTTACAGTGAGTTAATGATTGCACCTCTGCACTCCAACATGAGTGACAGTGGGAACTTGTCTCTTAAAAAAAATGAAAAAAAAAAAAAAGTTACCATAGAATTACCATATGACCCGGAAATTGTAGCCAAAAATAAAAAAAAATTGAGACGAGGTACTTAAACAAGTGCATGTATACACACATTGATAACAGCATTATTCACAATAGCCAGAAGGTAGAAACAGCCCATGTATTCATCCCCAGATGAACAGATACTATTGGATATTAGGTGAAGACGCGAGGGTTATCCTCTGCAGATCTCTCTTCTCTTACACTGCTGTAATCTGTACCTGCTGTACCTCACTTAAGATTCTCTGCTCCATCTTTTTTTCTGCTTTCCCTTTCCCTTTCCCTTTTCCTTTCCTTTCTTTCTTTCATTCCGGGAGACTGGAGTTTTAACAAATCAGTCTCCCCAAGCATTTGAGGAGCAGAGTTTTTAAGGATAACTTGGTGGCTGGGGGGAAGCTAGTGAGCCGGGAATGCTGATTGGTCAGGGATGAAATCAAAGGGAGTCAGAGCTGTCTTGTTGCGCTGAGTCAGTTCCCGGGTGGGGGCCACAAGATCAGATGAGCCAGTTTATTGATCTGGGTGGAGCCAGCTGATCCATCAAGTGCAGGGTCTGCAAAATATCTCAAGCAATGATCTTAGGAGCAGTTTAGGGAGGGTCAGAATCCTGTAGCATCCAGCTGCATGACACTTAAACCATAATTTCTAATCTTATGGCTAATGTTAATCCTACAAAGGCAATCTAGTACTGTCTTTGAAAAAGGGCTACCTCTGACCTCCACCTGGAATCCTAACACTTATACTTTAGTTTGCAAACTCCCTCTAGGTAATAAACTGGGAAACTGTGGACTCACCTCATTGATATCCTCTGTCGAAAGTGTCCCTGTCCTGTATTGCTCAATGTCCAAAATCTAAAAACCATTGTAATATGTGTACTGTCCCGCGTTAGCTGTTTTGTGATGGCAAATCCAGTGTCTGTTATCCTATTGTGGCCAGAAAGAGAAATCAGAATCTGTCTTTTAATGAAGTGCTCTCAACTTAGAAGTTACGTATTTGTTCTCAGGTTTGAATTTTATAAACATATACATATGTACTTAGGCACACACACACATACAGATACATTCCTCCCTTAGAAGATATCATGTACCACTTAAGCATGAAAAAAACTGATCTAAATCTTCCTGAAGAGAAGTGTACATGCATATAATCACTATGATGTTTCTAATTTTATTTTATTCACTGTAGCAACAGGAATTTCCAGCACCATAAGGCTCTTATCTCAGTGAGTACCATCCTGAAGCTCTTCTCAGAGCACAAATGTTGCTGTCTAATTAGATACCACAGCCAAAAGTGGAAGAAACTAGGAAATACACCTGTCCGTGAAACCTATTAATGACGCTTAGCCTTTAATTCTAATGGGTAGATGATTTCCATGGGTTCTTTGATATTCCAAGGGGATTAGACTGACAAGAACAAAAATTTTCTAATGATATATCTTGACAAGGAACCACCACTGACAGCAAAGGAAACCCATATATCAAGAGAAAAGATACCATTTTTTTTTTTTTTAAAGAACGTTTGCTGGGCAAAACAAATTTGATTAGCTGCTTCTGCTCAATGTGTGGATGGAATAGAGAGCTATGCATCCTAAGCTAAAGGGTCATATGTACCTATATTCTATCTTTTTTAAGTAATTGCTTTTAAGTAATTTATTTTAGAGGATTGCTTTTAAAATGAAGAATGGCATGTCAGTCCTGAAAGTATGTTTTGTGGTTGTGTTATTCTTATTCTTAAAATTATTTGCTTAGTAATCTCAGCTCATTTTTTATGTTCCTGGAGCAATTCATAGGAAAAATAGTTATAAATCACCTGGTTTCAGAGTAGAATGTCAAAAGGAAACTTCTATTAGTATGTTCCATGCTGGCATCCCCCTCTGTGTCATCTCCCTTCCACTCCTCCACGGTGATCAGAGAACAAGGTCACGCCAGCCCACATGTCAGCTGTGGCTTGTTTCTCCTAGTGTCCTGTATTCTTTCATGCTTCTACTGCTTTGTAATTGTTGTGCTCCCACCTGAAAGACCTTCCATACAGTCTCCATCCTAAGCAAATTTATTCACCTTTCAAGACCTGTTCCTGTTTTCAGTGGCATCTTTTAATGGAATCTTTCCCAACTTCACTAGTAAGTGAGGTAGCACATCTTCCTTTAAACCACTCCACCATAGAGACTATTGCATTCCAGAACAGATTTGACTACAGAGTTGGAATCTCTCATTACCTCTTGAGCTTCTGGAAAGTCTGGCCCCTGCTTAAACCATTTTTGGATGTTCTGTCCTCAGTGCATAATAAACCTTTAAAATAATTACTGGGGGAAAAAAGGAAGGAAGAAGGCACTGAGCACAGTGGATAAAGAAAAACTAAATGAGTAAATACCTTATTGCAGGCATTAGGCAGAACAAAGATAAGAGACTATCCCTATTCTGATATTTGCACACTTGGACAACCCAAATCACCAAAATTTGGCCATAACATCTAAATTAACATGATCTTGATAAACTCATTTACTTTGAAAGGTGCAGATCTTTAAACAACAGGGGAAATCCTAACATGAGACAATGTGATCATGACTTTAAATACCACGAAACCTGAATATATGGAATATATAATAAAATTTTTTATGTGAAATATTAGCTAAAGGGTTAAAGAGATTAATATTTAATGATATATCCATTGGTTAATCTTATGTTGGTTTTTTTTAAATGTTAAACAGACATAGTTCTCTCCCTAGATCTCAAGAAGAAATAGTAAGATATCAGGATACACTGTACCTTGTTTACAGTTTAGTAGAGGTGATAAAACACATCTTGAAGAAAGATTTTGAATAAATTTCCACCTTTTGTGGAGGACAGAAAGCAGTATTTTATTTCCAGCCTGGACCACTCAATACTAGCTTGATAAATCATGGAAAAAAATATATATATATATATATGTATGTATGTATATCAGCTGGGCATGGTGGCTCATGCCTGTAATCCCAGCACTTTGAGAGGCCGAGGCAGACGAATCATGAGGCCAGGATTTCGAGCCCATCCTGGCTAACATGGTGAAACCCTGTCTCTATTAAAAATACAAAAAATTAACCGGGCATGGTGGTGGGCGCCTGTAGTACCAGCTACTTGAGAGTCTGAGGCAGGAGAATGGCGTGAACCCAGGAGGCGGAGCTTGCAGTGAGCTGAGATCGCGCCACTGCACCTCAGCCTGGATGACAGAGTGAGATTCCATCTCAAAATATTAAATAAATACATAAATACATAAAAATAAATCACCCTCTACAGGACTCATTGAAAATATGAAGACCTAAGAAACCTCCGGCTACAATAATCACACACAAGAAAATATTTTCATGATTGAAATTAAATGCAAAAGTATTGAGAGAATGTTAATAAGGAGGAAATTGAGCTATCGGGTCTAAATTAATAAAGAAACCCCAAAGGGCTAGACAAAATGTAAAAACACAAATACAGAGCTCATGGTTGTGACTGCATCCCACTAGTTAGCCATCACTAGGAAAGGTGAGTATTTCACAATAAATAAAGAAAGTTTGTGTACCCATGAAAGAGGCTACCAGACTAATGTATGTACAAAATATTAAGAAAAGTTGCCAAGTACATACAAATGACCGTTCATCAGATGATAGCTTTCTTCGTGTTAAGCTGGGCTATATTTGAAGTTAGAGTGAAATTTTCTTTTGCCATGACTATGCCCTCAAACATTTCTATAAATACTTTCTACAGTTTAAGAAATACTTGTCTTCATATAGGAAAACACGCCAATATTTTTCAGAGCAATCCCAGTTCATATCTGAATTCTGCAATAAGCTATGTAGTACCTCGGTTGCTGTTATTATTTTATTCTCAAGAATGTTGGACTTTCAAAGCAATGATGACCCCTTGGGACACAGATTTACATGATTTTGTTTAAAAGGAGGTTGATATCTACGGTCTATCTCACTAAACATTAAATTACTCCCTGCTAAAGATATGAAATAATCTGTTTTTGATCAGCTTCCAACAAAGCATATTGTGTCTAGTAGGATCCCATTTGCTATTTTGAGTCCTCTGTGTCACAAATTTTCAAGTTTTTAAATCAGGTGTCTTAGTTCAGGCTGCTATAAAGAAGAATATCATGGACTGTGTGGGCTTTTTACTGCAGCACTATTCACAATAGCAAAGACTTGGAATCAACCCAAATGTCCATCAGTGACAGATTGGATTAAGAAAATGTGGCACATATACACCATGGAATACTATGCAGCCATCAAAAAGGATGAGTTTGTGTCCTTTGTAGGGACATGGATGCAGCTGGAAACCATCATTCTTAGCAATCTATCACAAGAACAGAAAACCAAACACCGCATGTTCTCACTCATAGGTGGGAACTGAACAATGAGATCACTTGGACTCAGGAAGGGGAACATCACACACAGGGGCCTGTCATGGGGAGGGGGGAGGGGGGAGGGATTGCATTGGGAGTTATACCTGATGTAAATGACAAGTTGATGGGTGCAGCACACCAACATGGCACAAGTATACATATGTAACAAACCTGCACATTATGCACATGTACCCTACAACTTAAAGTATAATAATAATAAATAAATTTAAAAAAAAAAGCAAATATGTATTTCTTATAGTTCTGGAGGTTGGGAAGTCCAAGGCAGCATATTTGGTGTCTGAAGAAAGTTGCCTTCTTGATGTGTCTTCACAGGGCTCATAGAGAGCTCTAGTCTCTTCAGATTCTTTCCATGCTTAATCCTATTCATGTGGACTTCACCCTCATGATTTAATCACCTCCCAAATACCCTGCTCCTAAATACCTCACTTTGGGGATTAGACCTCAATTTTGCAGGAACACAGATATTCAGCCCATAGCAGCAAGCAGTGTTTATTTTGGTCAAAATAAAAATAAGATAAAACCTAGACATTTAGATCTCAAAAGTTATATAAAAATTAGATTTAAAGCAGTTGGCATTAAAGCACAAACTCATTTGTGCATCTGTTGCTCACAAAATATATTTATTCGATCCAAATTAAACATTTGCTAGTAAAATCTTAACTACAATTATGCCTTCCCCCCGCCCACCCCTTTTCTTAAGTATTTTCATTTCTGAACAAAATGCACTTTCAAAAATCCTGATCTTTTCTGAATTCATAAGCAAAATAAGAAGGCTAATTTCAGAAATTTACCAATGCTTTTTTTTAACCTTTTATTGTGACCAAATAATAGCATACTACAAGTGAGCCACACTTAAGGGGAAAAAAATGTAGCAATTATTTGAATCATTCTTTTTTAGCAGAATTAGCATAGGAGAATTAGCAGACCTATAAAATTGCAATTTTTGAATACTCAAATGTTTCAAGGAAAGTGTTAAATAGTTCTTGCTTAGCCTAGTGTTCTAAAAGTTTCTTCTAGTACAATGTAATCCAATTTTCTATACAAAGAAAGAAAGCTTTTATTGAAAGGGAGAGCTCAATTTTTACCAAATTATACATAGTTTGTAACTAGGCTCAGTGAAAAAAAATTGCTATAGTAATTCAAAGATTAATGATTCAAATCTATAAAACATATTACTATCTCTAGATAAATCAGTGATTGGAAAATAAGGATCACATAGTCTAGTTACAAGGTGAAGGGCTATGCCACCCTTGAATATCTGTTTCTATGACTACAATGACCAAATATATGGCTCTGATGTGAGGATTCTGTTTTATTTTGCAGAGTTGTTTTCTGGCCAGGCTCTTTAATCTGCAGATGAAATCAATTATGATTTCTATAGTAGAATGTTCCAATTGGAGTCTAAGAAATTCAGATATTTCTAGCCTTTATTTGACATTATTGAGCTATTTTGAGAGTAATTACTTGCAATGGCACTAAAAAGCAAATTGGAAGAATACATATTCGGAGTCAAGCGATTGAAATTGTTTGTTCATCAGAGGGCAGTGAAATGATGACTGCATCATTGTTTTTGTCAATAGTGAATATTTTGTAATCTAGGTATGATAAGATTAATACCCACTGAGTGGACAGGGTCTGCTTTCTGTCACATTCAAGACTAAGCATCACTGCTCTGGGGTTTCTCTGATAGAGTACATTATACAAGGAAGAGACTCAATCTTTCTAATTCTGTATTTTATAAAAATTTGAAATTCTAATTGTTTGGAGGCCTTCAAACATCTCATAAATATTTTGCATGTAATAAAATCTCATGAACAGTTGTCGAACATTGTGAAGATTTTACGTACTTAGAAAAGCATCAACAACTATAAGGGGAGGAGTTGCTGGGGCCTTTATTGGGAAGAGAACCATGCTTGATACCAAGGCTAATGTATCGATAACTTCAGGGATATCATTTGCACTAAGAGCTATATAAATGATGTTCCCTATGCTGATGTGAAATTCCCATTGGGAACTCCCCAAATTCCTGATGAGAGGAAGTAGCTATGCAGAGGGAAAGATTTTCTGTGAGTGCCATGGAAATCATACAAGAAGCAGATTCTACGTATGCTTTAAATAGTAGATATTTCCCACAGTATTTTTATCCTAAACTTCGGAAACCTTTCCTTATGCAGTTCATTTTGTATTTTCAAATGCCTGAGGGCAAATTCAGAGGCATGGGGCAAGGCAGAACTCTTAGGCTGTATTTCGAATACATTCAGCTTTTCTTAATACAGCAAAAAGGGTCTGAGGCTGAGATTGACACAAAAATTCTGAGTTTCATTTCTGTCATTTTTCATGAATTCCTCATTATACTTGTTAAACTCCTGAAACCATATCTGTGCATCCATTTCCTTGTTTTCCCCAGAACACTGGAACTACATCAGAGTGACATTGTAAAATACTTACGAGATAGTAAATGCAAGTCACATTAAGCATTATAACATGTCATAAAATGAATGCCCTTTTCATTTAAAAGCTCTGGTTTGGATATTATGGATGCATCCTAATTTATGTCAATATTTCTGTCCTATCACTTGTGGACAAGATAAATGTGTTAGAATTCATTTAAAGGGATATTAGGAGTAGTTTTAATTTCCACACTCTTCTATACGTGCTTTTTCCCTAATTGTGGATTTTATCAGTATTTGCTAATTTAAGGAGAATTTTTCCTTTCTTTGAATTAGGTAGGCATTCATAACGTTACACTCAGAATTGTATTCTGTCACAAGCTACGGTTGTTGGATCTTTAATTTTCCTCTAACATATAATCTGATACAAATTGAACCATGGAAGTTCAGCTTTTTTTCAAACCTGTAGGATGTAAAGTGCTGAGATCAAAAGTTTTGAAACTGGAATTTGAATTGCTTTGTGATCATAGGAAAATGTTACTTTCTCTTCATTATTTATTTCTTCTGTGTTTCAAATAAGCACTATAATGTTTGCCATACACATTTTAAACATGCATTCTCACTTACAATTATGACAATGAAACTAAAGATTAAGAGATTAATTCTACCAGTGATCAATATGATAAAAGATTAATAAAATACATTAAGTTGCTGTTTGGAGGCGTAAGAAAATAGCCAGGGCAGACATGAGAAGGGAAGAATACCAAGGGGAGCCCCTGTTCACTTGCTTTTACATCAGAAAATTTGCTGTTCACATTATAGGTATATGGAGGCCACGGTGTCCTAAAAACTTGGGTACTCAAAGTGAGCTGGGGAGACACAGTCTGGAGTTGAAGGCTCCCAGGTTGACAAAGACTTAGGGGCAAAATACTAGAAGCAAGTGCCAAAAATAACTGAGTCTGAAAGGCGTCAATGATTTCTTCTGTTAGGCATTGCCCAGTCCTTAAGCTTTTTATGTGCCAGGTAAGACTCCTAGAAAGTAAAAACCAATACCCGAAGGGCTAAAAAGCTGAGAAGATATTTTGGCAGCCTCAGTACAAAGAAGTTAGAATTCATGACTGGTCAAGGTGGTAAAAAGAAAGACAGGTTGGGCGTGGTGGCTCACGCCTGTAATCCCAGCACTTTTGGAGGCTGAGGCAGGCAGATTACCTGAGATCAGGAGTTCAAGACCAGCGTGGCCAACATGGTGAAACCCCTTTTCTATCAAAAATACAAAAAATAGCTGGGCATGGTGGCGCCTGTAATACCAGCTACTCAGGAGGCTGAGGCAGGAGAATCCCTTCAACCCAGGAGGTGAAAGTTTGCCGTGAGCCGAGATCCCACCATTGCACTCCAGCCAGGGCAACACAGCAAGACTCCGTCTCAACAACAACGACAAAAAAAAGAGAGAGAGAAAAAAAAAGGAAAAAGAAAGGAGGGAGGAAGGGAGAGAAGAAGCAAAGGAAGAAATGAAGGAGGGAAGAAAGGAGGGAAGAATTTCAAGTGAGACCCCAGAATACACAGTATGAATGGGAACTCTACCCTAGTAACAAGGGCAGCTTACAACAGGCCAGCCCAGGGATAACTGGAAACACATACTCCACTGGAATATGATGTTTTGCTTGTATTTATCTACCTGCCAGAGTAAAATTTAACCCTCTGTGGAGTAAAAGAGCATTACCCAAAGCATAGAATATCTGGTATTTAGTGAAAGATTAATAGGCAAGCCAACAAACAAACCAAATGACTAAAAAAATCCAAGGTAAATAATAGACAAAAACATCTAACAGCGATCTAAATGTTGGAGCTACGAGAAATAAACTTCAAAATAACTATGTTTAATATGTTCAGAAAATACAAGAAAAATATTTCTGGAAACTGAAAGAAATTCTGGAAATTTTAGAAAGGAAGATAAAAGTAACAAATTAAATATTCAAGAGATAGGTTACATAAAATAATATAAAAAGATGCTCATATAACTTACATTAAGGAAATTAAAACTAAGCAAAGAAGATATAATTATGTTCATACTTAAATTAAAAATATTTTTAAAATGTACTAATAATAGGATAATAGTATTACTGCTGGCACTGGTGGTGAGCTTATAAAATTAGTATTACAATCTTAACTCTGCAAAATTTTTGGTAGTAACCACTAAAATTAAACACACACAATTTATTACATATAAGGAACCTATTCATATCTTTAAAAATTTATGTGCATGACCATTGATAGAGGCATTATTCATAAAATTTCAAACTAACAATCCAATTGCTTATCAAGGGTAGGATGAATCGTGTTTTATTAATTAATAGACTATAACCCAGCAATAAAAATTTAAAAGTTCTGCTACACAAAACAATATAAATATATTGGATGGACATAATATAGAGTAAAGGAAACCGATGAAAAGCAACATACCACATAACTCTTAATGTGAAGTACACAAAAAGACATTGTTAATTTATGATGTTAAAAGTCTCATTAGAGATCACCTTTAAGAGACAGGAGTTTAACAGAAGAAAGTACAAGGAAAGTTTCTGTTGTGCTAATGTTGTTCTTTTATCGGGGTGATCATTATAGATGTTTATACATTTTAAAAACTCATACATAAGATTATCACACATAACTTTATACTGTAGTTCACTTTAAAAGTTTTAATAATTTTGAGAATTAGATTGCATCATATAGGAGTACGCTGAAAGAGTTAAAAAGAAAAGCATGATATTATTTTTACCAACTTGTTATTTCCGATTCTCAATTTTACATTTGAGAAACCAAAATAAATAGATATTCTTTTTGATTAAAAAAGCAAGATATCTCCACGGACAGACTGATCACTGATCTTTCAAGCCTCAGGTGCTCCCAAGTAGTACACTGTCAATATTGGATTTACTAAAACTAATTTTAAATTTTAAAATGTCATTTCAATTTACCTTCTATCAACTCAAAATTATGTGCATCAAAAGACATTTCCTTTGCCTAAGGAGCAGGTTGCTGGAACCTGGCAGGGTCCCTTTGAAGGGTAAAAAATCTTTTTTACCTGGGGAATTCAATATTTATTTGAGCCTGCTGAATAGTCTGAGGCATAACAATAAAATATTTTGATCAAATGGTGTCAAATAAGGAAGAGAAATAACATACACATAAATGGGTATCTGGTTGCACTTTTTACTTAAGGATGTAGAATTAATAGCTATTTCTTTATTAATTACAATTTTTTAGGTCAAGTCAGTAGCTAATCAATGCCCTCAATGAATAGAACAGTCCCTTTGCATAACATTAAGCCACATGAACCCGTGCGCCTCGACAAATGTTTTCACAGACATTTTGCCCAAGTATTTGGTGCAGAAACCCATTTTTAATGCATAAATATGGAAATTACCAATATAATAAATTATATCTACTCTAAATAATTCTATGACTAGAAATTACCTTAGAAATCTCCTTGTCCCATCCCCTTATTTTGCATATTCAAAAAATTACGTGAGATAGGTGAGCTTAGTTGGTAAAACTCACAAGGCTTTCCCAATCTAAAATTAGACCCAGATTTTCTGATTTTTATTATTTTTCTTTCTCCAATGGGCTTTGAAATAGTTGCTATAAAAACAGCATCAAGGTAGAACTCAAGCCTACTCCCAATGCCTCCCATTCTTCCACAGCTACCCTAACACAGTTAAGTTTCAGACTAACTTCTGTAGTAAGAATTACAGCAACAACAATAATAGTCCTTCTGTTAACAGAAACTCTAAAACTCACTGATACGTGTAAGAACTGAAGGATTCTAGAACAGAGAGTTGCGTATGGCTCATAAGAGTTAGGGGTGGCTTGATGGAACAGAAGTTAGGGATTGGTGAAATTTCAGATGGAAAAGTTTGTTAAGGCTAGACTTAGCAGGTCTTACTGCTGGATCAAATTATCTGGACATTTTTGTATAATATAGAATCTTTGTTTTTAAAGTGATGACGAAAGGGAATATTTCTTGGAGTATCTCCAATACTTTGGTGGGGTCTGAGTTAGTGGCTTAGGGGCAGTTTGTTATCGATACAGCAAGTCAAAAAATTCTAATAGTAAATTGCCTGATGGAATGCTATTGCAATCAAAAATTAAAGCGTTGACTAACCGGTTTCCTGGGATGTACTGCTGTTTAGTAGCCTGGTAATCTTCTCCACATTTATGACCAAAGATATGTGAAAAGTCAGTGCAGAGTGACTGGTAGTGAATATTACCTACTTGGAGAGCACAGCTAGGGTGGACAGCCTCAACATCACACTCTTTCATATTTCCACATTTGTTTTCTCTGTCTCTGAAAGCTCAGGCTTTTTAATTCACCTATTTAAAGTCTGTGTAAATAAGGCAAATCCCCTGTTTTATTGTTGCTTTACCCTCCCCCCAACTCATCATTCTGTTCCTTATCCTCACATTTTGTTTTATACGTGCCATTTACCTTGCATGTGAGTGGCCCTAACGATGAAGCTGAACAGATCATTGGATATTAATAGATAGATATAACACCTCTTTTTTTCTTTCCTTCTTTTTCCTTTCTTTCTTTCCTCTTTCATGCATTAAAAAGCATTCTTGAGTACCTGTGCTCTTCTATGTGTGATTGTGCTAAATTCTGGAGAGTTAAGCAAGATCTAGTTCCTGATTCTGGGCAGTTAGCGCAATGAGAACATCAGCAGGAAATGTAGAGCCTCTGTATTCAAAGAAACAGCAAATGATAATGGGTAGATTCAGCACAGAGGCTGAAAGAGTAGATGAAAGAGAACCGGATTACAATGGCTTTTCCAAAATGAGAATTGTCACCTCCAAAAGATTAGATAATTTACCAAAGGCCACCCAATATATAAGTGGCAGAAGCATCTCTCAAACTCCTTCTCGCAGTCCATGTCCTATCCTCTTCAGAATTACCAGACCAATGTTATTCAACTGTTTTCAACCTCTTCCTAACTTTGTCTTCAATCTTGTTTCTTCCATTTTCCTGTGATAACTTTAAAGTTCTATTGAGATTTCCATTACTACAAACTCAAGTTTCTAGGTTTGTTTTTCCTTGTCATGACCACATGATGCTAAATTCTCTTAAACTCTAAAACAAAAAAGCATTTAATCAGCATAAATTTTATATTTTACATCCATACAACTGCTTTTCTTTTTCCCAGGCATTATTTCTTCAAGTTGGAGCTCACTGGTAAGTCGTATCCACATCGGTGATAAATGGAGAAGCCCTTCAACTGAGGATGGAAGGGGCAGGTTCCCTTACTCATCCCCTCACCCACAATAATATTGGTTTGCTCCCTAAAAAGATCATTTATTTGGTAATTACTAGTGGAAATGACAGCGTGAATATTACATCTTTGTAATCATTGTACATCTTTGTAATCAATGGCAATCCTGAATCCAAATTTGTCCAAGATTTCAAAAGAGAAAGTGATGTTGAAGAAATGTGAACTCAAAATTTTCTGACTTCAGGTTATACGTTCTCATTACTATACCATACAATTTAAAGTTTAGTGTTTCATCCTTGCTCCTACCCAAGTTTCCCGTTGTGAAACATCTTTAAATCTATGTCTGAGGAGGGTAAAGTGGGTTGTGTAAACTTTTGGTTTCCATCTGCAGATACAGAAAGGTGGAAAGAACACTGTTTCCAAACTTTCAAGAGATAGCCAAGCAAGCCGCTTGTTCACAACTTTGCTTGAACATACTGAGGTTGCAGAGCAACCAACTAACCGAGAGTTAGAAAGAAGTCATGTGTCTTTAGGGGCAGAAGAGGCAGGTGCCTTGGCTTACCTGGGAAAGATGCAAGTCAAAAGTATTTACCTAGAGATGTGGTGACTTGGGGGAGGCCAGCTGGTTATTCTCTGAGAGAGGGTGAAGTCCCTGGGAGATGCAAATATTTGGGGGTCTATATCCTCTTGCACACTCTTGTTTCCCCACAAATAGCATAAGATGTTCCTAGAAAAGATTGGGAGAGTCATCAGACATTCTTTCTCACATTCCAAAACTGGAGGAGGAAATAAAAGCTGATTAAGGAGAGGGGGAAAACTAAGGTAGAACCTCAACTTACGTTTCCTGTATGAAACAAAAGTATGAATCTTTGGAGCGAGAAAGTAAACACTGTGAGGCTGGGGGTGTCAGTTTATAGCTATTTCAGCTGCGGCAAGGACCAGGAAAAGTCTCTATAATTCTGGGGGAAGATCTAAAATAGCTTCTAGACTCAGAACTGTAAGGGAGGGAAAACTAAAAGGACTATGTCCTCAAGACCCATGGACATGGTGCTTATTTAGGACTGAGACTGTGGTCCAAACAACAGAAAATTTCCCCCCAGTGCCCACCAATCCCTTAAGCAGACTAGCAAACCCCTCACAAGTAACTGGCCAGAGACAGACCCTTGCTGAGGTGCAGCACAAAGGACAGCCCTAAAGCTGAGCGTAAAGAAGACATTGAAAAAACAAATAAAAAAATTACTAAACACAAAGCGTCCTCTGGATAATTTAATACCTTTTCACAGACAGAGGGTAATCACAGGAAAAACAAACTTCAAACCCAGCTCCATTTCTAATTATATTAACTCAAAACTGGGCCTAAAGGCCTAGCAGAAGAAAGAGTGTTACCATTCTAGGTGTCAAACCTATCTTCCTAAGTCTCAACTCAGCTGCTCAAGCCATGTGCCTTGCGTAATAAAATTACACATGGCTAGAAAAAACAATGGACTCCTGAGACAAAAAACAATCATGACAGCCAGATTCATATATATGACACAGACGTAGCAAATATCTGTTAGGTAATTTAAGATAACTCTGATGCGTATAACAGCGATAAGCAGCAATAAGAAATTGATATCATACATCATCGAATATGGTACATTAGAAGTAGTACATCACCAAAAATGTATGCCTTCAGTCTAATTACGAGAAAACATCAGACACACAAATCAAGAGATATTCTACAAAATATCTGAAAAGCATTCTTCAAAATGTCAAGGTTATGAAAGACAAGAAAATACTCAGGAACTGTCACCAGCTCCTGAGAGGAACAAGAAGACATACAACAATTAATGCAATGTGGTTTCCTGGATTGGATTCTGAATTGGAAAAAAGAATATTAATAGAAATTTGGTAACATGTGAATAAAGTTTGCAGTTAATAGTGCACCAATGCTAATTTCTAAGTTTTGACAATTGTACTGTGTAAGGTGTTAACAATAGTATAAGCTAAATGAAGAATTCTTGAGAATGCCCTGTATTATTTTCACAATTATTTTTTAAGTCTAAAATATTCATTAAAAAGTCTTGGTTTGCCTGCTAATGTAGTCAGCAAATATTTGTTGGATGCCTGGTGTGTCCTGGGCATTTTAGGAGGCATTGAAAAAATATTTCATGACTCCATGGCATTTATAGTCTACTAAGGAAGACAGATATTACCTAAACAAACTAATAAGTATTTTGTTACAAATTTTTAATGAAAGCTAGTCTATAGCATAAGAAGCTATCAAATGGGGCATTTCCTGAGAACAATGATGGTCTACACTAAGTTACCATGCAAGCAACCCTGAAGGTCAGAACAGAAGTTTAACTTCCCAGATAAGTTAAAATTCTTGAATAACATGGTGTGTTAAAATCTATGTAAAGAACGCAAGGATAAGCAGCATGAGAAAGATGGGTAAGTGCATATACTTAGGATAGGCTACAGGTGGGATGGGAGGGCCATATACTACCTGAATCCTGTGTTTTCAATAGTCCTATGTTCTGTCTGTCACTCAGCCACATCACATCACCTTCCTCATTGATGACATTTTTATCAGACCAGAGTTGAGGTTGAAGCAAAGGAAACTACAGATAGATGCCCAGGACCAACACTCTTGCTCTATTAGAGAGGGACAGGAATAAGTGTTCCTGACCACAGCTGTAGCTTAATGAACAGCCAGCACTTTGTTCTTCTGCTTGGACAGAGGACATATGGGTCCAGAATGGGAGTCACCACTGAGTGACCAAATTAAGGCCTCAGGGATTTGAGTGCTTCTTACATCTCATTTATAGTTGGAATATTCTGAACATTGACTGCCTCTTGTCTATGTAGTATCTAGTATGTGTGATGAATACTTAATATCCAAGTGCTTCATGAATATTAGGTATCTTTCAGTTCTTCCATCTCTTTCTATCTATTTGCACTCCTCATAAACCTTTCCTCACTCTACTGAATTTGGCTTTCTCAACATTAGGTAAGAGGTGGAGAGGGAGGTAAGTTTAGAAATGATTTCACTGGTAGAGCTGTAATGTGGAATTGGTATAATTAGGATAGCAAGTTGTTCCAATGCTTCCACTCATGGGAGCTTCTCGTGGGATCTTCAACCCCCCTACCATTACTAAGAAGTTATTATTTCTTGTGGTTACCGGGCATGAGCGATGTCCACTTCAGGTGATGGTGTATGTCAACCCCTTAGCTACAGGCTCAGGGAACTCTCTATTGGAGAAGATTCACTCCTCTACATACTGCTCTCTTGAGTCCAGTGACTTCTAAGATAAAACCCTTTTATTGGGACAGTGCTCAAACCAGGCAAAACAGGATGCTAGCTCACGTCTTCAGAGAACAGATTGATGTCACTCTGGCTCATTTCTTCCTCTCTGTAATCAGGGGCTATTTCAGGAGTGAGTCAGATAAAAGCCCAAATGTAAGTGGCTGGAAGTGAGAAGAAAGGAACTCCAGCCCCATCATCCCTGAAAGCACACAGAATATTGATCATACTTTCCAAAGAATTTCTCACTGCTGGCATCTATCTAGAAGCAGAATGAAATAAGAGTTGCAAAGCTGGCTTAACAATCTCTTGATCACCCCTTCATTAAAGATCTGGCCTTCGCCAATAGGCTTAAGAAAAAAGTCAAATTTAATACTTTATTCCTTTTTAAAATGTAGCACGTGGCTCGGCACAGTGGTTCACTCCTGTAATTCCAGAAATTTGGAATGCCAAGGCAAGCAGATCACTTGAGATCAGGAGTTCAAGACCAACCTGACCAACATGGTGAAACCCCTTTTCTACTTAAAAAAAAGTGGGGGGAGTTGGCTGGGAGTGGTGGCACCCACTTCTTATTCCAGCTACTTGGGAGGCTGAGGAGGGTAGATCACCTGAGGTCGGGAGTTCAAGACCAGCCTGACCAACATGATGAAACTCTGTCTCTACTAAAAATACAAAAATTAGCGAGGTGTGGTGGTTCATGCCTGTAATCCCAGCTACTCAGGAGGCTGAGGCACAAAAATTGCTTGAATCTGGGAGAAAGGGGTTGCAGGGAGCCAAGATCACGTCACTGCACTACAGTCTGGGCAACAGAGCAAGACTCCATCTCAATCAATCAATCAATCATAAAATGCAATTACTACTTTTAATCACTGTTAATCTATACACTGATTAACCTGCCACTTACCTAATTGATAGTTATTTTTTCAAGTTGACAATTTAAAAGAAAAGTGTATCCTTAGAGGAAAAAATGATATTTATATTTTTTATTTAAACATACTCTATTTGTTTGGATAAACTGTACTGTAATGATCTATAACCTCTTTTAGATCATTTTAAGAACCTGAAAAATTCCAAATGTATGCATATTTTGTACTTTCACATATGTATTTCCAGAAACTTAGCAACAATGCTCAGAATAAACCATTTCGTTTTTTTAAAAATAGAATTTTTCATGCTAGAGCCACCTTGGGATATTATTTAGGATAACTTTCCGGTGATGAAGATTTCTATGCCTCCATGGATACAAAGCCAGGAGGTAATATGACAATGTAATTTTACCCATTTATGGTCTAAGAGTTAAACCCATTAAATTGAAAAGATGATCAAAACTCTGCTTAGTGCTTTTAATTGATGTTTTTAAAGTACTGTATACCTTAGTGAGAGTAAGTTTTTACAGACAGGGAATACAGCAAGTGAACATGTCTTTAGGAAAAACCTACAGATTGTCAACTTTGCTGTCACTCTTTTTTTTCAGCCTTCTTGATGACAGAATATAGAACAACCCATCAAGTTGCAAAAGGTTGATGTGATTCCTTCACAGCCAGCTGGGGGAAAATTCAACTGAAAAATGGCCAATATAAAGGCACTGTGAAGACCAAATAAGCTCACTTCCCCAGGGTCCAACAGATGAAGAAAGCAATGAAGTGGCAAACAGTGAAAGAAGAGGGAAGGACGGGCTCAGCCTCCTCATCACTGAGGCTGGGCGTGCACTGCTTCAGTACATGCAGGGCACAAATGCAGGCATTAATGTGATCATTCATAATTAACATAACGATCTGATTTTGTCTGTTTAAGTACTATCAAGAGGACTTTTTTCATGAGTCCTTCTTTACTTCCACACCAGAGTTCTGATTAGGTTGGCATTAAAAATTATACTCTGAGGCAATTCTTCACTGAAAATATAATAAATAAAAGACACATTTAAAATAATCCAGTCATTTATAAAATCAAATACCTGACAACTAGAAAACAAAACAGTAGAACTGAAGCCATTATCCCTCTCTGGGCTCTTTCTTTCTTTCTTTCTTTCTTTTTTTTAATTTTATTATACTAAGTTCTGGGATAGATGTGCAGAATGTCCAGCTTTGTTACATAGGTATACGTGTGCTGTGGTGGTTTGCTGCACCTATCAACCTGTCATCTAGGTTTTAAGCCCCGCATGCATTAAGTATTTGTCTTAATCCTCTCCCACCCCTTGCCCAACAGGCCCCAGTATGTGATGTTTCCCTCCCTGTATCCATGTGTTCTCATTATTCAACTCCCACTTATGAATGAGAACACACAGTGTTTAGTTTTCTGTTCCTGTGTTAGTTTGCTGAGGATATTGGCTTCCAGCTTCATCCATGTCCCTGCAAAGGACATGATCTCATTCTTTTATATGGCTGCATAGTATTCCACGGTGTATATGTGCCACATGTTCTTTATCCAGTCTATCATTGATGGGCATTTAGGTTGGTTTCAAGTCTTTGCTATTGTAAATAGTGCTGCAATAAATATACATGTGAATGTATCTTTATAGTAGAATGATTTATAATCCTTTGGGTATATACCCAGTATTAGGATTGCTGGGTCAAATGGTATTTCTGGTTGCAGATCCTTGAGGAATCGCCAAACTGTCTTCCACAAAGCTGGTGAGGCTGTGGCGAAACGGGCTCTAGATTTCTAAGGAGGCAGGAACAGTTGAGAATTTGATTCAGATGGCATTATGAGGAAAAAGCTCCCCAGAAAAGGTAAAAAAATGGAGAGAGTATTATTGTGTTAAAAGCAAGACATGATAAAGGACCTTTTGTTATAAAGATTAAAAAGCTGAAAAAGGACAGAGGCACAAATGCAGGCCTGGCCACTGCATTAGTAATAGCAGCAGAGCCAACGTAGAGTAGGAACTGAGCCATACACATGAGACCCAGTTCTCAACTGGGAGCCTTGGGATGCTGGGCGGGAACAACTGCAAAACCCCGAAAGCATGAAAAGCCGATGGACAGAGAAATAAAGAGAGTCTTCCTTCAAAGGCCAGTAAAATGAAACTCACAACATATAAAATATGACAGAAACATAAAAGTTACCAATAAAATCAGCACTAGGTAGACAAATTCCCTTCTGTAAAATGAAAGTAACATAGCAATGAGACTAAATTCAACATGATTGTTCTCAATCCCCTAAACATTTATTGAATAACATTCATAAAAAATAACTTAAATGGAAATTTATGGAAATGAAGTTTGAATATGTGTAAATATTCTAACATTCAGTATACTCTGCTATATGTATAATTCCGAAAAAATGAAGCATATTTAGCAAAATGTTAAAATTATTAAAGTCTATACATCTTATGTGTTATTTTACATAATGAGTTATATTGTTAAAATCTTTGAAATTTTTAGAGCAATTTTTCATCCTTTTTAAATTTATGGATATCGAGTCTCTCATAGGGCAGATGTTATTTCTATGTTGCTGAAGACATATTGTGTAAGAGAGTTTTAATCAGTGGTCCATAGCCAGTAACAGAGTCTCACTCAAACTTAGGTTTCCTAATGCAAAAGCCCTTTAATGTGGCTCCCAAAGGTTATTAACTTTACTTTCGGTGCTATCTTAATTTCCTCACTCGGAATTTATTAGTATGCTAGAAAAATGAAATGTCATATTTAAAGCACCAAATGAGTCTTCAGTAAATGTTACTACCTTTTCTTTTGCTCTTTCCAACAACTTTTTGCTTTTCTTAGTGTTACTTGACTTGTGAATAAATTAAACATTCTGTGCAGCTAGAACGAAGTTTAAGATTTATATTTCTTTATCCACCTCATTCATCATCACCAGCTATGTATTTCTGCTATCTATAATAACAACATCTTGGTTCCTCAAAGCTAATATGTAAAATAGTTAAGGAAAGTGCTCATTTTAACTTTTACATTTTTTTAGTTAAAAATCTGAAGTTCAGGGTTACATGATTCACCCAAGTTCACAAAACTAAGAGGAAATTGAGCTACAATTTTAAATTTGGTTTTCTGATTCCAAATTCATAATTTTCTTGTAAATGTGAGGTTTTCAATTATGTACCAACATAACCAATTTTATATATTAATTATTATTCTCAGAACTTCTTACTGAAACAAAATTATTGGTGGAAGCTCAGTGTGTCAAATAAATGACAGTGAACCTTCCGTTGCTACGAGGGCATGGGGGAAGGGGGCGTCATAAAGGCAAGGCCAGAGACCTGGAGGTTCTGATTGAATAGGTTAGGGTGGGGGTCCAGGGACTTCTATTTTGACAAGTTCCCAGGGGATGCTGATGCTGCTGGTCTGGAGCCCACACTTAGAGAATCATTGTCCTAATTGCTTGCTACCCTCTTTGTGTGGTCTGCAAACAGCTGCATCAGCCTCACTTGGGAATTTATTAGAAATTCGGCATCTCAGACCCCACTGCAGATCCACTGAATTAGGATGTGAGTTTTACTAAGATATGTATGTACATAAATGAGAAACTCTGATATGCTGGGTTTCAGCCCTATGCACATTAGCATAACTTGGTTCTTGCCCAAAAATACTTTAATTGGTCTAGGGTATGGCCAGGCATTGGTATTTTTAAAACACTTCTCAGGTGATTCAAAAGAGCAACTAGGTATGTGAGCCAAAGAGCCAGAATACATCATTTCCCACACTTACCTTAGATTAAAAATATCTGACAACTTGATAAAATTCTTAGGACCTCTTATAAAAATATTCAGTAGATCAAAGAGGAGCCATAAGTATATAATTTTAATATGAACTCTAAGTCATTCTTATTGTAAATTTTGAAAATTGTACTCCAGAATTATGCTCAAATCCCTAAAATAAATGGTTTGTATATTTTGGTAACATTTTTATCTGTTGTACCATTTTAAAAGTACTTAAAGAACATATAGCATTTCATAATTTCATAGCATAATTTAGAGACTTATACTTTAAAATGTGTTTATATTATAAAATATATACATACAGATAGATAGATGCTGGATAAAGAGATCTTCAGAGATAAGCATTATTTTAATAGAGCAATTAACAGTTGTGAAATAATTCTAGTTCTGGTTTTCTCTTTAATTTAATTTCTTTTAACATGTATCAATGTTGACGACTCTGTTAAGATGTCAATTTTCTTCATTTATATATAGAAAAGAGCACATTAAATGGCTGTGGCTTTAAAAAGTATTATCATTCAAGTAAAGGTGATGATGTGCAGCAGCCATGAGAAAGTTAACTGCCAACCTTGATTTTAACATCTGGTTTCTTCTCATATATTGCCCACTATTGTATTTATTGATAACAAATGTCACTTCCCAAGAGACCTCCAGAAAATCTTTATTCAAGCAAAATTATGCCATAGACGAGACCATCACCTTGACCAACTCTCAATATCATCTCAAAATGGGATAATTGGGAACTGGCCTTTACAGGATGTGTGGGCTGGACTGGGTGATTTTAAGGCAAGACTTCTAAGGCAGGAAACTGGTTGAGGTTAAGAAGGCACAGTATATGACCTAGTAACTTTGAATGAATGGTTGCAGTGAACTGAAGTGAGGTTCTTGCAAGTGATTCTTGATGAGGAAAACTATTAATTTTGATAAGGAAGCTGTTTAGTTGGTTCACAAGAACAAGAATTTCTTGGAACAAGCAGCGACATTATTTTTGCCTGATCCAGACTATTTTAGCACAAAAGCATGAAAATATGCTGCCTCCTAGAATTAGTTAGCATGATAACAGAAAAGATGTTGACTTCAGTTCTCCATACTTAATGAAAATATGTTTACAGGGTTTCTGTGTTGTTATAATAATCATTTGCATGTTCCAAAACAGTTTGGAGTTCATCTCAGCCCCTTTCCTCATTAGCATTCATTAGCTGGGCCAGCACATCTCTTCTCGGACCCCTTGGACTTCTGTAGCCAGATAACCCCTAAATTCAGGATCCTTTGCCTTCATTCACTAGGAGGATAATCATCAGATTTGTCCACTAATGTTTTCAGGATTATGGACTACAACAGGTCATTTACAAAGGACAATATTAAATCTCAACTGCTATCTACCCATTCAACATGGGTCACAGTCAATACTAACCTAATACACTGTCAGCCACAGGGGCTCACTCCCCTCAGGTATCTATGGATCTGATCTCAGGAATTCTTTGTTCATTATCCTTTGTACAGAGTACAGAGGCTGTCCACTGTGAAGTTGCCTGGTGTGGCACGAACTTTTATTTTGGAAAATAAAAATTCAAAAGTATTTCCAATAAAGACAACTGCTGGGATAGAAAATGGAAAGCAAGCATGTCAGCAAGCACTCCAAGAAAAAGGTCAGAATAGCATGGGGCGGTTAAGAGCACAGACTAGGCATATGTAAGGGGAATGGGAAGTGGAACTAACAAATATGAATCAAAAGCTATGATTCCAGAAATATGATGAATTCTTTCTATTCAAACTTCATTCAGTGACGCTGTGAGATACATATCATTGTCTCCATTTTATACAAGTGGGGAAACCTGAGATCAAAGGAGATAACAGTCTTTTCCCAAGTCAGCAGTAATCTAGGACAGACCAGCTTGCCAGCGTAACTCCAATGCTACTCTTTCCTTCCTGTTACCCTGTCTCTTCCTGCAACAGGGTTTGAGCGCTGTAGTGGATTCAGTGGACCAGTCCTCTTTGCAGAGAAATAAGAGGATTCAACTAGCTTTAATATTTTTCTCAGAGAAGGCTGAAACTTCATCTGTAACAAGACTTCGTTTTTCTTGGAAACAGTCTCATTCTACAGTTCTCCATGTGGCTTGGATAACACTGGAGTCGCCATAGTTCCATAAGGGTTCCGCCATATTAACGCTGCAATTATAGCAGCAGAGACCACATGACCACACTGGTCCAGTGATAATCATGACTAGGACTTCTGCCAACATAATTAGAAAAAAAAAGATGTTTTATTTCCATTAGTGTTTTTAGAGTAGGATGTTAACGTGGAACTGATAGATTCAAACAAGTAGATGTAAATGACGAGTTGATGGGTGCAGCACAGCAACATGGCACAAGTATACATATGTAACAAACCTGCACGTTATGCACATGTACCCTACAACTTAAAGTATAATAATAATAAATAAATTTAAAAAAAAAAGAAAAAAAAAGAAAAAAAAAGTATCTGTCTGAGAAAAAGGTTTTAAAAAAGGAAGCAGAAATAAGAAATAAAGAGTACATTTATCATTATCGGATACCTTGGGTTGTTTGTTTGTTTGTTTTGAGAAACAGTCTCAACACCTAAGCCCAGTGATCTCCACTTACTGCAGCCTCAACTTCTTGGGCTCAGGTGATCATCCCACCTCAGCCTGCTGAGTAGCTAGGACTACAAGGGCTCACCACTTCGCCTAGCTAAGTTTTGTATTTCTTTTTCTGTTTTAAATTTTTGTAGAGATGTATGTGGTTTCGCCATGTTTCCCAGGCTGGTCTCTAAACTCTTGGGCTCAAGCAATCTGCTTGAGCTCAGCTTCCCAAAGTGCTGGGATTACAGGCGTGAGTAGTCACTGCGCCTGGCCGATTGTTGATTTATTTTTGTTGGAAGGGTGATATGAGAGTTTAATTTACTTTATTTTGGGGTCAGTTTATTTCAATTGTGAGTGAATTATTTCATATATTGATACTATATTTTACCTTAAGTATTTCTACCTCCATATCCATATCCTTGATCTATTCTATTTCCTACTCGGTTTCTGATATTTTTTTCACTGATTCTTAATTTCTCTTTGTGTCTCTCAGTTTGACTTTAGTATTTTGACTTATTTCTTTCATTCATTTTTTCATATATACATTTAAAATTTTTATATAATCACAAGTTTATAAGCTGTCTTTTTTTATGGATTCTGGATTTTTTTTTCTAGAAAAACCCTTTTCTACTCCAAGATTATAAAATAAATTCCTCCATGTTGTCCTCTAGTTTTGACAGTGTGATATAATGAACATTATCAAGGTCTAGCATTATTTTATTTTTACTTGGGTTTCAGTTGTCTGTTTATTAATTCATAGCTTTCTCATTAACTTTAAATGGCAACTTTAATATATTTTATGAAATCTTTACCTGTTTCATATATCTGCTTGCTGACCCTGTATTAAGATCAACAGTTTTTATTACTATGTATCTGTAATGTGTTTTAATATAAATAGAAATAGTAATTTTTTTTTTTTCAGATGGAGTCTTGTTCTGTCACCCAGGCTGGAGTGCAATGGCACAATCTCGGCTCACTGCAACCTCTGCCTCCCAGGTTCAAGCGATTTTCCTGCCGCAGCCTCCTGAGTAGCTGGGATTACAGGCATGCACCATCATGCTTGGCTAATTTTTTGTGTGTTTTCATAAAGACGAGGTTTCACCATGTTGGCCAAGCTGGTCTCAAACTCCTGACCTCAGGTGATCCACCGCACCGGCCTCCCAAAGTGCTGGGATTACATGCGTGAGTCACCGCACCCAGCCATAGAAATAGCATTCTTAATTATCATTTGTATTTATCATTATTTATTATTTCAATTTTTGTAATTATTGGTTATTGGAGGTTTAAAATCAATTTAAGTATCAAAGAAACAAAACAATCAACCATTATTTTATTAATCATATTAACTACATAGATTAAATTTGAATGAATTAAGATGTTTACACCATTTATTCTTATTGACTAAGAATAATTTAGGAGTTTTATCTTCATTTGTTAATATGATAGTGCTAAATTGACATACTTAGTTATTCCAGTTACATGATCTCATCATTTTTAAAATAAAAATTTTGCCTCTTCTTTAACAAAAATGTTTTATACATATAAATACAGATTTCTTGTGTATTTACATTGACTAGTACTTCTAGAAAAAAGTTAAATAATAGTAATGGTGGCAACAGACTTGCTTTATGTTTTCTGAATGTAGTGATAAATTTTCCAGTGTTCTACTATTAAGTGCAACAGTCATAAACAAGTATCCTATTTTTAAGGTTTTTTTTCTTCTTATTATTATTATTTTTCTTATTTTTCTTTCTTTTCCTTCCCTTCCTCTTTGGTGCCCGATTCTTGTTAATGATAAAATAGTATCCTTTATGTTCTTTCTTTCCACTAGGTACCCTTTTGCACAATGTTTTCCTTATTTAATTATTCCTTAGAAGTTTCAGAGACTAAATCTTGAAACAATCCAGTTAGCAATGGAATTTTCCTTCATCAGTAATCTTCCAAACATTACTCATAACCGGCTGGGTGTGGTGGCTCACCCCTGTAATCTCAGCACTTTGGGAGGTTGAGGCAGGCAGATCACAAGGTCAAGAGATCAGGACCATCCTGGTCAACATGGTGAAACCCTATTTCTACTAAAATACAAAAATTAGCTGGGCATGGTGGTGCACACCTGTGGTCCCAGCTGCTCAGGAGGCTGAGGTAGGAGAATCACTTGAAACCGGGAGGCAGAAGTTGCAGTGAGCTGAGATTGCACCACTGCACTCCAGCTTGGTGACAGACTGAGACTCCATCTCAACAACAACAACAAAAAAAAAAAAGAAAGAAAGAAAAAAAAGATTACTCATTGCCAAGATGGCGCCAGCCTATTCACCATGTGGGGCAATAACTCAAGGTAAGACATCAGAACAAGCCATGTAGACCAGCACCTCCTCGCTGCTCTTTCATGCCCCTCCTACTGTGTCTCCCCTTTTTAAGTACCTACGCTCAACCCAGAACTCTGAAATGGTTTAAGACAGGAGCCTAGACCATTCCCCCACTGCTAGCTTTGGTAAGTAAAATCTCTTTCCTTTCATGGTGCTTCATCTTTGTCATTGACATTGCAAGCGCTGAGCAGCAGAGCCTGTGCTTGGTAACACAATGGAAACATGCATCAATTATTAGGTTGGCAAAAAAGTTAATGTGCTTTTGCCATTATTTTTGTGACAAAAACACAATCACGTTTGCATCAATCTAATACTATTTTATTTAAAGTTAAGCGATTATAATAAAAAAATTTTCAACCCCATTAGAAAGTAGGCAAAGGACATGAACAGACACTTTTCAAAGGAAGACATACATGTGGCCAACAAGCACATGAAAAAAAGCTCAATATCTTGGGAGGCAGAGGTGGGCATATCATAAGGTCAGGAGTTCAAAACCTGCCCAGTCAACATGGCAAAACCTCGTCTCTACTAAAAATACAAAAATTAGCTGGGCATGGTAGCATGTGCCTGTAATCCCAGCTACTCTGGAGGCTGAGGCAGGAGAATCATTTGAACCTGGGAAGTAGAGGTTGCAGTGAGCAGAGATCGCACCACTGTACTCTAGCCTGGGTGACAGAGTGAGACTCTGTTTTTAAAAAAAAAAAAAAAAAAAAAAAAGGCTCAATATCATTAATCATTAGAAAAATGCAAATCAAAATCGCAATGAGGCACCATCTCACACTGGTGAGACTGGGTATTATTAAAAAGGCAAGACCATACACAGTGACTGATGCCTATAACCCCAGCACCTTGGGAGGCCAAGACAAGCACATCTATTGAGCTGAGGAGTTCAAGACCAGCCTAGGCAACATAAAGAAACCCCATCTCTTCCAAAAATACAAAATAAGCCAGGTGTGGTGGCATACGCTGGTAGACCCAGCTACTTGAAAGGCTGAGATGGGAGGATCAGTTGGGTCTGGCAGTTTGAGGCTGCAGTAAGCCAGTATTACACTGTTGCACTCCAGCCTGAGCAACAGAGCAAGACCCTGTCTTGAAAAAAACAGTCAATTAATAAATGTTGGCAAGGTTATGGAGAAAAGAGAACATTCATACACTTTTTATGGGAATGTAAATTAGTTCAACTATTATGGAAGACAGTCTGGTGATTTCTCAAAGAGCTAAAAGCAGAACTACCATTCAATATACCTCTGGGTATACCCAGAGGAATATCAATCATTCTACCATAAAGACACATGCACGTGAACATTCATCGCAGCACTATTCATAATAGCAAAGACATTAAATGAACCTAAATGCCAATCAATGACAAACTGGATAAAACATTGTGGCACATATACACCATGGAACACTACGTGGCCACAAAGAAAGAATGAGATCATGTCTTTTGCAGGAGCATGGATGGAGCTGGAGGCCATTATCCTTAGCAAAGCAGGAACAGAAACCCAAACATCACATGTTCTTACTTGTACGTTGGAACTAAATGATGAAAACTCATGAACACAAAGAAGGGAAGAAAAGACACTGGGATCTCCCTGAGGCTGGACACTGGGAGGAGGGAGAGGAGCAGAAAGATAACTATTGAGTACTGAGCGTGATACCTGGGTGATGAAATAATCTGTACCACAGACAACCGCGACACAAGTTAACCTATGTAACCAACTTTCACATGTACCCTGACCCTAAAATAAAAGTTGAAAAAAATATTTTTCAACATGCCTTTCGACCATCAATCTAGCTTTGCTATATGTTTTTTAGTAGTTATATGTATACGTTTTGTCAGTGTATGTCTTATAATGTAATACAGTTTATATGCACATATTTCTTCATATTAAATCATTCTTTTTTCTAGTCTTCTACTGCATTCCCTAATTGTTTTCTTGTTTTTGAGTTCATTTTATGTGACATTTTAAAATCAATATGTTGAAATTAGTTTTCTTTCTTTGTACTAATATGTCTGCTATTGATATCAAAGACATGTTTGATTTTTAAAATATTTTAGAACATTTTCTTTACTTTCAGTGCTCTTAACCAGTTTAAACAGCAACAACGTGATCAATTCCTTGAAATATTCATAAAACTTACGTGTAAAAACCTCTGGTTTGTGGCCTTTTGCCCAATATTAGAGATGCAGTAATGAGGAGGAGGTAGTTTTCTTTTTGAACATGTTTGTCTCAGGCAACTGATCTGTTTATGTTTTCTGTTACTGCATCTGTTAAATTTAGCAATTTGCATTTTCCTGCAATCTCATCTATTGTAGTCAGCCTTTGAAATGATCTGAAGAAAGTGGTGAATTGTTGAATTTTTTAATTTCCTTTGTATCTTTGGCTCTTTTTCATTTCCTCCCTCATCTTTTGTTTCTGTGCTTTCTTCCTTATCTTCTCCTGATTAGTCTAGATTTTATTGTTTTCAAATGGAACACAATTTGATTTACATTATTAATATCTTTTTTTAAAAATATGGTGTGGTCTTTTTTAAATTAATTCTATTATTTCACTTTCTTTACACTTTACGATTTAGTTTTCAAAAATTTTAAATTTAATGCTTAAATTATTTACTCTTTTTCTTCAGGCTCTCTCTCCCTCTCTCCCTCCCTTCCTCCTCTCTCTTCCATTTCCTTCATTTTCTTCTGGTCTGCTTGTTCTGATATTTTTGCTGCCTTTATGGTAGGAGAGTTTTACGTCAAAATGAAAAAAATCACACAATTCTGAAATAGCACTCTTAAAGTGACGTCTTTCACACGCTAAACTGCCATAATTCACATACTCATATTTCACGCACCTTAAATAAGTATATATACTGTATACATAAGTATAAAATGAGTTCTTCTTACCAAAGATCAAGAAAGCCTCCCACAGCATATTCAATAAATGGTTGAAAATGGTTAACGTTTAATTAATTTAAATGAAGCCTGCATATTCAAAACATTAAGCTCTAATTCTAGCTTTTTTTTTTTCTTATTTTATGAACAAAACAATCTTATACCTTGGTGAAAAAATTACCATTTTAACACAGAAGATAACTATCCTAAATAATAGAATACTGGAAAGAGAAAAAGAGAAGTAACTATGCTTTCTATCATTTTGTATTTTCCTGTCATCAAACTAACATGTTTCAGTTTTATCTCTCTTCTGGTTAGAGAATTGTTCACAGTGAAAACAGGCAATGCGCATGGGTATTTACTTCTTAAAGATATGCAAAACTAAAATTATCATTCCTTTTGGAATGATGAGAACAATAGTAAAACTAAAAATAAGTGAAATCTCATGACACAGCTTTGAAGAAGGATTTCTTATTCTGAAGTTAAACAGAGAAGAGGAAGTAGTAGGTTGTTGGTCTTCAATTAACTCTCTATTCATTCATGTGGGATGGCACAGAAAATATTTCCTAGGTTTTGCCTAACATTGCAGAACATGTCAACAATAGAAATAATTGTATACACAGATAGATGGAAAAATATAATCTCCTTACATTCAGTTTTTGGTTACTAGAAAGGCCATTTGTAAATTTCTTATTTATTCAATTTCCTGGGCCATTTTTCAGGCTTCATGCAATTCCTTATGTTAAATTTTCTACCTAGCTTGTGAGGGTGTTAAAACTTTCTCTCTTCATATATTTAATCACTCACATTTTAGACGTACTTGGGCAGACATTTTTACCCAACGAGTCTCAGATAAAACTTCAACTTTATTTCCCAAGGGTTCTCTCCCTCGATTTCTCCCTAAAGGAAAAGACAGAATAAAGGATGGGCATATTCCTCAATTATGTGTATATCTATTTTAACAAGTCAGTGAGATAGTATAAATCATCTGTCAACTGTTACTTGCAGTCCCTACCCACACTTAGTTTCCCCATCTTGTAAAATTTGCTCAGTTTGTGAATATTCTAATAGTTTGACATGTCATTATAAGGGTGATCAGTTAATATTCAAATGGGGATGCTTTCGTGAATAAAAAGAATTTTTATTGATATTTATGTTGGGACTATAACAAAACGTAGCTCCATACATTTTGTTACTTCTTATCAGTCAAAGAAATACTATGGTTTGAATGCTTTTGTCTCCTCCAAAATTCATACGTTTGAAATGTAATCACCAATTCAACAGTGTTGACAGGTGGGACCTGATGGGAGGTGTTTAGATCACAAAACCTCTGCCCTCATCAATGGATTAACACCATTATAAAAAGAGCTTGTGAAAGGTTTGCTCTCTTGTCACTCTGCCTTCCACCATGTTAAGATGCAGCAAAAAGGTCCTCATCAAATGCTGACACTTCGATCTTGGACTTTTCAGTCGCCAGAACAGTGGCAAATACATTTCTGTTCTTCATCAATTACCTCGTCTAGTTATTTTGTTATAGCAGCACAAATGGATTAAGACCGGGACATACACCGGTATCAGTGGTTTGCCAAGTTTTGTATGCATCAGAATCATTTGCAAACTTTGGTAAAGGATTGCTAGACTACACCAGCAAAGCTTCTGGTTCTGTATGTGTGGTGGGTTAAATGGAATTTAACCCTCCAAAAATTCATATTCACTCCAAACCTCAGCATGTTAGAATCTTTGCAAGTGTAATTAAATTAAGACTTTCAAGATGATGTCATCCTGAATTAGGGTGGGCCGCAAATCTAATGACTGGTGTCCTCATTAGAGAAAGAAAGAGGAATACTTGAGATATGAAAACAGAAGAGAAACACACAGAAGAAAGCCATGTAAAGACAAAGCATTGATTGTAGTGATGTGTTTGCAAGCCAAGGAGTGCAGGAAAAAAAAAAAAAAAAAAAAATGCCAGTAACCACCAGAAGCTAGGAGAAGAGCATCAGAAATTTTCTTCTTCAGAGGCTTCAGAACAAAGACTCCTGCTGATACCTTAATTTTGGACTTCTAGCTTCCTCTGTGTTTGTGGTAATTAGTTATGGCAGATCAAGGAAACTAACACACTGGGTCGGCAATGAGGTCAAAGAATTTACATTTCATTTTTGTTAGTCTTTTTTTTTTTATTTTTCATTTTTTTGAGACAGGGTCTCACTTTGTCACCCAGACTGGAGTGCAGTGGTGCCATCTCAGCTCACTGCAGCCTCAACCTCCTGCGTTCAAATGATCCTCCTGCCTCAGCCCCCCAAGCAGTTGGGACTACAGGCATGTGCCACCACGCCCAGCTAATTTTGTATTGTTTTACAGAGATGGGCTTTCACCATGTTGCCCAGGCTTGTGTCATCCCTCCCCTGGTCCCAGGCAGCTCAGCACAGAGAAAGAGACTTTTCTTTGGGAAAAAATAAGGGAGGAGACCAGAAATCTCTGCCTGGTAATTCAGAGATTTCTGCCAGATCTCATCCACCAAGAGGTACCACCAAGGCAGTACCTCTACAGGTCTGTGAGAGTCACAGTGTTACTGGGATTGGGATGACACAAATGCAGATATGGCTTCAGTGACCAAAATTTTAGATAACACCAAAGAGCCTTTGAATACCTGGAAAGCTTTTCTAAGAAAGATGAGTGGAAACTATCCTACATTGCAAAGACTACAATAAATATGTGTATCTTCAATGCCCAGACACTGATGAACATCCACAAGCATCAAGACCATCCAGGAAACCACGAAATCACAAATTGAACTAAATAAGGCAGAAAGGACCAATCCTAAAGAGACAGAAACATGTCACCTTTCAGAAAGAGAATTCAAAATAGGTGTTTTGAGGAAGCTCAAATTCAAGATAATACAGAGAATGAATTCATAATTCTATCAGATAAATTTAACAAAGAAATTGAAATAATTAGAAAAAAATCAAGCAGAAATTCTGAAATTTAAAAATGCAACTGACATACTGAAGAATGCATCAGAGTCTCATAATAAGATAGTTGATCAAGCAGAATAAAGAATCAGGAGGCTTAAAGACAGGCTATTTGAAAATACACAGTCAGAGGAAATAGAAGAAAAAGTATAAAAAAGAATGAAGCACACCTACAAAATAGAAGATTGTCCTATATGGGTAAATCTAAGGGTCACTGGTCTTAAAGAGGAGGTAAACAAAGAGATAGGAGTAGAAAGTTTATTTAAGAAGGTAATGTCAGAAAACTTCCCAAATCTTGAGAAATATATCAATATTTAAGAAAAAGAAGGTTATAGAACTCCAAGCAGATTTAACTCAAAGAAGGCTACCTCAAAGAATTTAATAATCAAACTCCCAGAGGTCAAAGATAAAGAAAGAATCCTAAAAGCAGCAAGAAAAAAGAAAGAAAGAACATAGTATGGAAGTCCAATAAGTGTGACAGCAGACTTTTCAGCAGAAACCTTATAGGTAGAACTGCCACGATGTATTTAAAGAGCTGAAGTGAAAAATGTTTTCCCCTAGAATAGTATATCCAGTGAAAATACTGCTCAAACATGAATGAGAAATAAAGACTTTCCCAGAAAAATAAAGCCTGAAGGATTTCATCAACATCAGATCTGTCCTAACAAAACTGCTAAAGGGAATTCTTAAATCTCAAAAAAAAAAAAAAAAAAAAAATGAATGTTGTTGAACAGTAAGAAACATCCGAAGGTATAAAACTCACTGGTAATAGTAAGAACACAGAAAAACAAAGAATATCATAACTCTGTAATTGTGGTGTGTAAACTACTATCTTAGATAGAAAGATGAAAAGATGAAGTGATCAAGAATAATTACTGCCACTTTCCAAGACATAGACAGTACAATGAGATGTAAACAGAAACAACAAAAATTAAGAAGTAGGGGGACAAAGTTAAGAGAGTTGTTACTAGTTTTGTCTTTGATGGTTTTTTTTTTTTTTTTTTTTTTTTTTTTGAGACGGAGTCTTGCTTTGTCACCCAGGCTGGAGTACAGTGGCCAGATCTCAGCTCACTGCAAGCTCCGCCTCCCGGGTGCACGCCATTCTCCTGCCTCAGCCTCCCGAGTAGCTGGGACTACAGGCGCCCACCACCTCGCCCGGCTAGTTTTTTGTATTTTTAGTAGAGACGGGGTTTCACCGTGTTAGCCAGGATGGTCTCGATCTCCTGACCTCGTGATCCGCCCGTCTTGGCCCCCCAAAGTGCTGGGATTACAGGCTTGAGCCACCGTGCCCGGCCTGTCTTTGATGGTTTGTTTGAACATGTAATCAGTGTTAAGTTGTCATCAGTTTAAAATACGGTGTTGCATCAATGATAGACTGGATAAGGAAAATGTGGTATATATACACCATGGAATACTATGCAGCCATAAAAAGGAATGAGATCATGTACTTTGCAGGGACATGGATGAAGCTGGAAGCCATCATCCTCAGGAAACTAACACAGAACAGAAAACGAAACACCGCATGTTCTCACTCCTAAATGGGAGTTGAACAAGGAGAATACATGGACACATGGATGGAAACAACACACACCAGGGCCTGTTGGGCATGGGAGGTGAGGGGAGGGAACTTAGAGGATGGGTCAAGAGGTGAAGCAAACCACCATGGCACACCTGTGTAACAAACCTGCACCTTTTGCACATGTATCCTGAAACTTAAAGTAGAATTTAAAAAAATTAAAATAAATAAAATACTGGATTATAAGATATTATTTATAAGCCTCATGGTAACCTCAAATCTAAAAACATACAACAGATATATTTTTTAAGCAGAAAATTAAAACATACGACCAGAGAAAATCATCTTCAGTAAGAGGAAGACAGGAGGGAAGGTAAGAAGAAAGAGAAGATAACAAAAGAACCAGAAAAAAACAAAATGGAAGGAATAAGTCCTTCCTTAATAATACTGGATGTAAATGAATTACACTCTCCAATCAAAAGACATGAAGTGACTGAATAGATTAAAAAAAAAAAAGAGACCCAAAGATCTGTTGCCCACAAAAAACACTTCACCTATAAAGACACACATAGAATGAAAAAGAAAAGGATGGAAAAAGTATTACATTCAAATGAATACCAAAAAGAGCAGTGGTAGTGTATTAGGGCATTCTGAAATTACTATAAAGAAAAAGCTGAGAATGAGTAATTCATAAGAAAAGAGACTTAATTGGCTCACAGTTCTACAGGCTATGGCAGGAAGCATGGCAGCCTCTACTTCTGTGGAGGCTTCAGGGAGCTTCTACTCATGATGGAAGGCAAAGCAGGAGCAGGAACTTCAAATACAGAAAGCGGAAGCAAGAGGGAGTGAGTGGTAGGGATATGCCACACAAACACTTTTAAATGACCAGATCCTGTGAGAACTCATTCACTATTGTAAAAATAGCACCAAGTCATGAGGGATCTGCCTCCATGATCCAAACGCCTCTCTCAACGGACTCTACTTCCAGCACTGGGATTACAATTCAACATGAGATTTGGGCAGGGAAAAATATCCAAACTCTCTTATTTCACCACTGGTCCTTCTCAAATCTCAAGCTATTCTCACATTGCAAAATACAATCATGCTTTCTCAACAGTCCCATAAAATCTTAACTCATTTCAGCACTAACTCAAAAGTCCAAAGTCTCATCTAAGACAAGGCAAGCTCCTCAAGGATCTAGAACTAGAAATACCATTTGACACAGCCATCCCATTACTGGGTGTATACCAAAGGATTATAAATCATGCCACTATAAAACACATGAACACATATGTTTATTGCGGCACTATTCACAAGAGCAAAGACTTGGAACCAACTCAAATGTCCATCAATGATAGACCACATTAAGAAAATGTGGCACATATACACTATGGAATACTATGCAGCCATAAAAAAGGATGAGTTCATGTCCTTTGTAGGGACATGGAGGAAGCTGGAAACCATCATTCTGAGCAAACTATCACAAGCACAGAAAACCAAATGCCACATGTTCTCGCTCATAGGTGGGAACTGAACAATGCGAACACTTGGACACAGGGGTCTGTCATGGGGTAGTGGGAGGGGGGTGGGATAACATTAGGAGAAATACCTAATGTAAATGATGAGTTAATGGGTGCAGCACACCAACATGGCACATGTATACGTATGTAACAAACCTGCACGTTGTGCATATGTACTCTAGAACTTAAATTAAAGAAAAAAAAAAGAAAGAAAAGGAAAAAAAAAAAAGAGACAAGGCAAGCTCACAGGCTTCCACCTATGGGCTTCTAAAATCAAAAGCAATTTATTTGCTTCCAAGGTAGAGTGAGAGCATAAGCATTGGGTAAACACACCTGTTCCAAAAGAGAGAAATCAGCCAAAAGAAAGGGGTCAAAAGCCCTGTGCAAATTTGAAACTGAGCAGTTTTTTTTTTTTTTTTTCAAGTCATTAAACTTGAAAACTCCAGAAGAGTCTCATTTGACTCCATGTCCCACATCCAGGGCATGCAGTTTCAAGGACTGGGCAGCTCCACCTCTGTGACTTTGCAAAGTTCAGCCCCTGTGGCTGCTCTCTCAGGCTGTTGACTGCTTACAGCTTTCCAGGTGCAGGGTTCAAGCCACAAGTGAATCTGCCATTCTGTGGTCTGAAGGAGAGGTGCCCTTCTCACAGCTCCACTAGGCAGTGCCCACTGAAGATCCTGCATAGGGGCTCCAACTCCACATTTCCCATTGGCAATACCCTAGTAGAGGTTCTCTGTGAGGGCTCTGACCCAGCAGCAAGCTTCTGCCTGGGCACCCAGGCTTTCTCACACATCCTCTGAAATCAAGGCAGATGCTCCTCAGACTTCTTCTTTCTTGCATTCTGTGTGCCTACAGGCTTAAGGTCACACAGAAGCTGCCAAAAGCTTATGGCCTGCATTCTCCAAAGTGTCAGCTTGAGCTGTACTAAGGCTCTTTGAGTTGAGACTAGAGTTGAAGCTGTCAGAAAGTGGGGAGCATTGTCCCAAAGCTGCCCAGGGCAGCAGGGCCCTGGGGCTGGCCCAGGGAACCATCCTTCCTTCCTAGACCTCCAGTCCTGTGGTAGAAGGAGCTTCTGTGAAGGTTTCTAAAATGCCTTCAAAGCCCTTTTCCCATTGCCTTGGATATTAGCACGTGACTCTCTTTTAGATATGCAAACATCACTAGCAAGTTGTTGTTACACAGCCCACTTGAATTCCACTTCTGAGAAAGCCTTTTCTTTCTCAGCCACATGGCAAGGCTGCAAATTGTACAACCTTTTATACTCTACTTCCCTTTTAAATATGTATTCCAAATTTAAGTCATTTCTTTGCTCCCACATCTAAGCATAGGTTGTTAGAAGCAGCCAGATTACTTCTTGAATGGTCTGTTGCTTAGAAATTTCTTACACTGGATACTCTAAATCATCATTCTTAAGTTCAGATGTCCACAGATCCCTAGGGCATGAACGCCATACAGCCAAGATCTTTTCTAAGGCATAACATATATAACCTTTGCTCCCGTTCCCAATAAGCTCCTGATTTCCATACGAGACCTTGGCAGCCTGGTCTTCACTACGCATATCACTATCAAGCATTTTGGTTACAACCATCTAACCAGTCTCTGCTTAGATCCAAACTTTTCCTCATCTTCCTATCTTCTTCTGAACCCTCCAAACTCTTCCAACCTCTGCCCACCACTCAGAACCAAAGCTGCCTCCATATTTGCAGGTGTCTTTGTAGCAATACCTGACTCCTTGGTACCAATTTTCTATTTTAGACCATCCTTGACTTGCTATTAAGAAATACATGAGACTGGTTACTTTATAAGAAAAGTGGCTTAATTGGCTCATGGCTCTGCATGCTGTACAGGAAGCATAGCAGCATCTGCTTCTGGGGAGGCTTCAGGGAGCTTTTACTCATGACAGAAAATGAAGTAGGAGCAGGCATTTCACATGGTGAAAGTGGGAGCAAGAGAATAGAAGCAAAATATCACACACTTTTAAATGACCAGATCCTGCAAGAACTCACTCACTATCATGAAGACAGCATCAAGTCATGAGGGATCTTCCCCCATGACCCAAACACCTCCTACCAGGCCCCAACACCAGCACTGGGGAATAGAGTTCAACATGAGATTTGGGAAGGGACAAATATCTAAACCATATCAAGTAGATATGCTTATAGCAGACAAAATGAATTTCAAGACAAAAACTATAAAAGGGCAAAGAAGGTCATTATATAATAATAAAGGGTTCAATTTAGCAAGCAGATAAAACAATTGAAAATATATATGTACCCAACACTGGATCACCCAGATACATAAAGCACATATTATTAGAGGTAAACAGAGAGATAGACCCCAGTACAATAAAGACTTCAATACCCCAATTTTAGCATTAGACAGATCATCCAGACAGAAAATCAACAAAGAAACATTGATATTTATCTGAGTAGAGACCAAGTGGACCTAATTGATATATACCGAATACTTTATCCAATGGCTGTAGAATACACATTCTTCTCTTTAGAACATGAATCATTCTCAAGGATAGACTGTACATTCGGCCATAAAACATGTCTTTAAAAATTCAAAAAATAAAATAACATCAAGTATCTTTTCTTACCACAATGGAATAAGACTAGAAATAAATAACAAGAATTTGAAAACTATGCAATTACATGGAAATTAAATAATATGTTTCTGAATGACCAGTGGATCAATGAAGAAATAAGAGGCAAATTTAAAAAATTATTGAAACAAATCATGGAAACACAACATACCAAAACGTATGGGATACTGCAAAAGCAGTACTTAGAGAAGAGTTCATAGCTATAAGCACCTACATAAAAAAGTATAAAAATTTCAAATAAACAAACTAACAATACATTGTAAAGATCCCAATTCAACAATACATTAAAACGATAATTCATCATGACCAAGTGAGATTTATTCCTGGGATGAAAGAATAATTCAACATATACAAGTCAATCAATGTGATATATCATATCAACAGAATGAAGGACAACAACCGTATGATTATTTCAACTGATGCTGAGAAGTTGATAAAATTCAACATCCCTTTATGATTAAAATATTCAATAAACTGGGTACAAAAAGAACATACCTCAAGATAATAAACGCCATATACAACAGACCCATAGTTAGTATCATACAGATTGGGAAAAATGGGTGCAGCACAGCAACATAGCACAAGTATACATATGTAACAAACCTGCACGTTATGCACATGTACCCTAGATCTTAAAGTATAATAATAAAAATAAATAAATAAATAAAAAATAAAATAAAATTAAAAAAATAACTGAAAGCCATTCCTCTAAGACCTTGAATATAACAAGGATACCCACTTTTACCACTGTTTCAACACAGTGTTTGAAGTCCTAGCTAGAGCAGTCAGACAAGAGAAAGAAATAAAGGGCATCCAAATTAACAATGCAGAAATCAAATTATCCTTGTTTGCAGATGATATGATTTTGTATTTGGAAAAACCTAAAGACTCCACAAAAAACTGTGAGAGTTGATAAACAAATTCAGTAAAGGTGCATGATAAAAAAGTCAACATATAAAATTCTATGACATTTCTATATGCCAACAGCAAATAATCTGAAAAAGAAATCAATAAAGTAATTTCATTTACAATAGCTGCAAATAAAATAAAATACCTAGAAATTTACCAAAGAAGTGACGTATCTCTACAGTGAAAACTATAGAATATTGAAAAACAAATAGAAGGGGACACACAAAAAATGGGGAGGTAGCCCCTTTTTATGGATTGAAAGAATCAAATTGTTAAACTGTCCATATGCCCAAAGCAATTGACAGATTCAATGCAATCTCTGTCAAAATACCAATGACATTCTTCACAGAAATGTTAAAAGAAAAAAAAAAAAACCTTAACATTTATATGAAGCCACAAGAGACCCAGAAATGCCAAAGGCATCCTACACACAAAGAACAAAACTGGAAGAATCACATTACCTGACTTTAAATTGTACTAAATAGCTATTGTGACCAAAGCAGCATGTTACTGGCATAAAAACAGATGCGTAGATCAATGGAACAGTATAGTGAACCCAGAAGCAAATCCATATAAGTATAATAAACTTGTTTTCAACAAAAGTGTCAAGAACATGTATAGAGAAAAGACAGTCTCTTCAATAAATGTTTCTGTGAAAACTGGACATCCATGTTCAAAAGAATGAAACTAGACCCTTATCACTTGCCATACACAAAAATCAAGTCAAATGTATTAGACTTAATTCTAAGACCTCAAACTATGAAACTACTAAAAGAAAACTTTGGGGAAATTCTCTAAGACAAAGTATCTCTGTCCTAGAATTCCCTAGGCCTGGTCAATGACTTCTTGAGTAATACCCCACAAGCACAGACAACTAAAACAAAAATGGACAAATGGGATTACATCAAGTTAAAAAGTTTCTGCACAACAAAAGTAACAATCAACAATGTGAGGAGACAACCCACAGAATGGCAGAATACATTTGCAAACTATCCATCTGACAAGAGGCTAATAACCAGAATATATAAGGAGCTCAAACAACACTACAGGAAAAAATAATAATAATTTGATTAATCAGCAAAAAATCTGAAAAGACATTTCTCAAAGGGAGACACAGAACTGGCATACAGGTATATGAAAAGGTGTTCAACATCATTGATCATCAGAGAAATGCAAATCAATAGTAGCATGAGAGGCTCATGCCTATAATCCAGACACTTTGAATCCAGAGACTTTGGGAGGCCAAGGCAGGTGGATCACTTGAGGTCAGGAGTTTGAGACCAATCTGACCAACATGGCAAAACCTTGTCTCAAGTAAAAATACAAAAATTAGCCAGGTATGGTGGCACACACCTGTAATCCCAGCTTCTCAGGAAGCTGAGGCAGGAGAATTGCTTGAACCTGGAGGTGGAGTTTTCAGTGAGCCAAGATGGCGCCAGTGTACTCCAGACTAGATAACATTCTGTCTCAAAAAAAAAAGAAAAAGTACAAGATATCATCTCATCCCAGTTAAAATGGCTTTTATTAATAAGAATAGCAATAAAAAATAACAAATGCTGGTGAGGTTGTGGAGAAAAAGGAACCCTCCTACACTGTGGGTGGGAATGTAAACTAGTACAACCAGTAACTATGGAGAACATTTCAAAGCTTCCTTGGAGAGCTAAAAACAGAACAACTATATGATTCAGCAATCCTTCTGCTATGTATATCACCAAAAGAAAGGAAATCAGTATATCAAAGAGATAACTGTATTCCCATGTTTATTGCAGCATTGCTCGCAGTAGACAAGATTTGGAAACAACCTGAGTGTCCATTGACAGATGAATGGATAAAGAATGAATGAATGGTACATATACACAATGGAGTACTATTCAGTCATAAAAGATGACATCCTCTCATTTGTGGCAACATGGGTGGCACTGGAGGTCATCATGTTAAGTGAAATAAGCGAGGCACAGAAAGACAAACTTTGCATGTTCTCACTTATTTGTGGGAGCTAAAAATTAAAACGATTGAACTCATGGAGATAGAGAGTAAAAGAATGGTTATCAGAGACTATGAAGTGTAGTGGGGGTGGAATGGTGGGGTGCAGATGGTTAATGGGTACAAAAAATATTAAAAAATGAATAAGATCTAGCATTTGATAGCAAAACAGGGTGATTATAGTCAGTAATTTAATTTTACATTTAAAGATAACTAAAAGAGTATAATTGGATTGTTTGTAACACAAAGGATAATGATATAATTACACATTGCCTGCTTGTATCAAAACATCTTATATATCCCATAAATATGTATACTTACTATGTACACATAAAAATTAAAATTTATGTACAATAAACACTCTTTATAACAATGTTTTTGAGAAATTACCCTCAATGTTGTGTATGGTTGAGCCTGGACAGTATTTCCTGGCACTATGGAATCTTTGGGAACCACATTTTTCCTTAGAATGTGATCTGAACTCCTTTATTCAATCATCACTCAGAAATTTGAAAAAGAATTAAGTGCTATGTGAAGAAAGCAAAACTTTGGAAGTAATAATCACTGAATTTACCAACATGGTGACTTACTGCCCATGCTGTTCCTTTCTTTGATAGTCTTCTAGGAGAGTTTAGGTTCTGGTCATTCTCAAAGCTGTTCTCTACCCCCAAGGCCTTGTGCAAGGTCCTTCATGCGACCAGATAGAATGTATAAGATAAATGCATTATGTAAAAATTGATAGTCATATACAATGAAACACAAATATTATCTTATACATTCAAAAGTTAATGTCATTTGGTAAAAAAGCAAAATTCCAAGAGATAATTAGATCAATGTAACTACTTGGATTATTTTGAATTATGTGGTGAAATAATGCTGGCTAGTAAGAAAAGAAATAAGTGTACCTGACAGACGTGTGGTAAATATGATGGCTCAATTATATTGAAATAGGATTCAAACTTGGCCAAATTGGAAAGACGCTCCAAGCGTGACTTTATATACCTGCCTCCCCATGTCAATTATATTATAATAAGAAACTCATGTGCAAGTGAAGTAAACAGCATATTCAGATTGGGTTACCCATATGTCTCCTTTGAGGGAAGTCCAAGGAGGTGTGAAACATGTGTCTGAAGAACACACAAGTAAGAAATGACAGGAGAAAGAGCTGTGGGTTGTAAATAAAAGAAACAATGCTGAATTTCCAAATTGAGTTGTTACTGCACTCTGATTCCTCCTGAGAATTTAGGATAGATAGTGTCAACTTTCTGTGTACCCTTCATGTTCTACCTGGTGGTCACTGCAGCACAGGAGAGAATGCCAGAACCGGGAGAAGATGGAGTGACTCACCTAGTGCAGTGGCTTGTGTAAATTTCCTGTGATTTCCAATAAATCTGTCAACCTGTTACCTTGATTGTTCTTATTGTTCCTTGCTGTCATCACAAATGTTGACACCTTCTGCCTAATAGTCTGAGGACCGAAAAAATAAAATTCATAAAAATTGAATAAAAAAGAATATTGACACCATTAGAAGGAATAAAGATGGATCATAAGTAATTTCAGCTTTTGCTTAATTTAGCCATAAATTGTGCTTTTTACAACTCAGATCAACAGGTTTTTTTTTTTTTAACTGTTTGGAGATAATAAATGTGGAATTTTCTGAGATGAGATTGTAAACATTTAGGCCCCCATTGAGAAATTCTTTTATAATGGCATCCAACAATGGTTTTTGAAAAAGCTACCCCAAACTGGAGATATAAAATATAAATAATTTGTTCTCTCGTGAGCTACTAATTATGTTGAATATCTAAAGGAGTATTTGATAGTTAGATACATGCATTTGTTAATGTGGACCAGACTGAAAGGGCTAGAGAAAGAAAGGGCATACCCTTATGAACTTGCATATGGAGCCAAGTGACTTAATTATAAACAGATGAGAAAAAGTCCAGCCATTCAGATTCTCCTTGGTGTGTCATTAAATTAAAATTGGTACTCAATCTGTTTTTTTTCTGTCATTAATCCAATAAATACTTATTACTTCATAAGAAACAATGAACAAAAGAGTATGTCTTTATACTGAACTTATAAATTGATGAAAGTATATTTTAAACCCTTAAAAAATGGATAAGGATACAACATTTGGGCAGAGATCTAACTGAAAGGTTTCAGCCAAACAAAAATGTCACTATGGAAGCAGGCAGAGAAAACACTGCAAAGGAAGGCTTTGAGAAGAAAATACATCTAGCATTTCAAGTAACAGCCGGTAGTCAGGATGCTCAAATAGAGTAGATAGAAATATGAGAGATCTAGCCAGGGCACAGGTCATACATTCCAGGCTGCTTAGATTATGTTAAGCACTTTGACTCAAGCCACTAGAACATGCTGTGGACTAAATTGCGTTCCCTCAAAATTTAATCGCCCCAATTCTCATTAAGACCATATTTGGAGGGCCTATAAGAAGGTAATTAGGATTAAACGTGTTCATAAAATGAAGTTCCTAATATGAAAGGGATTGGTAGCCTTATTTAAAAAAAAAATAGTTTCCCTTTCTCTCCCCCACCACACACACACACACACACACGTACACACGCACGTGCTCCCAAAAAAGTCCATGTGAGGACACAGCATGAAGGCAGCCAACTACAAGCCAGGAGGAGAGCCCTTATCTAGACCAGAACTAGCTGAAACTTTGATGTCCAGAACTGCATGAAGATACATTTCCATTGTTTCTCACACCTTTGGCATGATTTTGTTATGGCAGCATGAAAACACTAATACAGAATACATCCCAAGAAATCTGAATGTAACTCACACTCTCCAAATGCTTTCTAGACAAGCAACAGTCAGCCTTCTAAGTCATATTAAAGGTCCCCCCACCCCGGGATAGCTGACTGGAGGCAGTGTTAGCATGTCTCTCCCACTTGGAAAGACAAAACAGTGCATAGATACTCCCAGTGTGAGATTTCGTTTCTAAGAAGCAATGCAAGAACTTAGCAGGAAAACAGAAATCCACAGACCCTTTGAAAGTAGCAGCAGGCTGCCACCTACACCATGAGCAAGCAAAAAAACTAAATCCTCAGAGCATGAGAGGAGGATAGACTGCCCAGACCTAGGGAAGCCATTCTTTATTCTGCCTCACAGGGGACCTCACAAAAGTCTCCCAACTAACTCAGGCAGCAGTGGCAGGTTGAAAGAATCCCCCAAATGAATTTTGTAACATAACCTCAAATGGGGAAGAATTCTCTTGGTCAGAACCCATGAGTGAGTGGGAAGTGTGCTGCAACCAAGAGCACAGGAACTCTGCACCCTGGATGTGCAGGCAGACTGGGAAGGGCATAGCACGAAAGCCATGGTTGCTATCTCTGCAGGGAGAGTTTATGGCCTGGGGAAGTTGTGAGTTCTGAGCATAGACTGCCTGAAACTTAGTTTGCTACTGCTAGAGAAAAACTGCAGCTGGGAGATCTGCCTTGCCAAGTCCCTGGGTGGGGTTACTGCCACCTGCTACTTCCCACTCCCTACACAAACTCTTCCGCAGCGGAGGCAGCTATGCTCTTCTCTGGAATATTACCCCAGTGGCCAGAGAACTGCCCTCCTTACTCCCACAAGGGCCACTCCTGAGTGTACACCTGCCTGACCCAGCCCCCACCTTGTTTTGCCCTTCACCCACCCTGGTAACTTAACACAAAGGACAAACCTTTCAGGAGCTTTATGACCCTGCCTATCATCTGAGAAACCAGAGTACCTCCCCTGGGTTACACAAGGCAATCACAAAGCTGACCAGTACTACCAGGTGCTCTTTTGAAATTGTCAACTCTTGGCTGGAAACCAACTGACACAGTCCATTACAGCATCTCCCGGTAGAAAAACACTATACCCAGGAAGAAGAAAACCTGTGTGCAACTTAAATTACCACTCTGCCTGCACAATTCTGGCTAATCAGGAGGTTCTAAGTCTGTCTACCTGACAGTTCATCACGACAACAACTGGCATTTGAGAGAGTCAGCAAACTAAGGCTATCTATAACCAAGGAATCTCACAGAGTCTATGTCACTTCCCTGTCATTCCTATCAGAGCTGCTGCTAGTACCCACTGCTGGGAGACTTAAGGACAGGCCACATCTCACGATCCCTTGCAGACATTCACCAGCACCAGCCTGGAGTGTGGTGGCCTTAGTGGGTTGCTACACACCAAAGAGCAGCAGCATTCACAATAGTCTGGTTCTCTGGAACTTCTCTTTCCTAGAGGAAGGAGAGGGCCCCAAATCAAGGGGACGCCCCTTGGGACAAAACCCAGATAGCAGGCCTTGAGTCCCTGACCTTTCTGCTGGTGGGAAGTTTCTTCCAGTGGAGCCACAGTTGCAGTTCTAGGCTCAGCTGAGAAAGTCTTCAGTTCTACCCCAATACTCAGGCAACTCTGGTACTCATGAAATGTCTTAAAGAATGGGACAAGTTTACCATTTGTCCACCACCACCGCAGACACAGTTGGGGTTTTCCCATAGGAGCTCAGTGTGGGTGTACCCAGAGACAGATGTTCTGCAACACTTCAGGGAGGCTGCATCCCCACAGGAGGAGTGCCCTCCAAGTGCAGGTTTACATGAGAGGTAGAACCACAATTTCTCTCTACTTGAAACACCAACATTCCCGCAGATGAAAAAAAGGAACCTGTCTGAGGAACACCAGGTCAGGAGTGTGTCTTGGTGGGGGAATGATTTCCTGTTGTGCTGGCAGAGAAGCTGAGGTAAATCTGGTCCTTCCCTCTGATAAGACCTCGTTGTGTTTCATTGAGAGCTCTCCCAGCCACCTCTGTCCTCTGCCCAGCCACTGGATACTGCATTTATCCACCTGCTTTAGCAACATCTGATATCTACCTGTAGACACATCCCCTATTGGGCTGAAGCCTGAACTATTCGATTCAGTAAATAAAATCCTGGGGAAAAATTAATAAAAAAGTAAACACCATGGGGGAATGAGATAAGCTTCAAGAGGTATTTGCCATTTCACCCCTACAGGAAACAGCAAACTTGCTCACACAGTGAGCAAATTGCTACTACAATCAGCACCTGAGAAGGCCATCATACGAAGACCTATAACCAAGGAACCCATACTGAGTCTTCACCCTAGAAAGCACCAGTACCTAAGTTAGGTTTCAATAAACTATAAATGTTAAAATCACATCCATGAAAAGGAAAAAAATAATTTAAAAGAAGTAAAGTCAAAAGTAAATTCAATAATAATGTGAAGAAATAGTCTACCCAAATAAGAAGAAACCAGAAAAACAATTCTGATAATAGGACAAAACAGAATTCTATAACACCCCCAAGAGATCACACTAGCCCTCCAGCAAATAATGTAAACCAATATGAAATCTTTGAAACACCAGATAAAAATTTCAAAAGGTTGATTATTAAGTTACTCAAGGAGATACCAGAGACAGGTAAAAACCAACAGAAATAAATTAGAGAAAAAAACAAAAAAGAACAATTCAGGATATGAATAGTAAATTTTCTAAGGAGATAGATATCTTAAAAACATCAGAGGGCCGGGCGCGGTGGCTCAAGCCTGTAATCCCAGCACTTTGGGAGGCCGAGACGGGCGGATCACGAGGTCAGGAGATCGAGACCATCCTGGCTGACACAGTGAAACCCCGTCTCTACTAAAAAATACAAAAAAACTAGCCGGGCGAGGTGGCAGGCGCCTGTAGTCCCAGCTACTCGGGAGGCTGAGGCAGGAGAATGGCGTGAACCTGGGAGGCGGAGCTTGCAGTGAGCCAAGATCACGCCACTGCACTCCAGCCTGGGCGGCAGAGCGAGACTCTGTCTCAAAAAAAAAAAAAAAAAAAAAAAAAAAAAAACATCAGAGCGTCTGGAAATGAAATATACACTTACTAAATTACACAATGCAATGAAAAGTAGAAGAAAGAATTTCAGAATTCTAAGACAAGTTTTCAAATTAACCTAATAAAACAAAAATAAAGAAAAAAGAATCAAGAGAAATGAAGGACATCTCTAAGAATTATGAGATTATGTAAAATGGCAAAACCTAAGAATAGTTGGTGTTCTTGAGGGAAAAGAGAAAGCAAAAAGTTTGGAAATCTTTTTTTCAGGCAATAATTGAGGAAAACTCCCTGGCCTTGGTAGAGATTTAGATATTAAAATACAAGAAGCTTAAAGAACACCTGGGAGATACATTGCAAAAAGGTCATCACCAAGACATATAGGCATCAGGCTATATAAAGTGAACAAGAAAGAAATAATTCTTTAAAAAAGTGAGAAAAAATCATGGGGTAACCTTTAAAGAAAAATCTTTCAGACTAAGAGCAGATTTACAACAGAAATCTTATAAACCAGAAGGGACTGGAGTTGTATCTTTGTCCTCCTTAAACAAAATAACTGCAAACCAAGAGTTTTGTATCAGGCAAAGCCAAGTTTCATAAATGAAGGACAAATAAGTCATTTTCAAACAAACAACTACTGCGGGAATTTGTTGCTACCAGATGAGCTCTATTAAAAAACGCTAAAATAAGTTCTAAATTTTGAAACAAAAGCTCAATATACACAAAAATAGAACCTCTTGAATGCACAGAACTCAGAGAGCCTATAAAACAACACAATGACAGAAACTAAAAAATAGTAGATGGAAAGCAATTGACATGATGAATGGAACAATACCTCACACCTCAATATTAACATTAAATGTAAATAGCCTAAATGCCCCAATTAAAAGATACAGACTAACAGAATGGACAAAGAATTGCAAACGAAGTATCTGTTGTCTTCAAGAGACTTACCTAACATATAAGGATTCCTATAAACTCAAGGTAAAGGGGTGGAAAAAGACATTCTACGTAACTGGAAACCAAAAACAAGACAAACCAAAAAACAAAAACAAATCAATACCAAAAACAAGCAAGAGTAGTTATTCTTACATCAGACAAAACGGACTTTAAAGAAACAACAGTTAAAAAAAAAAGGCAACTGTCATTATATAATGATAAAAGGATCAGTCCAACAAAAAGATATTGTCCTAAACATATATGTACCTAAATCTGGAGCTCCCAGATTCGTAAACCAATTACTACTAGACCTAAGTAATGAGAGAGACAGGAACATAATAGTTCAATACTCCAGTGACTGCACCAGACAGATTATTAAGAGAGAAAGTCAATGAAAAGATAATGGGCTTAAACTACACTCTGGAACAAAGTGACCTAATAGATATTTACAGAATCTTGTATCCAAGACCTCCATAATATACATTCTTGTCATCACCACATGGAACATTCTCCATGACAGATCATATGACAGGCCACAGAACAAGTCTCAATAAACTTAAGAAAATTGAAATCAAACCATGTATCTTCTCTGACCACACTGGAATAAAACTATAAATCAACCCAAAAGGAACCCCTAAAACAATACAAATACATGGAAATTAAACAATCTGCTCCTGAATGATTTTGGGGTTAACAATGAAATCAATATGAAAATTTAAAAAAATTATTCAAAATGAATGATAATAGTGACACAAGTTATCAAAATCTCTGGCATACAGCAAAAGCCATGCTAAGAGGAAAATTCATAGTGGTAAATGCCTATATCATAAAGCCTGAAAGATTATGAATTGACAACCTAATGTCACACCTCAAGGAAGCAGAGAAATGGAACAAACTGAATCCAAAGACAGTAGAAGAAAAAAAAAAAGTAACAAATATCAGGGCAGACCTTAATGCAATTGAAAAAAAAAAAAAACACACACACACACAATAAAAAGATCACTGAAACAAAAAGGTAGTTCTTTCAAAAGATAAACAAAATTGACAGTCCATTAGCTTGGTTAACCAAGAAGAAAGAAGATTCAATTAAGTGCAATTAGAAATGAAACTGGAGACATTACAACTAACACCACGGAAATATGATCATTTGCTACTACTATGAACACCTCTATGCACACAATCTAGAAAAACTATAGGAAATGTATATATTCCTGGAAACATATAATCCTCCCAGATTAAACCAGGAAAAAGAGAAACCCTTAATGGGGTTCAATAAAGATTGAATCAGTAAAAACAAACAAACAAAAACTACCACCACCAACAAAAAAGCCAGATGGATTCAGAGTTCTATTCTACCAGACGTTCAATTGGTACCAATTCTACTGAAACTACTCCAAAAGATTAAGAGGGAATCCTTTCTAAATCACTCTAGTAAGCTAATTTCACCCTGATACTAAAACCATGAATGAACATAAGGACAACAACAACAAAAAAACCACAGACCAATATCCCTGATGAACATAGATTAAAGCAAACAAAAAAGCCTCAATAAAATACTAGCTAACCAAATCCAACAGCACATCAAAAAGATAATACACCATGATCAAGTGGGTTTCATCCCAGGCATGCAGGGATGGTTTAACATATCCAAGTCAATAAATGTGATATATCACGAAAACAAAATTAAAAACAAACCATATGATCATCTCAATAGGTGCAGAAAAGCATTGGATAAAATACAGCATCTCTTTGTGATAAAAAGTCCTCAGCAAACTAAGCATAGAAGGGACTTACCTCGAATTAATTAATAAAAGTAATCTGTGACAGACCCACAGCAAACATCATACTGAATGGAGAAAAGTGGAAAGCAATGCCCCTGAAAAATGGACAAGACAAGGATACCCAAGTTCACCACTTCTATTCAACATAGTACCTGATGTCCTAGCTAGAACTATCAGGCAAGAGAAAGAAATAAAGGACATTTAAATTGGAGAAAAGGAAGTCAGACTATCACTATTCACTGATAATATGATTACATACCTAGAAAACCCTACAGGTTGCTCCAAAAGCCTCCTAGATTTGATAAACAAATCCGGTAATGTCTCAGGTTACAAAATCCATGTACACAAATCAGTAGCACTGATATACACCAACAATGACCAAGCTGAGAATCAAATCAAGAACTCAATCCCTTTTATGACAGCTGCAAAAAAATAAAATACCTAGGAATTAACTTAATCAAGGAGGTGAAAGACCTCTACAAGGAGAAGTACAAAACACTGCTGAAAGAAATCACAGATGACACAAACAAATGAAAACATATCCCATGATCATGAGTTAGAAGAATCAATATTGTGAAAATGACCATACTGCCTAAAGCAATCTACAGATTCAGTGCAATTCCCATCAAAATATCAGCATCATCTTCACAAAATTAGAAAAAAAGAATCCTAAAATTCATATGCAACTGAAAAAGAGCCTGAGAACCAAAGCAATTTAAGTAAAAAGAATAAATCTAGAGGAATCACATTACCAGACTTCAAGTTACGCTACAAGGCTATAGTTACCCAAACAGCAAGGTACCAGCATAAAAGTAGACACATAGAGCAATAGAATAGCACAGCGAACCGAGAAATAAATCCAAATACTTAAAGTCAACTTATCTTTAACACAGCATACAAAAATATAAATTGGGGAAAGGACACCCTATTTAATAAATGGTACTGGGAATGCTGGCTAGCTACATGCAGAAGAATGAAACTGGATCCCGATCTCTCATGCTACACAAAAATAAACTCAAGATGGATCAAAGACTTAAATCTAAGACCTGAAACCATAACAATTCTAGAAAAAAACCTTGGAGAAACTCTTTTAGATGATGGCCTAGGTAAAAAAAAAAAAAGTTATGACTAAAACCCCAAAAGCAAATGCAGCAAAACCAAAAATAAATAAATGAGACCTGATTAAACTAAAAAGTTTCTGCATGCAAAAGAAATAATCTTAAAGAGTGGACAGACAGCCCAAAGAATGGGAGAAAATATTTGCAAACTATAAATTCAACAAAGGACTAGTGTCTGGAATCTACGAGGATCCCAAACATATTAGCAAGAAAAAACAAATAACCTCATCAAAAATTGGGTACATGACATGAATACACTTTTCTCAGAAGAAGATCTACAAATGGCCAACAAACATAAAAAATACTCAACATCAATAATCAACAGTGAAATGCAAATTTTAAACACAATGAGATAACACCTTACTCCTGCAAAAATGGCCATTATTTTAAAAGTCAAAAACAATAGATGTTGGCCTGGATGTGGTGAAAGAGGAATGCTTCTATGTTGCTGGTGGAAATGTAAATTAACATAATCTCTACTGGGAACAGTATTTAGATTCCTTAAGGGACTAAAAGTAGATCTACCATTTGATAAAGCAATCCCACTAGTGAGTATTTACCCAATGGAAATAAGTCATTACATGAAAAAGACTCATGAGCACATATGTTAATTTCAGCATAATTCACAATTTCAAAGATTCATTCATGTAACAAAAAGCCACTTGTAGCCCAATATCTGTTGAAATTACATCAATAAATAAATACTGAAATGTCAAAGTGAAATCTCCTAACCACATCTCACTATAGCCACAGATTTCCAACATTACTTCATTTTTGTTATACTTTGGATGACGTTTTACCCAGACTTCTTTGTCACATTTTTTAAAAGGACAGATACAGTACATTGAGCTTAATTTTAATGTTCTCTTTAAAGTGCTAATAGGTATGGCTCAATTATTGCAGTGGTTTTCTTGTTGGAGCTTTCTCCCTTTAGCTGCTCTAAATTGTGAGTGGTATAGAGTCACAAAGCTTACTTGATTATTTACCTGGTCCACTACTGCTGCTACGTGTTTCTTCAGGACCTGTCCTTTGGAATACTTCCCAGAGGTAAGCACAGGATTGTCTATATTAAAGTCACCTGTATATGACTTGCTATGTCCTCTTTGTCAACACTTTACCTCATCGTGACTACAGAATCTCTTTTTCTGGTTTTTAAAATTGTTATTGTAAGACTGTGCTTGGAAATATTCCCAGGGATTAGTATGGTGATTCTGTTGGGATATTTGGAGATACATTTGCCAATGCTGTACATGTAAAATTTCTATGACATCTTATAAAATAAATACTTCGATCTCTTTATCACCCATTAATGTTAACATATAAAATCAGCTGAATTAAAGTTAAGACTGTGTAAACAGATGACTAGAACCTCTTTTTAAGTAAAAATATGTGTGGTTGCCTTAATTACCTGTCATTGGAAATGTGTAATTCCCTTTAATTTTCTGAACATATGCACAATTTTACTATTCTAAAAAAATATAACTATTCATAACTACTCGCTTATTTTCTCCTTTCACTCACTTATAATTTTTAGAAGAAGTGATGGGCATTTGTTCCCTATAACTCTTTGCCATCTATATCCACCTGGATCCCTAGCAATTTGGGTCTTATCTGAACTACTACGATGAACTGCACTCGAAATTACATTTGGTGTGATACAGACACTAACGCAATTCTTTCTCTGTCTTTGCTTTCATCTTTTGCAATCATCTACCTCCCTATGCAGTCTGGACAAATACTCTGAAATTCCTAACAGCATCATCATTAGCACTGTTAAAATCCTTCCATCATTTAGGAGATGCTAAGCCTGTGTTGTCCTTCACTGCCCTGAGATGCTATGCAGTTTATCTGCTTGCACACTTCAGATGCAAAACATTGATAGGAAAAGTGAGGAAGCATACTGATTTGCATTCCTGTATATTTATATGCTTTACTGTTTCTCCTGGTACTTCTGCTTCCAATTGCCATCTTCACCTTCGTCATCTCTAGCTCCCAACTTTACTCTCCTCAGTCACTGTTCATTCTTAGCCTCTGATTTCTGTCACTTCTTTTGCTGTCCAATTTGTCCTTCCTCTATTTCTCTCTTCAAATACGTCTCCAGCATCATTATGTCACAAAATTATTTGCCCTGAGAATCTCTTGCTCTTCCCCTGCTTTGTGCTGCAGGAGGACTGACTCTTACCTTGCTATGTCAGTTGCATTCCAGCCAGAGTCCACCTATGAGTGGCTCTAGTGAGAGACTGGAAGGCCAAAGATTCTGGTAGTTTCCCTGTCAGTGACTGCCTCTTCTCCTATGTACTGCTCCTACAAGAAAGGCCTGCAAAGGTTTACACTCCTGCTATGTGACATCTGGGCTTCTGATAATCTCAGTCTCCCCTTGTCCTTCTGTCTGGGGGTGGAATGTCTCCTGACATCGCTAGTCTGTGTGTGGCCTCACTGTTGATTTGACTGCTTTCACTTTTCTGTCATCAGTATACCCAACTCCCTGCAGAAAACTGCCTCTGTTGTAAATACTTAAGGTGGTTTTTGTTCCTGGTTGGATCCTAAAAAACACAAAATCATTCTCCTTATTATTTCATTGGGTATCCTTCTTTTCCATCTTTCTACTGGACCTCCCTCTTTTATTCTTATCCTCGCCCTTCCACTGGCAAAGCAAGTCTTCTTGCTCTTGCACACTCAGTTGCCCAGTTGACTAAACTGTTAGGATAATTCTATAAAAAGAAGAAAAGGAAAGAAAATAAAATATTTCAACGAAACCAAACCAAATTTCTCTGAATCCTTTAACGTATATTTCATGACTCCACCACACCCCACCCTTCCTCTCTTTCTTTCTCTATCTTCTCCCTCTTCCTTTCTTGTCATTTTTCCTGCCATGTCACTCAGCATGTGAGTTTTGGACCAGCACATGCATCTTTGGCCTTCAGAATCCAGAGTCTGCAGTTATAACTTGATTTTCATCAGTACATAATTTTATTTGACAATTATATTTATAATCTTAATTTTCAAAAAATATCAGAATATTGTTTCATCATGACTATATAATCTAGCTTTATATTTGCTTTGTTGTATGTATGTGTATGCCAATCAGAAATAGTTTAATTGGTTTCTTCAGTCTTACAGAGAAACAATTTTAGATAAGGGAATTTTCTGATTCTTCAGGGCAGAACCTTTCTTTTGACTTAAGTTGATTTTAGATAATGCCAGAGACTTTTTTTGTTTTTTTCCGTGTTAGCTCATTCAATATTTGGGCTTATTTACTGGAGCCATCACAGCCCCAACTTTTCTGGTTGTTATGAAGATATTTTTCACTTCTTTCTCTGGTAAAACCTATTTCATAAAGACCTGGGGTTTAATGCTCTGACGTAAAGCCTTGCTTCCAGGGACTCTGTATCAGCATCTCCCTCCCACATTTCTCTGTTCTATCAGCTTCTCCTTTGACTTGATTTCACCCTCCAATTAGGGATATTTGTATATCTTCATTGTCCTTCTTGACTATTGTAATAGATTTGCAATTATTGACCAAAGGTCATACTATTATTCCCTTATTTAAATTTCATTCCTGTATAGTATCACTGAGGCTTTTAAAATTTCTATACTGTCATGAGGGCAATAACATTCCCTATGCTAAGTAGCAAAACAAAGCCGGAGGAGGAGGTCTAACTGCTTGAGCCTACATCATCATCATCATGTTGGGAAATCTTGACATCAAAGCCATTTTTAAACCCCTTAAAGCTTTCAATAAGCAGAAAGTAGAAATAAATGTATTTTAGAAAGAACATCCTATCATACATAAAACATTAAATTTTGTTTTATACGATGAAAACTTTATGTTGTAAACTTCTTTACATTTATTTACTCACTCTAAGGAGTTTCCTCTTTGCATCAATTTATTAAAAATGATATCCAGGTGCCACCGGTGGGCACAAGATGGCATGGACCTGTTTTTATTTCCCTTTTCTGCTAAGTACAACTATGAACCCTGGAAATTACTCAAGAGACAACCAAAGGAGAACTAAAAGAAGAAAAGTGTGATATAGTTTCAAACCCCAGGACCAAAGGAACAGTACAGTGGCAGGGTATCTTGCATGCCACTCACTCAACAGAGGAAGGCCACCCAGACCCAGCTTGTCCTGATCCTCATTTTAGCAACAAAAGACAGCTCATTCCTCCCCAGATCAAATATTCTTCTGATAATATCAAGTGAGATCTACAACACTACTGATGAGGAATCATTCGGGAGCTCTTCCAGAAGCTTCCAGAAGCTGCCACTCTTCCCTCTCTCCCTTGCCTGGCCTGTGATTCCCCTTTTACTAACAGATAAGGCAAAATGGCTTGAGTCAACAGAAAAGAATCAGAGAAGCAGGTGGCCTGGTTTGGAAAGCCTCTCTGTCCCCGTAAGTTAGGGACTTTCTTCCACTTCCCAGAGACACCAGAATAGTTGGAGATAGGTGAAAAAATAGGAGTATCACACCATAGCTGTCCTGTTCCTTCATGGAGAGACATCCTGCTACCTGATCTGGGGAAACTCTGATCATTCAGGCAGTGTCAACAGGGACTACTGGGACCCCCAGTAGCAACAGATGAACCAAGCATACCAAAATAACAACATAAAGGTTCTAAAAATGAAACGACCATTGGAATCACAGCTTATGAAGGTGGGCTAATACTCATAAACTAAATACTCATAAAGAGGTAAATGCCTGTGTGGGGGTACACACACACACACACACACATCAGATCCAGAAACTTCTAACATGATAGACAAAATGTCCAAGATAAATTTAAAAATCACTTATTGTACCAAGAATTGAGAAAGTTATAACTTGAATGAGAAAATCAACTGATATGAATACCAAGAAAAATCAGATATTGAAATTATTGAAAAAGGGTTTTAAAGAATCCATAATAAAAATATTTCAATAATTAATCAATTATCTTTAAACAAATGAAAATTATAAAACTCAACAAATAAATAGATCATGATTTTAAAATGAAGAAACAAATGGACATTTTAGAACTGAAAAATACAATATAGAAATAAAACTCATTGGGTGGACTCAATAATAGAGTGACGATGACAGAGGATAAATCAATTAATTTAAGAATAAAGCAATAGGATTCATGCCAACTGGATATCAAGGGGAAAATAGGCAGAAAAAAAAAATGGACAAAGCCTGGGGACTTGTGGCATAATAACAAAAGATTTAACATTCATATTATCAGGATAGGAGAAAGAGAGTGGGTCAGACTGAGATTATGTGAAGAAATAATGGAAGAAAAATCACCAAATTTAGTACAAGACAAAAACCTGTAAGTTCAAAAGGCTGAATAAATACAAATTAAGAAAAACTGAAATTATCCATGCCAAAACACACCATAACTGAACTTTTGAGAAATAAACAAAAAAAGAACATCCAGAGACAAGCAAGCACATTACACATAGAGGAACACACATTCAAATCACAGCGAATTTCTCAACCATAGGGGCCAAAAGAAAGAGGATTGTTTTTTCCAGTGCTAAAAGAAAATAACTGCCAACCATAAAGTCTATAGTTGCTGAAACTATTCTTTATTAATAAGAGAGAAAAACAACTTTCCCAAAAGATAGAAACAGAATTAATTTGTCACTAACAGACTTACCATTAAAAACTGTCTTAAGGCTGGGCACGGTGGCTCAAGCCTGTAATCCCAGCACTTTGGGAGGCCAGGACAGGCGGATCACGAGGTCAGGAGATCAAGACCATCCTGGCTAACACGGTGAAATCCCGTCTCTACTAAAAAATACAAAAAACTAGCCGGGCAAGGTGGCGGGCGCCTGTAGTCCCAGCTACTCCAGAGGCTGAGGCAGGAGAATAGCGTGAACCCGGGAGGCGGAGCTTGCAGGGAGCTGAGATCCGGCCACTGCTCTCCAGCCTGGGGCAACAGAGCCAGACTCCGTCTCAAAAAAAAAAAAAAAAACTGTCTTAGGTTAATTACTCAAATGAAAAGGACCTAACATAAAGGAAAGCATCTTATAATATCAGGAAGAAGAAACAACAGAAAGAACAGACTTATGAGTACATTCAATAGGCTATCCTTTTCCTCATGAGTTTTATAAATTATATTTGATATTGAAAGAAAATATCATCTGATATCCAAGACAATGATAGTTAAAAGTTGATGAGGTTAAAAGCCCTAAACGAAGGTGATATTTTCTCACTTTATTCAGAGTGGCAAGGTGTTGATGCCAGAAGACTATTACAAGCTACATACATATATTGTAATGCTCACAGTGAGAGGTGAAGCCAGTTGGACTTCTGGGTAGGGTGGGGACTTGGAGAACTTTTCTTTCTTACAAGAGGATTGTAAAATGTACCAATCAACACTCTGCAGCTAGGATTGTAAAACACATCAATCAGTGCTCTGTGGTTAGAGGTTTGTAAAATGCACCAATCAGCACTCTGTAAAAACACACCAATCAGCGCTCTGTGTCTAGCTAAAGGACTGTAAACGCACCAATCCGCACTCTGTAAAATGGACCAATCAGCAGGACATGGGTGGGGACAAATAAGGGAATAAAAGCTGGCCACTGGACCCAGCAGCAATCTGCTCGGGTCCCCTTCCATGCTGTGGAAGCTTTGTTCTTTTGCTCTTCATAATAAATATTGCTGCTGCTCACTCCTTGGGTCCACATCACCTTTAAGAGCTGTAACACTCACTGCGAGGGTCAGTAGCTTCACTCCTGAAGTCAGTGAGACCATGAACCCACTGCAAGGAACGAACTCCAGAGGCACCACCTTTAAGAGCTGTAACATTCACCACAAGGTCCGCAGCTTCATTCTTGAAGTCACCGAGACCAAGAACCCACCAGAAGGAATAAATTCCAGACACAACAGCAACCACTAGGGAAACTATGCCAAGAAATATACTCAAACACACTGTAAGGAAATAATCCTTTAAAAATGTAAGAAACCTACAGAAAGTTAAGCTGAACAAGACCCAGAGAAAACAAACACAATAGAAGTAATAAAATGACAGACTTAAGCTGTAACATATCAATAATTACCTTAAATGTCAATGTTCTAAATATACCAATCAAAAGAGAGCTTGGCAGAGTTGATTAGCAGAACACATCAGGATTTCCCAGTCCCCCGGGCTACGGAACTGTACCAGAAACTACCCTGCACAGTGGGAGGTGAGCAGTGGGAGAGAGAGCATGACCACCTGAGATTCATCCACCTCCTGTCAGAATAGCAGTGGCATTAGATTCTTATAGGTGCTTGAACACTATTGTAGACTGCAATCAAAGGATTTAGGTTACATATTCCATATGAGAATTTAACTAATGCCTGATGATCTGAGATTGAACAATTTCATCCTGAAACCATCACCCCTGGTCCATGGAAAAATTGTCTTCCATGAAACCACAAAACTGGTCCCTGGTGCCAAAAAGGTTGGGGACTACTGGAACACAACATTAACCATACGCTGCTTACAAGAAAGTCACTTCAGATTCAAAGACATTAAGTAGGCTGAATGTAGAAGGATGGAAAAAGACATATATGCAAATATTAATTTTAAAAGGCAAGAAAAACATATCAATATTGGATAAAGTAGCCTCCAGAGTGAAGAAAATTATTAAAGACAGAGATATGTTACATAATAATAAATGACTCAGCCTACCAAGAAAACAGCCCTAAAGTGTGTGCATCAAATAAAAAAGCCTCAAAATACATGAAGTAGAAACTATTAATACTTTAAGGAAAATACGCATAATTATAGTTGGAAAATTCAACACTCCTTACTCGGCAACTAACAGAACTTTTAGAAAAAATATTAGCAAGAATATAGATCTGAACCACCCAACAGAATCTAATTGACATATATAGAACACATCAACCAAAAACATCAGAACACATTTTTTAAGAGCCCATGGAAGATTTATAAAAACAGACCATAGCCAAAGTCATAAAAAAGCCTCAACAAATTTAAAAGACTTTAAATCTTGCACGTTGTGTTTTCTGGGCCTAATAGAATCAAGCAAGAAATCAATAACAGAAAGACAACAAGAAAATCTATAAAAATATGGAAACAAAAAAAACCCACACATTTTTAAATGCAGTCCATGCATCTCAAAGGAGATTTTTTTAGAAGACAAAACTATAAAGGAAGTTAATATTGTGAAAATTTCCACACCACCCAAAGCAATAAGCAGATTCAACATATTCTCTATCAAAATCAAAATGGCAATTTTGAGAAATCAAAAAACAATACTAAAATCCATATGGAACCACAAAAGACCCCAAGTAGCCAAAGCAATCTTGTAAAAGAAAAACAAAGTTGGAAGTATTACTCCGTCTCATTTCAAATTACTTCATAAAGTTATAGTAATCAAAACAGCATAGTGCTGCATAAAAACAGATAGATAAACCAGTGGAACAAAATAGAGAGCTCCAGAAACAAAGCCAAGCATATATAGTCAACTAACTTCCGAAAAGGGCACCAAAAAGATTTAATGGAGAAAGAACAGTCTTGTTTAATAAATGATGCTGGGAAAACTGTCTAACCACATGCAAAAGTATGAAACTGGATCATTATCTTATACCATACACAAAATTCAAATCAAAATGCAATAAAGATTTACATGTAAGACTCGAACCCAAAATCTCCTAGAGGGAAATATATGGGGAAAGCCCCTTTTTGTAAATTATTTTTATTCACTTATATATTTTTAAACAGGGTCTCACTCTCACTCAGGTTGTGTGACACAGTGACATGATCACAGCTCACTGCAGCCTTGACCTCCCGGGCTTGGAATCCTCCTAAGTAGCCTCTTAGGAGGTTGGGACTACAGTAGCTGGGACTATAGGTGTATACTGCCATGCTCAGCTAATTTTTAAAAATATATATTTTTTTGAGACCACATGTCACTACATTGCCCAGGTTAGTCTCAAAATCCTTGGCTCAAGTAGTCCTCCCACTTTGACCTCCCAAAATGCTGGGATTACAGGCCTTAAGCCAACAGGCGTGGCTGAGAAAGTTTCTTAATGTTGGTCTACACAATGAGATTTTGGATAGGATAACAAAAACACAGAAAACAAAAGAAAAAGTTAAAAAGTAGGCCTATATCAAAGTAAAAAGTTTCCACACATAGGAAGTAGACAATTACTAAAATGAAAAGGCAGCATAGGGATTGTGAGAAAATATTTGCACATCATTAATCTGAAAAGGAGTTAATATTAGAAATATATAAAGAACTCACAGAATAGGAAAGAATGAATAATACAGTTAAAATTTGGACAAAGAACCTGAATAGACATCTCTAAAAAAGACATAAAAATGACCAATAGCTATATGAAAAGGTGTTCACCATCACTAATGATCAGAGTAATGCAACTCAAAATCACTGTATCATCTACCCAATAGGATGGCCTTTATTAGAAAGACAAGAAACAGCAAGTTTTGTTGAGGGTATGAAGAAGAGAAAACTGTAGCGCACCGTTGATAGGAATGTAAATTGTTGCAGTCATTATGGAAAAACAGTGTAGAGTTTCCTAAGATAATTGAAAAGAGAACTGCCATATGACCAAGAAATCTCTCTGCTGCGTATACACTCAAAAGAAATGAAACGAGCGTCTTGTAGAGACAGCTGCACGCTCATGTTCATTGCAGCATTATTCACAATACACAAGATATGAAAACAACCTAAACTTCCATCAATGAATGGCTGGATAAAGAAATTATGTACAATGGATTATTCAGCCTTAAAAATATTCTGCTGTTTGTAGCAACATGGATGAATCTGGAGAATACTATGTTAAGTGAAATAAGCCAGATCAAAAAAGAAACATCCTCCCTGAGCTCTCTTATATATCGATACGGTTTGTATCTGTATTTCCACCCAAATCTCATGTTGAATTGTAATTCCCAATGTTGGAGTGGGGTCCAGTGGGAGGTAATTGGATCATGGAAGTGGATTTCCTCTTTGGTACTGTCCTCATGATAGTGACTGAGTTCTCCCAAGGTCGGATTGTTTAACAGTATGTGGCACACTCTCCTCCCTCTCTTGCTCCTGTTCCTGCCATGTAAGATGCCTGTTCCTGCTTTGCCTTCCACCATAAGTAAAAGCTCCCTGAGGCCGCCCCAGAAGCAGATCCTGCCATGTTTCCTGCATGGACTTCAGAACCATGAGCCAATTACCCCTCTTTTCCTTACAAATTACCCTGTCTCTGATATTTCTTTATAGCAATTCAAAAATGGGCAAATACATGTGTGGCATATATAAAGAAGTATAATACATAGATACATAGTAGAATTGTAGTTACCAGAGGTAGGAGTTAGGGCGGAAATGGAGAGATGAAGGTTAAAAGGTACAATTGTGCAGCTATGCAGGGTAAGTCTAGAGAACTAATCTACATCATGAAGACTATAGTTAATAATATTGTATTACCCACAGAAAATTGGCTAATGGAATAGATTTTAGGGGATCTCACAAATTTTAAAAGATGACTTCATAAGATGATGGATATGTTAATTGGCTTGACTATAATCATTTAACTATGTATGTGCATATCAAAACATATTGTATAACTTAAATATATATATATAAATAAAACAAAATTGAATTTGAAAGAAAAGGAAAAGCATAGCAAAATATGTGGAAGGTATAAAAGCATAGAAAGGGATTGAATGAATAATTTAATTTCTTATCACAAGAAACTATAAAAAGAAAAGCAAATTAAACACAAAACAAGCCAAAGGTAGCAGTTAACAACAGAAATTAATAAAATGCAAAATTGTTCAAAATGGCAGAAAAATCAAATGATGTGAAAAGTTTACTCTTTAAAATAAATCAACAAAATTAGTAAATCTCCAACAACACTAACAAATATAAAAGGACAAAGGACAAAAATTGCCACTGTCAGGAATAAAATGGAAACAATCACTAGAGATTCTACAGCCAATGACAAGATAACAAGGGAATATTTCAGAAAACTTTGCACTCATCAACTAGACAACTTAGGATAAATGGATCCATTCCTCAAAAACCACATGCTACTGAAACTCAAGATGATCCAAAGTGACCTATAACCATCAAATATCTTAAATTCATAGTTAAAATTCTCTCAAAATATAAACTTCTAGACACAGATGTTTGATGGTTTTACTGATAATTCTACCAAACATTTTTAAAAGAATTATTACAAATTTTTAATAATCTCTTCCAGAAAACAGAAGATGAGGAAATATTGCCCAACTCATGCTATAGGACCAGTATTACTGAAACAAAAAAGTGTATTAAGGAAGCTTCCTGCCCCCCCACCATGAAGAAACTACAGACAAAGAGCTGTCACAAATGTAGATGCAAAATACTCAAAAAATATTAGGGAACAAAATCCAAAAATGTACAAAATAATTATACACTATGACCAACTGAAATTTATTTCAGGATTTCAGGCCTGGTTGAATAGTTGAATATCAAACAATGCAATTCACCATATCAAAAAGTCAAAGAAGCAAATTCTGATTATGCTAAGTAACAGAGGAAAACATTAAAAAAATCCAACACCAGCCAGGTACAATGACTCAGGCCCATAACCTCAGCACTTTGGGAGGCCAAGGTGGGCAGATCACCTGAGGTCAGGAGTTTGAGCCCAGCCTGGCCAACATAGTGAAACTGCATATCTACTCAAAATACAAAAATTACCCAGGTGTGGTGGTGGGTGCCTGTAAGCCAGTCTACTCAGGAGGTTGAGGCAGGAGAATCGCTCAAACCTGGGAAGCAGAGGTTGCAGTGCAGGGAACTGCACTGCAGCCTGGGAGAGAGAGTGAAACCTTGTCCCCCCTTGACAAAAAAAAATAAAAATAAAAATAAAAAACATCCAACACTCACTCATATTAAAAAAAAAAAAAAAAAAAAAAAAAAACTCTAAGAAAAATAGGAGTTGATGGTGAAAGTCTTCAGTTTGATAAAGAAAATCTACAAAAAGCCAGCAATGAACACTCTTGGTTATAGACTAAATTCTTTCCCCCTAAGATCAGGAACAAGGCAAGGATGTCTGTTCTTATTACTCTTACTCAACATGATCTGCATGTTCCATCAAGTTCGATAAAGCAAACAAAAGGGAATTAAAGTCATACTAGTTGAAGTGAAAGAAATAAAATTATGCTTCATTTGCAGATGTCATGACTGTCTGTATAGAAATTCAATACAAGTCTCCTCTCCAAAAAATCTCAAAAAACAAAAACTCAACTACTAAAACAAATGAATGAGCTTAGGTCACATGATGCAAGATCAACACAAAAAAATCGAACGTATTTCCATACATTAATACACCATATGTGTCTGTGTGCTTGCACACGAGTGCGCATGTGCATTTCCATGAGTGTGAGTATATACAGAGGTGTATTTAAAGAAATTGGAATTGGTTTGTGTGATTATAGTAAGGGTTGGCCAGCCCAAAATTTGTAGAGCAGGACAAAAGGCTGAAAACTTTCAACTGACACTGCAGTGTTTAGACAGATATTTTTCTTCTTAGAAATATTTCAGTATTGCACTTAAGGCCCTTCAACTTATTGGATGAGGCCCACCATTGAGAATAATGTCTATTACTTAAAATTAGCTCATTTTAGTTGTTAAAACATCTACAAAATGCCTCTACAGCAACACTTCAAGTTTTAAATTGGTTCAAAAGTCATTGTAGTTTTTGCTCTTGAAAGTAATGACGAAAACGATACTTACTTTTGAACCAACCTAATTGCAATTGAACGAATGATTGTGTACCATAACCTAGCAAATTTAACATTTTAATTAACCATTGCAGTTTACTTTGGTCAACGTGTTGTCCATACACATCCCCCTAAATCATACTTGATTTCCAAATCAAGACAGCAATAAAGTCATACTTCCTTGTAACATGATGCAGCCATTCTGTGTGCAACTGAAAACACACTAGTCCTTTTTCCAGAAGAGGTGACACAGTCCTTAGATGAAGTTCACTCTTCTCCTTCAAATCTTAAACTTAAATACTGTGATTTAAAGTTAACCATTATCCAATACATCTTATGTTAGATGATAAGGGAATAAGAGAGGGTAGAAAGCAAAGATTTGATGCACAAACATATTTATCTTAAAAAAAAAAAGGCAAGAAATACTCATAACAATTACAACTCTTGTCTTGGCAACTTAACACTAATAACATAGTGTTAAGCTTGTTTTTATAATTCTCTCTTTCCACTACCCATTCCATATTCTCTTTACTCTAAACAAGCACATCACCTGGTCATGTTTTTTGTTTTGTTTTGTTTTTGCCTCATGCAGTGACCTAAATCTTCATTTCCAAAGTGACCAAGCTATTGGAAATTGTGTGTAAATTGAGATGTTGTGGTTTTTTCCATGGAAACTTTTGTCACTGGGACCTTCCCTGAGGGAGACATATTCTTCCTTATACCCTCTGTGTCATGGCAGGCTAATTTTCCCTCGTTAATCAGAATTAATCTTTCCTAACAGCAAAGTAACTCCCTCCTTTGATGATTCAGATGCACAAGGAGCCCAAAGAGGCTCTGCGAAAGACCTAACCGCCAGTTTGGTGGGAACATTGTTTTGTTTCCTGATAGAAGCAATCCTCTCTTTGAAACAAAGTCCTCTAGACCAGCAGAACATCATAAGGTCAGAGGAAAAGAAGCAAAAATTTTACTAGTAAACAGTAAATAAAGGAAAACTTTCTTAACTTGATTAAAAAAAAATCTACAAAGAACATACAATTAACATTAATACTTAGGTGTGAAAATGCAAAGCTTTTGCACTAGGATTAAGAACAAGGCAAGGATATCCTGTCACCACTGCTTTTCAACATTTTACTACAAAACCTAGCTAATGCAATAAGACAAGAAAATAAAATCAAAGGTATACAAATTGGAAAGGAAGAAATAAAATTGTCTTTGTTCACATAATTACCTATGTAGAAGATTTGAAAGTATTATCCAAAAATAACAACAACAACTGGAACTACTAGGCAATTCTATCAAAGTTTCAGGATACAAAGATAATATACAGATGAATCAATTTTCTATATAGCAACAATGAATAAATTGTTGCTAGAAATTGGTATTAAAAATTTATTACCATGTCGTTCCAAGATGGCCGAATAGGAACAGCTCCAGTCTTCAGGTCCCAGTGTGACCAATGCAGAAGACAGGTGATTTCTCCATTTCCAACTGAGGTATCTGGTTCATCTCATTGGGACTGGTTGGACAGTGGGTACAGTGCACAGAGGGCAAGCCGAAGCAGGGTGGGGTGTCACCTCACCTGGGAAGTGAAAGGGGTTGGGCGATTTCCCTTTCCTACCCAAGGGAAGCCCTGACAGATTGTACCAGGAAAAATGGGACACTGCTGCCCAAATACTATGCTTTTCCTATGGTCTTAGCAACTGGCAGACCAGGAGATTCTCCCCCATGCCTGGCTCAGTGGGTCACAATCCCACAGAACCTTGCTCACTGATAGTGCAGCAGTCTGAGGTCAACCTGCAAGGCTACAGTCAGGTGGGGGGACATGTATCCACCATTGCTGAGGGCTTAAGTAGGAAAGCAAAGTGGCCAGGAAGCTCAAACTGGGTGGAGCCCACCACAGCTCAGCAAGGCCTACTACTTCTACAGACCTCACTTCTGTGGGCAGGGCATAGCTGAACAAAAGGCAACAAAAATTTCTGCATACTTAAACATCCCTGCCTAACATCTCTGAAGAGAGCAGTGGTTCTCCCAGCACGGTGTTTGAGCTCTGAGAACCAACAAACTGACTCCTCAAGTAGTTCCCTGACCCCTGTAGAGCCTAACTGGGAGACATCTCCCAGTAGGGACCTAATGACATCTCATACAGCTGGGTGACCCTCTGGGATGAAGCTTCCAGAGGAAGGATCAGGCAGCAATATTTGCTGTTCTGCAGCCTCTGCTGGTGATACCCAGGCAAACAGGGTCTGGAGTAGACCTCCAGCAAACTCCAGCAGACCTGCAGCTGAGGGTCCTGACTGTTAGAAGGAAAACTAACAAACAGAAAGGACATCCACACCAAAACCCCATCTGTAGGTCACCAACATCAAAGACCAAAGGTAGATAAAAACCACAAAGATGGGGAGAAACCAGAGTAGTAAAGCTTCAAATTCTAAAAGCCAGAGTGCTTCTCTGTCTCCAAAGGATCACAGCTCCTCACCAGCAACAGAACAAAGTTGGATGGAGAATGACTTTGGTGAGTTGACAAAAGTTGGCTTCAAAAGGTCAGTAATAACAAACTTCTCTGAGCTAAAGGGACATGTTCTAACCCATTGCAAGGAAGCTAAAAACCTTGAAAAAAGGTTAGTTGAGTGGATAACTAGAATAAACAGTATAGAGAAGACCGTAAATGACCTGAGGTAACTGAAAACCATGGCACAAGAACTTCGTGACACATGCACAAGCTTCAATAGCCGATTCAATCAAGTGGAAGAAAGGGTATCAGTGATTGAAGATCAAATTAATGAAATAAAGTGAGAAGATAAGTTTAGAGAAAAAAGAGTAAAATGAAATGAATAAAGCCTCCAAGAAATATGGAACTGTGTGAAAAGACCAAATCTACTTTTGATTGGTGTACCTGAAAGTGATGGGGTGAATAGAACCAAGTTGGAAAACACTTTTCAGGATATTATCCAGGAAAAATTCTCCAGCCTAGCAAGGCAGGCCAACATTGAAATTCAGGAAATACAGAGAACACTGCAAAAATACTCCTTGAGAAGAGCAACCCCAAGACACATAATTTTCAGAATCACCAAGGTTGAAATGATGGAAAAAATGTTAAGGGCAGCCAGAGAGAAAGGTCAGGTTACCCAAAAGGGAAGCTCATCAGACTAACAGGCGATCTCTAGGCAGAAACCCTACAAGCCAGAAGAGTGGGGACCTATATTTAACATTCTTAAAGCATTTCCAACCCAGAATTTCATATCCAGCCAAACTAAGTTTCATAAGTGAAGGAGAAATAAAATCCTTTACAGACAAGCAAATGCTGAGAGATTTTGTCACCACCAGGCCTGCCTTACAAGAACTCCCACAGGAAGCACTAAACATGGAAAGGAAAATCAATACCAGCCAGTGCAAAAACATGCCAAACTGCAAAGACCATCAATGCTATCAATAAACTGCATCAATTTACAGGCAAAACCAGCTAACATCATAATGACAGGATCAAATTCACACATAACAATGTTAACCTTAAATGTAAATGGGCTTAATGTCCCAATTAAAAGATACAGACTGATAAACTGGATAAAGAGTCAAGGCCCATCAGTGTGCTGTATTCAGGAGACCCATCTCAAGTGCAGAGACATATATAGGCTCAAAATAAAGGGATGGAGGAAGATCTACCAAGCAATTGCAAAGCAAAAAATTTAAAAAATTTAAAAAAAATTAAAAAAGAAAAAGACTGGGGTTGCAATCCCAGTCTCTGATAAAACAAACTTTAAACCAACAAAGATCAAAAGAGACAAAGAAAGCGATTACATAATGGCAAAGGGATCAATTCAACAAGAAGATCTAACTATCCTAAACATACATGCACCCAATACAGGAGCACCCAGATTCATAAAGCAAGTCCTTAGAGACTTACAAAGAGACTTAGACTCCCACAAAATAATAATGGCAGACTTTAACACTCCACTGTTGATGTTAGACAGTTCAATATTAGACAGAAGGTTAACAAGGATATCCAGGACTTGAACTCAACTTTGCACCAAGTGGACCTAATAGACATCTGCAGAACTCTCCACCCCAAATCAACAGAATATACATTCTTCTCAGCAACACGTCACACTTATTCTAAAATCGACCACATAATTGGAAGTAAAGCACCCTCAACAAATGTAAAAGAACAGAAGTCACAACCAACTGTCTATCAGACCACAGTGCAATCAAACTGGAACTCAGGATTAACAAACACATTCAAAAACCACAGAACTACATGGAAACTAAACAACATGCTCCTGAATGACTACTGGGTTAATAACAAAATGAAGGCAGAAATAAAGATGTTCTTTGAAACCAATAAGAACAAAGACATGATGTACCGGAATCTCTGGGACACATTTAAAGCAGTGTGTAGAGGGAAATTTATAGCACTAAATGCCCAGAAGAGAAAGCAGGAAAGATCTAAAATCAACAACCTAACATCACAATTAAAAGAAGTAGAGAAGAGCAAACAAATTCAAAAGCTAGTAGAAGGAAAGAAATAATTAAGATCAGAGCAGAACTGAAGGAGATAGAGCCAAAAAAAAACTCCTTCAAAAATCAATGAACCCAGGAGCTGCTTTTTTGAAAATATCAACTAAATTGATAGACTAATAGCAAGACAAAGAAGACAGAAGACTCACATAGATGCAATAAAAAATGATAAAGGGAATATCACCACTGATCCCACAGAAACACAAACTACCATCAGAGAATACTATAAACATCTCTATGCACATAAACTAGAAAGTCTAGAAGAAATGGATACGCCCTCCCAAGACTAAACCAGGAGGAAGTTAAATCTCTGAATAGACCAATAACAGACTCTGAAATTGAGGCACTAAGTAATAGCCTATGAAGCAAAAAAATTCCAAGACCAGATGGATTCACAGCCAAATTCTACCAGACGTAAAAGAGAAGCTGATAACATTCCTTCTGAAACAATTTCAATCAATAGAAAAAGAGAGAATCCTCCCTAACTCATTTTATGAGGCCAGGATCATCCTGATACCAAAGCCTGGCAGAGACACAGTAAAAAAAGAGAATTTTAGACCAAAATCCCTGACACACATTGATGTGAAAAATCAACAATAAAATACTGGCAAACCGAATCCAGCAGCACATCAAAAAGCTTATCTACCATGATCAAGTGGGCTTCATCCCTGGGAGGCAAAGGCTCGTTCAACATATGCAAATCAATAAAAGTAATCCATCACATAAACAGAACCAATGACCAAACCACATGATTGTCTCGATAGATGCAGAAAAGGCCTTCAACAAAATTCAACAGCGCTTCATGCTAAAAACTCTCAATAAACTAGGTATTGGTGGAACGTATATCAAAATAATAAGAGATATTTATGACAAACCTACAGCCAATGTCATACTGAATGGGCAAAAACTAGAAGCATTCCTTTTGAAAAGCAGCAAAAGACAAGGATGCCCTCTCTCACCTCTCCTATTCAACATAGTTTTGAATGTTCTGGCCAGGGCAATCAGACAAGAGAAAGAAATAAAGGGTACTCAATTAGGAAAACAGGAACTCAAACTGTACCTGTTTGCAGATGACATGATTGTGTAATATTTAGGAAACGCGACCGTCTCAGCCCCAAATATCTTTAAGCTGATAAGCAACTTCAGCAAAGTCTCAGGATACAAAATCAATGAGAAAAAATCACAAGCATTCCTATATAGCAATAACAGACAAATAGAGAGCCAAATCATGAGTATACTCCCATTCGCAATTGCTAAAAAGAGAATGAAATGCCTAGGAATACAACTTACAAGTGATGTGAAGGACGTCTTCAAGGAGAACTACAAACCACTGTTTAACGAAATGAAAGAGGACACAAACAAGTGGAAGAACATTCCATGCTCACAGATAGGAAGAATCAATATCATGAAAATCGCCATACTGCCCAAGGTAATTTACAGATTCGATGCCATCTCCATCAGGCTATCAATGACTTTCTTTACAGAATTTGAAAAAACTACTTTAAAGTTCATATGGAACCAAAAAAGAGCCCACATTGCCACGACAATCCTAAGCAAAAAGACAAAGCTGGAGGCATCATGCTACCTGACTTCAAACTATACAACAAGGCTACAGCAACCATAACAGCATAGTACTAGTACCAAAACAGATATACAGATCAATGGAACAGAACAGAGGCCTCAGAAATAATGCCACACATCTACAACTATCTGATATTTGACAAACATGAAAGAAACAAGAAATGAGAAAAAAATACCCTATTTAATAAATGGTGCTGGGAAAACTGGCTAGCCATATGCAGAAAGCTGAAATTGGATCCCTTCCTTACACCTTATGCAAAAATTAATTCAAGATGGATTAAACACTTAAATGTTAGACCTAAAACCATAAAAACCCTAGAAGAAAACCTAGGGATTACTATTCAGGACATAGGCATGGGCAAGCACTTCATGACTAAAACACTAAAAGCAATGGCAACAAAAGCCAAAATAGACAAATGGGACCTAATTAAACTACAGAGCTTCTGCACAGCAAAAGAAACTACCATCTGAGTGAAGAGGTAACCAGAATGGAAGAAGATTTTTGCAATCTACCCATCTGACAAAGGGCTAACTAATATCCAGAATCTACAAACAATTTAAACAAATTTACAAGAAAAAAAAACAACCCCATCAAAAAGTGGGCAAAGTTTGTGAACAGACACTTCTCAAAAGATGACATTTATGCAGCCAACAGATACATAAAAGCACGCTCATCATCACTGGTCATGAGAGAAATGAAAATCAAAACCACAATGAGACACCATCTCATGTCAGTTAGATTGGCAATCATTAAAAAGTCAGGACACAACAGATACTGGAGAGGATGTAGAGAAATAGGAATGCTTTTACACTGCTGGTGGGAGTGTAAGTTAGTTCGACCATTGTGGAAGACAGTGTGACTATTCCTCAAGAATTTAGAAATAGAAATACCATTTGACTCAGCAATCCCATTACTGGGTATATACCCAAAGGAGTATAAATCATTCTGCTATAAAGACACACACACATGTATGTGTATTGTGGCACTATTCACAAGAGCAAAAACTTGGAACCAACCCAAATGTCCATGAGTGATAGACTGAATTAAGGAAATGTGGCACATATACACCATGGAATATTATGCAAACATGAAAAAAGGTGAAGCTGGAAGCCATCATTCTCAGTTAACCATCACAAGGACAGAAAACCAAATACCGCATGTTCTCACTCATAGGTGGGAACTGAACAATGGGGACGCTTGGACACAGGGTGGGGAATATCACACACCAGGGCCTGTTAAGGGATGAGGGGTTGAGGGAAGGATAGCATTAGGAGAAATAACTAATGTAAATGACAAGCTGATAGGTGCAGCAAACCAACATAGCACATGTATACCTATGTAACAAACCCGCACGTTGTGCACATGTACCCTAGAACTTCAAGTATAATAAAAAAATTATTACCATTTACATTAGCACCACTAAAATAAAATACTTAGGTATAAATATAAAAAAAAGTATAAAATCTAAAAGAGGAAAACTATAAAACTCTGATGAAGAAATAAAAGAACAAAATAAATAGAAGGATTTTTCTTGTTCATAATTAAGAAGACTCAATATTCTCAAGATGTCAGCTATTTCCTATGTAACGTATAAATTCAACTTAATTCCAACAAAAATCCTAACAGCTGTTTTGTGGACATCAGCAAAGTGACTTTAAAGTTTACATGGAGAGGCAAAAAATAAAAAAAGGAAAGAAAAGAAAACATAATAACCCACCAAATATTGAAGAACAAAGTCCAAGAATGTACAATATCCAACTTTAAGACTTTATATAAAGCTGCAGCAATCCAGACAGTGTGGTACTGGTGAAATAATAGGCAAAAAGATCAGTGACACATAAGAGAGCCCAGAAAGAGATTGATATGGTCAACTGATATTTGCCAGTGGAGTAAAGACAACACAATGGAGCAAGGAGTGTTTTCAAAAAAATGATAATAAAATAACCTCACATCTACATAAAAAGAATCTAAATACAAACTTTACACCCTTGACAAAAACTAACTCAAAGTATATCTCAGAACTAAATATAAAACACAAAATGATAAAATTCCTAGAAGATAATATAGAAGAAGATCTAGAATACTTTGGGTTTGACAATGATTTTTCAGATATGACACTAAAGATCAAAATATTGAATTATTAAGCTGGACTTAATTAAAATTACAAATTTTGACTCTGTGTAAAAAGTCTAAAGAGAATGAAAAGACAAGCCACAGAGTGGGGAAAATGTTTGCAAAAGATATATCAGTAAAGGACTGTTAACCCAAATATACAAGAACTCCTAAATCTCAACAATAAGAAAACTTAATTTTAAAATTGCTAACAACCTTGACAGACATCTCACCAAAGAAGATATACAAATGGCAAATAAGCACATAAGGAGATGTTCCAAACATATTTCATGAGGGAAATGCAAGTTAAACAATATGATACCAAATTATCTTAGCAAAATCCAGAATACCAGCAACACTAGATGTTGGTTAAGATGTAGAGCAACCCTAACTCTCATTCATTACTGGTGAGAATGCAAAATGGTACAGCCACTTTGGATGATGTGTTGGCAATTTCTTACAAAACTAAACATATTCTTATCACACAATCTAGCAATCTTACTCCTTGGTATATACCCAAAGTAACTGAAAATTTATGACCGCACAAAAACCTGTGCATGAATGTTTATAGTACCTTTATTCATAATTGCAAAAACATGGAAGCAACCAAGATATACATAAGTAGATGAGTAACTATGATATATCCAGACAATAAATTATTTAGTGCTAAAAACAAATTAACTATTAAGAAATAAAAAATATGGAAGAAACATAAATGCGTATTAGTAAAAGAAACCAATATGAAAAGGCTATGTACTGTGTGATTCCAACTATATGACATTGTAGAAGGCAAAACTATGTAGACAGCTAAAAGATCAGTAGTTGCAGGGATGAGGGAGCAGGAAGGAATAAATAGAAGGTGAACAGAGGATTTTTAGGGCAGTAAAACTATTCTGTATAGTACTACAATGGTAGATACATATCATTATATATTTGTCCAAATTCATAGCATATATAATAACAAGATTGAACCCTAATGTAAATTGTGGACTTTGGATGATGATAATGCGTTAATGCAGATGTAGTGATTGCAACAAATGTACTACTCTGGTGAGTAATGTTGGTAATGGGTGAAACTATGCATGTTTGGGAGTAGGACATATGTATTAGCCATGGGTCTCCAGAGAAACAGAACCAGTGGGATATATGTAGATATATAAAAGGAGATTTATTATGAGAAGTGGCTCACATTCATTATGAGTGTCAATATTTCCCATGATAATGTTCTCTGCAAGTTGGAAAACCAGGAAATCTAGTGGTATAATTCAGTCCAGTTCTGAAGGCCTGAGAACCAGATGGGAGCGGATGATATAACTCCCAGTCTAAGGCATAAGGTCTGAGAACAAGGAGGTATAAGTCCCGGAATCTAAAGATCTTGGAAGCAGGACCTGTGATGTCCAAAGTTAATAAACAATGCATGCCTTAGCTTAAGGAGAGAGAGATAATTTGCTCTTCTTCTGTCTTTGTGTTCAATTTGGATTCTGAATGGATTCCCACACTGATGAAAGCAGACCTTCTTTAAACAGTCTACTAATTTTTTTTTTTTTTTTTTTTTGAGATGGAGTTTCGCTCTTGTTGCCCAGGCTGGAATGCAATGGCATGATCTCAGCTCACTGCAACCTCCACCTCCTGGGTTCAAGTGATTCTCCTGTCTTAGCCTCCCGAGTAGCTGAGATTACAGGCATGTGCCACCACACCCAGCTAATTTTGTATTTTCAGTAGAGGTGGGGTTTCTCCATGTTGATAAAGCTGGTCTTGAACTCCCAACCTCAGGTGACCTGGCTGCTTCGGCCTCCCAAAGTGCTGGAATTACAGGCGTGAACCACTGCACCCAGCCTTAAATGTCAACCTCTCCTAGAAACAACCTCACAGGCAAATGTAGAAATAATGTTTTACTTTCTATCTAGATATCCTTTAGCTCAATCAAGTTGGCAAAAAAATTAACAATAACAGGGTAGGTTGGAAATCTCAGTACCTTCTACTCAATTTTTCTGTGAACCTAAAATTGTTCTAAGAAATGAAATCTGTAATATAAAATTATAACATATAATTTTAATTGATGCAAAAGTAAATACTTTTGCATTACTGAAATTTGCCATTTGATATTGAAATACATTCCTGGCCGGGCGCGGTGGCTCATGCCTATAATCCCAGCACTTTGGGTGACCAAGGTGGGCGGATCACAAGGTCAGGAGATCGAGACCATCCTGGCTAAAACAGTGAAACCCTGTCTCTACTAAAAATACAAAAAATTAGCCAGGCGTGGTGGCGGGTGCCTGTAGTCCCAGCTACTCGGGAGGCAGAGGCAGGAGAATGACATAAACCCGGGAGGCAGAGCTTGTAGTGTGCGGAGATCGCACCACTGCACTCCAACCTGGGTGACAGAGCGAGACTCCATCTCAAAAAACAAACAAACACACAAAAAGGAAATACATTCTTAAATAAATGTGGTCATGTTATATATTAATGTGCATTTCTCGCTTTATGTTTTTTTTGCTGACGACTTAGTACTTGTTTATTTTACATTTATTTTAGACTATGGAAATGATGTTAGACAGAAAGCAAATTTGAGCAGTTTTCTTATTTGAGTTCAAAATGGGTCATAAAGCAGCAGGGACAACTTGTAACATCAGCAATGCATTTGAGCCAGGAACTGCTAGCAAATGTACAGTGTAATGGTGGTTCAAGAAATTTTGCAAAGGAGACAGGAGCCTTGAAGATGAGGAGTGTAGTGGCCGGCCATTGGAAGTTAATGACCAATTGAGAGCAATCTTCGAAGCTGATCTTCTTACAACTAACATAAGAAGTTGCCAAATAACTCAACATCAACCATTCTATGGTCACTTGGTATTTGAGGCAAACTGCAAAGGTGAAAAGGCTCGATAAATAGGTGACTCATAAGCTGAATGAAAATTTTTTTTAAATCATCATTTTGAAGTGTCATCTTCTCTTATTCTATGCAACAACAATGAACCATTTCTCAATCGGATTGTGACGTGGGAGGAAAATTGTATTTTATACAACAACTAGTGACAACCAGCTCAGTGGTTAAAACAAGAAGAAGCTCCAAAGTACTTTCCTAAAGCCAAACTTGAACCAAAAAAGGGTCACGGTCACTGGTGGTCTGTCGCCGGTCTTGGTGGTCTGCTTTCTGAATCTTAGCAAAACCATGACATCTGAGAAGTATGCTCAGCAAGTCGATGAGATCCACAGAAAACTGCAATGCCCGCAGCTGGCACTGGCCAGCAGAAAGGGCCTGATTCTTCTCCACAATGATGCCTGACTGCAGATTGCACAACCAACACTTCAAAAGTTGAACGAATTGGGCTACGAAGTTTTGCCTCATCCGCCATATTCACTTGACCTCTCGCCAATCAACTACCACTTCTTCATGCATCTTGACAGCTTTTTGCAGAAAAAATGCTTCTGCAACCAGCAGGATGCAGAAAATGCTTTTCCAGAGTTTGCTGAATCCTAAAACATGGATTTTTATGCTACAAAGAAAAAAACAAACATTTCTCCTTGGCAAAAATGTGTTTATTATAACGGTTCCTATTTTGATTGAAAAAGATTTGTTTGAGCCTGGTTGTAATGATTTAAAATTCACAGTCTAAAATCACAATTACTTTTGTACCAACAAAATAAAATTGCTAGTTGATTACTAAAAGTAATAGTGAGTGGTGGCTGGGCGTGGTGGCTCACGCCTGTAATCTCAGCATTTTGGGAGGCCGAGGTGGGAAGATCTTGACGAGGTCAGGAGTTTGAGACCAGCCTGACCGATGCAGTGAAGCCCTGCCTCTACTAAAAATACAAAAATTAGACAGGCATGGTGGCATGTGCCTGTAATCTGTTACTCAGGAGGCTGAGCTAGGAAAATTGCTTGAACCCGGGAGGTGGAGTTTGCAGTGAGCTGAGATTGTGCCATCGCAGTTCAGTCTGGCAACAGACCGAGACTTCGTCTCAAAAAAAAAAGTGAGTGGTACCACCACCATGAGCACGGGCTCATTCCACACTTTGTCACGAAATGCTCACTTTTACATGATGGAAACAATCCAATATAATCAATCTGCCACCATGTGACTGACTAATCCCTCCAAATCATCATGTCATATGAGAAACCACATGTTTTTCTGTGTTGCTAGCAGACTGGACATGCAGCATTAGCTATACCTAGGTAAGCATTGGTGAATGGCAATCCACATTGCTGAGCCCAGGTACACACTTCACTTCATCTCTGCCATTTTGGCTAACTGGGCACTTTGTTCATGGACTCATTGAGCAATGACAGATGTGGATGACTGGGAAAAAAAATACTAACTGCTATCCACAGAATGGGTCATCCTAACCACCTGATAATTAAAATCTTCCTCTGCTGAGATTATTCTTTGGTGAGCATTCGGGTGAAATACAAATATTTCCACGTTTCACCCATTCAAAAAGGTTTAGCCATATACCTCTTCCCCAGGCTTCCCTTTCAGTATTTAGCTAATCATTTTCCTTTTAAATTCTTGACCATCCAGCCAAACAATTGGTTACAGCGTAGGAATTGATATAGACTTGTACCTCTGGCCATTTCTCCCTCCAAGCAAGATAAACCAAAGTTTTGCACCCTGGGAGAATTTCCCTTCACCACTGTTTTTCAGGGAAGTCTCATAAAGGAGCTATAGTTCTTCAGCTGCTTACTCCCAAGTGATGCCTGTATATCCTGCAGAGCAATCAGTAAACCAGGCCAAAGATTTCTCTTCTTAAGTTAACTAATTTTAGAGAGTTCCCAAGGAAATCGGAGGTGTGGGATGGATGAAAGAAGGTAATGCAGCAGGAGTAGGAACCCTGGGCCCACTTCTCATGTAACATACCTGAGCCTTTGGGGCCTACAAGGGCTCAATATCATGAATACTGCTTCCATTTGAAGATAGAGTGCTGCTCTAGACACCCAACTTTATAGCTTGATGAGTCAGACAACCACTAGTTCACAATGGGTAGTACGGGTTACACAGTAACTTGGTGGCCAATGATCGTGTTCAGTCTCTACTAAGGTTCAGTAGCAAATAAAAATCTTCTACTAAAAAAGAGATTAGTTATTCACCGAATTTGATGCAGATTTGCTCCAAAATCATAGGGATCTGCACTCTTATGCACTCTAGCAGGCTGCTAAGGAGTCCAAATAGCACCTCTCTCTGCCAATGACACTTCACACTCCTTTGGATCTGCTGGATCATATGGCCTAAGTGGCAGAGCAGCTTACACAGTAGCCTAGTCTAGGCCTGTTGCAGAACCTTCTTCTGTTGTGTGCTCCACTTAAAACTAACAGTTTTTTGGATAACTTGGGAAATGGGCCAGAGTAACCTACCCAAATGAGGAAAATATTGCTTTCAAAATTCAAAGAGACCCACTAGATACTATACCTCTTTTATGCTTGTAGAAGGGTATAGATGCAACAATTCATCCTTTACATTATTTCACCCTTCCCAACACAAGTAGACTTCTAGAAATTCCACTGAAAAAAAAAAAGCCCCTGAATTTTTGCCAGTTTTATTTTTCAACATCTCACATGCAAATATTTCATCAGTAAGTCTAGCGTAATAGCTATTTCTTGCTCACTAAGTGAAATAAGCTAGTGTCATATGTAACGGACCAGCATTTTGTCTTGTGGAAATAAAAAAAAAATCAAATTCCCTGAATATTGTATTATGACATAGGGCTGGAGAGTTGATATACCCTTGAGGAAGGACAGTGAAGATGTACTGCTGGCCTTGCCAACTGAAAGCACGCTTCTTTTGATGGTCTTTATTAACAAATATTAAGAAAAAAGGCATTTTCCATGTTAATAGCTGTATACCAGATACCAGGGGATGTGTTAATTTGCTCAAGCAATAAAACCACATCTGGGACAGTAGCTGCAATTGGCATCAGTGCTTAGTTAGGCTTAATATTTCTCACTCCCATTCTCCAAGTTCCATCTGCTTTCTGGAAAGGCCAAATAGATTAATTGAATGGGGATGAGTAAAAATCATCATCTTATCTTTCAAGTCCTTGATGGTGGCATTAAGAATTCTTCCAGGTATTCAGTATTGCTTTTGATTTACTATTTTCTGTATAGAGGTGTTTCTAGTGCTTTCCACTTGGCGTTTCCCACCGTGATAGCCCTCACTCCACAGAATAAGAACACAATCCAGCGATGTTGCCAGTATGCCCATGTCAACTGTACATACCATAGCACAGGGTGTGTTCAAGGATCCACTGAACCCACTGTGAGATAGACGTGACCTAAAACACCACTGATTACCTGACTTCTATAAGGCTCCACACTGACTTGTGAACTACACTGGCGTTCTGCATCTTCTGGAACTAGTTTCAGGTCAGAGCTAGAACCCAATAATCACCCAAAATGTCTCACAATTTTCTTTTCCTATTGCATGGTAATTCTAGTAAAAGGCTATAGGACTCTGGGGAATGCTGGAAGGAAGATTATCAGTGTAAGTTTTAGTCAGTGAAGTAGGTCCTTTCTCAAGCAAACCCAGTGTCCTCTTAATTCAAGAGTTCCAGTTTTGCAAACTGAATCCAATCTAGGAACTTATTACGACTCCATGACTGTTTTGGTAATGTAAGTTTGAATTCTGTTGACTTGACTTAAAAGTTTCTGTTTCTAAATATCAATTAAAAGTTTAATAGATCGTCAAACTATTTTTCTCTCTAGGGAGACCATAATCAACTAGCCAATCCCTTAAATCTCTGCAACTCAGACCATTCTAATTACTGTGTTGAACTTCTGTCCATTAAGACAATTATACTACCTTATTATTGGCAATTACATGCCACCACTTGGCTTCTGCCACCCTAGAATACAACTATCTCCATTGCATTTAACAATCCCAGTTCAGTGGCAACATTTCCCACTGGAGTTTCTGACCTACAGAGAAGGAGAACCATAAAGGTCTTCATCAATGCTGAGGCTCTCCTTACAGATTTATTTCTTAAAGTTATAGTGTTAGGTGTTTCCTCTGGAACCTTGAAGAGTGAGTAACCAAGTTTCACATGATAAATCTAACATTCACATCTAAGTTTTAGAATTATTCTTCTACGGTATCCAATGCTAATCTTGCATTTCAACTTGGTTTCACCCAAACAGCCAATCAAAGTGTTAGAGCCCCTTCTAATCCATGAAGCTGCAACAGTGAATTCAAATTCTCTGCTTCCTGGTCTCATATCAATACATTTATCCTGCTTCAACTTTTTTTTCTTCCACTGTTATTCCATACCGTTAATATAAGTTCTCACACATATTTCTCATATTTCTTTCTGTATACACTAGAAAAATATTACAGCAGTTTGGACTATAGCTCAGATTTCTCTGGTTTACACTTTGACATCACCCATCTGGGCCTGCAGGAACATGAGTCTAATTATAAGCCTAGAAGAAAAGAGGGGTAGTGGATGTAGGTCTTGTCCAGAACCAGTAATATCTTGCACGGTACCTAACTATCTCAGGGGAAGTAATTACAGTTTCTTTAGACAAAAAAAAAAAAAAAAAAAAAAAAAAAAAAAAAAAAAAAGACTAAACTCCTAAGGCACCAACCCTTCAGACATGGGTGCCAGAATACTATAAAAGAAGGCTCAGCTGAATTCAGAGGCTTGATGCCCTTTGCTTCACAGGGATCTGCGTATGAATGTAGATTGACTCAATTCTTCAATTAAAAGACAAAGTTTGGCTGAATAAAGAAAAAAGACCTTACTATATATGTCAAACCCACAGGTAACATTGTACTAAATGGGGAAAAGTTAAAAGTTGAAAGTCTTTCCTCTAAGATTTGGGACGAGACACTTCCCCTACTTATATTTAATATAGAACTAGAAGTCCTGGTCAGGGTAATTAGGCAAGAGAAAAAAAATAAAGGGCATTCAAACTGGAAAGGAAGTCAAATTAGCCTTATTCACAGATGACATCATCTTAAATATAGAAAAACCTAAAGAATTCAACAAAAAAAGACTCTTGAAACTGATAATAAATTCAGTAAATTTATATGATAAAAATCAGCATATAAAAATCAGTAGCATTTATATATGCCAACAGCAAAAAATCTGAAAAAGAAATCAAGAAACCAATCTCATTTGCAACACGTATAAATAATACAAAATACTCAGAAAAGAATTTAATGAAAGAATTGAAATATCTACACAGGGAAAATGATAAAACACTAATGAGAGAAATTGAAGAGGATAGAAAAAAATAAAAATATATCTCCTGTTCATGAAATGGAGGAATAATTTTTAAATCACAATACAACTCACAGTAATTTAGATTCAATGCAATTCCTATAAAAATACTAATGATGTTCTTCACAGAAATCAAAAACTAATCCTAAAATTTGTATGGAGCTACAAGACCCTGAATAGCCAAAACAATCTTGAGCAAAAGGAACAAAACTGAAAGAATCATACTATCGGACTTCATAATTTACTACAAAGCTATAGTAACCAAATCAGCATCATATACTCTCATAAAAACACACAAATAGACCAAAGCAGCAGAACAGATAACATAGATAAAAATCCACACATTTATGGCCAACTCCTGTTTGACAAAGATTTCAAGGATATAAAATGGGGAAAGGACAGTTTATTCAATTAATGGTCCTGGAAAACCTGGATAACTATGCAGAAGAATGAAACTAGACCCCTATCTCTGATCATACACAAAAATCAAATCAACACGGATTACAGACTTAAATCTAAGACCTCAAAAATATGAAACTACTAGAAGAAAACTCTGGGGACATGTTTTTTTGTCTTTTCCCAGGAAGTTGTTCTAGGCAAAGATTTTTTTTGTGTATGACTTCAAAAGCATAGGCAACCAAAAGCAAAAATAGACAAACGGAAACAAATCAAGCTAAAAATCTTCTGGACAACAAAGGAAACCATCAACAAAGTGAAGAGACAGCCCACAGAATGGGAAAAAAATGTTTGCAAACTATGCATCTGACAAGAAATTAATAACCAACATATATAAGGAACTCAACTCAATAGCAAAAACAAACAATTCTATTTTTAAAATGAAGAAAAGATCTAAGGCATTTCTCAATAAAAGAGAGATGCAAATGGCCAACAGGTATGTGAAAAAAAATGTTTAACATCACTAATCATCAGACAAATGCAAATCAAAACCACAATGAAATATCATGTCACATCAGTTAATATGGCTTTTATAAAAATAATAGTCAATAACAGATGCTGATGAGAATGAGGAGAAATGAGAATCCTTGCACAATGTTGGTGGGTATATAAATTAGTACAACCACTATAGAGAACAGTATACTTTTCCCTCAAAAAAAAAAAAAAATAGAACTATCATATGATCCAGCAATTCCACTACTGGGTATATATCCAAAAGAAAGGAAATCAATATATTGAAGAGATGTCTACACTCTCATGCTTACTACAACACTAATCACAATAGCCAAATTGTGGAATCAACCTAACTGCCTATCAAAGGAGGAATGGATAAAGAAAATGTGGTATATATTTATATACAAAACAAATGTATATAAAATATAAATATATACAATACACATATGCAATTAAATACTATTCTTCCATAAAATCCTGTTATTTGCAGAAACATGGATGGAACTGGATGCTAAATAAAATAAACACAAGCACAAAGAGACAAATATTGCATATTCTTATTCATATGTGGAAGCTAAAAAAGTAGCCCTCTTACACAGAGAATAGGTTGGTGGTTATCAGAGGCCAGGAAGTGGAGGGAAGAGGAGGATAAAAAAAAAAAGTTGATTAATGTGTAGAAATACAAGGTTTGATAGAAAAAATAAGACCTTGTGTTAGATCAGTAGGGTGGCTATAGTTTAATCTATTGTACATTTCAAAATAGCTAGAAAAGAAGAATTTGAATGGTTATAGCATAAGGAATATAAAAGTATTTCAGGTGATAGATATCCCAAGTTCACTGATCTTTACAAATTATATGCATGTGTTAAATAATCACATGTACACCAAAACTATGTATATTATGCATCAGTAATAAAAATTAGAAAGTGGAATTTAAAAATAGTTACATGTCTGTTGTAACATCTTGCTTTAGCCTACAACATATAAATATATATTTATTTGACAATTTTTATATAGACTTTAAATATTTCTCCATTGATTGGAATAAACCTTTTTGCATAATCATATCAATAATGCATCACCTAAACCTTCCAGTCATAAAATCTTTAAAGTGAAACAAGCACTTAATGGTACTTATTAATTATCCCTTGCCCATCATTCTGTGAAATTAATTTTTTTTCTAATTTTTTATAACATTTTTCCAATCCTACTTAAAAAGGAAATTATTATGGTGGCTCATCTCCTCAAATTCTTGCAAAACACTTAACATGCTTTTTATAGAAATAACTGTTTTCATGATTCTGTTTAATCAGTCCTATTTAATATCCTATTTAATAATATTATGTAATTAAATTGCAAGTTCAAACAGGCATAAAGAGTGAACATATCAAATACTGGAAAGAGAAACACAAGGGCACTTACCAGTGTTTTTCATATCAAGACATGAAAAAGGTCTAACATAGTGAACTGGTTAAAGGAGGTCAGTCAGAGAAAATTCTACCATACACACTTGATTTATTGATAATGTCCAAGGTGTTAGGAAGTCAAAGATGACAAATAAAGATCAATGCAGAGATAGGCTGTGGTTCTGATTTCTGCCTCAAATTCATCCCCAGTTTCAATTTTTACTTCTCTCTTAGCTAGCTGTATGCTTTGAGCAAAGTATAATACTTAAAGCTTTGTACCTTTTCTCTCACCTATAAAATCATACATAATTATATATAACTTTATATAACTTAGATTGTTATGAAGATTAAGTATGTTGATTACAAGTAAAGTATGTAGAACAATGTTTGGCATATCACCAGAGATCACGAAATGTTTTTCTTTTTTTAAAATAAAAAATAGCCTTTGTCTTGAGGAGGGTTCTAGAATATATATTCAAAGGAAAAATTAAAGTAGTACTGGGAGCATTTATTATATTTTAACTGTTTATTACAAGATTATGTCATTCAGTAGGACATAGTGAGACAGTCTTTTAAAACATTGGCCAAGAAGAGGAAGAGAATTTGCCTCACTAGTAATTTTCAGTACTAAGTCATAGAGACTAAGCATGTGATTGCCATGTGCTGCTCTTGAACATTAGAAACTGTACTTGATAAACGGTTGTAAATATCTCTACTGGTACACAGCAATTACAGAAAACAAACCACCAATTGATGTTGGATGGAAAATACTGTTCTATACAGTAGTTAGCTGTTCCAGTTGGATCTATCCTACAAAATATACACAATGTAGCTTCATATATGACCAGGGCTCACCTTGCCATGTACTGGGCCATCCATGGCAATGGTCATCCTATAGTTACAGTTAATTAACATGGACAACTGACCCATCCAAGCTAATTAGCTTCTTTCTTGCAAGCATTTAGAACTGGGAATGAGAAGTTAGCTGGGCATGGTGGCATGCACCTGTAGTCGAGCTACTTAGGAGGCTGACATCAAAGAATTACTTCATCCTGGGGGATGGAGGTTGCAGTGAACTGAGATCATGCCAATGCACTCCAGCCTGAGCAACAGAATGAGACCTTGTCTCAAAAAAAAAAAAAAGAAAAAAAATTATATGTAATTAGTTTCATTTCACAATTCAAACTGGGAAGATATGTAAACTGATGAGTTACAAAGCAATCACATTCTGCCACTTTATGGAGAAGGAGGAAATGGCAGTGGCTAAGAAAAGAATTAATGAAATTTCTATACATAGAGTGAAATACTATATTCTTTTTTATTATACTTCAAGTTCTGGGATACATGTGCAGAACGTGCAGGTATGTTACGTAGGTATACATGTGCCATGGTGGTTTGCTGCACCCATCAACCTGTCATCTGCATTAGGTATTTCTCCTAATGCTACCCCATCTCCTAGCCCCCCACCCCAAACAGGCCCTGGTGTGTGATGTTCTCCTCCCTGTGTCCATGAGTTCTCACTGTTCAACTCTCACTTATGAGTGAGAACATGCCGTGTTTGGTTTTCTGTTCCTGTGTTAGTTTGCTGAGAATGATGGTTCCCAGCTTTACCCATGTCCCTGCAAGGATATGAACTCATTATTTTTATGGCTGCAGATTATACCATGGTGTGTATGTGCCACATTTTCTTTATCCAGTCTATCACTGATGGGCATTTGGGTTGGTTCCAAGTCTTTGCTATTGTAAACAGTGCTGCAATAAACATACATATGCATTTGTCTTTATAGTAGAATGAATATGGGAATAGCATTGAATCTATATCCAAGACAATCCTAAGCAAAATGAACAAAGCTGGAGCATCAAGCTGACTTCAAACTATACTACAAGGCTATAGTAACCAAAACAGCATGGTACTGGTACCAAAACAGATATATAGAGCAATGGAAAAGAATGGAGGCTTCAGAAATAACACCACACATCTACAACCATTTGATCTTTGACAAACCTGACAAAAACAAGCAATGGGGAAAGGATTCCCTATTTAATAAATGATGTTAGGAAAACTGGCTAGCCATATGCAGAAAACAAACTGGACACCTTCCTTATACCTTTTACAAAAATTAACTCAAGATAGATTAAAGACTTAAATGTAAGACCTAAAACCATAAAAAACCCTAGGAGAAAATGCAGGCAATGCCATTCAGGACATAGGCATGGACAAAAACCTAATGACTAAACACCAATAGCAATGACAAAAAAAGCCAAAATTGACCAATGAGATCTAATTAAACGAAAGAGCTTCTGCACAGCAAAAGGAACTATCATCAGAGTGAATAGGCAACCTACAGAATGGGAGAAAATTTTTACAATCTATCCATCTGACAAAGGGCTAATATCCAGAATCTACAAGGAATTTAAACAAATTTACAAGAAAAAACAAAACAAAAACAACAACAACAACAAAAAAATGACCCCATCAAAAAGTGGGCAAAGGATATGAACAGACACTTCTTATAGGAACATATTTATGCAGGCTACTATATTCTTAAATGAGGGAGATAGACTGCTTTGTTTCCTGTTTGTTTTCCAGGCCCCAAGTCTTTTGAGAGGCTGACTGTACTTACTGCCCTTTCTTTATTATTTATAATCAATTCTCTCTTTTTTTCTAAAGTCAGTTTGAGTGAGTTTATGTTTTTATCAATGAAAAGAGCTTTGACCAAGAACAGTTCATTATTTTACATGGAGGAGTGGTTAATATAATGACTCCCAGTGGTCAGGCCTCCTCAATCAAATGAAATGGAGGAGAAGCAATTTTGTGAGACTTTCAAACAACAACAACAACAACAACAAAAACAAAAACATTACATTATTTCGAACAAGAAGTAAAAAGAAGAGAGAAAAACTACTTTTTCTAAGTTGAAGTAACCAGGTTATAGCCTACATAACAGATTTAATTTTCCCAGAGGGTTCCAGTATGTAAAAGCATCTGGAATCAGAAATAGTTAGATTTATTGGGAAATAGATTCTATATTTAGAAAAGATGTCATTTGTGATTAAGCTAAAATGCTACTGTGAGTAAGATTCTGCAGTGAAGAAGAATTCATAGAGGCCAATGCTCTGAGTATCTTACCAAAGACTAGTTGGTGATAATAGACAAGTGCCTCTTATCTCAGAGCCCTCCTTGTTCCCCAGAGTCAGAGAGAAATTTGTGTTATAGCAGGACTTTAGACACGTTTTACTGAATGCAAAATTTTCCAGATTTTTAAGAGCCTTTCCAGAGAGGGAGAATTCTCATCTCAAATTTCTCATGTGCCTTAAGGATCTTTCGAGTTTATATTCTGGTTCTACTTATACTTACAGTTTATATTTTTCAAGGACTGATTGATTCATACCACAATCATTTACTGACCAATCTTTATATGACCAGTTCACAGCCAGGTATCCAAGAGGAAGGTGTAGAAGACAGTCTTTTCTCTCAAGGAATTTGAGTCAAGTAGACAGAAAAGTAGAGAAACAAATGCAATTAAAATGCCAAAACATATGTGAGTTTGAGCACTTTGAAACAGAGAAAAAGGGCACCTACTTCATTTTGTGTAGGAGTTGGGGAATGAAAGATTCGTGGGAGAGAGAAATCATGAATGAGTCTTTATGTTTGGGAAAACAGCAGTTTCCAATCACAAGAAACAGCATGTGGGCAAAGTCATGAAAAGATGACAGAACAAAGCACGGGGTGTCTGGAAGTGAAGAGGGAGTGATAAAAATAGGCTGGAGCCTAAGGCAGAGATGAAGTCTGGCAGGGGTTTGTAGACTATGCTTAATAATTGATATTTTTGTCTTAGAGACATTGAAGACAAGATGAAGTATATATACAGAGAAATGACATGTTCAGGTTTCATATATGTCACATATTTTTATATTAAATAATGAGGTAAAATAACAGTTGCCATTTATTGAGCTTCTATAATTAGATCTCAAAAGAAAAACTAATATCCAGAAAATATTGGGTAAGTCACTACCGAGGGGTTTACTAAATTTTGCTGAATTGACTGGAAAATACATTTTGGAATGAGAATTGAAATTTGTATCTGAGTTCCTGTCCTTTGTATTATAACATTTGCTTTCTGATTCAGACTCTAGGTTTAGTAATTTAACTCCAGTGTCTCTTTAATGTGTTATTCTTGAATGTTGCGCTGACACAAGTTTTTGGGCTCAGTTAGGGCTCAAGTCTATTGCCTATAATCACAAAATAATTTTTTGAGGGGGAGAAACCTCTGGTGGTATCATGTTACTAAATATCAACATTACACCCCAAGAAAGTTTTCATGTGCCTCTATTATATAACTTTTTGTTTCCCATTAAACTATACTTTCTTCGAGGGCAAGAAACATGACTTATTATTTTCCATAATAAAGATAAAAACTTATTCACACTTGACCAGTCTGTGTTCTAGGCAGTTCACATTAAAAAATAAGTATCAATTCAGCCTTATGAAGTAAGTACTGTTTCTATTTTAAAGATGAGGAAAGTAAGACACCAAATGCTTCAGAACAGTCTAAGGTCACTTATCAAGTAAGTGCTGGATTCAAGGTTTGATTGCAAGCTCAATGAATCTCTCATTTGTAATCATGTTTATTTCACCATGCTTGGCAGATGGTAAGCACTTAGTAATTATTTGTTGATAAATGAATGAATGAAAAAATTAGTTAATCCATCACACTTTGAAAATAAACAGCTTTTAAGTAGTAGTTATTCACCCAAAGTTGTTTACATGACTTCTGTAATATCTAAACACACAAGTGATTTAAACTAAACTTGAGTAAAAATGAGCTTAATATATATAAACAAAAATGTGCATGCCCTCTGAGCATATATTTTGTCAAATGCTATCATCTGAATGTGTCTCCCAAAAGTTCATGGTTTAAAAAACTTAATTCCTAAAGTTATACATTGATAGTATTTGGAGGTAGGGCATTTGGAAGACAATTATTGCTAGAAATCATGAGAGTGGGGAGCTTATGATGGGATTATTGGCTTTGTAAAGAAAGAAGAGACCTGAGCTGTCAAGCTCTGCCATGTGATAACTCTTGCCATGTCATGATGCAGCAAAGACACCTTTAGCAGATGCTGGCACCATGCTCTTGGACTTTCCAGCCTCCAGAATGGTGAGCTACATAAACTATTTTTTATAAATTACCCAGTCTGTGGCAGTCAGCTATTGTAACAGAAAACGATTCAAGACACCAAATAACTGGATAAAATGAGTATTTCCTTTCATTACCAACATTAGTTTTTTTCTACAAGCATCCTAGTTATAAAGTATTCTAATCATCAGTCCTGAAACCACCAGTCTGGTCATATGCTACCATTGAGGTTCCATTGTGCTACATTAGATTGTCCGTGCAGGCATGTGCCAGGATTATGCAAAACTCTACTGCAAACTGAGATGTGCTATCTCAAAAGCGTTTCCCACTACTCACTCTGAACCACTACTACTTACTACTTACTCATCACTACTTACTCTGAACCACTTTCTCTTAATGTGCCCTGTTTTGCTTTCTGTTGTTTACAAACTATTTTTATGCATTGTCTTCTCTCCCCTTTTTTTGGACCTCTGATTTGGATCCAGCATCTACATTTTATGCCAGCATAGCCTCTGTATCACACCATTAATGTTTACCCTTCAGTTGCTGCCATGAACCAGTCTAACCTCAGGTCTCAGAGGATCAGTGGGTGGGGACTAGTTATCATCTTGCCTCCATTTTCAAAGCAGAGAGACCATGTTTCTAAAACTTTGTTTTTTAATTGTTGTATTAGTTCGTTCCCACACTGCTATGAAGAACTGCCTGAGACCAGGTAATTTAGAAAGGAAAGACGTTTAACTGACTCACAGTTCCACATGGCTGGGGACACCTCAGGAAACGTACAAACATGGCAGAAGATGAAGGTGAAGCAAGACAGCTTCTTCACAAGGCAGCAGGAAGAAGAATGAATGAAGAGAATTACCAAACGCTTATAAAGCCATCAGAACCCATGAGAACTCACTCTCTATCATGAGAACAGCATGGGGGAAACTGCCCCCATGATTCAACTACCTCCACATGGTCTCTCCCTTGACACCTGGTGATTATGGGGATTACAATTCGAGATGAGACTTTGGGTAGGGGCAGAGCTAAACCATGGCAATTATATATTCCTGATTAGCTCACTTGCTCTATCAATATACTATGAAAACTGGTTTTCAAAAGGCTTAGTGTACAGAATCCAGGTATCAGAAATTGATGTGCACTCTGATTCAGATAATGATGTGCTTCATTGTATCTCTTCATAAAATAAGGTTAGAAATCCCTGTTTTACCTATCCATAGGTACTTTTTATTAGTGATATAGCATACGTACAGTCACATTGAAACATATTTTAGGAGTAAGGCTAAAAAGTAGAATGTTCAATTACACTATCAAAGGAGAAGAGTTTAAGCAGGCTATGTTCTTTTATATACAAAAGATGCTTTTTTTCTTGTTAATAATGTGATGAACGCTGGAGTCTTTATAAATCAAATATAAAATTAATAAAAATAAATATAAATTTAAAAAAGTAGAGACTGTCATATTAAATTTTAACTACTGAAGATATTTTTTTCTTATAATGCTTTGGAAACCAAATATATTTGTGGCACCACCTCACACTACTGACTGGAATTTGACTCAACCTAATACGAACACTGAGAACTACAAGCAATTATCAATGTTTCTTTTTAAATTGATAGAAAGAGTGAAGGTTACTTTATACTTGTATGTGTATACTTGCAATTTCCTCTTTAGTGTATTATAATTTACCTTTTCTGTTTTATGAAATATAGAGCATTATTTAAAATGTGGCTATTACCAAGACTAAGAATTGCAATAGCTGGACTTCAAGTTTTACAGCTTAGAGCTTAGTGGCTCAACGCTTGGTAAATAAGCACCTCTCTGAGCCCTTTAAATTGTATTTAAGCTGGGTTAAGTTTATGAGTTAGCCATAAAATTATAATTTGGTACAGAAGAGGAAACCTCATTTAGTGGCACTCAACAAACTAATATAGTGACCCTAAATCCCACCCTGACTGTTTAGTTATTACAACACACTGCTATGAAGGCTATTAACAGGCCTAATTAAGGCATCAATCACCTCTCAGAACCTCAATAACCTTACAATAACTCTTTTTATGGCATTTTCAGCCATTTGCGCTAATGCACGAGGGCCATATACAAATGAATTGGATATTAGGGGCCCTGATTACATGAAGCCATTTGGCAAGCATTCACAGCCCCTACACTTTCACAAGCTCACTGGGAAACAGACCAGAGTACCTTCTAAGACGGACAGAGTGGAGCCTGAGCTGGTCTCCATCTAACACAGCCCAACATACTGCCAGGTTTTTAGGCTTGTGTAGGCATTCAAACAGAATAATATAGGCCATTGGATATTTCCACATTTTAAAGACTCTTTTTGTTGTTGTTGTTCACACTGCCTATCCAGAACAGTCGTCTATGTGGAGCAAATCACCTATTACGACAGCCACTTTGTATGCAGCTGTGCGGGCAAACTTTCTAAAAAGCACATTAACACTTTTGACCTATTGTGTTAATGGACCTGACTTTCTCAACTATCTCTCTGGCAAATCAAACACACTTTACTAAGGCAGGCTTAAGGGTAAGACATTATTTGGTGAAGCTCAGCGAGAACATATATTTCAGTTTATCCTGTTGTAGGTTTTGGTATGTTCTAAGTGATTTTTCAAGAGGGAAATTCACAGATATTTTCATATCCCTCTGGCTTCCTGCTTCGTAGGTCAGCACGCTGTCAGTGAGGGAGAAGAACACAGGTTGGAAGTTAATGGCTGTACTGGAAGAAAACCAGCTTCAACATCTCAAAGAGAATATAAATTTTGACTATGCAGGGGATGGAGTTAGCAGATCCAGAGGATGGTACTGGTGAAGATACGATTAATAAAGTGAGGACTTAAAGCTTAACCTGGTACAACCAACTGGTTGCTGGAACACACTGCATGGCACATACTGCTAAATAAGAAACACATCATAAGATGTGACATGAGGGATCAAAAATCTTCCTAAACTTGTAGTCTTCCAAAAGTTAGTTACTTGGTTTGCGTTTCTCATGTTAGTTATTCACTTGAATTAGTGTATTGGAATTCAGAATCTAAAGGTATTAGCCTTTGAGGGATAATTTTTAATTCACATTTAGGTAGTTTCATATTTGAGTGAATTAGCTCAATACTTCTCAAATAAACAAGTTCATGAAGACATAAGGCAGGGATAGGGCAGTTTTGGAAGAGGAACTAGGTTGGAGTTATGGGAAGAGATGTCTAAGATGTCTAGTATCCACTTCATTTCTATTGGAAGAGATGTCTAGATGTCTTGATCATAGGCAAACGTGGGAGAGGACAAACTTAATGTCGAGAACTAAGGAATTAAGAGACAGACTTTCTAGAGAGGCCTCCAAATATGCAGGATATCACTGAGGAAAAAAAATGCTAATGATTTTTGTTGTTTAGTTAAGGTAACTTAGCTGTTGTAACCAACAAATCCTGAAAGAATATTTTAAGGCTCAAATATGACGATTCATTTCTCGTATACATTACGTCCAGCATGTTTGCTCTTCATTGACGGGCAGCTTTGCTTTAATTAATAATTTAGGGATGTTTATCTCATAGCTTCATCAACTTTGGAAGCACGATTTCAAAGGTTACCAAACTCAATTGTAACAAGTGGGTGGAAAGAGAAAGGTGTTGGAGACATATAAGTGCAAAAGGAGTCTGAGAAATGGACTTAGTGAGAGCTCAGTGATCTCTGCGACGCTGACATTTTCCTGAGCCCTTGTCTTGCTTCTGTGTATTACAGTCTCTGGCATTCTCAAGTAGGTCACAATGAGGCAGAAAACGATGTACAGGCTTAAAACAGGCTACATAATGTAGGTGACAAGAGGAGTCTGTCCCTAGTTATGCTAAATTTATCAATGATAAAATTTATTTGATGGTTTTCTTAGTTAAAACACAAAAATTATTAAAACTACTTCTATCTGAATCCAAATATTATGGGGATTATGTGGAATTATTACATTTACTTCTCAGTTGGGGGACTTAGATGGGCCATAGGCTCAGTCATGTATTCTAACTGCATTGGTCTTTAAAAACTAAATAATCTGGAAAATGTGATTCTTAAAGTATAGAGGGAGATAACCAAACTGGCTTTCCACTAAGTTTTTTAAAAATATTCCAAGTTGGCTGCAATCCCCAGTTTACACATTTGGTTCTAGTGAAAGCCCTTTTGAAAATTATCAAAGTTGATGTTGAGTACTAACACCTGGAAAATAGATATGTGATATGCACCTGGCATCTTTATTTAGGGACCCTAAAACCTTATGTTCACAAGTTCCAGGTATTCCTGGGACTAAGAACTATACCATAAAATCAAGACATTATAAAATTCCCTATTAAATGAAACAATAGGAAAAATAACATCTTTTCTGTGGTTAATTCCCTGTTAATAAAAATGGTTTTTTGTTGTTGTTGTTGTTGATATTGTTTACTTGGAGCATTCAATCTCTATAGTCTGTTGACATTACTGTTGAGTAATGTCAAATTGGTGCCCAGTGTTGCATCCCTAAATGCTTTTGGAGAACATTATTGTGAAGTTGATCATTAGACCTTAAGGATCATCATTACTTTTAAACCAAAGCTATAAAAAGAATGAAACGTCCACAACGATGATAAGCTCCCTAAAAAGATGTGAGGATAATTGTGCATATTTCTTTAAATTACTCAGTCAATTTTAAAAGAGAAATATTGTTGGCATTTTCATCACTTTTCTTCATAAGGGATGCTTCTATACTCATAGCATAAGGTGACTCATCAAAACTTTGTCACAGTGAGTGGTCAGAAGGCATAAGCCAGAACGCCAGCATTATCCAACAGCTCTCATTTCCATTTAATGGACCAACGCATTCTCTCATGGACACTTCCTGGGGCAGCCTTTTGCAAATTGCTCACCTAACAATTGAGAAAATGAGGAAGGTGTTTACTTCAAAATAATCTTAGAAATTGACAACATGAAATGGTAAGTTTGCCTTTTAGCATTGCTTAAGAGTGTGATTTTTCTCATATTTAGGAAATTAGTTCAGATTTTTGAGGATTTTGTGATTCCATTTCTTTCTTCAGGTTATAAAGAGTATTTGTAATTTATATTCAGCACTTTCTTGGCCTGTAATGTGGTACAACATACTGATTTATAAATCAATAGATTATACTATTGTTAAGTTTAAAAAAAAAAAATTTATACCTTCGTGCCACATTTTTAGCCTTGCACTGTAGAGAAGTAGACTTACTGTATTTTTTCTTCCTGTGTAGAAGAGAGTATTGGTTATGAAATGTATTCTCCTATAAATAACAAAGACATCACCACCACAAAAAAAAAAAAAGTTGCTTAAAAAATTATGGAATTTATGTTTTCCTCTAGTAATGGATGAGTCACAAAATAGTACAGATACCATGGTTTCATGTTGTTATGGTATAGGCTCCTCTCATATTCATTCTCATGAAATGATTGCTGTGGCTCCAGCCAAAAAAAAATTAGGTTCTGGGATAGCAGAAATAAGAAGACTAAGTATGAAAGCTGGTACGATCTTAAGGCATGACAACGTTTTAGGAAAACTTCCTGAAAGCCCTGCTCAACAATCTCTTGTAACATCGCATAGCTCAGAAGCCTGCGCCATAGACATCAATGCCTCAGATGGCACAGATAAATGTTGCTTCTAAACTGGGCACATTGTCAGTCCCAACAATATCTGGGAAATGTCATTAAGAAAGGAGTGAAGAATGAATATTTTGTTATTTATTTTTAGAGATGAGATCCTGTTATGTTACTGTGACTGGAATACAGTGGCTATTCGTAGGCAGAATCATAGCCCACTACAGCCTTGAACTCCTGGGCCCCAGAGATCCTCCTACCTTCGCTCACTAAGTAGCTGGACTACAGGCACATGACACCATGCCAAGCTTGGAGAATAAATATTAATAAGCAGCTAGTAGTCTTTGTCATGGGTTTACTGTGAGGGAAATTTCTGCTTTTCTAGTTTTCTCCACTTCTACCCTCTTTCAATCCTTTTTCCAGAGAGGGAGGAGCGGCCAATGTGATTGGTCAGAGATTACAATTAATTCATTTTACTAGGAGGCAGAATTGCAGGCCTTAAAAGATACAGACTTTCTTCTTGAATCCTCTCACATGTCTTGTTACAAACAGATAAATGGATCAGGAGAACTTGCTAAACCAGATTCACAAAAGATTTCTGTTCCAGATTCTCTGCCTACTCCTGGGTAGGTAAAACACTCTGCAGGCTCGGTTTTCTTTACTGGAAGAGAAATGGGACAGGAAACCCAATCTGGGTGTTAGACCTATAAAAGAATGTACATTTTGAGGGTTATAGGTGGCTTGTCCAGATTTGTCAAGGGGAACAATAGTCCTCACATGGTTATAGACCTTTATGTGTATCTTCCCTTAGTCAGGACTCCAAAGGGAAGAAGGAGAGATGAGAGGCATCACATACCTCCCAGAGAAAGCTTTCATCTTAGCCAAATCTTAAAAGCTGCACAGGGGGGCACCCAAGATGGTCGAATAGGAACAACTCCAGTCTCCAGCTCACAGCGTGAACGTCACAGAAGACTGGTGATTTCTGCATTTTCAACTGAGGTACCGGGTTCATCTCACTGGGGTGTGTAGGACAGTGGATGCTGGTCCGTGGGTGCAGTCCAACCAGCTAGAGCTGAAGCATGGCGAGGCATCATCTCACGAGCACAAGGGGGAAGGGAATTCCTTTTCATAGCCAAGGGAAATTGAAACACACAACACCTGGAAAATCAGGTAACTCCACCCTAATACTGTGCTTTACCAAGCAAACAGCACACCAGGAGATTATATCTCACACCTGGCCTGGAGGGTCCCACGCCCATGGAGCCTGCCTCATTGCTAGCACAGCAGTCTGAGATCTAACTGCTAGGCGGCAGTGAAGCTGGGGGAGGGGCGCCTGCCATTGCTGAGGTTTAAGTAGGTAAACAAAGCCACTGGGAAGCTCGAATTGGGTGGAGCCCACCACAGCTCAAGGAGGCCAGTCTGCCTCTGTAGACTCCACCTCTGGGGACAGGTCACAGCTAAACAAAAAGCAGAAGAAACCTCTGCAGATGTAAAAGCCCCTGTATGACAGCTTTGAAGAGAGCAGTGGTTCTCCCAGCATGGAGGCTGAGATCTGAGAATGGAAAGACTGCCTGCACAAGTGGGTCCCTGACCCCTGAGAAGCCTAACTGGGAAACATCCCCCACTAGGTGCAGACCGACACCTCACACCTCACATGGCGGGGTACAACCCTGAGACAAAGCTTCCAGAGCAAGAATCAGACAGCAATACTTGCTGTTCAGCAATATTCTATCTTCTGCAGCATCTGCTGCTGATACCCAGGCAAACAGGGTCTAGAGTGGACCTCAAGCAAACTCCAACAGACCTGCAGCTGAGGGTCCTGACTGTTAGAAGGAAAACTAACAAACAGAAAGGACATCCACACCAAAACCCCATCAGGACGTCACCATCATCAAAGACCAAAGGCAGATAAAACCACAAAGATGGGAAAAAAGCAGAGCAGAAAAGCTGGAAATTCAAAAAATCAGAGCGCATCTCCCCCTCCAAAGGACTGCAGCTCATCGCCAGCAATGGAACAAAGCTGGACAGAGAATGACTTTGACAAGTTGAGAGAAGAAGGCTTCAGTCCATCAAACTTCTCAGAGCCAACGGAGGAACTACATAACCAGCACAAAGAAACTAAAAACCTTGAAAAAAGAATGGATGAATGGATAACTAGAATAATCAATGCAGAGAACACCTTAAAAGAACGGATAGAGATGAAAACCATGACACCAGAACTACATGACAAATGCACAAGCTTCAGTAACCGACTCAATCAACTGGAAGGAAAAGTATCAGTGATTGAAGACCAAATGAATGAAATGAAGCGAGAAGAGAAGTGTAGAGAAAAAAAGAGTAAAAAGAAATGAACAAAGCCTCCAAGAAATATGGGATTATGTGAAAAGACCAAATCTACGTCTGATTGGTGTACCAGAAAGTGAGGGGGAAAATGGAACCAAGTTGGAAAATACTCTTCAGGATATCATCCAGGAGAACTTCCCCAACCTAGTAAGGCAGGTCAACATTCAAATTCAGGAAAAACAGAGAAAGCCACAAAGATACTCCCTGAGAAGAGCAACTCCAAGACACGTAATTGTCACATTCACCAAAGATGAAATGAAGGAAAAAATGTTAAGGGCAGCCAGAGAGAAAGGCCGGGTTACCCACAAAGGGAAGCCCATCAGACTAACAGCAGATCTCTCGGCAGAAACTCTACAAGCCAGAAGAGAGTGGGGGTCAATATTCAACATTCTTAAAGAAAAGAATTTTCAACCCAGAATTTCATATCCAGTCAAGCTAAGTTTCATAAGTGTAGGAGAAATAAAATCCTTTACAGACAAGCAAATGCTTAGAGATTTTGTCACCACCAGGCCTGCCCTACAAGACATCCTGAAGGAAGCACTAAACATGGAAAGGAACAACCGGTACCAGCCATTGCAAAAACATGCCAAAATGTAAAGTCCATCGATGCTAGGAAGAAACTGCATCAACTAATGAGCAAAATAATCAGCTAATATCATAATCACAGGATCAAGTTCACACATAACAATATTAACCTTAAATGTAAATGGACTAAATGGTCCAATTAAAAGACACAGACTGGCAAACTGAAGTCAAGACCCATCAGTCTGCTGTATTCAGGAGACCCATCTCACATGCAGACACATACAAATTCTCAAAATAAAGGGATGGAGGAAGATCTACCAAGCAAATGGAAAACAACAAAAAGCAAGGGTTGCAATACTAGTCTCTGATAAAACAGACTTTAAACCATCAAAAATCAAAAGAGACAAAGAAGGCTATTACATAATGGTAAAGGGATCAATTCAACAGGAAAAGCTGACTATCCTAAATATATATGTACCCAATACAGCAGCACCCAGATTCATAAAGTATGTCCTTAGAGACTTACAAATAGTCTTAGACTCCCATACAATAATAATGGGAGACTTTAACACCCCATTGTCAACATTAGACAGATCAACGAGACAGAAATTTAACAAGGATATCCAGGAACTGAACTCAACTCTGCACCAAGCAGACCTCATAGACATCTACAGAACTCTCCACCACAAATCAAAAGAATACATATTCTTCTCAGCACATCGCACTTATTCCAAAATTGACAATATAGTTGGAAGTAAAGCACTCCTCAGCAAATATAAAAGAACACAAATTATAACAAACTGTCTCTCAGACCACAGTGCAATCAAACTAGAATTCAGGATTAAGAAACTCAATCAAAACAGCTCAACTACATGGAAACTGAACAACCTGCTCCTGAATGACTACTGGGTACATAATGAAATGAAGGCAGCAATAAAGATGTTCTTTGAAACCAATGAGAACAAAGATACAACATACCAGAATCTCTGGGACACATTTAAAGCAGTGTGTAGAGGGAAATTTATGGCACTAAATGCCCACAAGAGAAAGCAGGAAAGATCTAAAATTGATACCCTAACATCACAATTAAAAGAACTAGAGAAGCAAGAGCAAACACATTCAAAAGCTAGCAGAAGGCAAGAAATAACTAAGATCAGAGCAGAACTGAAGGAGATAGAGACACAAAAACCCTTCAAAAAAATCAATGAATCAGGAACTGGTTTTTTGAAAAGATCAACAAAATTGATAGACCGCTAGCAAGACTAATAAAGAAAAAGAGAGAGAAAAATCAAATAGACGCAATAAAAAATGATAAAGAGGATATCACCACTGACCCCACAGAAATACAAATTACCATCAGAGAATACTATAAACACCTCTACACAAATAAACTACAAAACCTAGAAGAAATGGATAATTTCCTGGACACTTACACTCTCCCAAGACTAAACCAGGAAGAAATTGAATCCCTGAATAGACCAATAATGGGCTCTGAAATTGAGGCAATAATTAATAGCCTACCAACCAAAAAAAGTCCAGGACCAGATGGATTCACAGCTGAATTCTACCAGAGGTACAAGGAGGAGCTGGCACCATTCCTTCTGAAACTATTCCAATCAACAGAAAAAGAGGGAATCCTCCCTAACTCATTTTATGAGGCCAACATCATCCTGATACCTAAGCCTGGCAGACACACAACAAAGAAAGAGAATTTTAGACCAATATCCCTGATGAACATCGATGCAAAAATCCTCAATAAAATATTGCCAAACAGAATCCAGCAGCACATCACAAAGCTTATCCACCATGATCAAGTGGGCTTCATCCCTGGGATGCAAGGCTGGTTCAACATACGCAACTCAATAAATGTAATCCAGCATATAAGCAGAACCAAAGACAAAAACCACATGATTATCTCAATAGATGCAGAAAAGGCCTTTGACAAAATTCAACAGCCCTTCATGCTAAAAACGCTCAATAAATTCAGTATTGATGGAACATATCTCAAAATAATAAGAGCTATTTTTGACAAACCCACAGCCAATATCATATTGAATGGGCAAAAACTGGAAGCATTCCCTTTGAATACTGACACAAGACAGGGATGCCCTCTCTCACCACTCCTATTCAACACAGTGTTGGAAGTTCTGGCTAGGGCAATCAGGCAAGAGAAAGAAATCAAGGGTATTCAGTTAGGAAAAGAAGAAGTCAAATTGTCCCCTCTTTGCAGATGACATGATTGTATATTTAGAAAACCCCATCGTCTCAGCCCAAAATCTCCTTAAGCTGATAAGCAACTTCAGCAAAGTCTCAGGATACAAAATCAATATGCAAAAACCACAAACATTCTTATACACCAGTAACAGACAAACAGAGAGGCAAATCATGAATGAACTGCCATTCACAATACCTTCAAAGAGAATAAAATACCTAGGAATCCAACTTACAAGGGATGTAAAGGACCTCTTCAAGGAGAACTACAAACCACTGCTCAGTGAAATAAAAGAGGACACAAACAAATGGAAGAACATACCATGCTCATGGATAGGAAGAATCAATATTGTGAAAATGGTCATACTGCCCATGGTAATTTATAGATTCAATGCCATCCCCACTAAGCTACCAATGACTTTCTTCACAGAATTGGAAAAAAATACTTTAAAGTTCATATGGAACCGAAAAAGAGCCCACATTGCCAAGACAGTCCTAAGCCAAAAGAACAAAGCTGGAGGTATCACGCTACCTGACTTCAAACTATACTACAAGGCTACAGTAACCAAAACAGCATGGTACTGGTACCAAAACAGAGATATAGACCAATGGAACAGAACAGAGCCCTCAGAAATAACACCACACATCTACAGCCATCTGATCTTTGACAAACCTGAGAGAAACAAGAAATGGGGAAAGGATTCCCTATTTAATAAATGGTGCTGGGAAAGCACCATTTCTACTTATGGCTAGCCATAAGTAGAAAGCTGAAACTGGATCCTTTCCTTACTGCTCATATGAAAATTAATTCAAGATGGGTTAGAGACTTAAACGTTAGACCTAAAACCATAAAATCCCTAGAAGAAAACCTAGGTAATACCATTTAGGACATAGGCATGGGCAAGGACTTCATGTCTAAAACACCAAAAGCAATGGCAACAAAAGCCAACATTAACAAATGGGATCTAATGAAACTAAAGAGCTTCTGCATAGCAAAAGAAACTACCATCAGAGTGAACAGTCCACCTACAGAATGGGAGACAATTTTTGCAATCTACTCATCTGACAAAGGGCTAATATTCAGAACCTACAAAGAACTCAATCAAATTTACAAGAAAAAAACAAACAACCCCATCAAAAAGTGGGCAAAGGATACAAGCAGACACTTCTCTAAAGAAGACATTCATACAGCCAACAGACACATGAAAAAATACTCATCATCACTCGCCATCAGAGAAATGCAAATCAAAACCACAATGAGATACCATCTCACACCAGTTAGAATGGTGATCATTAAAAAGTCAGGAAACAACAGGTGCTGGAAAGGATGTGGAGAAATAGGAACACTTTTACACTGTTGGTGGGACTTCAAAGTAATTCAACCATTGTGGAAAACAGTGTGGCGATTCCTCAAAGATCTAGAACTAGAAACACCATTTGACCCAGCCATTCCATTAGTGGGTATATACCCAAAGGATTATAAATCATGCTGCAATAAAGACACATGCACACGTATGTTTATTACAACACTATTCACAATAGCAAAGACTTGGAATCAACCCAAATGTCCATCAGTGACAGACTGGATTAAGAAAATGTGGCACACATACACCATGGAGTATACTATGCAGCCATAAAAAAGGATGAATTCATTCCTTTTTAGGGACATGGATGTAGCTAGAAACCATCATTCTCAGCAAACTATCACAAGAACAGAAAACCAAACAGCACATGTTCTCACTCATAGGTGGGAATTGAACAATGAGATCACTTGGTCACAGGAAGGGGAACATCACACAGTAGGGCCTATTGTGGGGAGGGGTAGCGGGGAGGGATAACATTAGGAGATATACCTAATGTAAATGACGTGTTAATGGGTGCAGCACACCAACATGGCACGTGTACAACATGGCACTTGTATACCTATGTAACAAACCTGCACGTTGTGCAGACGTACCCTAGAACTTAAAGTATAATTAAAAATAAAAAAAAAAGCACAATTTAGAGTGTTAGCCACTAGCCAGTTTGCTTGTTCCTTTCCTGCTTCTGTCACACTCCTGTGTGTCTCCAGCAAGCAGTCTTCTCATGATCTCTCTCATCAAGGAAGCTTTTCCACGCAGACAATTTGGGCTCAGTGCTTGAGCTCCTCCTGCCTGTGTCTACCAAGTTGAAATTATTCACTTGTTTTTCCATTAGATGGATAGTTTCTTAAGGACAAAGACCATAGTGTGACTCTGAATCTCCAAGGACCAGCAAAATTCTTGGTTCATAGCTGTCAATTAATGGAAATTAGAGTAATTGTTATTTAACACAGGAATGGAAACTAATAATCCTGAATCATAAGTGACCTAATTAGATCACAGGAAGCTTAGGAACTCAGCAGAAGTCAAAATCTTTACTTGTAGCAGTGGTTTATAAAGCATGGGTCAGGGAGAGCTATGACAGTAAATTATAAACAGGTGTGCATCAGAATCACGTATATTTGGTCCTGCATTCAACACTTAGATTCGTGTTTAGTGGATTTCAGATAGGACTGACGATTTTGTATTTTTATAAGGACTCTCCTAGGATTTTGCTTCACAAACTGGATTGAATGAGTGAGAATGTGAGGTGTGGCAACAGGTTCTACTCTGTTCCCCGTGGGCAGCTCCATTTTGGTCTGCTTTACATATAAAGCAATTCTCAGTGTTGGCTAGTAAAATCACCTGGGAGTTTCCAAACTCCATTTGTGCAAACAACACCCAGGAGAATAAAAATGGAGTCTTGTGGGAAGAGCCTAGAACTCAGGAATGAGTAAAGCCCTTGAGGTCCTTTCAAATGAGTAATCAAAGTTGGGAGTCAATGACATATAGAAATTCTGTAAGAACTTTCACCTACTGCTACAAAACAACAGTAATAGAAAAAAACATAAGCAAATAAATTAAATTCTACAGTGACATTTTAGTATGCCTAAATTCATATCAGCTAGACATTTCTTAGGCATTAAGCTACTACTTAATTCCAGGTACCTCTTGCTGGCTTGCTCTGCTCTTTAGTGCATACCTGTTCTTCTCATCTTTGACTCTCTCCTCCTTACCCTGCACTCTAGATTTTGTGAACTTCTGAGTTTTACTGGTCTCATATTAGTTCTGACTGTTTTCTCTTTTGACCTGCTTCCTTGATTCCTTCACATGACTTCCTTTTACCTCTAATTATCTGACTCCTAGACTATTTCATCTTACCATATTCAGCTTTTTCTCTAAATTCACAGCTTCTCAGTGTGACATAACATCACATTTTGAACAATATTAACCAAACATTTGTAGGATCCCAACTAGGTGCAAATAGAGTATATAAAAATTAGTGTGGGCCCGGCGCAGTGGCTCACGCCTGTAATCCCAGCACTTTGGGAGGCTGAGGTGGGCAGATCACGAGGTCAGGAGATCGAGACCATCCTGGCTAACACGGTGAAACCCCGTCTCTACTAAAAAATACAAAAAACTAGCCGGGCGAGGTGGCGGCGCCTGTAGTCCCAGCTACTCGGGAGGCTGAGGCAGGAGAATGGCGTGAACCTGGGAGGCGGAGCTTGCAGTGAGCTGAGATCTGGTCACTGCACTCCAGCCTGGGCGACAGAGCAAGACTCTGTCTCAAAAAAAAAAAAAAAAAAAAAATTAGTGTGAATTTCAGCTGGGCACGGTGGCTGACGCCTGTAATCCAACAGTTTGGGAGGCCAAGGCCAGAGGATCACGAGGTCAGAGATTGAGACCATCCTGGCTAAGATGGTGAAACCGTTTCTCTACTGAAGAAAAAAGAAATACAAAAAATTAGCCGGGCGTGGTGGCGGGCGCCTGTAGTCTCAGCTACTCGGGAGGCTGAGGCAGGAGAATGGCGTGAACCCGGGAGCCAGAGCTTGCAGTGGGCCGAGATTGCGCCACTGCACTCCAGCCTGGGTGACACAGCGAGACTCTCAAAAAAAAAAAAAAAAAAAAAAAAGTGTGAATTTCAAAACAAAGAACTTTTTACACATTCCATTCGTTTGTCTTGTTTTCTTTCATGCACAAAACCAGCCAGAACTTTGGTGGGGTTCTTGCCTTTGGATGTCTCCTATCTTTGTATTTGTTATATTTCCTATGGCCTGCCCTTTCAATCCTCAGGAGTGCTTCACATCAGTGAATATTTACCTACAAAGTTTAGTGCTTACACAAAGACATAAATCTTAATGCCCCAGGGCATTCCTGTCCTCTAGTGTTCATTTATTCTTGGCCCATTGGACTTCTGCACATGCACAGTTCAGTCTCTGCTTGTCATTAGACTGCCTATTCCCTGACAAAGCCACTCCTCCCTCAGCCTCATGCTCTCTTTTTAATGATGCACCAGCCTGTCCAAGTAGGCATTTCATTTTTCCTACTCCTCTATAGCAAACACTTGGCTGATTGTTTTTCGCAATATCTTTTTGTATCCTTCACAGGATTTCCCTCTCTCTAATAAGGCTCTGCCACTCATCTTCTCCCTATAATCATATAGTAGTGTATTTTCCTTCCAAGAACACCATTTTGCAATGTGATTTCACTGCTTAAATCACTGTGAATAGTCCATCTTCATCAAGGACTAACTCCTGGGTCCTCTGAGGCCCTTCATGAGATGATTTATTGCCCTATTGCAGGGAATCTCTGCTCTCCTCATGGTAAAAGCATCATCTCCTTCTGAATACAACATAGGCTTTTCCAAGTCTGAACTGCTGTTCATGTTGTTCTCATTGACTGCTACGCCTGCTGTGTAAATCTTACTCATCTTTTGTGTCTTTCTAATATGTCACTTACTGACTGAAATCTCCAGTCATCACAGTTGAGTGTGTTCTGTCTTCTCGGAAAACAAAACACTCATTTCCATTCTCATGGTATCTATTATTTATTTCCTTGCACTGTAATTATTTATGTATAGCTCATCTTCATTAATAGCTTAACCTTTTTTAGAGATCAAGAAGCTTACTCATTTTTATATGTCCTCCTCCACCCCTACACCATAATCACGAGCGCACTAGCTTTGTCCATAGTAGGCTCTAGATAATTGTTAAATTATGTTCAAGAATAGATATATTAGTTATTAAACTTTTATCCTCTGAATAGAGTTGATGTTTGTATTAGGAAAAAAGTGCCTCTACTTGATAAGGTACTTGCATCTCTCTTTTTCTCTTCTCGAACATAAAACTGTTCGAATTCCAAATCGAATACTAGCATCCTGACAGGAAATCACTGAAAAGCAATGGTGTAAAGTGAGGCTGTTTAAACATTCCAGTCCTACACGGTCAGATAGAACTTCTAAGCATAGGAATTAGCTGTGAGATGCATTTAAATATGAATATACTTGCAATATTTGTGCAAAAGTAATGGAGATTGAATGTTGACTTCTAGGCAGGATTAAGATGGGAGTATTAAATGCTCCATATTAGGGAAACTAAGATACACATTGGCAGGAACACTGAAACTCTTGTACGAATTTAAAATCTTGGGGCCAGATTATTTTTTCTAATGAAAAGTGTTGACTATTTCATAATGAAAACTGGAAAATATGCTGCCACATTTGTGTTAAGTAATGGGTTTATTTACCTAAAACCCTCACTGGTTGAGGTAAAATATATACCATAGAATAGAATAAAGTATTCTGAATAGTTTAAGATCTTTTAGAAAATGCTGTTTGGGAAACTGATTTCACGTGAACTTATTGAAATTCACTCCCCATTCCACACCCCCACACGCGTGCACACACACACACTCTCTCTCTACCAATAAAATTAATAAATATAAATATAGTACACTTTCAATTACTTTACAATTTGTGATCCAGTACTCTCTGGTCAATTTCTATTTTTTCAATCATACATTCTTCTCATCACTGCCAGTTTCAGATAGACTTTTTTTCTTTATATAACGTAGACACATTTGGTAGCTGTGTTTCTGGAAGTGAGTCTTCATCCCAATGTAAAGTTTCCTTTTTTTATTTTAAAAGTTATTTTTTTTCTAATGCCTTTTGGGTTTTAAGACACTCTCAAAAGCACAATTTCCATGCCCAGGTTATCTCTTTTCTCTTCCTACTAACAATAGTTCAATACTAGATCTGGTTATACAATTCCCCAGCTTTTAAAAATGATTTTAACACATTTTTTCAATAATATCTTCTCATCAGCTTTTACGATTCCTTACCATTTCTTTTTCCTATATCACATTTCTAGGTTTCTAACAATCCCTAGGAGATGTGACTCTTTTTGATTCTGAATTTGAAATTATTCCAATAGAGTCACATACTCCAGAACTTTGTGACAAGGAGATCTAATGTTTGGGGAAAGATTTTTGAATTTGCTTTATACCTAACTTACAGTCCCATATCTATCAGTAAGATAAGCAAAATTCTGAAGTTGAAAATGTATTTTAAATGCAACACAATTTAGCTATAAATATAACTGACTATTTTCCTAGAGTTCTTATAGAGAAAAGTTGTTTTGTTTTTTGTTTTTTGTTTTTTACTTTTTCTTTTTCTTGAGTTATTAAAAGTTATCTTGGTATTGGACTTAGGGCTTAGCAAGGAATATTGTATACAATTTGTGGAAAACTGAGATACTTTAATATAGAATATTTGTCACCATAAAATGGTTTTCTGTATTTGAGGTTTCATCGATTGATTCTTGCAGGTCTTGCTGAGCTAAAAAGTAAATATTGACAAATAGAACATCCCAATTATATTCCCTACTAAAACTAAAGTAGTGAGAACATTCTTACATAGGATACTGCAGTATGTTTTGTTGAGCAAAACCCTTTGAAATATGAAGAAGGAATGCAAAGGGTAAAACAGATGTACTAGATTACTCCAATAAGAAAGAGCAAAGAAATATTAATAGCTTAAAATAGCTCCGCATTTTTGCTGCTGTAGGGGAGAAAAAAAATACTGTTCCCTCCTAGCCCCCCTCTCTTAGGCCCTGTAAATTAGACTGACAAAAGCAAAAACAGATCAACAAGAGAAAACCAAACACCAATGTATTCACCTGTGCATCCTGCTTACACATGGGAGCATTCTGCAATGAGTAACTAAAAGGAGAACTTGGGCTGTAGAGCATCTTAACAAAAGAAAAATAAATATTTAGAGAAGTGATAAAACAAAGGAAAGAACTTGGAGCTTCTAAGGGCAGCAAAGTGTGGAAAGCAACTATATGGGGAGACTAGTGATAGGTAAGACTTAGTGAAGTTTATTATGTAGATTCCTCTGGTGCCATCCCTGGGCTGATAAGGGTCTAGAGTTGTTTCTAGTGATTAACTTTTGTCTCTATAAGCTTTACAGGAACTGGCATTCCATTTTCAAATGTTTTATTGATGCTTTATGGCTATATAGGATTAACTGAGACTGGTCTCTTCCCAGAATGTAGAGTAGAATAGTTTTACGCCCAGGACAGCTAACTGGAACCCATGTACTTCTATATTCTTTGCAGCAGACACTGACCAGAAAAACAACAAAGAAATTGGTACTATTAAAAAATGGTTCCCCTGCCTCTGCTTTTTTGCTACTGATTATCAAGAAACATTGGTAGAAGAGAGGAGGATGCCCTACCAAATATTTTTCCACTATTCTTTGTAGCCATGAAGCTATCTCAGCAAATAGATTAAAGCATGCGGGAAAAAAAGAGCAAATTTAGCTCCCATTCTAAAAACTCCCAAATGCATAATGTAAACATCACTTAAAATTTATACTATCCATACTTTCTGTTATTGTTTACCTATTTAATGCCAAACAAATCATGTCCTACAAGCAATAAAAGTCACTGTATCCTTCTACAGATGCCAAGGAGTAAGTTGAGACAATTCCAAGATATACAGTGCCGAGCAGTGGACCTAGTGCCTAAATGTAAGCAATTCATTTTGGAAAAAAGGCATTATCCACTGTGAGTTATCATCACTGTATTATAGAAATGCCACCTGAGCAATTAAGTGTTTTACTGGGTCTGAGAATAGAAGCACTTTTATCCTTGAATTTTGTGTCCAGATGTCACACAGAGCTGCTTTCCAACATGGTAGCCATTGGTCATGTTGGCTTTTGAGTCCTTGAAATGTGGCTGGTCCAAATTGAGGCATGACATAATTATAATTCACACGCAAGCTTTCAAAGACTTTGTACACAAATTCTGTAAAATATCCCATAATTTTTATATTAATCGAATCTTGAAATTTAAAAAAAACTTGGATATGTTGAGATAAATATATGTGCTATTAAAAATAATTTACCTGTTTCTTTTTAATGTGACAACTAGAAACTTGAAGTTTACATATGTGCTTACAAAGACTCTCTTCTTTGGATAGAACCTTTAATCGAGCTCCTCTGAGTCCTCTACTTGACTCGGTCTGACCTCAGGCTTCCTTTTCTGTCCTTATAGAATATAGTTCAAGCAAGAATCTCGGTAAGTCAATTTAGGGAAAATCTCCCATGCTTGGTATGTAATTACTCTAGATATCTTATCACTCTGCTTTGCCTTCAGCATGGTTCTGTCAAGCCAATTTAGCTAGAAACCCCTTATCCCTGATGCTTCTGAGAAGAGAAAAGATCACCTCGTGGCCATCAAGCAGACCCTCAGAGGCAAGACCCCTTATCTGAAGAATTCAGAAGTAATTAAACTTCCCTGTTATCTAAAGCTACATCTAGTACAGGCTTCTTTCCCAAGAATTTCTAAGTAACTAGAATTTCTATACATCTCTGGAATGCATGCATGCCAAAACTCATTGTGCAACCCTTGCTGATATCAAGGTACCAAAATGTCTAGGAATGTAATAACTGACCATCACTTAGGTGACTAAAATGGTACAAATTACCCTAAAGTTCCTGCTTTAAGGGCCATAAACATGCCTTAAAAAAATGCACCGAGACCTGCTCAGTCTTCTCTTGTTTAAGCGCCCCACTGTACTCTGCTGCAGCTTTCTTTCTAATAAAACTTTTCTTTTCAAACCTATACCACTGTTGGTAAATTATTTTACCATCCATGAGTCAATCACTCTCTGCCCCTGGGGCCCTGACACCTTGCCCAGAAGTTGCCTCTTAGTAATTTTGCATCCGCTGACATTTACCCAGTCTCTTGGTTGTAAATTCTCACTTGTTCTTACTGAAGTTGGAAGTTAAGTCCAATTCATTTTCCCTATTGCAGGATCCCACTGCAGTGGTGCCTACATCTATCATCATGGCTCCTCTTGAATAAAATCGGCCTTACCATCTTTAACAAATGTGTCATGAATATTTTTTTCTTTAGCAGTGTTTTGAATATTTCTATTGAATATTGCTGAGAGAAACTGAGCTATCCTTCTGTAAGATTCTCTTTCTCAAATTGATGTATATAGACATTTATAAACAACTCCTGATCATCATCAAAAGAGTTAGTGAGGTATTGGCAAAATCAAAGTTGGCATAGTTTTTTGCCCCTAAAAAATAATTTATTTTTTGTCTCTAAAGGTTTTAACAAGAATCTCCATAATAACCTAATGTTTGAGTTCATCATTAATTGTCACACAATTTCTCACCTTTCTCTTGGCCTGAATTCAACAGGTTCTTAACTTCTTTAATACGATGCATAGATAATACAAAGGCAATGGAGAGAGCAAACTATGTAGTGATTTCTTGGAAACTGACACAAAAGCCCTAGAGAAAACTGTGAAGGCCTCTCTATTCACCACAGTTTCTCTTTCAACTAGTGTAAACCGCAACTGTATTCTATCTAAATATGGCTCATGTTTTCCTCATTGTAAACCAGGCTTGTGGATCAAATAACTATCAGAAGACCAAGGAGTCAAGAAGACATAGCCACAGAAGATAGAAAGGACCAAGTTTAACCTTCCTGTAAATCCTAAATCCTGCAATGTACACGTCAGACTGAACATAAAAGATTAAAAGGTAACTGCCTCTACTGAAGAAGGGAGAGTCAATGGCCTTTGGAAAGATGCTCAGGAGGGAATGGGGTGGGAGAAGAGTGAGAAAGAGAGACAATATTGATGAGAGGAATGCATAGTACACCGGATCCACTGGTTCAGAGATGTGTTCAGGATGTTGTCTCCATTCTTTCTCCTAACTCTCATATTGACTCATAAGAGGCAGTGACTCACGATAGTAGCTTCGTTCGCTTTGGGAAAAACTCACATATTTATTCAAGAGCCATGAACCATTTAGCTTTCTTGAGTGTGAGTTCTGATTCTTGAGAAGTCAGGAGTTCTCAATAGCTCAGGCTGCTTGAGTCAACAAAGTTCATAAGAAAAAAGAAGAATGTGAACCAGAAAGATTATGTACGGTTGACTGGCTATTTTAATGCTACATATGTGGAAATACTGCTTAAGGATACTTAAGTTTAAGGACAAAAGTGATAAACATATGTAAGAATTGAAGTTTCCAATATTTCGCTTGAAGGATCTAAGTAGCAAGCCATGTAAGTAACAATGGGTCATTGGAAACAAATGTAAATCTGTGGTCCTCTGAGAATTGAGCTTATTTTTCTCTTAAAATTATTTTGCAGGATTATGGATGTCTCGGTAATGCTAGTGGCTATGTGACCAATATAACTTGGCAGATACAACTCTCTTTTTGTCTAGAATAATGTCCTATCAACTTGCCTCTGTAGATTCCGGCTTTTTTTCTATTCCTGGCACCCAGTGCTTGCTGTATTCCCACAACTGAGCCCTGTGTTTATTGAAAAAGAGATGATACAGTTTAACGTAGAAGGTCCCAGAAGCAAGCAAGCAGGAGCAGGTGTGTTTTATCTCAAGCCCAGCAGGCCATCTTCTGCAGCAGGCTCCTCCAGCAGCTTAGCCAGCTGTGCAGTACATATGGAGTAGCGTCCAGAACTATGGCTCAGTACATGTGCCTATATTAGTAACCACAACTACAAGCTGCCACTGTCAGCATCTACTCTTCTTGAAAATGGCTACACTGGAATGAGTTTTATTGCCTCATATCCACCAAAACACTCAAGGTCCCGATTTCTCCCTTTGTACAGGCAGAGCCTTCAGATGTCTAGTCATCAAATGAACTGTTTATTTTGTGATAGCATTTATGGAATAAAAGAATTTATCCACATAGATTTACATTATATCAAATAACTTGCTTAGTTGATTTTCATCTTAATTCAGGTTCTCCAGGGGTAGACTCTGAGACAAAGATCTCTCGCAAGTCGTTTATTTGAAAGGTGAAGAAATCACTTAGTAGGGTTTGGGAAATTAGATAAGGCACATTATTAAGCCAGCTACTCGCTGTGTGTCAGTGAAGCTTAATTCTGCTGGGGACACACTAGGAGCCAATGTGAAGATCATGCCTCTAAATGCCAAGCAAGGGACATGGAGATTGGTGTATTTTTCTTATCAACTCCCTGTAGTATTTGGTTAAGCACTGCTCCCAAGTGGTCCTAATCTCCAGCATAACTGACCCCACCCTTAAGTTGCTGAGCTTGGTGATTAGCCAGAGATAAAGCTCAGGCAAAGGAAAAGAAACCTGTTTCTAGCAATTGGAATTCAAATAAGCCTGTACTAAAGTGGTAAAGACAAAAATAGATGAGTAAGATACCTACAATTTTTCTGACAGTTATTCAGTTGAACTGAATCTTTCAAGAAAGATACTCTCTGTACATTAAAGAATACACTAGACCAGTCTAGTCACTCTGCATTTTTTAAAGCCAAATTGACTAGATGAGGAATTTTGAACAGATTTACCTACACTCCTCCTTTCGTCTCTGCTTCTCTTTGCTTGTCTACAGAGAAAACATATGGCTTAGAGGTGTATTTCTTTACTTTTTACAAAGAGACTTTGCTGCCAAAGCTCTCCAGGTTTCTCTGATATAATTAATTAGCCCTTGGTTTTAGAATCTGATTGGCTAAAAACTAATAGCAAAATTATCTTAATACTTATAGCCAAAGCTATATTTTGTAAAATTTGTCTGATATCTCTCACTTACCCATTTTGCTTTTACCCCTCCTTGATCTCATCCCAAAGATATTCATATTTTGACTGTAGTTATTGACTATAATACTTTTATAAAATTTCTTCCTCATATAATTTCCCATTTTATGGAATTTCGTTGATCTAAAAATACTTTGCATGCAAGGGTTAATGGTTCACAGACTCTTACAGTTATTTCTCCCATATATATTAGAGGATTCACATATACATAATATATATATCATATGTACACATACACCGTTGAAGTATGCCATATAAACATATGCACTATATATATGTATATTATATACATAGTTTAACTATTGACATATACCATGTATATATACACTTGAATAAGAACAGTGATGAGTTAAAAACTGCAGGAGAACTCAGTTATGGGGTCTTTTGTCTATATGTGTATATATATATACACATGCTATACTTCAGTATATATTGAAGAGAAATATATAGTGGAGAAATAACTGTGTAAGCATCTGTGAACCATTAACCCTTGTATGGAAAGTATTTTTGCACTGTAGCATACTGGCATGGTAACATACATTGGGATACAGGAAGTTTCTCTAGCATCTTTCAAATTATATTATTTAAGTGTTCTCTTTCACATGGCAGACATCAAAATATACTTCTTTGATCCATTTTTCTCATACTTGCCTGCACATAACCTTGTGTTTCTACCAGCTGTTTCATGGCATATATTTTATGGCATATATTTTATCTCTTTTTTTTTTTTTTTTTTAGATGGTGTCTCGCTTTGTTGCCCAGGCTGGAGTGCAGTGATGCAATCTCAGCTCACTGCAACCTCTGCCTTCCAGGTTCAAGCAATTCTCTTGCCTCAGCCTCCTGAGTAGCAGGGATTATAGGCGCCAGCCACCACACCCTGCCAATTCTTTTATTTTTAGTAGAAACGGGGTTTCACCATGTTGGCCAGGCTGCTCCCAAACTCTTGACCACAGGTGTTTTGCCTTGGCCTCCCAAAGTGCTGGGATTACAGGTATGAGCCACCACGCCCAGCCTATATCTCATATTTCTAAATAAGATTCTTGCAAAATTAAATTTTGGAAACCTGCTTCCTATCTAAAAATATTTGTTTCCTTCTCAGATTTCTTTTTCAAAATGATTTATGGCTCAATTTTGAAAGCTTCATATTGAGTTAGGTCTGAAATGGGTTGATATGTGTATACTGCTTTGAAATAGATTAAGGAGCGAGAGACTAACAATGGAAATGCCATCGTCTCATTTATTTCACGTTTAGGTCATCAAATTGTTGTCCACACAGACAAGGCAATCACAATATTTTAAACCACACTTTCAAATTTTCCTGAGGCTCTTCCATTGAATCATTGTGGCCATGAGGAGCTGAATTTAAGAAAAATCAAGGAGAGTGATAATGAACAATTCTATGAATGAAACTTTTCTGCATTTCTTTTTTGCTCTGAATTATAACGCACTCTTGGTAGATCCTAAAGTATTGTGTCTATTATGTCTGTTTCAATCTCCATTCCCTGGAGGTTTTCAAGTCTGCGTAAGGTCATCACAAAAACGAAAAGTTGAGTGTTTGAGTCCTTAAGAGTGGGGAAAAGTAAAGCCTGAGGAATCATATCTATGGCCAATGTGGGAAAAGATAACTATTAATCTCAGTAACATGGGAAGTAGTATTTATATTCATAATAGCCTAAAGCACATTCTCAAACATAAAATGCAGCAAACATCAGTAGGTGAGTAACATTCTCCTAAGTTCCTCAAATATCTCATTAATCTATCATTGGAAGAAACAATGATATGCCTTAGGGATGCTCCTGAATATTTAGATTGATTTCTTTAAAAAACACACACACACACAAACGAAACCCTCAAAATGAAATATTTCATCTTTGGAGACAGAAATACAAAAAGTACATGACAGAGCATTTTTCCTGTTCTGCAGGTAAGGAGCTTGGAAATCTCCACTCTGTTCTAACAAGGAGCTAAACAAACTGAAAAAACAACTCTTTTTAGATTTGAAAAGAAGTGACATCACAGGGCAAAACACTGTTCCCAGAATTGAAGTGACAGACAGGCAGATGCATAAAATTACAACCTACCTGTACAGAAACCCTCCATGGAACCAGTGCCAGGGTAAGAAAACTGGAACTGTATTTGACGAATTGCTCTAGGCTCAGTGTAAACAACCATGAGAGTTAAAAACTGCAGAATGACTCAGTCATGGGGGCTGGGGGGCTTTCATCAGTTTTACCTCAAGAAACTTGACTGAGTCCTCACATCAGACATGAAGGGAAAATGCCTTTGTGCTCCCAGGAGGGAGTGGGGAAAGGAATCATTTTTAATTACGCAGAGCACGCTGTTCTTCTTAAACAGGTGTGCCCTCAGGAGGAACTAGTTAACCTGAGTCTAACCTACTGAATCTTATCAGAGTCAAACTTTCTCTAGGAGAAAGGAAATATCTAACTCTAGCCTCTAGCTTTCTATGTGAGTAAAAGCAAGTATCAAACTCCAGCTCAGTCTAGCTATCCTATTCTACCTAAAGAAGGAGAGAAAAACCGCAAAACACATGTAAATATTCACAGTAATGAGGAATAGGCTCACTAAAAGACAGAAGCCTTATCACAGGACGATAGACTAATTTCTCTCCTCCCACACCTTAAAACCACATCACTAAAGACCTATTTAGAGTCACTCATTTTATATAGTACATCCTGTTCAGCTGTCTATCTTATCTATGTCTCTATCTATGTATCTATCTATCTATCATCTATCTAAGAGATACACACACACACATACTCTAAATGGCATAAAAGAAACAAAACAAAACAAACAAACAAAAACACAGTTTGAAAAGACAGACACATGGCAGAGATCTTGAAATTACCAGAACAGGAATTTAAAACAACTGGGATTAATATGCTAAAGGTTCTAACAGATAATGTAGGCAGCATGCAAAAACAGATAGGAAATGTAAGCAGAGAGATGAAAATCCTAAGAAAGTATCAAAAAGAGATGCTAGAGATAAAAAATAATGTAATTAGAAATGAAGAATGTGTTTGGTGAACTTATTAGCAGAATCCACATGGCTGAAGAAAGAAACACTGAGCTTGAGGATAAATCAATTGAAACTACGAAAACTGAAAACCAAAGGAAAAACAAAGACTAAAATAGAATAAAACATGAAACAACTGTGGCACGACTACAAAAGGTGTAACCTACACATAATGAGAATGCCAGAGATATTAAAAATAACAAAAGACATTTTTCTCAAATTCTCTTTTATAATATCTTGCTAGTTTCTAAAGAGTTAAATCAAGTCTTTGCTATTTTACTTAAAAAAGAAAACAGTAATGATATATTAATTCAACTGTATCAGCAGTCACTTTAAACAACAATATTCTAAATGTACCAATTAATAGACAGGGAATGTCAGAATGGATCAAAAAATAATATGCAACTCTAGATTGTCTACAAGAAACCCATTTTAAATATAAAGACACATATAGATTAAAATGAATTGAATGTAGAAATATATACAATGCTAGTACTAATCAAATCAAGAGTAGCTAGCTGTATTATTTTCAGACCAGAGCAGGCCAAAAAAAAAAAAAAAATAGTTATCACAAACAAAGAGGGGCATTACATAAAGATAAAGGGGTCTATTATCCAACAAGAAATAGCAATTCTTGTAACAACATATCATTCTACCAATGCAGCATCAATATTCATGAGGCAAGAACTGATGGAACTGCACAAAGAAATAGATGAATTCACTATTTTAGCTGAAGGTTTCAACACCCCTCTATTAGAAATGAACAGATCCAGCAAGGAGAAAATCAGTAGAGATATAGTTCAACTGCTATGGTTTGAATGTTTGTTCTTCCCTAACCCCCCAAATTCAAATGTTGAAATCTTAATACCCAAGGTGATGATATTTGGAGATGGGCCTTTGGGAGGTGTTTAAGTCATGTAAAGATGTTGAGAGAAGGCACAGTCTATAAACCTAATGGGATTAGTGGCCTTATTAAAAGGACTTTATAAATAGAAACTTTGCTCCTTCCACCTTGCGAGGCCATTGCAAGAATACGTGATCTGTAAGCCAGAAAGTATACACTCACTGAATTTGCCAGAGATGGTTACTTGGAATTTGCAGCCTCCATATCTGTGGGAAATAAATTTCTGTTGCTTGTAAGCCACCCAGTCCATGACATTTTGTTATAGCAGTCTGAAAACACTGAGACATGAGCCCAGCAACACCGTCAATCAACAGGATATATTTGACTACAATATACATACTATTTCATCCAACAAGAGCAGAATATACACTCTTCTCAAGCTTACAGGGAACATTCAATAACATAGACCACACTTGGGGCCATAAAAGAAACCTAACAAATTTAAAATAGTAGAAATCACACAATGTCTGCTCTTAAACCAGAGTGGAATTAAACTAGAAATTAATAGCAGAAAGGCAGAAAATCCCAACATACATGGAGCTTATACAACATACCTCTAAATAACACATGGGTTAAAGAAACATCTCAATTGAAAATTTAATATATCTTAAACTAAATAAAAATGAAAATATAACTTATCAAAATTTTTCAGATACAGTAAAAACTGTATTTAGAGGGAAATTATAGCATTTACCGTATGTATCATAAACAAAAAAATCTAAAATCAATTATCTAAGCTTTAACTTTAGGAAACTAGAAAAAGAAGAACAAATTAAATAATTAAACACAAATTAAGCAGAAGAAAATAAGTAATATAAATTAGAGCAGAAATAAATGAAATTAAAAAAGAAAGTCAATAGAGAAAAATCAACGAATCCACCAACTGCATTCCAGCCTGGGCAACAGAGTGAGACAGGGTCTGTCTCCAAAAACAAACAACAACAACAAAACTACAACAACAAAAACCTCCTGCAACTGGTAAGCTATTATATCAAAGTTGAGAGATGCATGCAAGGAATAATATACAAAAATCCATCAGCACATGGCATTTGAAATTAACAATGCAATACAACTCACATTAGTACCCTAAAAAATGAAATATTTATATATAGTCAAACAAAATACGTACAACATCTGTACAAGAAAAATGAAGAAACTCTAATGAAAAGAATCAAAGGAGAATTATACAAATAAGGACATACTTCATTTTCATTTATAGGAAGACTCAATATTGTCAAGATGTCAGTTCATCCCAACTTGTTCTGTAGATTCACTGCCATACCAATCAAAATCCCAGCAATTTACTTTACTTTACAAAGTACAAAAGACCCAGATTAGCCAATATAATAATGAGGGAGAAGAACCAAGTTGGAGGATTAATACTACCCAAATTCAAGACTTACTATAATGCTACAGTAATCAAAACAGTATGCTTTTAGCAAAATGATATAAAAAAAGCAGAATAAAGGGTCTAGAAATAGACCCATATAAATGTAATCAACTAATCTTTGACAAAGGACCAAAGGCAGTACAATGGAGAAAAGATAGTCATTTCAACAAATCGTACTGGAAGTATCAAATATCCACATATATTAATAATAATAATAATAATAATAATATCTCTACACAGATCTAACATCCTTCATACAAATTGACTCAAAATATCCCACAGACCTAAATGTAAAACACAAAACTATAACATTTCTAGAAGATAACATAGGAGAAAATCTGGATGACTTCATTTGGTGATAACTTTTCAGATATGTCACCAAAACTTGACCCAGGAAAGAAAGAACTGTTCAACTAGACATTATTAAATTTTTTAGAAAATCTGCTCTGTATAAAACTCTGTCAAGTAAAGGAAAAAAATGAGATTTAGACTAGGGGATATATTTTCAAAAGACATGTGATAAAGGACTGTGTCTTAGTCTATTTGTACTACTATAACAAAATACCACAGTTTTAGTAATTTATAAACAACAGAAATTTAGAAATTTATTTCTCACAGTTCAGCGTCTGCTGCATCCTTCAGAAGGGACGAATGCTATGTCTTCATATGGTGGAAGATATGGAAGGGCAAGAGAGGATGAATGCTCTCTGAAGCTTTTATTGTAAGAGTATTAATCCATTTCCAAAGGCCCCAATTCTTAATATAACAAAAATGAGGACTAAGATTCAACATAAATTTCAGAGGTGACACCACTTCAAACCATAGCAGACTGTTATCCAAAACGTATGAAGAACTCTCAGAACTCGACAATAAGAAAACCAACTAACTGAATTAAAAAAAAAAAAGGATATAAAACCTTAATAGACACCAAAGAATATAAAATGATGGCAAATAAGCACATAAAATAATGTTCTATATCATATTTAATCAAAGAAATGCAAACTGAAATAATGCGATACCACTACACATCTAGTGGAATGGCAAAAATTTACAACACTGACAACAACAAATGCTGGTGAGGAAGTGGAGCAACAGATACTCTCATTCATTGCTGACGAAATTGCAAAATGATATAACCACTTTGGAAGATAGTTGGGGGTTTCTTACAAAACATACACTCTATGATACAGCACTCTCACTCCTTGTTATACACCCAAATGAATTGAAAACCTATTTCCACACAAGAACTTGCACATGGATGTTTATAGCAGCTATATTTGTAATGTATTCATAATTATAAAAACATGTAATCAACCAGGATATTCTTCAATAAATAAATGGATAAACTGTGGTACATCCAGGATTATATGGAATATTATTCATCAGTGAAAATAAATAGCTACCAAACCATGAAAAGATGTGGAGAAAACTTTAATGCATATTACTAAGTGAAAAAACTCAATCTCGAAGACATATACTACATGATTCCAAATATATGACATTCTGGAAAGGGCAAAACACTGGAGACAGTAAAAGACTAGAGTTAGACAGAAGGGAGGCATTAAATAGGCAGCACACAGAGAATTAAGGCAGTGAAACTGTTCTATATGATACCATAATGATGGGTACATGTCCTCCTATGTTTGTCCAACTTGTAGAATGTATAACATCAAGAGTGAACCCTAAAGAGTCCTAGCCTTTAGATACCAATGATGTGTCTATGTGGGTTCCTCAGTTTTAACAAATCTATCACTGTGGTGGAGGATGCTGATCAGGCAGTAGACTATGCATATGTGGGGGCAGGGTGCATATGAGTATCTCTGTACCTTTCTCTCAATTGTTCTGTGTACTTAAACAGCACTAAAAAGGTTCTATACCCACAGTCAACATTATATTGAACAGGGAAAAGTTGAAAGCATTTCCCTTGAGAAATGGAACAAGACAAGGATGTCCACTTTCACCACTTCTGTTCAACAGGGTACTGGAAGTTCTAGCCAGAGCAATCAGACAAGAGAAAAAAATAAAGGGCATCCAAATTGGTAAAGAGGAAGTCAGACTGTCACTGTTTGCTGATGATATGACTGTTTAACTAGAAAACCCTAAAGACTCCTCCAGAAAACTCCTAGAACTGATTTAAACAATTCAGCAAAGTTTCAGGAGACAAAATTAATATACACAAATCAGTAGCTCTGCTATACACCAACAGCGCCCAAGCTGAGAATCAAATCCAGAACTCAACCCCTTTCACAATAGTTGCAAAAAATTAAAATACTTAGAAATATACCTAACTAAGAACGTGAAAGACCTCTACAAGGAAAACTACAAAACACTGCTGAAAGAAATCATGGATGACACAAACGGAAACACATCCCATGCTCATGGATGGGTAGAATCAATATCATGAAGATGACTGTCTTAGTCGGTTTTCACACTGCTGATAAAGACATACCAGAGACTGGGAAGAAAGAGGTTTAATTGGACTTACAGTTCCACATGGCTGCAGAGGCCTCAGAATCACAGTGGGAGGCAAAAGGCGCTTCTTACGTGGCAGCAGCAAGAGAAAATGAGGAAGCAGAAGCGGAAACCCCTGATGAACCCATCAGATCTTGTGAGACTTATTCACTATCATGAGAATAGCATGGGAAAGACTGACCATCATGATTTAATTACATCCCTGAGGGTCCTCCAACAACACATGGGAATTCTGGAAGATACAATTCAAGTTGAGATTTGGGTAGGGACACAGCCAAACCGTATCAGTGACCATACTACTAAAAACAATCTACAAATTCAATGCAATTCCCATCAAAATACCACCATCATTCTTCACAGAATTAGAAAAACAATCCTAAAATTCATATGGAACCAAGAAAGAGCCCACAGAGTCAAAGCAAGACTAAGCAATAAGAACAAATTTGGAGGTATAACATTAGCAGACTTCAAACTATACTATAAGGCCATAGCCACCAAAACAGCATTGTACTGGTATAAAATCAGCACATAGATCAATGGAATAGTATAGAGAATACAGAAATAAAGCCAAATACAGCCAACTAATCTTTGACAAAGCAAACAAAAGTGGGTAGAGGACACTCTATTCAACTAATGGTGCTGTGATAATTGGCAAGCCACATGTAGAAGAATAAAACTGGATCCTCATTTCCCAACTTATACAAAAACATGGACTCACGATGGGTCAAAGACTTTAACCTAAAACCTGAAACCATAAAGATTCTAGAAGATAACACTGGAAAAAACCTTCCAGATATTGGCTTAGGCAGAGACTTCATGATCAAGAACTCAAAAGCAAATACAACAAAAAAAAAAAAGAAAAAAGATGAGACTTAAACTAAAGGGTTTCTGGACAGCAAAAGAAATAATCAGCAGAGTTAACAAACAACCCACAGAATGGGAGAAAATCTTCACAATCTGTACATCTGACAAAGGACTAATAACCAGAATCTACAAAGAACTCAAAGAAATCAGCCAAAAAAACCCCACAAAATCCTATCAAAAAATGGGCTAAAGACATGAATAGACAATACTCAAAATAAGATATACAAATGGCCAACAGCATATGGAAAAAAATCTTAACATTGCTAATTTATCAGGGACATGCAAATCAAAACTACAATGCAATACCACCTCAATCCTGCAAGAATGGCCATTTAAAAAAAAAAGTTGGTGTGGATGTGATGATAGGGAACACTTTTATGCTGCTGGTGGGAATGTAAACTAGTACAACCACTGCGGAAAAGAGTGCAGATATTCTTAAGAACTACAAGTGGATCTATTGTTTGCTCCAGCAATCCTAATACTAGGTATCTACCCAAAGGAAAAGAAGTCATTATATGAAAAAGATACTCGCACATGTATGTTTGTAGCAGCACAATTTGCAATGGCAAAAATATGGAACCAGCCCAAATGTCCATCAATCAATGAGTAGATAAAGAAAATGTGGTATATAGAGTCAGGAGAATTGCTTGAATCTGGGAGGCGGAGGTTGCAGAGAGACAAGATTGGGCCACTGCACTCCAGCCTGGGTGACAGAGCAAAACTCCATCTCCCAAAAAAAAAGGGGGCCTGGCGTAGTGGCTCATGCCAATAATCCCAGCACTTTGGGAGGCCGAGGCAGGCAGATCACCTGAGGTCAGGGGTTTGAAACCAGCCCGGTCAATGTGGCGAAACCCTGTCTCTACTAAAAATACAAAATAAGCCAGGCGTGGTGGCACACACCTGTAATCCCAGCTACTTGGGAGGCTGAGGCAGGAGAATTGCTTGAACCCGGGAGGTGGAGGTTGTGGTGAGCCGAGATGGTGTCACTGCACTCCAGCTTGGGCAACAAGAGCAAAACTCCGTCTCAAAACAAAAAAAAATTTATATATATATATGTGTGTGTGTGTGTGTGTATGTATACGTGTGTGTGTATATATATATTTTCCATGGAATACAACTCAGTCATAAAAGGAATGAACTATTGGCATTCACAGCAACCTGAATGGAATTGGAGACTACTAGTCCTAAGTGAAGTAACTCAGGAATGGAAAATCAAACATCAAATATTCTTGTTTATATGTGGGAACTAAGCTATGAGGATGCAAAGGCATAAAAATAATACATTAGACTTTGGGTCCTCAGGAGAAACGGTGGGAGATGGGGAGGGATAAAAGACCACACAATGGGTACAGTGTACACTGCTCGGGTGATGGTGCACCAAAATCTCAGAACTCACCCCTAAAGAACTTATTCATGTAACCAAACACCACCTGTTCCCCAAAACCCTATTGAAATAAAAAATATTTTTTAAAAAAGTTCTATATGTAAAATATAAACATTATGTATCATATATAATACCTGTTATATATATAAATAGATTATACATATCATATATATAATATAAATCTATCATGGTCACCTTACAGAACTTAATCTGAAAATCATATATATCATATATATGAGATATAAGATATATTCCTATTTATATATAAGCTATATCTTATTATATATGCATATACATATACATATTAGACATAATCAGATCAACTTTTGTGAGGTGTTTGTCTTAGTAACAGGGTACTGGAAGTTCTAGCCAGAGCAATCAGACAAGAGAAAAAAATAAAGGGCATCCAAATTGGTAAAGAGGAAGTGTCCATAATTAACACTTGCAAATATGTTCATGTACATACAGTTGTGTAAATCATGATCAGAGGTGACAGTGTTGAAATTTATCTCTGCCCTGTGATCCTGGAAAACGCAAAGGTTAAGAAATCTCTCCAACACTTATGGCTATGGAAACTCATTTGCTGCAAAGAACCACTCTGCCCCATAAGTTACTAATAGATAAGATTCACAGATGTCCCCCTTATTTACCTATGACATGTCTAGACATAGACCCTCCAAATTCCCATTTTTGCCTAATAAATGATTCGTTGAACTGGTTTGTCTCCACTGACTCATCAGAACAAAAGGTTTTGACAGAATGATTGTACAAATGGACAATAAACAGACCACATATAAAATTATAATGTTGTTCCAAAACCTGCATTAACCTAGCTAGGAAAGCAACCCTTAGCTACAACAAATAATCCAAGAAGTCAGCCTGCCATAAATCAGACTTTGAGGAAACCAGATTGCTTTCTCTAGTGAAAAGCAAGAAAATTATACAATAAATTTTGTAACAATTGGCTCAAAATGGCCAGGACCTGATTAAAAACTGACAGCTCCCCACTTACGGTCCCTACTTCCAACTCAGGACCAATGAGAGAAAGTCAAATTTGTGCCCCTAACCAATCACAGAGGATGCCCAACTTCTAGTGAGCCTGCCTGCAGCTTCCCTAAGCTAACATCCTTCAATGAAGGTACACTTGAAGGCTTTCTTTTTTTCACTAGGTATAAAGCTTTCTCATTCTTCTGCCTTCCTTGCACGCTCTAAAATGATAGTGGCTGTTTTCCTCACTATAGCAAGCCTGTAATAGCCTTTGCTTTTCTCATTTGGTTAGTCTGTATTTCCACAATTTGTTATCCAAACTTTGTTAAAATGTTCTGTCCCCCAGGTTCCTGAACTTTCACCCACCTCAGCCTAACCCAGCATGCAAACTCTCCCTAAAAGTCCTTCCAAAAAATAGATTGGCCCAAGTGTAAAACATTCCCTTTTATCCCTCTTCCACACACAGCCTTTTTCTAGCTTTGTTTCTCTATATAAATGAAAAAAACCAAAATTTTTTTTAAATTTTTTGCCTATGGTTTGAGATGCTTGCAGATCTATGATCAGAGAAATAGCATCCTCCCCTATTACAATAGTCCCTTTCTCCCTCTCAATAATACATTCGTGTAAAGTCTTCTTACTAAGTCCAGATTTGTTTTGTTTTCAATTTGATGGAGGATTTGTGAAGAAGTTGCTTATCTAAATGTATATATTATATTTAAATTTTCATTTTAATTTAAATATAATAAAGAAGTTTGTTTATGACACTTGGCGGAACATTGCAAAGTGACTGACCAAGAAAATCAATGATTGTAGAAGCAAAGATTGTAGTCCACAATTCTGCTGAATTACATACTTGAAAAATGAGAAATAGAGATTACAAGGTCAGTCATTTCATTGAACTTGTCTTTGCTTGGTTTTAGGTAACAGGAACTAGGATGATGTACCGTCAATGTATAGGAAAGAGTGAATTATTTTTTCAAAAGGATATTAAGATTAGATATGAGAAAAGCTTTCATGCAGTGATTCTTATGAGTAAATTCATCTATTCATCTAGAGAGAAAAAGCTCAAGATTCAGGGAGAAAAGCTTTTGTTGGGTGTAGTTAGGTAGCCAATTCTTAACATTTTTCTTCAAATCTTTAGAAACCAAAGTATTATGTGCTGCGATTGAATTTCCATGAGAAAGAAAAGAAAAAAGTTTGACTTATCAGCCAGAGATGATCAGCTATTATTTTCTTGATAATCCAAGCAAAAAGGCCCATTGAGCAGGAAAGAGCCGTAAATGAAATATCCCATAGCACTATCAGAAATGCAGCAGAGTTCTACAGAGCCTCATTCAATCACCCTATCATGGTGAGTGACAGTCTTAAAAAGACAATCTACTTATGCCATTAGCTAATCCTTCTTTAAATCTTCCTAATTACAATAATATCATAACATTTATTTAGGGCTTACTATTCGTCAGGCGCTATTCCAAAAGCTTTTTTTGTAGTGTTTTATTTAATTCTCACAAATCCCCTAGAATGTAGGTATTATTATTATCAACCACATTTACTGCTAAGAAAATTGAGACACAAAAGCAAGAACAACCATGCCCAAGATCACACAACTAGTAAATGTTAGAGCTGAGAACTGAGCTTAAAAACCAAAAATAACATCCTAAGACCCCCAAATGACTGGACAGACACCCTCTTTGCCAAGGGGACCCCAAATAAACCTGAAAAACTGAATTCCCCGCCATAATGGGAAGGGAGTTCAGACATGCTTCATTATATTCCCTCATTTTTTGGAATTTCGGCACAACTGACAAACATTGAATTTAAAATAGAGATCATCACAATATAGGAGTTAAAAAGAAATTATTTAGGCAGGTAGTGAGGGTAATGAAGTCCTCAGTAACGTTTTTCTCTAATGAAAAGCAACCCCAAAATCATTTCTTTTCAAGTAAAGAGCAGTCGGCAAAATCAAGCTGCAGACATAGAAAAAACAAGCTGGAAGCCTGCACGGGTAAATGCTGGCAGCTGTGCCAATAGGACAAGGCTACCTTGGGGCTAGGCACGTTCAACATGGCAGCTCCATCTTCCCTTTTCCTGGCTAACCACATGCGCTGTAAGGAGCAGACAACATGGTGCCCATCAAGCACAAAATCCATTCGCATAATAAAAAGATTAGGGTGGGGTGGCCAGCTTCTTAATGCACTATGTAAATATCACACCTAGTCCTACCGATCTTTGGGCTCTATGTAAATCAGACACCGCTTCCTCAAGCTAGTCTATAAAACCCCACGCACTCTGCCACGGACTGGAAGTCCTACTCCGGGGCACCCCTCTCTTTACAGGAAAGAGAGCTATTCTTTTTTCTCTTTCTTTCACCTATTAAACCTCCCCTCTTAACCTCATTTTTGTGTGTCTCCGTCTTCGATTTCCTTGATGAGAGACAACGAACCTTGGGCATTTCCCCAGACAAAGGATGCTCCTTCAATGAGACTGACAGTACAGACTCTTTGTGGCAATGCTATACCAAATTCCAGTGTGATCCTGGTACAGCATCGCATGACAGCAGACCCTGAAGGAAGTCAAAATATTTTATCCCAAAATATATTTCTTTGACATGTTTTGAAATGATCCTGCAAATCTATCTCTTGTGTGAGAAATTTGCACCTGTAGAAAATCCCATTAATACAGCCAGACTTTTATTTTCTAGGTCTTTCCTGGATCTAGGAGAGATGAAATGAGATCCTGAGGTCTTCAAGGTCTGAAAAGACACATTTACCATCTCTTCTTTTTTTTTTTTCTTTTTTATTATACTTTAAGTTCTAGGGTACATGTGCACAACGTGCAGGTTTGTTACGTATGTATACTTGTGCCATGTTGGTGTGCTGCACCCATCAACTCGTCATTTACAACAGGTACAACTCCCAATGCCATCCCTCCCCGCTCCCCATAATAGGCCCTGGTGTGTAATGTTCCCCTTCCAAAGTCCAAGTAATCTCATTGTTCAATTCTCACCTATGAGTGAGAACATGCTCTGGAAGCAGAACATCACACACAGGTGCCTATTATGGGGAGGGGGGAAGGGGAAGGGATAGCATTGGGAGTTGTACCTGATATAAATGACAAGTTGATGGGTGCTGACGAGTTGATGGGTGCAGCACACCAACATGGCACAAGTATACATATGTAACAAACCTGCACATTGTGCACATGTACCCTAGAACTTAAAGCATAATAAAAAAATAATAATAATTTTAAAAAGAAAAAAAAAAAAAGAAAATGTGGCACATATACACCATGGAATACTATGCAGCCATAAAAAAAGATGAGTTCGTGTCCTTTGTAGGGACATGGATGCAGCTGGAAACCATCATTCTCAGCAAACTATCGCAAGAACAGAAAACCAAATTACCATCTATTCTTTCTGAAGCCTGCTACCTGGGGGCTTCACTTACGTAACAAGAACCTTGGTCTTCACAATCTCCCTTATGTTACTTCAGGCACTTTTTCTACTGATTGCAAGTCTTTAAACAAAACTTAACTCTTTCAATCAATTGTCAAGTAGAAAATCTTTGAATCCACCTATGACTTGTAAACACACCATCTCTTCAAGATTTCCCATCTCTTTAGGCTGAACCAATGTATACCTTACATGTATTGATTTATGTTTTTGTCTGTAACTTCTCTTTCCCAAAATGTATAAAATTGAACTGTAAACTGACTGCCTCAGGCACACCTTCTCAAAACCTCTTGAGACTGTTCCCCAGGTCATGGTCTCTCATCCTGGGTCAGAAGACACTTCTTTAAATATTTTACTGTGCTTGTTTTTTCCATTAACCAGCTCATGGATTGACTTACAGACTTACCCACCCAATTATTGTGCTAAACTCCTCAGTTGATAAAAGTGCCCAGAATAGAAATGTTCATTACCATCTCTTCACCTGATATGTGGCATCCAGCCCAAAGCCTGCTTTCTCCATGACATTCCATTTCACATCCTCTATCCCCTCCTAGGAAGTCTTAGGATCTATATATTTATTTGGCACACATGAAATGTTTTTTGTTAAAAAAAATTGTAAACAAGTCTTTATAAGCATAGTAATTTTACAGTTTTACTCTCTTGTTTTTAAGGATCATCTGCTCATTGTAAAAACTTTAAGAATTTAAAATTTATGAAAAAACACAGTTGTGATTCTCTCCAAAACAAAACCTTGTTAAGTTTTTCATCTGTATCCTTCCAGTGGGATAAAAATATGTGTGAGCAAATCAGTGTTTGACCATACTTTTATTACATACAAGAAATTATTCACTATACATTGGTTGTGACCTTTTATTTTCCACGTAAAAATATACCTTAGACATATTTCAACATCTACAAATACTGATTTCCTTAATTCATTTCAATAATTCCAGAGGTTTCTGTTGTATGCAGATAACATCCTTCACATGAACAATGATATAGTAATGAACATTTATATTATTTTTAAACTTTTTTCATTGAAAAAATGCTTCAATAAAGTCTTCACATAAATAACCTGACATTTTTTGACAGTGTATCTGGTGGAAAAATTTCCAGTAAACATTCAAAGGATGCATACTTTTTATAATAGATACTGACAAATTACTCTCCAGTGGCTTAAAAATTTACACCTTATCAACTGTGTGAGTGAATGACAGCTTCTCTGCAAATTCCACACCAGATATTAACTGTTTTTGACAAATGGAAAGATAAGAAGTGTTATATTCTCTATGTTTCTTGTTTGTTTGCATCTTCCTAATGACTGGTTTTTTGGCAAGATTAGTGGCCGAAGTGGGCAATGTAAGGCAATATGTGTGAAATGGAAGATCACATTATATAGTAAGAATGTCCCTACAGGGCAGAGCCAAGAATTGTGGAGGAAAATGGATTGGGACCTATTCGTAAGGAGCAAAATGGAGGCCTAATGGAGAAATATCCCTACTCTCTGGGTAGCTGGATCGAACATTTCCCAGGAGATTTTCAGAATTATTAGGAATAAGTCTTCTATGTACAACTTTGTCCCCTTTCCAAATGGGATTATCTTTGTAGATATCTTATAGTTGTTTTGCCTGGAGTATGAGATAAAGACAACTTGGCTTTTTACTTCACAGGTTTTCAAAAAAAGAGAAGTTGCACATAGTCATGATGCAAAGCATGGAAAATCTGAGTCTTGAGATTATGCAGTTACTGGATGATACTTTTGATGTGTCTTGTTTGAGATGAGGAGTTTGCATGTGAGAGGGAAGTGAATGCTTATGAACAACAGGGAAGGCTTTGGAACATAGGACTATAGTTTACAAATCTTCATTTCCTTCCTGCAGTGGCTTAATGCATCTACACACTTTGCTGTTTTTCATGGCGGTGCTTCCTTGAAGAATATGTGGAGTATACATCATTGTTCCACCGGCTTTTGCATAGTGATAACTTGTTTTGGTCAATGCAATATTAGTAAAGGTAATATAAACAAAGGCTTTAAATATGTCTAAATTTGGTTTAGCATGGCCTCTTGGGTTTTAGCCATCTAAAATAATAGGATTATGCCTAATTATGCCTGAGTAGCTGCAGGTTTCATAGTGAAAAACATGGACCTGACTTAAACCTGAACCATATCTTAAGTAGAGCTATCTCAGAAGACTTGCAGAACTATGACCAATAAATAAATGATTGTTGACAGTATGGGGTTGTTTGTTACAGAGGGTTACATTGACAGAATTCTGACTAATATAAAACTATAAGATTTAAATTTCACATGGGCCATATTATCATTGTTTAAAGAAAGACTTAGAGCATTTAAGTGAACTGACCAAGATGGTATATTAATAAAGAGGTGGTCAGGATATCAACTCACATCAGAACACAAAAGTGGAAAAGTGCTTTTGTCCATTATATATTACTATCTTCCTATTTAGTCACTGAACTCAGAGGAGTGAGGACAGTAACAAGGACATTCATTAAGGAGGTAGGTAACGAGTGACTTAAATTGGAGTAAAATGAGAAAACAAGGGTTAGAACTGAAGACAAAAAAGAATGGAGTCGTATGTAAGAGATGATAAGGAGAAATTCACAATATTTGAAGTTTCTCCAAGATGTTCCTTTTATGGTGCTATGTCAAGTGTGACAAACTATTAAGCACGAAGGTAATAGGTGCTCTTCACTGTGGTAAATAAAGCAAAAATTTCGTGAAAATTTGTCTTCTTTCAGACAACTTATACCCATACATTAAAATCCTTGTAACCAATAGTTAGTGATTTTACTTTGGGGAAATGCATATATAGAAGCAACAGCAAATGTACTGAGTCCTACAATTTACTCCATCCAGCAGACATGCATTTATTTTAAAATTCTTGCTGCTTGTCTTTTATATGTGAAGTACTAAACAATTTTGTTTCTAGTAAAGAGTGATATAATTAAATGGACAATTACAAAAACAATGTATGTATAATAGTGACTGAAATAATTCAACATCGTTTCTTTTTCCTGATGGTAGTGATAAAGGAGGCAGAATTATATACATAAGTATAGCAGAGTATATAAAACTTTCAAAAAATTACTTTAGGGGTTTATCTTCAAAAAACAAGTACTACAAATACATACAAACACAAACACACAAACACACACCTTTAATAATGGAGTAAGTCCTCTTAGATATACTAGATTTTTATTAGCCTCATTGATGGCAAAATGTTCACTTTAGGGTGGGGCACCTGTAATCTCAGCACTTTGGGAGGCCAAGGTGAGTGGACGCTCAAGACCAGGAGCTTGAGACCAGCCTGGCCAACAGGGTAAAACCATGTCTTTACTAAAGTACAAAAATTAGCTGGGCATGGTGGTGCACACTTGTAATCCCAGTTACTCGGGAGACTGAGGCAGGAGAATCTCTTGAACCCGAGAGATGGAGGTTGCAGTGAGCCAAGATCACACCACTGCACTGCAGCCTGGGCAACAGAGTGAGACTGTCTCAAAAAAAAAAAAAAAAAGTGTTTAATAATTGTGTTATTACCAATCAATACTATGGAAGAATAAGCTTTTAGTCCAAGTCTCTGCTAATAAAAGCAATTTGGTTCATACCAGCATGTTTAGATTTTCTATTGCCGAACATTTAGGATGTTAGTTATACATAATACATGTGTATCAGTCAGAGTCCAATCTGAATATATAAAACATACTAGGAATTTGAAGAGGGAAAATTTCACATACAGAATTGTTAACTAGGTAGTTGAAGGTTAAAAGAAAACTCTGAGATGCACAGAAGTAGCAAGTGAATAAATCGGGTGCTACTATTTCTAGAGCTGAGGGAGAGTACAAAATGAAGGGTTGAACTTAGAACATCTCCCTACCTGCCGAGACCAGCTCAGTTGTGGAGACCCTAATCCAGTAGCACTAGAGGAATTAAAGACACATACAGAGAAATACAGATTGTGGAGTGGGAAATCGGGGGGCTGATAGCCTTCAGAGCTGACAGCCACGAACAGTTTTACCCACATATTTATTGACAGCAAGCCAGTGATAAGCATTGTTTCTATAGATTATAGATTAACTAAAACGGGAAACAAAGGGATGGGCTGAAACAAAGAAATGAACTCTGGCTAGTTATCTGCAGCAGGAACATGTCCAATAGCTCATGCTATTGTTTGTGGTTTTGGAATGCCTTAAGCAGTTTTCCTCCCTGGGTGGGCCAGGTGTTCCTTGTCCTCATTCCAGTAAACCCACAACCTTCAGCGTGGGCATCATGGCCATCAAGAACATGTCACAGTGCTGCAGAGATTTTGTTTATGGCCAGTTTTGGGGCCAGTTTATGGCCAGATTTGGGGGCCTGTTCCCAACACCTACCCCCATCTTAAATTCGGACCTCTTTGGAGAAAGTATGGCTGCCACAAGAACAACAGCCTTCAGGTGATGAGGAAGCCAGCCAGAGAGAGCAGGGTGGAGCTCTCACAGAGGTGTGGCCTACTGAGTGGGATATAGTTGCTGCTTGGTGAGAACCATAGCTAGTCTATGAAGGTCCTGAAGTGAGTATTATCAGACCTCTCATGTACTGATCTGCAGACTGTCACATCCTCAAAAACAGCACACTAGAAGTAGGGAACCCTCTCCCCTGTCAGTGTCCCTTTGGCTCTTTCTATTGACAAAGACTAACATTGAGACAGCTGCAAAGGAGAAACGTCTATGGGGTAAAGTTTCAGTATGACTACCTAGGACAAAGAAGGGGTGATTTGGAACTGAGAGGCAACAAATCAATGGGGCCATATGTATGATGTAGATTAGACATGCACCATGGTGCCTTCTTCTACTTCTTTTTTGAATGTTTTCCTTTTTGGGGACTAAGCCAAAGGTAGTTTCTTCTTGTCTTATGGTCACATTTTGAACAATTTAAAAACAAAATGTGGGTGGGCAGAAGAGAAGTCAAAAACCCTGTCAAAAGTTGGCTCAGAGGCAACCCCAGCAGCCTGACCTTGTCATAGCTGCCCTAGAGCAACTTTCGTATAGATAGGTGTCATCACAGTGAGGTGTTAGCCTAATTCATTCAATAACTTTTCATGAAGTTATCAGAAAGATGAGAAGACGTGAATGTATTTTTGAGTCACGTGTTTCTGGAAATACTTACATTTGGATTTAATTATGCACATCTCTATGAAAAAGCAAGACAAATGAAGTGAAATGGAGTATTTGCAGCATTCTTCAGCCTGCTTTCATGGAATAGAGAACATTAATGTTAGATTAACTTCCTGTTTGCCTCATTTTCCTGTGATTAATTGTACAACTCTTCACCCAAACAGTTTGTTATATATCATGCCATGAGAATCAATGCAGATATCCAACCAATCAAGGTAGAAAGCAATCTGTCACAACTTACATTTTTCATTTTTTTCAAATTCAAATCAGCTCAAGTCCTTTTTTCCAAATTAATAAACTTTATTTTATAAAGACGTTTTAGGTTCACAGTAAAATTAAGTGGAAATTACAGAGTTTATACATACCCTCGTTCCCAAACACACACACACAACCTTCCCGACTACGGACATCCTGCACCACAGTGACTTGTCTTTTACCATAGATGAACCTATATTGATGCAACATTATCAGGCAAAGTTGAGAATTTCCATTGGGTTTATGCTTAGTGTTGTACATTTTCTGGAGTTTGACAAATGTATAATGACACGTATCTATCAATGCATTATCATACAAAATAGTTTCACTATCCTAAAAAGTCTCTATGTTTCACTTATTCATCCCCTTGACTCTTGGCAAACACAGATCCTTTTACAGTCTTCCCAGTTTTTTTCTTTCCTAGAAGATCTTACAGTTAGAATGTATATATTAATATTAATAGTTTGTAGAATTTTAAGTTTGGTTTCTCTCTTTTCATGATGTAAATTTGTTTCTTCCATCTCTTTTCATGGCTTGATGTCTTATTTCCTTTTGGTGCCAAGTGACTGGATGCATCACAGTTTATTTATTCTTTATCCTACTAAAAGACATTTTTGTTGCTTCCACGTTTTTGCAATTATGAATAAAGCTGCTACAAACATCTGCTGTATGGGATTTTGGGTAGACTTAAGTTTTCAATCCATTTGGGTAAATATTAAGAAGCATGATTTCCGGATCATATGACAAAAGGAAGTTTAATTCTGTAAAAAACCACTAAACTGTCTTCCAAAGTGGCTGTACCATTTTGCATTCCTGCCAACAATAAATGAGCGTTCCTATTGCTCCACATCCTCACCAGCATTAGCTATTGTCAATGTTCTGGATTCTGGCCATTCCAGTAGGTGCATAGTGGTATCTCACTGTTTTAATTTGCAATTCTCTAATGACATAAGATGTTGAACACATTTTCATATGCTTACTTGTCATCTGTATATTTTCTTTGGTGAAGTGGCTATTCATATTCAAGTATTTTGTCCATTTTAATTTTGTTTTATTTTTTTTATTTTTTTTATTTATTTATTTTTTTTTTGAGACAGAGTCTCCCTCTGTCACTCAGGCCAGAGTGCAGTGGTGCGATCCCAGCTCACTACAACCTCTGCCTCCTAGGTTCAAGCAATTTTCCTGCCTCAGTCTCCTGAGTAGCTGGGACTACCAGTGCATGCCACCACGCCCAGATAGTTTTTTTGTATTTTTAGTACAGACGGGGTTTCACCATGTTGACCAGCGTATTCTTGAACTTCTGACCTTGTGATGCACCCACCTCGGCCTCCCAAAGTGCTGGAATTGCAAGGGTGAGCCACCATGCCGGGCCTACTTCTTATTTTTAAATTTGTTTTTGTAGAGACAGGGTCTCCCTATATTTCCCAGGCTGGTCTCAAAATCCTGGGCTTAAGTGATCCTCCCACCTCGGCTTCCCAAAGTGCTGGTATTATAGGAATGAACCACCACGTCCAGCTCTATTTTGCCTATATTTTTAAAATAATAGTGTTTGTTTTCTTACTTTAAAATTTTATCAATCAATATATCTTGTATAAAATAGATTGTCTCTGGTGTGCTCTACAATAGTATAATTTCCTTCTTATTCCTCCTGCTTTAACAACTGTATAGAATAAAAAAAAATGAATAAAGACAAAACATGTAGTATGTCATGTGAAATGGTCAATCCAAAGCATTTGCTGACATTTGCAGAGGACATACAAGTAAATATTAGGTACAATGACTCTGAATAATAGCAATAATACTATTATTAACAATAATGGCAGCTATTGCTATTTATTGAATTGTTATCTTATGCTAGGCATCATACCAGTGGCTTCTTACACATTAACTCACAAAGTCCTAGTATATAAATACAATTATCCCTACTTTTTATTGAGAATATTAAGATGGGAATTCAGCTACTTTCCTGAGGTCGCACATTTAGAAAGCAGAAGAACTTATATTCTAGTATTTGTTTGTCTTGCCTCAAACACATGTATTTTTCACTCTACTGCCTAGTCAAGGGTTGAATTCTGTTATCTAGATTATAGATAACACATGAGTGAAGAGATTTTAGCAGCCACACTTGTCCCCACTCCTAATTATTCCGAGAACCATTCGAAAGATACACATAATGCCTTTCCTCAAATCAACTCCTAAGCTCCCTGTTATTAACTTCTTGCACCTTAGCTTTTCTCTGTTCATTCCCAAACCTCTATCTTATTTGTCATTATCTGTTTAAGTATTCTGTTTATGCCTTGAGTGTGATGCATATCCTCATATTTCCTTTGGCATCTGTGGCAGAAGCAGTGATATTCCAGCAGCAGCATTCAGCTAAATATTTAATCAGATCAGGTACAAAACCGCTATCCAAAATGTGTGTGTTCTCAGGCTTAGATTGTCATTCTAAACAGGCACAGTTCACTGGACATACTAGATTTAAACTCTAGCCTTTCGTCTTCCCTCATTATGAAGTGAATACCCATGCAATTACTTTTTGTGAATATACAGAACTTTTTGAAGTTGGGAAGCATTCTCTACCATACTCATACTGCACTTCTTTATATCACACATTTCACCTTCCCCACTCACAGATTTCCCCATTTTGATGATACTTATTTAAATCTTTTCCTTCTAATTTTACACTCTATCAATGTATCCCTTAAATGAATGTTTTACTTTTGCTTACTTTCAAACTATACATAAATGGAGTATGCAATTATACTCCTTTAAAACTTACTTTCTTCACTCAATAGTTTGTTTGTGATCCACATTTGTGTTACTCTACATAACCTTGGTTTATTTTGAAAATGTATTTGTATTTATTGATTGATTCTACTATTGATTGGTACTTAAATTGTACTTCATCTATTTTCTGCTATTTATTAACAACAAAGTTATTAATATTCTTGGGTGTATATTCCAGTATAAATGGATGACTTTCTCTAAAGTACAGTCGTTCCATTTCAGCACTATAAAATATTTGGCTGGATAACTTTTGTTGGCATGTGTGGGAGGGTGTTGCTCTGTGCTTTATAGGATGTTTAGTAATATCCCCGGCCTGTACTCACTAGGTGCCAGTAACTCAGCCCCTCTCCGATTTGGGGTTGTCTCCCAATTGTGAAGACAATCAAAAATGTCTTCACACATTCCTATATGTCTTTTGAGGGACAAAATTGCCCCCAGTTGAGAACCACTGTCACAAAAACATGAAAAACCCATGGAGAATTGTCACCTAATGCTTCATCTTAATGTTTTCATCTTCATCCTTGGTTACCTCTGAAGTAGGTATTGGAGAATAAGTCTTCCAGGGAACATGGGACAGGGAGTTGGAGAGGTTTTTGTTATTATTAATTTTGCTGACCAGATAGTTCACAATTCTCACCATGTAGATTTGTGGCCAGTTGTACTTGCTGACCCCTTGAGGTTGAGTGAGGTGTATGACTAGTTATGGCCATGAGTTGTGAAAAAAACAGGTCTTCCCTGGGCTAGAGCATTTAATGGCTGGTGCAAAACACAACCCCCATCTGACTTCTTTTCCTCACCTAGATTAGTGTCCTGCAGCATTCAAAATGGTAGCTGGTTTGTCTGCTTAGGTTGTTAAGAGACTGCTATGAGTCAAATACACACACCAACACCCAACGGTCATATACGATGTGCGAGAACGAAATCTTCACTTTAAACAACCAAGATTACAATGATCACTTTTTATAGAAACTGTTACAGAGCGTGTTGTGAAAACTAGTACCTAGAATTAGGGTGGCATCATAATTTTTAAACAGAAACCTAAAACATATCACTGAAAGCAAGCAGAAAGAAAACTGTTATGGAGAGCTAAAAACATGACAATCCACGTTTTATAGAGGCAAAATATTTGACAATATTTTTGCTTGTGGTGAGTTAAAAAGCAGGTAATATACTTAGTACATATTATGACTTTAGGGTTAGAGGTTAGAAAAAGAATGGCAATAGCATATTCGCTTCTATTTGATTGTGTTTGTTATGGTTCCTCTAAGAAAAAAACAAATCTCGCATTTGCAACTATGAATTCGAGAGAATAGAAAGAGTTCTTGGGAATTTAGGAGCTTAGAGAGCTGGACATAGCAACTTCTCAATCCTAAAGAGTTAAATATAGAATTGAGAAGTGTTCTCAGCAAGAGACGCCAATTAGAGCTCAGTATAATGGCAAACATAACATCTAAGTTATATTCAGACACCCATGGCTAAAATCTCCAAATGGTTTGAAATTTGGAGGAAATCTTAACAGCAGAAAAAAAATTCCCAAGGTTAAGGATATTGCTTTCCTATTACACTGATAAACTTAGAATATCCACACTAAATTAAGAGGAAAGGCATATGTAGAAAAGACCGATGCATATGATAAGGACACATTAAACTATTCAAGATCAAAGGGGTAAGAAGGTAAGTTTTTGAAGCCAGATTTTGAAGAATCTGTCTGCCAAAGACACAATGTACCAGAACTAAAAACGTTTTTGACTGTATGTACAAACATTCTTAGGATCTAAGCCTTTTACAAACAGGAAACATTTCCCCAACTCCCTGTTCCATGTTCCCTGGGGGACTTACTCTCCAATGCCTAGGTCAGATGTGGCCAAGGATTAGCATAAAAACAGAAGTGTGAGAATACAACTCTCCAAAGGCTTCTCGTGTTTCTTTCTGTCTTGCTAGTGGAGGCACTAACTGACATTGTTTTGGACTATCTTAGCAAAGATATTTGTATAGCAAACAGCTTTGGAACATCAAAATAATGTCTCTTCAGGCAAAAGTCAGGAATGTTTTCTGTCCAGTACAATAAATATAATATCTTCCTCGGGATTAGACATTCTTACTGCCCATTATCAAAGACTTGAGTTTTCTAAATTCATGGTTCTGCTTCTGTAATACAACATGCTGTGTGTGCAGGAATCAGCTGTCTCTTTTTGTATCACTCTGTGGGAATGAGGACTCCAGGAACAGGAACAGGAAAATGCTGATATTCTGCCTAGTGCTATTGCTGTGAATAATAAGTTCTTTGTGTCTATCTCAGAATTCTCATGTTTTCTGCCAGCATCTATGAAACTGTGGCAGACTAACTTGTTAGTTTGCAAGTATGGTGCAATCTCAGACCCTTCACAGAAACATACACACACACACACACACACACACACAAACTGAAACAGGAAATTTCTTGAAGAGAAAGGAAATTCAGTCTTAAAAAATTTGTGCTAATCACTAATCTCCGGGTAGGGAGGGAGGTCTTTGAAATATCTGCCCAACAAAATTTTGGAATTGAGACAGACATGAATTTTTTTGTGTTCTCTATTACTCTTTTCTAAATAGCAGTGCTTAGTACTATTACACTTTCCCTAAACCACAATTGTATATTGCAACTGTGGAGAATATACAACTTGTATTTTTAGTTTAACAGGATTCATACCTGTAATTGAAGTTATAACCTATCATATCTCCCCCAGACACAATGGTGCTTAAGTGTGTTGATATAGCCAAATAGAACACTTAAAATGAGTATATTTTGTTAGTGAGAAGGGAAGTATATCAAATATTCGGTGACCAGAAAGAAGACCATGATAGACTTACCAAGTGTCTACATTTATCCCAGTGACCTCATAGGTCCTATTTTGGTACATTGTTCTATTTGTATTCCTTTATAACTCCACTTTGTTGTAATTATTATAGCTTTATTGAAAGTCTTGAAATATAATAAATTCTTCCAATTTGTTCCTCAAATACATCTTGATAGCAAGGTCCTTTTTACTTGTATGTAAGTGTTACAATTCAGATTATCAATTTAAACACATGCACACACACATACAGGCACATGAACACATCGATTGTCAGGATTTTTATTGGGATGATTTTCCATCTATAGACCAATTTTGGAGAACTGCCATGGTTACACTATTGGAATTTGTAGCCTAGAAATATTGTATAATCCTCCATTTATTTAGGCCTTATTTACTGATTCTCAATTATTTTATATGTTTCCATAAAAACATTCTTCATAAAATATATTTTTAAAAATCTTGCTTAAATTTATCTAGATAAAATTAAATCTTGATAAATCTAGATAAATTTAAATCTTGCTTAAATTTATCTAGATATTCTTTGTTTTGATACTATAAGAAATCAGATCATTCCATTTCTGTTTATTTTATGTAGAAACATATTAATATCTTTAATTTATTGATTTTAGTTTCTTCACAAACTTCTTTACTTAAAATAACATTTAACCATAGTAGCTTTTAGATATTTTTTCATACCGTCATATATTAATGACTTGTTATTGTTTTCTAATTTCTTTACTTTCATTTGTTTTTCATGTTTTATTCTACCTGGGCATGACTTAAAACTATTAAGTGGAAAATGTTTTCAGTTGTAATAGTAAGACACATTATATTGTCTATTTTCGCAAAGGGAGTACTGTTAATATGTCACCATTAAGTAAGATAATTGTCATCTTTTTTTTTTTTTTTTTTTTTTTGAGAGGGAGCCTTGCTCTGTCGCCCAGGCTGGAGTACACTGGCACAATCTCAGCTCACTGCAAGCTCTGCCTCCCAGGTTCATGCCATTCTCCTGCCTCAGCCTCCCAAGTAGCTGGGACTACCGGTGCCCGCCACCGGGCCTGGCTAATTTTTTGTATTTTTAGTAAAGACGGGGTTTCACCATGTTAGCCAGGATGGTCTCGAACTCCTGACCTCGTGATCCGCCCACCTCAGCCTCCCAAAGTGCTGGGATTACAGGCGTGAGCCACTGCGCCCGGCCATACAGGTACACGCCACCACGCCTGGCTAATTTTTTTTGTATTTTTAGTAGAGATGGGGTTTCACCATGTTGGCCAGGCTGGTCTCAAACTCCTGACCTCAGGTGATCCACCTACCTCGGCCTCCCAAATTGCTGGGATTACAGGCGTGAGTCACCACGCCCGGTCTCATCTATTTTTATATTGCAAGTTATTACCACCCAATTACAGAAGTAGATGCCTTTGACTTTATATTAACAAAGTATAATGTAGTTAATTAATTAGTTAAAATTGATTAAAATAGCATAGAAATATTTTCAGGGTATAGCTATATTTTGAAAACCACCTTTAGCACAGCTCCCTGACAAACTTTCTCTGATAGAAAGTTCTATACTATGCTGTTTATACTATGGCTATTGAGCCGTAAAATGTGCCTAGTGCAACTAAACCAAGTTACTATTTTATTTAAGTTTAATTAATGTAATTCAAATAGCCATATGTAGCTATTGGTTTCGATCTAATGGATATCACAGACTTAGAGTAATTATCTCAACCAAACAGTGGCTATATGTAGCACAAACTTACAACTAACAGCATCAAGATTTAAGAGAAAAAAAGAGTTAAAAAAAGTCAAGAAACCTTTTTAAAATCTCTTCACTTTTCTCAAACAAATTTCCAAAATTTTAATCATTGCAAAGGCAGAAGGGAGAAATCTATCGTTATCCTCAAAACAGTGAGACATTGTTCACCTCCATGGTACACTGAGAACCCCAGAATTTTTCTCCTCTTAAATGATATTTTTGTGGCCATGCCTGTACGTAGCATAAAATGTTTCTGCTTTGTCACATACTTCATTAGAAAAATTCTTGGCCGGGCGCGGTGGCTCAAGCCTGTAATCTCAGCACTTTGGGAGGCTGAGGCAGGCAGATCATGAGGTCAAGAGATCGAGATCATCCTGGCCAACATGGTGAAACCCCATGTCTACTAAAAATACAAAAATTAGCTGGGCATGGTGGCGGGTGCCTGTAGTCCCTGCTACTTAGGAGGCTGAGGCAGGAGAATTGCTTGAACCCGGGAGGCGGAGGTTGCAGTGAGCTGAGATCACGCCACTGCACTTTAGCCTGGTGATACAGCGAGACTCCGTCTCAAAAAAGAAAAGAAAAAGAAAAGAAGAGAAAAGAAAAGAAAAGAAAAGAAAAGAAAAGAAAAGAAAAGAAAAGAAAAGAAAAGAAAAGAAAAAAATTCCTCCTGCATTTTGGTTGACTAAGGAATCTGATAAGCTCATCTGCTCAAGAGTAGTAACAGTTTCTGTAGTTTAAGAGAATGCTCCTCCAAACCTATTTACATAGCTTGGAACTTCCAGAAATCTTATCTTGTAAAAACAATGAATTTCAAATAGCCTTCTGCCAAGGAAAATGTCTTTATGAAGGGTCAGTCATTCACAATGCTGTAATAAACCATATATCAAGAAAGGCCCCAAGGATTGGAAGAAAACAAAGAATTCGAAGCCAAATTATATGTCCTTGCTAATATCCAACATTCAGTGAGGCTTGCTACTCTCTGACTTCTGTTGAAAAAGAGGGATGTGGCGGAATAACCACAAGATTAAGCCTAGCATGGATATTGATGACCAAATATTCACTCATCTCTGCTTCTCAAGTATGGTTTCTAGTGTGTGTTTTGATTCTCCGTGATGTTTGCACCCCATTAAGTTCTCATTTTGGTCTTCTACTTAACAAGATTAATTTAATGGATCATATCTTACACTTAATAAAACCGTTTTTATTAAAATATGATTTACTATCTGACTTTTTGTCTGCCACTTGCTAGGATGGAAATGGAGCTTTAAGCTGTCCATCAAACAAACTTATGAGAAAAATACTTCAAAGAAATTGTGTGGGCTTTTGGAATTTGGCATTTTGGGCATGAACATAAAGAAACCTCTTAATCCAACCAGGCTTTCTTTGAAAGGTTGTGTAATATAATTTGATGAGATCATTAAATCTCCTTTTAGTTGTCCTCACCACATCTATCCACTTGTAGAATATTAACCTTTTATCTGAGGTGAGAACAGATTTACCAAACATAGTCTACCAAATATAGCCTATCTCTACAGAGATACCAAATATAACCTAACTTCAGGAACAAAAGGACAAAGAAATCCAGATGCTATTTCTATAAAGGTAGTTATTCATTTGTGTAAGTTAATTGGAAATTAAAATGAGAAGCCACGATACTGTCAAGATTTTAACCCACTTTCACAACAGTGTTTCTATTTCTGCAGATGGTACGGTTTTACTGCCTGAGAGATTAGAGAAGACAGAGTATACTGTAATGCCCTTGAAATATTTTGACTACATCTTGAATTTCAGCTATCTTTAATGACTTGATTGGATGATTCTTAAAAAGCACTGATTTTATTCCCTTCATAAATTAAAAGAAAATCACATTAAGTAGAGTGTGAGGCAAGAAGAGAAGGAAGTGGTTTGACTTTTTAAAAGCAGTTTGGAAAGAGAAATGGGTGTCTGCTGACATCGAAGCAGCAGCTAGGACTTCATTCACTACTTCTAATTATACTCCCTATGCCAAAATCAGACAAGCTCAGACATTATAATGAACCTAGATTTAAAACATTAGGGGGGCAAAAACTAGTTGAACTCATAATTAAAGCCAAGACTTGTTGTTTGAAACTAGAAATCTCCCACTATGAATTTTAAAATTTGCAATATAAGCAAACTGAGTTTTATTAATTATTGCAGCAATAGGAAACACTGCACAGATAATTCTGGCAAGGTTTCATTTGAGAGTAAATTAGCAGGTTTTTTATTTGTTTGTTTGCTGTTGATGGTTTGGGCTTAGAGTGCCTAGGACAGAATTACAGAACTAGAATGTGACTTTGAGTTGCTTCAATTATTAAGGTGAGAATCGGTAAAGAGAAGTTCTGAGTAAAGAAGAAAACATTATGCGAGTCACAAAACATTCTGCAATAGCAATCCCATAGTTGATGGATTTATGGTACTGGTTCTCAGTCTTTCCTAACTGATGAGAAGAGCTGTTCAGCCACTAAAGCAGCCATGTTCAGATGTATACCACTGTTGTGATTTCTAGATAACATTATCATCTCAGAAAAAATAGTTTGGGATTGGACCATGGACTTATCTTCCTATTCCTTTTACGGAGTGATGAGTTCGTTTCATTTGAGTTGAGCGATGGATCATTTGACACAAGAGCAGCTGCAGAACGGGACTGAGACTGTAGAGAATACATGCATGAGACTGGCAACACACAGTGACTAGTATCAAAATGACTTGGAGCCTTCCTAAAATACTTAGCGTCATAATCTGAATTACTAAACCCAGGTAAAGAAGAATCCATTTGCATCTGCCTTAGACAGCCAGGTGACTGTCTCCTTAAGTCTAAAGATGGGTTGTTTTACATGGACACTGATAGTTACCCAAGTGTATTATTGGTCAGCTCAGACTTCCATAACAAAATGTCACAGATCGGGTGGCATAAGGAACAAAAATTTCCTTGCAGTTCTGGGGACTAGTTCAAGATTGATATGCTAGCAGGGTTGATTTCTGGTGCAGCCTCTGTGATTTGTAGATGTCTCTCTTAGTGTTATGTCCTCATATGACTTTCCTCTGGGCATGGGTTGAGAGAGAAAAAAAAAATCCCTGATGTCTATTCCTCTTCTTACAAGGACACTAATCTCATCAGATTAGGGCCCCATCATTATGACTTTATTTAACCTTAATCACTTCCTTAAAGACTCTATCCCCATATATAGTCATATTGAGGTTCAGGTACTTGAGCTATTTTCTATGTAAATATAATTTTTTTTGTCTTTGGCCAAGTGACCAACTCTAATGAGGGCAATCAAATCTACCATCTGGGCTATGTTAAGCTCCTTTAGTGAAGATATTCTAAGGGTGAACTGAGATCTATCATAGTAGAACCAGTCTGATAATTTCCCAAATTTCTCTATGCCCACGTAGCTACTTCATAATATTGTCTGTAAGTACTAAAAATTTATCTCTAAAATATCCAATTGGTACAGCATTTTTTGTCTGCAAGTCTAATTAATCTTTAGTTGGAAACTTAACATGTATAACCTTCAGCAAATATTTTTCCATATCATGTGCTTTTTTAAGCTTCTATTCTGTTAATGGTACCTCAGGAATAGCTACATTATTTCAGGTATTTTAATTACTTTTTATTTTTTTGCTGAACCAGACTTTAGAAATAGAAGGACCTCTCTACATGGTATTAATTGATATTGGTCAAATAAATTGAGATTATGCATTCCTAGGACTGTTGAAATTTATCAGTACATTTATGCCTATCCCATAGAGATTCAGATAAATTTTAACAATTGCCTTTAACACAGACCAGGATAGTATCTTCTGCCTACTAGGTCTAATGTCTTTGTTCGGCAGTCCAATTTTTAAGAAAATGTCAATTTGAGGCCTAGTATGTGCCTCTGTTGCTATAATACCAGCAGTTTGAGAGGCTGAGGCAGGTGGACTGCTAGAGCCTGGGAGTTTGAGACAAACCTGGGCAACACAGTGAGACTCTCATTTCTACAAAAAAAAAAAAAAAAAAAAAAAAAAAAAAAACTAAAATTAGCCAAGTGTGGTAGTACATGCCTGTGGTCCTAGCTACCCAGAAGGCTGAAGCAGGATGATCGCCTGAGCCCAGGAGGTCAACACTGCAGTGAGCTGTGATCCCTGCCACTGCATTCAAGCCTAGGTGACAGAGTGAGACCCAGAAAAGAGGAAAAGAAGAGAAGAGAAGAGAAGAGAAGAGAAGAGAAGAGAAGAGAAGAGGAAAAGGAAAAGGAAAAGGAAAAGGAAAAGGAAAAGGAAAAGGAAAAGGAAAAGGAAAAGAAAAAGGAAGGGAAAGGGGAAGGGGAAGGGAAGGGGGGAGTGGAAGGGAGGGGGGAGGGGAAGGGAGGGAGGGAGGGAGGGAGGAAGGTAGGAAAGAAGGAAGGAAGGAAGGAAGGAAGGAGAGAGAGAGAGAAAGAAAGAAAAGAAAGAAAAAGAAAGAAAGAAAGAAAGAAAGAAAGAAAGAAAGAAAGAAAGAAAGAAAGAAAGAAAGAAAGAAAGAAAGAAAGAAAGAAACAGAAAGAAAGAGAAAGAAGGAAAAGCAAGTGGTTATTTTCAGACATAATCAGAGGGAGAAGACAATTGATGGTTAGAAAAAGAAATTTGGGAGAAAAAGAGTAAAATTTTATAGTGTGGTAGCACAAAAAGCAAGAAAGGATACTGTGGGATAAAGAAAACGTTAAAAGAAAGAAGAATTTGGCAAATTAATAAATGAGACAGTCTTTAGAGTGTTATGTTTTTTTTTTTTTTTAATTAGCCATGGCCAAAGACTCCATTGTTATAGGTATTTTGGAATCAGAAGTCTATTTAGCATCTTCATATACCCTTTTAAAAACGCTTAGCACTTAATAAGGATGTTTCCCCTCCAGTTACTTCTAAGATAAACATTTTTACCTCCACTGAAAATTTTCAAAGGGGCCAGTATAATTGCAAATATTATTGATGTAATTGTGACATATGGTAAGATATTTAAATAATTTCTGCTATATTAAGAATACTTATCTGGAACAGGTGTCTAGCCTGGTAGAGACATGACTTAGGCCAAAATTTTTTAAAGCCCCTAAAATTGTACAACTTTCTGTTGAATGTATTCCTTCTGCACTTTACTAGGCCTGACCCCTGACTAGAGGGTTTGATATCTGTAGCCCGCGTTATAACTATCCATGAGTCTGAGAAGACAGATTTTTGGGCAATTTTGCTTCCCAAATCAACTCTTAGGAATACAAAGGCAGAATCAACGGAACTCACATAAGTTTTTTGGATAGTGACCTAGAGCAAAATTTATCCACTAAAAGGCATTAACGTGATAGAAACTGAAACTTGTTAGGACTTACAGATGATTCTAGTTGTAGATTTATTGAGAATATCACTCGATTAATCATTCTAGAGGTGTTTTTTTTTTTTTCCATTTTTAGGAAAACATTTTTGACAAAACAGAACAAGACAAATGTGAGATTAGGTGAAAAATGGAATGTCACCAAGAATTTTTAAACAGATAATTCTAATGAGAAAATGTATTCTGAAAGTTAAACTCTAGTTTTTCAGGGACAAAATAAAACTAATGGTTTAAGAATTTTAATGTATTTGAGACTCATTCTCACCTTGGGTCAGGATCGTCAAGCACAAGAGATTAAATGGCCTCAAGAGATATTCTTAGAAGCTGTCTGTTTAAATGGTCCAAGCCCGTGTCATGAATATTCACTGCTGACTCTCAATGCTTCTCCCAATTATAAAAATCCCCTTTCTCAAGTAAAGTATCCCATTATATTACAATCACTCTGAGTTTAATTTGATTTCTATAGCAATGAAAAGCACCACACAGGTAATTCTGAAATGGTATCATGTTAAGGGAAATGAGTATACATTTTTCTTCCTTATGGGTTCCTCAAAATTTCTTCAAGTATTGCTTGATTTCTTAAGATGAGATTGTTTCCAAGTAAGAAAAGGTTCCAAGAGAAGGTTTTAGGCAAGCCACAGGAATTCTGTGGTGGTAATTGCAGAGCTAATGATCACACTTCTTCCGTCTTACACCACTGGTGAGGATGTTTGCTTTGGAACCCAACACAAACATACTAAATAAATAAGGTATACTGAGAGCTGGCCAAATGAAAAACAGTTACCAAAACTTAAAAGGTGAGAAGTAAATTAATGAAGGGATGAAGCTGGAGAGAAAGAAAGAGAAAATATAAGAGAAGAGGAAAAAAGTAAGGAGAAAAGAAAAATAATGGAAAGAAATGTTTTAAATCCCACTGAAATGATAATCAAGATAAAAACAGTAGCAGAGTATTATTTAAAACATAAGAGAAAAACACAAGAAGTTCAGAAACACTGAGGAATTCAAGCTGCACAGAAATCTAGAGGGGAGACTACTAACTTCTAAACATACATGGCTTTTCTCAACATTCATTGCTTTGAAGAATTCTGCATGCACTCTGACTGTCACCCTTAACTTTTTTTCTTACTAAATCCATAATCAATAGAAAGGTAAAGAAAATTGGAAGAAGGTGGAAAAATTAAAGAAGTATATGTAAAAAATAAAATGGAACTATCCTTAGGAAAAACATATGCCTTGGAGAAAAGGAAGAGGAGGATTAGAATACCTTGGAAAGGGTGGGAGTAGGCTGGTGGCTGTTGTTAGAATTTTTTTTTTTTTCTTTTTTTTTGAGACGGAGTCTCGCTCTGCCGCCCAGGCTGGAGTGCAGTGGCCAGATCTCGGCTCACTGCAAGCTCCACATCCCGGGTTCACGCCATTCTCCTGCCTCAGCCTCCCGAGTATCTGGGACTACAGGCGCCCGCCACCTTGCCCGGCTAGTTTTTTGTATTTTTTAGTAGAGACGGGGTTTCACCGTGTCAGCCAGGATGGTCTCAATCTCCTGACCTCATGATCCACCCGTCTCGGCCTCCCAAAGTGCTGGGATTACAGGCTTGAGCCACCGCGCCCGGCCTGTTGTTAGAATTTAAAGGTTTTGTTTGCTTTTTTATTTATAAATGAGCATATTATCAGATTTTTTTGCATTTTTCCTAAAATGAGTTTATTTGCTTTATAATTAACTTTTTTGAAAATGAAAGTAAACAAACAGAAGTACTTTAAAATCTCTAGGATTATTGGGCTAGGAAAAAAAGGAAACAAAAGACAGGAGAGATATATCTGCTTTGGCCAAAATGTGCTGGGTACTTTGCTTAACTATATATATATATACACACACACACATACTATCTTATTTTTATAAAACTACTAAGTATTTACACATTTTTGTGTACATTACATGCAGAAAAGTGCGTCTTTTTTTTTTCTTTTCTTTTTTTTTTTATTATACTTTAAGATCTAGGGTACATGTGCACAATGTGCAGGTTTGTTACATATGTATACTTGTGCCATGTTGGTGTGCTGCACCCATCAACTCATCAGCACTCATCAACTCATCATTTACATCAGGTATAACTCCCAATGCCATCCCTCCCCCCTCCCCCCTCCCCATAATAGGCCCCAGTGTGTGATGTTCCCCTACCAGAGTCCAAGTGATCTCATTGTTCAATTCCCACCTATGAGTGAGAACATGCGGTGTTTGGTTTTAAGTGTTCACAAAGTGATCATATCTATTTAACTATCACCTGGCTCAAAGAACAAAATATAATCAGCATCCTAGGCCTCATTTCAATTTTCTATCTTTGACTTATAAAAATAAACACATATTAGTTGATTTCACAGATGAGGAACCTGAGATTTAAAGATAATATGGCCAGGCGTGGTGGCTCAAGCCTGTAATCCCAGCACTTTGGGAGGCCGAGGTGGGTGGATCACGAGGTCAGTAGTTCAAGACCACCCTGGCCAACATGAAAAAAAAAAAAAAAACTAAAAATACAAACAATTAGCCAGGCACTGTGACAAGCATCTGTAATCCCAGATACTCAGGAGGCTGAGGCAGGAGAATGGCTTGAACCTGGGAGGCAGAGGTTGCAGTAAGCCAAGATTGCACCACTGTCCTCCAGCCTGGGTGACAGAGTAAGACTCATTCTCAAAAAAAAAAAGAAAAAAAAAAAAGAAAAATGATAATACAAGACCACATCATTATTATGCAAGATATTCAAATAATGATATTCAAATCATATTTTATGTTCTTCTATGATCTGGCCAATGACTACCTTCTGTCCAATTTTATTTGCTCAAAAATCCTTACTGTTTTACAATAAACGTAGGCAAGCTCTTGCCTAGAGTCTTTCTAATTGAGTTTACTTCTACCCAGACTACATTGAGATATTTGTGTGGCTTACTTTTCTCATACAGGTCTTTGAGCAATTGCTGTCTCCTCAGAGACCACTGTTTATAAAACTGTTGCTCTTGGCCTATCTTCTAAAACTGATTTTTCTTTCTTTACATTACTCATCACTTCCTATATTATATTATATACTTTCATGTTTATCTGCTTATTATCTGCTACCTCACTAGAATGTAAAGTGTAGGTAGTTCATCAGTCTTGTTATTGGTCTAGCAATACATAGAATATTGTCTGATGCAGAGCAGGTGGCTCAGTAAGTATTGGTTAATTGAATTATTAAGAAGAACAGTGGCAGTCACAAATCAAATCAAAGTCAAGGCGAGTAAGAGAAAATAATGAGAAATTGCTTATAAAATTTTGTCTCTCTCTAATCAATTAGCTGAATTCAAGAATGGGTCCTAATAGTCACTTTTTTCTTTTTTTCTTGAGACAGAGTTTCACGTTCCACTCTTGTTGCCCAGGCTGGAGTGCAATGGCGTGATCTCGGCTCACCGCAACCTCTGCCTCCCGGGTTCAAGTGATTCTCCCGCCTCAGCCTCCTGAGTAGCTGGGATAACAGGCATGCACCACCACACCCAGCTAATTTTGTATTTGTAGTAGAGATGGGGTTTCTCCATGTTGGTCAGGCTGGTTTCGAATTCCCAACCTCAGGTCATCTGCCCGCCTCGGCCTCCCAAAGTGTTGGGATTACAGGCATAAGCCACCATGCCCAGCGATAGTCATTTTAAAAATTTCAACTTAATATGATATCAAAGCTAAAATGGCAACAAAAATGTATGCATAAGCTACCTCAGAAGGAAGCAAACATAATAGCATTCTTTGTTTGAAAGAATATATGATAAGTACCCACAAAGTTGTTCTTACCATACATTAATATAAAAATGGCAGAAATCAAGAGAAGGGTAAAGGAAGTCTTCTGGAAATAACAAAGTGAAACAAGGAAACTTGTAAGCCTGGAAAGATATAACTTAGGTTAATATTATATGTCACAGTGCTTTGTCCCGTTGGAAAGCAATCATCACATGAAGGGGAAAATTATGAGGAAATACACAACTGCATATACGCTATTTGAAAATATCTAATTTAAGCTTTCACTTCAGTGAGGTAGATTGAGTTCAGAGTCAGCAAAAATCTCTGTCCTCACTGGCCTGTCAAGGCACTGCACCCTGACAGCTATCTAGTTCAAATATCCTCATTGTGGAAGGTCATGACCAGCAGTGGTCATATCACACACAGATGGCAATGGTGAAGGAGGCCAGTGCCTTCAGAAAATCAATGTACTGAGAACAGACAAGAAAACGTGGAGAAGTGAGGAAAGAGACTAACGTTGACTTCTGTATTTCTCTCCTTCTTTAGGTCCTTTTATTTACGTCTGCCCTCAGGGTACATTTTTAGCTCCATTTTGGGGGAAAGTTGACTTGAGGGGTATCACCTGACTTTCCAAGAATGACCAATAATTGAGAAGAAAAGAAAAATTTCCAGTGCCAGTGTCAGATATTATCTTGCACCTTTCCCTGAAGCAACGTCTTTAACCTGGAATTCCAAAAACAAGTGCCTCAACTTGTTTCTGTGTTGGTATTATTAACAGACGATTTTTTTTCAAGTTTTAGATTCACAGAGAAATTGCACAGAACTGCAGATTTCCACTGTGCCCCTCATCCATTATTTTTCCTATTATTAAAATGGGACACTTGAGTGGTACATTTGTAAATAATAACAGACTGATATTTACACATTATAATTAATTAAAATATATAGTTCATTCAGATTTTCTTAATTTTAACCTAATTTCCTTTTTCTGTTCCAGGATCCCATCCAGGATATCACATTGCACTTGGTAATCATGTCGCCTTAGGCTCCTCAGCATTGTGACAGCTTCTCATACTCTGTTACTGATGGCTCTCACAGTTTTGAAGAATACTTGCAAGGTATACTGTAGATGTCCTGCTAATACAGTTTGTGTGACATATTTCTCAGGATTACACTGGAGTGATGTGTTTCAGAAGGGAGGCTACAGAGATAAAGTGTTATTTACATCCTATAATATCAAGAGTACATACTATCAATATGGATTATGAGTACTGATGTTGACCTGGATCATATGGCTGAAGTAGTACTTGCCAGATTTCTCCACTGTAAAGTTACTCTTCTATTTCTTTTCTATGCTGTACTCTGAAATGCACAGGCCACACCTAAGAGATGAGGAGTTATGCTTCCTATCTTCTAGGCTACAGTATGTACATAATTACTTTAAAATATTTCTGCATCAGAGATTTGTTCCTTCACCATTTATAATTCAGTGATTGACACCATTATCCTTTGTCTATATTCAGTAACAATTACTGTATACTTTTTTTTTTTATACAAGTTCTAGGGTACATGTGCACAACGTGCAGGTTTGTTACATATGTATACATGTGCCATGTTGGTGTGCTGCACCCATTAACTCGTCACTTACATTAGTTAAATCTCCTAATGCTATCCCTCCCCCCTCCCCCCTCCCCACAATAGGACCGGGTGTGTGATGCTCCCCTTCCTGTGTCCAAGTGATCTCATTGTTCAATTCCCACCTATGAGTGAGAACATGCGGTATTTGGTTTTCTGTTCTTGCGATAGTTTGCTGAGAATGATGGTTTCCAGCTGCATCCATCTCCCTACAAAGGACACGAACTCATCCTTTTTTATGGCTGCCTAGTATTCCATGGTGTGTATGTGCCACATTTTCTTCATCCAATCTGTCACAGATGGACATTTGGGTTGATTTCAAGTCTTTGCTATTGTGAATAGTGCCGCTATAAACATACGTGTGCATGTGTCTTTGTTGTAGCATGACTTATAATCCTTTGGGTATATGCTCAGTAATGGGATGGCTGGGTTGAATGGTATTTCTACTTCTAGATCCTTGAGGAATCGCCACACTGTTTTCCACAATGGTTGAATTACTTTAAAGTCCCACCACTAGTGTGCAGAAGCTCTTTAGTTTAATTAGATTCCATTTGTCAATTTTGGCTTTTGTTGCCATTGCTTTTGGTGTTTTAGACATGAAGTCCTTGCCTATGCCTATGTCCTGAATGGTAATCCCTAGGTTTTCTTCTAGGGTTTTTATGGTTTTAGGTCTAACGTTTAAGTCTCTAACCCATCTTGAATTAATTTTCGTGTAAGGAGTAAGGAAAGGATCCAGTTTCAGCTTTCTGCTTATGGCTAGCCAATTTTCCCAACACCATTTATTAAATAGGGAATCCTTTCCCCATTTCTTGTTTTTGTCAGGTTTGTCAAAGATCAGATGGTTGTAGATGGGTGGTATTATTTCTGATGGCTCTGTTCTGTTCCATTGATCTATATCTCTGTTTTGGTACCAATACCATGCTGTTTGTTTACTGTAGCCTTGTAGTAGACTTTGAAGTCAGGTAGCGTGATGCCTCCAGCTTTGTTCTTTTGGTTTAGGATTATCTTGGCAATGTGGGCTCTTTTTTGGTTCCAGATGAACTTTAAAGTAGTTTTTTCCAATTCTGTGAAGAAAGTCATTGGTACCTTAATAAGGATGGCATTGAATGTATAAATTACCTTGGGCAGTATGGCCATTTTCACGATATTGATTCTTCCTATCCATGAGCATGGTATGTTCTTCCATTTGTTTGTGTCCTCTTTGATTTCACTGAGCAGTGGTTTGTAGTTCTCCTTGAAGAAGTCCTTTACATCCCTTGTAAGTTGGATTCCAAGGTATTTTATTCTCTTTGAAGCTATTGTAAATGGGAGTTCATTCATGATTTGGCTCTCTGTTTGTCTGTTACTGCTGTATAAGAATGTTTGTGAGTTTTGCACATTGATTTTGTATCCTGAGACTTTGCTGAAGTTTCTTACCAGCTTAAGGATATTTTAGGCTGAGACAATAGTGTTTTCTAAATATACAATCATGTCATCTGCAAAGAGGGACAATTTGACTTCTTCTTTTCCTAACGGATTACCCTTTATTTCTTTCTCTTGCCTGATTGTCCTAGCCAGAACTTCCAACACTATGTTGAATAGGAGTGGTGAGAGAGGGCATCCCTGTCTTGTGCCAGTTTTCAAAGGGAATGCTTCCAGTTTTTGCCCATTCAGTATGATATTGGCTGTGGGTTTGTCATAAATAGCTCTTATCATTTTGAGATACGTTCCATCAATACCGAATTTATTGAGAGTTTTTAGCATGAAGGGCTGTTACTGTATACTTTCAAATTGATTGAAGTTTAACAAGAATAAATAAATATATAGCTGAACTCAAAAAAATAAATAAATAAAAGAGAGAGAGAGAGAAAGCCCAGTTTCCAGAACTAAAAAGATGAAAGAAAAAAAATGTCCTTTAACATATAAAGGAAGTTCCCTTCCATTTCTAGTTTTCTGGATGTTTTTATCATGGAAAGGTGTTGAATTTTGGCAGCTGTCTCTTGTCAATTGAGATGATCGTATTTTGTTCATTTATGTTTTTCCCTCTTTCATTCTATTAATGTAGAGTATTACATTGATGTTCTTATATTGACTAATCCTTGAATCTTGGAATAAATCCCACTAGGTCACGGTGTATAATCCTTTTACTATACTGTTGGCTCCAGGTTGACAGTATTTCATTCAGGGCTTTTGTATCTACATTCATAAAGAATATTGTCCAGTAATTTTCTTGTGATGTCTTATCTGGCTTTAATATCAGGCTAATGTTAGGCTAATAGTAATGAGTTGGAAAATTTTCCTTCCTTTTCTATAATTTTAAGCTTTTCAGAAGGATTGCTGTTCATTTTTTATTAAATGTTTGGAATGATTGATAAAATGTACCAGTGAAGTTATCTGAATTTTTTTTTGTTGAGAGGCTTTTAATTACTAATTCCATCTATTTGCTTATCATAGATCTGTTGTGATTTTCTAATTCCTCTTGGGTGAAGTTAAGTAATTTATATGTCTAAGAATGTGCCCATTTCATTTAGGTTATATAATTTGTTAGCATACAATTTTTATAGTAGTGTCATAATTTTTATAACTTTAAGGTCAATAATATTTCCACTTTCATTTCTGATTTGTGTCTTCTCTCTTTTTTCTTTGTTACCCTAGCTAAAAGTTTGTTAATTTTATTAATCTTTTAAAATAATCAAATTTTGGTTTTATTGATTCTCCCTATTATTTTTCTATATTCTATTTAATTTATCTTTGTTGTATTATTTATTATTTCCTTTCTTCTGCTACCTTTTGGCTTGTTTATGCCTCTTTTTCTAATTCCTCAGAATGTAGAGCTAGGCTATTGCTTTTAGATCTGATTTCTTTTTCAATGCAGGCATTTATAGCTATAAATTTTTTTCTGTGCACTTTCTTAGCTGCATTCCTTAAATTGTGGTATGTTGTGTTATCATTTTTATTCATTTTGAAAAATTGACTTATTTAATATGTGATTACCTCTTTGACCTTTTTTTTTTTTTTGCTTTTCTGTTTAAGAGTTTGTTGTTTAATTTACATGTGTTTGTGAATTTTCTGGTTTTCTTTCCGATATTTATTTGTAATTTCACTTCAATGTGCTCATAAAAGATACTTTGTGAGGATTCCTGGGCAAGATGGCTGAATAGGAACAGCTCCACTCTACAGCTCCCAGCAAGATCAATGCAGAAGGTGGGTGATTTCTGCATTTCCAACTGAGGTACCCCGCTCATCTCATTGGGACTGGTTAGACAGTGGGGGCAGCCCACGGAGGGTGAGCCAGAGTAGGGTGGGGTGTCGCCTCACCCGGGAAGTGCAAGGGGTTGGGGAACTCCCTCCCCTAGCCAAGGGAAGCTGTGAGGGACCATGCCATTCCAGCCCAGATACGACACTTTTCCCACGGTCTTCACAACCTACAGACCAGGAGATTCCCTTGGGTGCCTATACCACCAGGGCCCTGGATTCAAGCACAAAAATGGGCAGCTGTTTGGGCAGACACTGAGCTAGCTGCAGGAGTTTTTTTAAATATCCCAGTGGTACCTAGAACACCAGTGAGACAGAACCTTTCATTCCCTTGGAAAGGGGTCTGAAATCAGGGAGCCAAGTGATCTAGCTCAGCAGATTCCACCCCCGTGGAGCCCTGCAAGCTAAGATCCATTGGCTTGAAATTCTTGCTGTCAGCACATCAGTCTGAAGTCGACCTGCAATGCTCAAGCTTAGTGGAGGGAGGGGGTCCACCATTACCGAGGCTTGAGTAGGTGGTTTTCCCCTCACAGTGCAAACAAAGCTGTCAGAGGTTCAAACTGGGTGGAGCCCACCACTGTAGCCTGGCAAAGGCACTGTAGCCAGACTGCCTCTCTAGATTCCTCCTCCCTGGGCAGGGAGTCTCTGACAGAAAGGCAGTGGACTCAGTCAGGGGCTTATAGAGCAAACTTCCATCTCCCTGGGACAGAGCGCTTGGGGGAAGGGACAGCAGTGGGTGCAGCTTCAGCAGACTTAAACATGCTTGCCTGCCTGCTCTGAAGAGAGCAGCAGATCTCCCAGCACAGCGCCCAAACTCTGCTAATGGACAGACTGCCTCTTCAAGTGGGTCCCTGACCCCAGTGCCTCTTGACTAGGAGATACCTCCCAGCAGGGGTAGACAGACACCTCATACAGGAGAGCTCCAATTGGCATCTGGGAGGTACCCCTCTGGGATGAAGCTTCCAGAGGAAGGAAAAAGCAGTAATATTTCCTGTTCTGCAGCCCCCACTGGTGATACACAGGCAAACATTGCCTGGAGTGGACCTCTAGCAAACTCCAGCATACCTGCAGAGAGGCCTGTTAGAACGAAAACTAACAAACAGAAAGGAATAGCATCAACATCAACAAAAAGGACATCCACACATAAACCACATCCAAAAGTCACCAACATCAAAGAACAAAGGTAGATAAATCCACGAAGATGAGGAAACACCAGTGCAAAAAGGCTAAAAATGCCAAAAACCAGAACACCTCTTCTTCTCCAAAGGATCACAACTCCTCACCAGCAAGGAAACAAAACTGGATGGAGAATGAGTTTGACAAATTGACAGAAGTAGGCTTCGGAAGGTCGGTAATAATAAACTCCTCCAAGCTAAGGGAGTATATTCTAACCCAATGTAAGGAAGCTAAGAGCCATGAAAAAATTGCTAACTAGAATAACCAGTTTAAAGAAGAACATAAATGACCTGATGGAGCTGGAAAACACAGCACGAGAATTTTGTGAAGCATACACAAGTAACAATAGCTGAATCGATCCAGTGGAAGAAAAGATATCAGAGATTGAAGATCAACTTGATGAAATAAAGCATGAAGACAAGATTAGAGGAAAAAAAATGAAAAGGAATGAACAAAGCCTCCAAGAAATTTGGGGCTACGTGAAAAGACCAAACCTATGTTTCATTGGTGTACCTGAAAGTGACGAGGAGAATGGAACCAACTTGGAAAACACTCTTCAGGATATTATCCAGAACTTCTCCAACCTAACAAGACAGGACAACATTCAAATTCAGGAAATACAGAGAATACCAGAAAGATACTCCTTGAGAAGAGCAACCCCAAGAAACATAACCATCAGATTCATGAAGGTTGAAATGAAGAAAAAAATGTTAAGGGGATCCAGAGAAAAAGGTCGGGTTACCCACAAAGGGAAGCCAATCAAACTAACAAAAGATCTCTCTGCAGAAACCTTACAAGACAGAAGAGAGTGGAGTCCAATATTCAACATTCTTAAAAAAGAGAATTTTCAAACCAGAATTTCATACCCAGCCAAACTGAGCTTTATTAGCAAAGGAGAAATAAAATCCTTTACAGACAAGCAAATGCTGAGAGATATTGTCACCATCAGGCCTGCCTTACAAGGGCTGTCAAAGGAAGCACTAAAAATGGAAAGGAAAAACTGGTACCAGCCATTGCAAAAACATACCAAATTGTAAAGGTCATTGACAGTATGAAGAAACTGCCTCAGCTCACGGCCAAAATACCAGCTAGCATCATAATGACAGGATGAAATTCACACATAACAATATTAACCTTAAATGTAACGGAACAATGCCCTAATTAAAAGACACAGACTGGCAAATTAGAGACTCAAGACCCATTGGTGTGCTGTATTCAGGAGATCCATCTCATATGCATAGACATAAGTAGGCTCAAAATAAAGGGATGGAGGAATATTTACCAAGAAAATGGAAAGCAAAAAAAAAAAAAAAAAAAGCAGAGGTTGTAATCCTAGTATCCGATAAAACAGACTTTAAACCAACAAAGATCAAAAAAGACAAAGAAAGGCATCACATAATGGTAAACAGGTCAACATGACAAGAAGCATTAACTATCCCAAATATATATGCACCCAATACAGGAGCACCCAGATTCATAAAGCAAGTTCTTAGAGACCTACAAAGAGACTTAGACTTCCACACAATAATAGTGGAAAACTTTAACACCCCACTGTCAATATTAGATCAACAAGACAGAAAATTAACAAGGATATTCAGGACTTGAACTCAGCTCTGGACCAAGCAGACCTAACAGACATCTACGTAACTCTCCACCCCAAATCGACAGAATATACATTCTTCTCAGCCACACATCGCACTTATTCTAAAATTAATCACATAATTGGAAGTAAAACACTCCTCAGCAAATGCAAAAGAATGGAAATAACAACAAACAGTCTCTCAGATCACAGTGCAATCAAATTAGAACTCAGGATTAAGAAACTCACTCAGAACCATACAACTATATGAAAACTGAACAACCTGCTCCTGATTGACTACTGGGAAAATAGCAAAACGAAGGCAGAGATAAAGATGTTCTTTGAAACCAATGAGAACAAAGACACAACATACCAGAATCTCTGGAACACAGCTAAAGCAGTGTTTAGAGGGAAATTTATAGCACTAAAATCCCCATGGGAGAAAGTGCAAAAGACCTAACATCAATACCCTAACATCACAATTAAAAAAATTAGAGAAGCTAGAGAAAACATTCAAAAACTAGCAGAAGACAAGAAATAACTAAGATCAGAGCACAACTGAAGGAGATAGAGACACAAAAATACCTTCAAAAATTAATGAATCCAGGAGCTGGTTTTTTTTGAAAAGATTAACAAAATAGATAAACTGCTAGCCAGACTAGTAAAGAAGAGAGAAGAATCAAATAGACACAATAAAAAATGATAAAGAGAATATCACCACTGACTCACAGAAATACAAACTACCATCAGAGAATACTATAAACACCTCTACGCAAATAAACTAGAAAATCTAGAAGACATGGATAAATTCCTGGACACATACACCCTCCCGAGACTAAACCAGAAAGAAGTGGAATCCCTGAATAGATCAATAACAAGTTCTGAAATTGAGATAACAATTAATAGCCTACCAACAAAAAAAAAGCCCAGGACCAGAGGGATTCACAGCTGAATTCTACCAGAGGTACAAAAAGGAGCTAGTACCATTCCTTCTGAAATTATTCCAAAGAATAGAAAAAGAGAGAATCCTCCCTAACTCATTTTATGAGGCTAGCATTATCCTGATACCAAAACCTGGCAGTGACATAACAAAAAAAGAAAATTTTAGGCCAATATCCCTGATGAGCATCAATGCAAAAATCCTCACTAAAATACTGGCAACCTGAATCCTGCAGTGCACAAAACCTTATCCACCATGATCAAGTCAGCTTCATCCCTGGGATGCAAGGCTGGTTCAACATATGCAAATCAATAAATGTAATCCATTACATAAACAGAACCAATGATAAAAAACACAGGATTATCTCAATAGAGGCAGAAAAGGCCTTCCAAAAATCCAACACCCCTTCATGCTAAATTCTATCAGTAAACTCAGTATTGAGGAAACATATCTCAAAATAATAAGAGCTATTTATGACAAACCCACAGCCAATATCATACTGAATGGGCAAAAGCTGGAAGCATTCCGTTTGACAAACGGCACAAGACAAGGATGCCCTCACTCACCTCTCCTATTTAACATATAGTATTGGAAGTTCTGGCCAGGGCAATCAGGCAAGAGAAAGTAATAAAGGTATACACACAGGAAGAGAGGAAGTCAAATTGTCTCTGCTTGCAGATAACTTAACTATATATTTAGAAAATACCATCATCTCAGTCCAAAATCTCCTTAAGTTGAGAAGCAACTTCAGCAAAGTCTCAGGATACAAAACCAATGCGCAAAAATCACAAACATTCCTATACACCAATAATAGAAAAACAGAGAGTCAATACATAAGTGAACTCCCATTCACAATTGCTACAAAGAGAACAAAATACCTAGGAATACAACTTACAAGGGATGTGAAGGATCTGTTCAAGGAGACCTACAAACCACTGCTCAAGGAAATAAGAGGGCATAAACAAATGGAAAAACATTCCATGCTTATGGATAGGAAGAATAAATATTGTGAAAATGGCCATGTGGCCCAAAGTAATTTATAGATTCAAAGCTATCCCCATCAAGCTACCACTGACTTTCTTCACAGAGTTAGAAAAACTACTTTAAATTTCATATGGAACAAAAAAAGAGCCCATATAACAAAAAAAATCCCTAAGCAAAAACAATAAAAAATAAAAATAAAAGGCTGGAGGCATCATGCTTTCTGACCTCAAACTATACCACAAGGTTACAGCAACCAAAACAGTATGGTACTGGTACCAAAACATATATAGACCAACGGAACAGAACAGAGGTCTCAGAAAAAACACAAAACATCTGCAACCATCTGATCTTTGACAAACCTGACAAAAGCAATGGAGAAAAGATTCCCTACTTAATAAATGGGTTGGGAAAACCAGCTAGCCATATGCAGAAAACTGAAATTCCTTATACCTTATAGGAAAATTAACTCAAAATGGATTCAAGACTTAAATGTAAGACCTAAAACCACGAAAACCCTAGAAGAAAACCTAGGTAATACCATTCAGGACACAGGCACAGACAAAGATTTCATGAATAAAACACCAAAAGCAATGGCAACAAAAGCCAAAACAGACAAATGGGATCTAATTAAACTAAAGAGCTTCTGTACAGCAAAAGAAACTATCATCAGAGTGAAAAGGCAACCTACAGAATGGGAGAAATTTTTTGCAATCTACCTGTCTGTCAAAGGGCTAATATCCAGAATCTACAAGGAACTTACATAAATTTTCATGAAAATAAAAACAAACAACCTCATCAAAAAGTGGGCAAAGGATATGAACAGACACTTCTCAAAAAAAGATATTTATGCAGCCAACAAACATATGAAAAAAAGCTCATAATCACTGGTCATTAGAGAAATGCAAATCAAAACCACAATGAGATACCGTCTCACACCAGTTAGAATAGCAATCATTAAAAAGTAAGGAAACAGCAGATGCTGGAGAAGAGGTGGAGAAATAGGAATACTTTTACACTGTTGGTGGGGGTGTAAATTAGTTCAACCATTGTGGAAGACAGTGTGGCAATTCCTCAAGGATCTAGAATCAGAAATACCATTTGATCCAGCAATCCCATTACTGGGTATATACCCAAAGGATTACAAATCATGCTACTATAAAAACACATGCACATGTATGTTTATTGCAGCACTATTTACAATAGCAAAGACTTGGAACCAACCTAAATGCTCATCAAAAATAGACTGGATGAAGAAAATGTGGCACATATACACCATGGAATACTATGCAGCCATAAAAAAGGATGAGTTCATGTCCTTTGCAGGAACATGGATGAAGCTGGAAATCATCATTCTCAGCAAACTAACAAAGGAACAGAAAACCCAACACTGCATGTTCTCACTCATAAGTGGGAGTTGAACTATGAGAACACATGGACACAGGGAGGGGAACATCACATACTGGGCTTGTCAGGGGGTGGGGGGCTAGGGGAGTGATAGCATTAGGAAAAATAACTAATGTAGATGATGTGTTGATGGGTGCAGACAACCACCACGGCACGTGCATACTCATGTAACAAACCTGTACAGTGTGCACATGTATCCCAGAACCTAAAATATAATTTAAAAAATTTAAAAAAGAAAGCAAAAAATACACTTTGTATGATTTTAATATTTTTAAATGTATTAAGAATTGTTTTGTGGTCTAAGATATCATCTATAATGAAGAGTGTTCATATGCACTTGAGAAGAGTGCATATTCTGCTGTTGGAAAAGATTTTAAGTTGAAGATTAATGTTTGATACAATTTTGATAAGGAGGGAAAGTGAGGTGGGAAAGGAGTTTTTGCTGCCATATAATAAATAAGAGAGATAATATGAACAAAGATGTGGACACAAGAAATAGGAACATAGATAATGGGACATAAGTAAACTGCTTTGACTAGAAATTGAGACAACAAATAGGTGAGCAAGAGAAAATATACCTGTAAATGAAGGGTAAAGCAGTTTGAGAATTGACTGGAATTGTCATATAGAAATTTAGATAATTTTCTGCACTCAGTACTGAATTGTGAGCAGTAGCAAAAGCAGTATTTTAAGAAAATTACTCTGAACAGTAATTTTCAATAAATTTTACATGAAGGCAAATACACAAGTAAAGGCGATTGCAATATTCCTGAAATGAGAGTATTTCACTACAACAAAATTGTGGTATTTTTGATATCTTATTGCAGAGTTAATGAAAAGTATTAAGAAAAAAATATTGAGAATTTATTTCCAAGCAAGGAAAAATAAGTCTTATGGACTGAGCCCTAGCAGGGTGAGAGGAAAGGAGAAGGCAAATAGAAACTCTAGTTCACTACATTGTAACAGCTGGAGATTAGTAGCTTTGGAAACAAAACAATTCAACTTAACTCATGTGATGCATAAAGTGAACGTGGTAAGGCCAGTTCTGCTTTCCAGTTCCAGGCCACTTCCACTAGAATGTAGACATAGAATAAATCTGAGTCTCTAGAATTTTAGGTACACTGAACTATTCAGAAAGTAGCTAAGTTAGTTGGAATTAAATCTCTCAAGTGTGCTGCTTAAAACACATCATAAAACCATTCTCATTAAAAGATAAATATTCTATGCTATGCTCCAATTAGAAATTAATTATAAATGAATTATTACTTGAGTGTTTCTTTTCTTCTGGATGATTGGCTTATTATAAAATGTATTGCCAAATATTCAAAGAATGCCACTCTTCCCTGATGAGTAACCTGAGTCATTTCTGCCTTCTCTATACCAGATGATCTTGGATAGAGTCTTTCCTTAGAGAGTTTCATGAGCATGGCATTAACCCTGTGATTAAAACCATTAAAAATAATTTGAGCTTTCTTGCTTAATTAATTTTATTATATATTATTATTGTAAATGTCACTACCTTCACTTTAAATAAGTTAAGAAATTAGAGGAAATTATGGATTATATCTTAGACTACAAAATATTTAAAACAAAGCCAGTAAGTGAGAGAGGGAGGAAGGGAAGAAAGGAAAGCAGCAAGGGAGGGAGAGAGGGAGAGATGGAGGGAGAGAGGGAGAGAAGGAGGGAAGGAAAAAAGGAAGGAAGGAAGGAAGGAAGGAAGGAAGGAAGGAAGGAAGGAAGGAAGGAAGGAAGGAAGGAAACAAGCAAGGAAGAATCAGGAGGGAGGGAGGGAAAGAAGGAGGGGAAAAAAGGAAGGAAGAAAGAGAAGTATAAATAATTTTTAACTCTCTTTTGACATAGGGTTGTCTCTTTCCTATTTTTATTGTATGGTTCTTACTTTAAAAAATGACAATTTTTTTGTAAGGATAGAACCCAATGTGGAACCTGAGTATAGGCCAAAATCTATTTCTATTGACATGGAAGTGGTTTTCTTCAGTTTAAAGTTGATTAGAGTTTAAGTAAACAATTTATTTAGGTATCCAGAAAAAACAAACCAAACAAAACAAAACAAAACAAAAAAAAACAAAAAACAAGAAAAACTTTACTAAGCCAAGAAGAGTAGTAGGTACAAGTAAAGAATTATTAGAGAAAAATATGTAATTAATCAGAATGGTTGGGGAAAGAAAGCCAGTTGTCCCGAGGTATTAAACCTCTTTACTTGAATGTTTAAATTTCTTAGGTAGTTTGAACTCAAATGTCTCTATAATCTATTATTTAAGAATGGTGTGTGTGTGTGTGTGTGTGTGTGTGTGTGTGTGTGTGTGTGTGTGAAGTGTAATTTTAGAAAAATGGGACTTTGCCTTATTTAATTTCTATTTTTTCTTTTGAAGATAACAGGGCTAGAACAAAGAACTGCCTATTGTTATATGTCCTTTAGAGCAAAAAGATATTATGCTGCACCTAGATGTCCTATTTCTCTAGTCTTTTAAAATCTGGAATCTTTTTTCAGTCTTTCTCTTTTTCTTGATTTCCAGGAAATAATTTCTCACATTTTCAAAAATTATAGACCAATAATTTTCTAGAATGTTCTTTAATGTGAATTTGTCCAATACCATAGGCTTCATTCTATCTTTCCTCCTTTCCGTATTTGCACCTCACTTCTCCAGCAAATGAGAAACCTGGCTCCATTATCCATTGTTAATCCGATATGTTTAATCGTTGGCTCGATCTCCTTCACTGCAGTCAATCTTTGGAACGTATTTTTACTCTGCTTTGAAGTCTGCCTTGGGTGGGTCCCAGCTGCCACAGCTACCTCGTTCTGACATTCTCCTTGCTTGGGCTTTGGCCACCATCAGGTGCCCTATTTGAGCTACCTAATGTCTTTTTTAAACCTTTCGTAATAAACATTCTTTTTTATTTAAAATAGATTGAAATTTACAACAAATTTTGCATACAGTAGACACAGTCTTCATATACCCCATACCAAGTTTCCTCTATTACTATTACCATACATTAGTATAGAATATTTCTAATAATGAACTAATATTGATATACGATTATGATCTAAAGTTCAGACATTATTTAGATTCCCATAGTCTTCAGTTAATGTCCTTTCTTGTTGTTTTTGTTCTAGAACCCTACCTTGGACACCATCTTATATTTAGTCATCAATCGTGTCTTCATAGGTTCCTCTTGGTTATGATGGTTTCCCAGACGTCTCTTCTTCATAATGTAATATACAGTTTTAAGGAATATTGATCTGATCAGAGACTGGGTTGACTGTTCCTCAGTTGGGATATATCTGATGTATTTCTCCTGATTATACAGGAGTTACAGCTTTTGAGAAGGAAGACCAGAGAAACAAAGTGCCATTATCATATCATATCAAAGGGTACACACACAACCTGCCTTACTACTGTGGATGTGAACTTTGATCACCCATCAGGAATAGAGCTTTCCAGGTTGCTTCACTGTAAATTTACTTTCTTTCCCCATCCATATTATAGTCTTTGGAAATAATTTATTATGTGCATTCCACACTTAAAGAGTAGGGGTTATAATACATCTCCTTGCAGGTAGAATATTTACCTAAATTACCTAATGGCTTTTTGACTGAACAGGAAAGAAGGAACAAAGAAATCAGGAAGGAAAAGCTTTTCTTCAACTATTAACAACTGACAAACGTGCGACCTAGAAACAACATCATTCAGTCTAGTAAAATGCTATATAGAGATGCCTTTATAGTGAAAATCACACTAATTAACATATGAAATGTCCTTTCAGTAATTTCTCAACTACTAAAGGAAATAAGTTACATACTCAGATGTCTAAAATATAAGGTACGGGCCGGGTGCGGTGGCTCACACCTGTAATCCCAGCACTTTGGGAGGCCAAGGTGGGCGTATCACCTGAAGTCAGGAGTTTGAGACCAGCCTGGCCAACATGGTAAAACGCCATCTCTACTAAAAATACAAAAATTAGCTGGGAGTGGTTGTGTGTGCCTGTAAACCCAGCTACTCGGGAGGCTGAGGCAGGAGAATCACTTGAACTCGGAAGGCAGAGATTGCAGTGAGTTTCAATGAGCCAAGATTGTGTCACTGCACTCTAGCCTGGGTGGCAGAGTAAGACTTCATCTCAAAAATAAAATAAAGTATAAAGTAAGACTTGGTAAATAATATAAAAGTGATTCAGATCCAATGTTCTGTGTGTTAACAAGTTTATTTCCCTGGCAAATATGAAAGTTTGTAAGTCATTGCCTAGTGCTACATTATTAAGGAAAAATGATATTAAATTTAGATCTGATATTATCCCTAACTTGTAATCCTTATGCAGTTGGAAAAAAATTCATAGAAAGGGGGTCACTGACCTGGCCAAATACTGATCTTTATTACCAAAAGGAGAGGGTTTTGTTGTTGGTGGTGGTGTTGTTTGTTTATCTGTTTGTTTTTGAGATAGAGTCTTACTCTGTTGCCCAGGCTGGAGTACAATGGTGCAATCTTGACTCACTGAAACCTCCAACTCCCTGGTTCAAGCGATTCTCCTGCCTCAGCCTCTCAAGTAGCTGGGATTATGGGCACCTGCCACCGCACCTAACTAATTTTTTGTATTTAGTAGAGATGGGGTTTCACCATCTTGTTTAGGCTGGTCTTGAACTCCTGACTTCAGGTGATCTGCCCACCTCAGCCTCCCAAAGTTCTGGGATTACAGGCGTGAGAACTTTGTTGCTGATCCACAATGGTGGCAAAGAGAACTATACGTGGAACCATGAGATGCACATAGGGGCTCATTATACATCTCTGAGCAGTATTTCTGATGAAAAAAACAGTGGCTTCTCAATAAAAACAATACTCATCAAGAACCTGAATCATTAGGTACAGAGTATATTGTTAAAATTTTGGATTTTTGCTACTTTAGCAGTTGAGAAACATTAAATATTTAGAGTTCCATTCTAGTATAATGGTAGAGTGGAAACCAGATTTCAAAATATTTAGAGAGAATAGATATCAAAACATTTTGAAAGTGAGTTTAAAGAGTACATTCTAAATATATAATAGGAATGGGAAAAAAGAGTTGAAGGTTTAAACATTTGGCCTCAAGAAGCTGGGTCATGGGAATTACCAGGCATGGGACTTCAATGCTGTTCACTTTCCTCCTGACACCTAATTCAGCTATTCACCTCTCCCGGGTCCCCAAAGAAAATACTGGCAGAGCTTTTCTCCCTCATAGGCTGAACAAATAATTTGAGAATACTGCTAGAGCTCCAAAGGTCAAAGTAACTGCATACCTCCCGCCCCAAAGAATATGCTGGCTTTCTCTGACAAACAAAAGGCAAATTTTAAAAAGAAAAATAGGCAAAAATCAGGAAGTCTTCCTTGTTTTGAGGTGGAACAAGATGGTAAAAATAATAAACTCATGAAAAAATTAACTAATACCCATTAGTTCATACTGATATAAGTAAACAACTGAATAGATGGATGGATGGGTGAGTGGATAGATAGATAGATAGATAGATAGATAGATAGATAGATAGATAGATAGACAGACAGACAGACAGACAGACAGATATAGACAGACAGACAGACAGACACAAATCTGTGCAGATAAATTCCAAATAATTTTGATAGATGCTTTGCCTTTAAGTAGGTGGAACATACCTTCCCATTTATTAAGTGTGGATTGTGCATAGTAACTTGTTTACAAAGAGTACAATATTGTATGTAAAGGGGAAGGGAAGAGTAACTTTACAATGGAGAAACCTGACAAATACCACCTCAGTCAGGTTATCTAGGTTAACATCAATAGCAAGTCATACTGATGTACTCTTGATGTAAAGACAGTGACACTTTTTTACCTCTGATCTTCCTCCCCAAACCCATAAACCCAGTCTAGTCATGGGCAAAAGCATCAGACAGACACAAATTGAGAAGCATTTTCCAAAACAGTCTGGGAGCACTTTTAAAAGTTGTCAAGGTTATCAGACACAAGAAAAGTTTGAGATATTGTAACAATCAAGAGGGGCCTATGGAGACTTAACAACTAGATGGAATGTGATATACTACTGGGTGGAATCAAGGAACAGGAAAGGAACATTAGGTAAAGTCTAAGGGAACCTAAATAAAACATGAATTTTAGTTAATTATGTATAAATACTGTTTCATTTACTGTTTCAATTGTAACATACTAATGTGAGATGTTGATTATACTCTCTATACTTCAGAACTTTTCTGGCCACTTAAAAATATTCTAAAATTTCAGCTTTTAAAAAAAGTATCAGAGAAGAAGCAGCAGATGATATTGAGGAAAAGACAAGTTAGTACGTTACGTTGGTCAGAAAATTGAAAGTACACAAGAAAGAGTGTCTTGAAAGTACACGGTTTGCATGCGGTTCAAAGTGTATATGACATGGAAGAATAAAATAAATGGCAAAGGGCATCAACGTCACAGCAATGGAGTAACTGGACACTGGAAAGATAGCACACAGAGAGTGTAGATCTCTGCAATGTTCATATAATTATGGACAAATAACAGAAAGGAACAGAGAAAAAATGTAGAAGTGGGACTATGACCTAGCCATTCCTAATGAGCATAAGACCCGTTTTCCTTAATGAAAAAGAAATGCTGCTCAAAACTCCACTCACACTGCCTTCTAGTTCTGGTAATAAGTTGTTGATATTTAATAATAGACCTTCATAAGAGCACTCATCAGACCAGTAGAACATAAGTTCTTCAAGGACTGACACTGTATTCTTTGAAATGTAGCATCTAGCATCTATTATTATGTGAGTGTTTATTATTAAATGAATGAATGAATCCTTACACATTTATTACACCTACTTTCTCCTCTTTCTGTACCAATCTTGCCCCAGTGTGTGTAGGTGCTAGATCACTTCATCATTTAGGTCATCATTCAAGTATCTTCTTAGAGAGGTGTTTTCTGATCTCTGCATAAAATACATTGTCTATTACCTACAGCTGTCTCTGTCTCTATCCCTTTAACCTTCTGCATTTTCTCTTTAACACACATCATATCTGACATTTTTCATTTATATATTTCTTTGTTTATTGCCTACTAAGATGCAAGCTCCTTGAGGGCACAGACTGTATGTCTAGTTCACTGCTAAATTCTTAGCATTTAGAAGACCAGTGAGCATACACAAGTCACTCAATAAAAATGTGTTAGATAATTAATGAATCTACAACATTTTAGTAATATTTCCAATTACTTATCAGGATAGTGTACATAGCATTAAATTTGACTTCAGGCAGACTCTGTTACCAAATTAACACTGGACAAAAACCTGGTCGGATGAAGGCTGTCCAGATTCTCTCTCCATCCTCACTTCTTCACATATGAGTAAGAGGACATAGGGCTATATGATTATTGTCCTGAATAAAAGCAGTTACAGTGTTACCATAATTGCAAATTATTTTATATAATTTGTTATATATAATAACAGACATTTTATTTCAACACCTACTGAAATTAAGTCTTGAACAATGTAGGGTCTTCTCTTCCAATTAATTGTAATCAGATCAAAACAAACTCCTATCAGCTCTGTCCACTCCTTTATTCATGAACTCTCTCTTCTTTTACATCTGAATCTATTCATTTAACAATGATATTCATGTCCCTATTATGAACAAGTAATATTCTTTCTGGATTTGTAATGATGCAGAAAGGTACTATTCTGCTTCAAAGAATTAGAATATGGAAACATTTGATTTGTTTTGTTTCACAGAATAACATTCAGAAATATCAAAAATAGACTTGATAATCAAGAATGATAATGTTTGATAGAGTGAAAAATAAACATTTTTCAGAAAGTTAAGGAAGTCAGTAAACTTAAAGATATAAACATTCTCCATATTGTATAAGAGAGACATACTACAATCAACTTCAGTTTTTATGCAATAAAGAAAGACTTACTGTAAGTAAGGAAGTAAATGTCCAGTGTTATTCTATAAATTTGTTTGGATACAACAAGATATAATCAACAAGTGCTAAAATAAAATATTTGACAATAGCTTCATAAAAGTTGCTGCATCTAATCAGAATCTCTAATTATCCCTTGAATTTTTTTCTCTTACTTATCTACACACCCTTCCTTTGTGGGTATCATCTGTGTCACGGCTTTAAATATCTTTTATTTACTGACACCATTCAAATGATTGTGTCTCATTCCCTCAATTCCAGACTCAAATCTTGAACTACTCATCTGACATCTCCACACAGATACAGAATATTCCATCTTCAATATATTGAATATTTCAAACTTAACATGGTCGGAAAGAAACTGCTAATTCCTCTTGCATCCAACATATGTGTAGCTTCTCACTTAGCCCATCTCAGCGAATGACAACCCCTCCTTACATTTGTCCAGACCAAAAACCTTGGAATAACCCTTAATACCCCTCTTTTTGTCACACTTTGTATTCAGTAAGTCAGCACATGCTAGTGGCTCTGTCTACAAAATGTATCCAGAATCAGGCAACTTCCCAATACCTCCACTAGGATGCTTCTGATCCAAGGTGCCATCATTTCACTCCCTTCTGATCCAAGGTGCCATCATTTCACTCCTTTGTCACTTTGGTTGTTTCCTAACTGGTCTTCCTGTCTGTTATCTTGGCATCTTTTAGTCTGTTCTTCTCAATGCAGCAGCCAGAGTTGTCTTGTTAAAATATGTCAGATCGTGTCAGAGCTTTGCTCAATATTCTTCAGTGACTTCTACCTCTCTGACGTCAAAAGACAAATCCTTCAATTAACCAGGACCCAGCTGATCACCTTTCTGATCCCCACTCCCATCACCTTCCTCCAGCCACGCTGACTTTGTTACTTCTTAAACCCATCAACATGTTTTCTTTTCACATCTGTGAATTTGCTGTTCCTTCTCCCTGGAATGATCTTCCCCTCAGATACGTGGTTGGCTATCTCATATCTCCTCCAGATTTTCTACTCAAATGTTATCTTCAGTTAAATTATAATTCCTCCCACCCAAATCTCCTTTCCAACATGGCAGCACATATCACTACGTAGCATATCAAATATTTAGCATATCTATATTTATTACCTGGCTTCTTTTACCAACCTTTGTGAAGGTATAAATTTGTGTCTATTTTGTTCACTAATTACTCCTCAGCATCTAGAACTCTGACATATGATAAATGCTCAAAGTATGTTTTATAAATTGAATTATTATTAAAATGATTAAAAGTTTATTAAAAACAGTTCTAGACAAAACTTTCAAAAAATAAGAGTAAACAAAAAACTTGCAAGTATTGCAACTATCAGGGGCCATTTTTTTCATATAATTGCCTCAATTTTCCACACCAGCTTCCATGAAGATTTGTAAAATATTGATAATTTATTTTTTCTTACTGTTACTGATTTGTAAAGCCCATGGATTGTCTTTGTTGATCTTCAAACCATTAAACTACAAAAACTTGCCAAGGCAAAAAGGAATAAAGTAATACTTCTGTTACGGAACTGAAAACGTTTGAATAAGAGGCTCTTAGACAAAAGAAAAACAATTAGCAGTAGGCATAGTGTGTTCATATCAAGGAGCCTCAGTAAAGAATACAGGCTGTATTACTCTTCTCAGGCTGCCATATCAAGATACCATTAACTGCCGAACTTAAACAACACAAATTTATTTTCTCAAATTTCTGGAGGCTGAATGTCCTAGACCAAGTTGCCATCAGCGTTTATTTTTGGTGAGGTCTCTCTTTCTGGTTTGTAGACAGCCACCTTCTTGCTGTGCCCTCTCACGCCCTTTCCTTTGTGTGCACAGAGAAAGAAAAATATCTAGTCTAGGCCGGGTGCGGTAGCTCATGCCTGTAACCCCAGCATTTTGGGAGGTTGAGGTGGGTGGATCACTTGAGGCCAGGAGTTCGAGACCAGCCTGGCCATCATGGTAAAACCCCGTCTCTACTAAAAATTCAAAAATTAGTTGGGCATGGTGGCATGTGCCTGTAATTCTAGCTACTTGGGAGGCTGAGGAACAGGAATCACTTGAGCCCGGGAGGCGGAGGTGGCAGTGAGCTGAGATCATGCCATTGCACTCCAGCCTGCATGACAAAGGGAAACTCTGTCTCAAAAAGAAAGAAAGAAAAGAAAAATACCTAGTGTAGTTTCCTCTACGTATAAGGGCACCAGTCGTATAGGATTAGGAACCCACCTGTATGACCTCATTTAACCTAACTGGCTTCCTAAAAAGTCCTATCTCCAAATAGCCACATTGGGGGTGAGACTTTAATATCTGACTTTTGGGGGATACAATATCTTCATAATTTGCACATGTCCACTTTTTGTATGAGTCAGGATGTTTCAAGTTGCAAGAAATAGAAACACTTTACCTCAGTAAATGGAGATTTATCATAAGATATCTTTCAGGACGTAGGGTTCCACTATTGCTTCTCTGTCTTCTGGTGATGGCCTCTGTGTCTCATATTCAAAAGTCAGGAACAGGGCTAAGATTGGCTTCATGAGTCACAACAGAGATGTGCCCTGTTACCGCGGGCCTGTTGTGCAGAGCTATTTTACAAGACCATTTTTTGGTATGAATTATTCACCTGTAAATGTCCACCTTTCTGCCTTGCACTGTTCTCTGGACAAAGGGCTATGATAATTTTATGGGGATTATGCACTAAAATATTATCCCAAATGAGAAGATTTCCTTTCTTGATTATCCTTCCAAACAATTTCTACAGCAAGCAAATTCTAGCTGATTCCTTTCCAGGTCAGCTATGAATATAATTGATCTACTATAGTTATATCTAGTTATTAAAAGGGATCAAAAGTCTCTTAGTCACAGGACAACGATCACATACCTTCTAACACTGAACAGGCACCACTGAGTCCACTGCGAGCCTGCAATGCTTAGCACATATTCTATTTGCACCTCTAAATTTTCAATCACCCTAGAGAGCAATGATGCTTGGCCCTAGGACTGTGCTGGAAAGTAAATGTAAGCACATTTACTTACATATTTTTACTGACTCGAGTCAGTAAAAATAATCCTATAGGCAAACAAGTATTGTCCTCTAGTCTCTCCTTCTCTTTTATGACAACCAAATAGGCCAATTGTTTCGTAAAATGGTGGAGGCACAAGGTGATAGAACATAGCATAAGCAAGAAAAAGTTTCCCTTGCCAGCCATCAGTGCCATGCATAGTCTTGTTTATAAAACCTCTGATATACTGGTATTGTTTGTAATGACAGCATAGCCTTTCTGTCTGGGTTAATTATTAATAAGAAGCAGAAGGAAAAAGGAGGAGGAGGAGGAGAAGAGGAGGTGAAGAAGATAAGGAAGAAGGAGAAGGAGGACAAAGGAGGACAAACTACAGAAACAAACAAAAGAAAAAAGCTTCAAATGTATGCCCTTAGCTTAATTGTTAGGCTTAGTAATTGAGAATAATGGTGAAAAAACTAATACAAAACCCTGAAAAGGCAGTGATCCAAGTAATAAAATGGCAAAATATTAGGTCATACTGTCGCCTGTGGAAAATTGGAAGGCAAGTCATAGATTAATGAACCTTTAGCTATGGACAAATAGCTTTGCAAAGAACATTAGTAGTGGGCTTTATTTGTTTTCAGCTGCATCAGGGAGGCACTGCAGGAAAGAGCTGAACTCACAGAAGGATTGTCAATTTTCTGACCAGAAATGAAAGGGACTAGAGAAATCTCGGAAATTAGTGAAGTTGCACTATCAGAAATGCCACTTTTTTTTTTTTAAATTTTACTTTAAGTTCTGGGATACATGTGCAGAACGTGCAACTTTGTTACATAGGTATACATGTGCCATGGTGGTTTGCTGCACCCATCAACCCGTCATCTATGTTTTAAGCCCTGCATGCGTTAGGTATTTGTCCCAATGGTAACTTTCAATGACAAAGAGGTAGAAACTAGAATGAGAGTGACTTTGAGTAACAAATATTTAGCAAAATCTTCCAATTAATTAAATTGCCTCAAAGCAAAGTTCATACTAAGGAGTGACATCCAGTAAATTTTTTCAGTTTAAAAAATTATTAGAGGAAAAGTTGATGATAGTGATGTGGCTCTTTTAACTCTTCTGGTTATATAATCTCAAGGTGCCTACCATTAATTCCACTAAGTGAGTGAAAAAGGCAAGGGGAGGGAGAAGAAGGAGAAGGTGGAAAATGAAGAGCCAAACATTATATTCATCATGAGAAATATAACTGTAACGAAATAGTAGGTTGGCCAGGTGCAGTAGCTCATGCCTGTAATCCCAGCCCTTTGGAAGACCAAGGTGGGCAGATCGCTTGAATTCAGGAGTTCAAGACCAGCCTGGGCCACATGTGAAACCCCAGCTCTACAAAATATACAAACATTAGCTGGGTGTGGTGGCACACACCTGTAGTACCAGCTACTCGGGAGGCTGAGGCTGGGGAATGGCTTGAGCCCGGAAAGTTGAGGCTTCAGTGAGCCACGATCCAGCCTAGGTGACAGAGGGAGACCCTGTCTAAAACAGGAACAACAACAACAACAAAACCTGTAGGCATAGTTACTGGTACATGATGCGGATACAATAGAATACAAACAAATCACAGTAACCAGGCTTTAGAGTCTGGATTAAAAGACACTGTAACTAAGCAAGCATTGAGGCCCCAGGTTTTTATGGCAAAGAGAAAGCTACACAACATGTAAGAAGAGTTTATTTCCCAAAGTCAATGTCAGTTACGATAAAGAGAGAAAATAGAGAAAGAAGAATTTCAGAAAGGAAAAAACTGTAGATAGTGAAGTCACTCTCAGGGTGAGGGTCTGATGAGCGGTTTCCCTCTCCAGGGTGGGCGCAGACATGACATCTGCCCAGTGTGCTTTCAGAATCTGTATGTACTTTTTTCCTCTCTAGTTAGATATATTCATTGTAGCTACCTCAATCCTATTACTGTTACACATTAGATTTGGTGGGATGACTTCCTTTTTATTTTTTAGGCTAATTCACCTTGAGACCAAGAGAAAACAATGGTAATGACAATGTAGGGACTCTCCATCCCTCACCTACGTATTCCAAACTTAGAGCAAGATAAGCAAAAACATCTGGGCTCTATCCCTTGAGGAAGGGTTGAATGTGTTCTATGAAAAGACAGTCAGGGGAGAGTTGGTGAACAGAATGGCAATAAAACAGAAAACAGAAACAATGATGTTCCCCTTTTATTTCATTTGGTATTTTTCTGCCACCTTGCAATTTGGCAAAGCCATGTGATAGTTTCCACCCAACAGGCTGTCAGGAAACATGACTTGAGCTAGCTACTAATTGAATTAATAAAAGTCCCTACATGGTTTTTATTTCTTAGTACAGCCTGAGTGAACAATACACCATTGCTATATTTAAGGCCTTCGGGATTTTGTGGTTAATCTTTTGTAGTTTTTCTCTCTTATTAGCATTTATTGGCTTAGACAGGACTATCGGAAAAGTGGTATTTTTTTGAGACGGAGTCTTGCCAGGCTGGAGTGCAGTGGCACGATCTCGGCTCACTACAACCTCTGCCTCCCTGGTTCAAGCGATTCTCCTGCTTCAGTCTCCTAAGTAGCTGGGACTACAGTTAAGCACCACCACGCCCAGCTAATCTGTGTATTTTTAGTAGAGACAAGGTTTCACCATGTTGGCCAGGATAGTCTCGATCCCCTGACCTCGTGATCTGCCTGCCTCAGCCTCTCAAAGTGCTGGGATTACAGGCATGAGCCACCGCGCCTGGCCCGATATTTTAACTTCTAACAGCTTCTCCTATATGCATGGCAGTGCACATTTTGTTTTGTATTGTTTTTGCATCCTGCCTGGGACTTTAAGGCAGGTGTGAATCAACCAGATGCATGTGATAGGTACAATTCCACTCTTTCCTCCCATAGCTGGTAGTCTATTAATTCTCCAGTGTTGAGAAGTGTGGGTCACCACTGGGACTAATTTGCATTAGTTAACCCAAGAAGATATTAAAGCTATAGAGAGCTGTTCACATTAACACACTGAACAGTCTGTCATTTCCCCATGCATTTCCACCAAGCAAGCAACCAATCATCTCAATGTAATATTTACCTATTTGCTAAGCTTTTACATCAGGAATCGTTAATTCCTAATCGTTATATTTACCTAATTGTTTAATGGCTTGCTTTAAAAGTTTATATACAATTCTTGCTAAATTTTTTTGTTAATCTGATTTATTGACATTGTTCCCAGACTCATAGGGCATTCTGATTTGCTCTAGTTGTAGTGATATATTAAGAGCTGATGGGATTCTCCAACTTCTCATACACTTTCAATTCTTCCTGAGGAATCTCATTCAAATTTCGAAGTGCCTGACCCTCACTATTAGAGATCTTGACCATGACCTTGACCAGGAAATTTTATCACCTTTAGACTTCAGTGTTTTGGGTTGTTTTAATTGTGCTGTGCATGTCTTAAGTGTTAGTTTAAAGCTAGCTTACAGCACCAGTTACAAGAAAATATAAAATAATTTTATATAACACAAGTATTTTTCTTCCTTTTTTGTAGTTTTCCTTATGTAGTAATTTAGTGGTGTGAGAAGCAAACTTTTATTTCTACTGTGCCTACATTACTTAACACATTGAAAGAATTCCAAAACTGTAGTCAAAACTTTGCTTTGGCAGGGACATCTTTTATGTAAGAGATCATCAGCGTCACAGACAAATCGTGGGCTACCACTTGCTCTCCCCTCCACATTTGCACCATTGCTATTTCCACAACCTCCAACCTTTTCTAAAGATCCGTTACTCGAAAACCACCTGAAATAGCTACTTTTGATGATTTTTTTTCAAGCTACAAAGAACACGGACTTGTTTTGGTTGCCTCCGTTAAAGATGGTTTAAGAAACACAGAAGACAAAGAGCAAACACTTTCAAAAGTTGTGTAACAAAGGTTCTTAAATTAGAGACTCTCGGTTTACAAGACTATCCTAGCAGTTCTCTTTCCCAAGGATGTAATGGCTAAACTATGTTTCTGTCTCCCTTTTAATGTCACACATACTGATACAATACATGCACACCACATACACACACATATACACACAAGCATACACACATCATTCTCCCACTCAATATTCTTATTTCATTGCCTTTCCAGTGGACTTGCTTGGATTCTGTTGTCAATATTCCTGACTCCCTTTCACAGTAAAACTCCCTAAGCAGTCCTAATTGTTTTAGTGTAATGTGTCATTATCAAATATAGAGTAGTTTTACTGAGCAGAACCTTTGTTTAAGAGATCTCTTGGTCGGGCGCGGTGACTCAGTTCTGTAATGCCAGCAGTTTGGGAGGCTGAGGTGGATGGATCACAAGGTCATGAGATGGAGACCAGCCTGGCCATCATAGCGATGATGGCCAACCATCTCTACTAAAAATACAAAAATTAGCCAGGCGTGATGGTGTGCGCCTGTAGCCCCAACTACTTGAGAAGCTGAGGCAGGATAATCTCTTGAACCTGGGGAGGTGGAGGTTGAAGTGAGCCAAGGTTGCACCACTGCACTCCAGCCTGGGCAGCTGAATGACGCTCTGTCTCATTCACACACAAAAAAATCTTATTCCTGGCCCAACTGTCAAAATAGCTGATTTGGAAATAGTAACACATGATGTAAAACATATGACAATGCAAAATGAAACACCTGAACCTGCTTTTCTTAGGTAGCCTACCAGGAGGGTAAATGTGGAAGAAGGAAGGCTTTCCTAGAGTGGTTTAAAGTGAAGGTGGTGAAAAGATATTATGGTGTAGATATATTTTGAGATCTTGCTGATGAATAAGATATATAAGGTGAAGAGAAATAATTACTGATGAATGGCAGATTTTTGACCTGAGCAACTGGTGATTTTCAGTTCAATTTATTACAAGGGAGATGATGGGAGTAGAAAAAAGATTAGAGGAACAGCATCAAATTTTGCTTTGAACATGTTGAGTATGAAAGTCCCCCATCAGATATCTCAGTGGACATGTTAAGTCAGTAGTTGACTATATGCATTTAACTATAATGAGAGAGTTTGGGAATGAAGAGATAAATTTAGGGGTTACCAGCATCCATTTAGAGGCTGTGAAATGGAATTTATGACTGTTAAGATTGGAGGAAACAGGTTTATGTTACCATATATAGAAATATATGGTAAAATTGTAGATGATAAAATAATAGCAAGAGCAATAAAGTGCTACCTTCCCTTTATAAAACACTTTATAATTTTTCAATGGGTGGTCATAGCAATATTTCATTCTTATAAGAACCATGTTATAAAAAGGTGAGTTATTACTATCTGTTAATATGAAGAGACTGAAATACTGACTGTTAGAGTTTCTTGTAGTAGTTACACATGTAGACCTTAGCAAATCTGGGACTAGTGTTTGGATTGTCCTCACAAGCCTATACTTCCTTCCTCTGTATCTTATACTTAACAGTAAACAAAGATGTCAATGAAGAAGAGAAATAAATCTTCAACTCTTACCAAGATGTTATATTCTATAAACTTACAAAAAATTGTTTCTCAGAGCTTCCAGATAGCTGGACAATTGGAGGTTTCTGGAGGATGGTGCACCCATGAAAGGCACGGAAGCTCTGTGCTCATTCCCCTAAAAATAAAAATTAAAAAAAAAAAAAAAGACACTTTTCCTAACAGTTTTCTACTATGCGTAATGAAGATACCATGGGAAATTTTTTCACACTTCTTAACCTGGAAGAGGGTTTCTAATGTGGAAGAGATATCTGTTTATGATGTTCTTCAGAAAGTGTGATATTTGCTGAGGCATTAAGGTAACATGCTGAGGTTATATTCTGTTCGTCTGTAGAATTGATATTCCACCAGCACACAATACCAGGTTTTCTTCCCTGTGCAAATGGCCATTGCAATTCCTATAATATTTACACTGATGATATAAAGCTGCAAAGGCCAAATGCTGGGAAAGGTGAAAACATGTTTATTGAAATGATGTGTGTGTTTTTTCAAAGGCAGTGCAAAGGACAGGGTACAATCTTGGCCACAGAGATATGAATTGAGAACATCTTGTAAGCAGGAATTTGAACTTTAATTTTTTTCTTTTCTATTTTTTCCTTTTCCTTCCTCATCTCTAAACAATACAATTTATTGATTGGTAAAGAAAAGGTGAAGATACTAAAATAGGAGTTTTATCAACACTGATGAACATAGTTGCCTATTGTCCATTACCGTTTCTTTCATTTTTTTTGTTGTTACGTGCACCTCAGTTTTCCTTTTTTCTTCCTTTTTTTTTTTTTTTTTTGTTTTTTTTTGTTTTTCTTGAGACCAAGTTTTGCTCTCGTTGCCCAGGCTGGAATGCAATGGCACGATCTTGACTCACCGCAACCACCACCTCCTGGGTTCAAGCAATTCTCATGCCTCAGCCTCCCAAGTCGCTGGGATTATAGGCCTGCACCACCACACCTTGCTAATTTTTGTATTTTCAGTAGAGACGGGGTTTCACCATGTTGATCAGGCTAGTCTTGAACTCCTGACCTCAGGTGATCCACCCACCTTGGCCTCCCAAAGTGCTGGGATTACAGGTGTGAGCTACCACCCCTGGCCTGCACCTCAGTTTTCTAATGTAGAATGCCTTCTTTCTCTTCACTCAGTTCATGTGGTTTGTGTATAGCTAATTTCAACTATACACAATTTAAGGAGAATCAAGCCTACTCACTCAGGGCATATTATTCCTTTGAACACAACAATTGACCTATGAACCATGGATGGTCTTGTAACTCAAAAAGGCCAATAGCACTCAGTTTCAGGCCTTTGCTGGAGCTATTAGGAAAGATCATTTCTATCCTCACCAGGGTTGCTAAACTAGTTGGCAGAAGCCTTGAGATGAGTCTCATAATGTTGAGAAATGCTGTTAGAGAAGAAAGTAAAGATAGAATATAAAAAATCCAATCCATAAAGAGATGGACTATATCCCAGTGACTTTGCTTGGATCTCTGCACATTGTTATTAGCCAGCCTTTATTTTCCCCTGAAGTCTGTTTAAATCGTTTATGGTTTTTTTTGTTTGTTTTTTGTTTGTTTGTTTGTTTTGAGATGGAGTCTTGCTCTGTCGCCCAGGCTGGAGTGCAGTGGAACGATGTCAGCTCACTGTAAGCTCCACCTCCTGGGTTCACGCCATTCTCCTGCCTCAGCTTCCCGTGTAGCTGGGACTATAGGGGCCCGCCACTACGCTCGGTTAATTTTTTGTATTTTTTAGTACAGACGGGGTTTCACCGTGTTAGCCAGGATGGTCTCGATCTCCTGACCTCATGATCTGCCCGCCTCGGCCTCCCAGAGTACTGGGATTACAGGCTTGAGCCACCGCGCCCACCCGGCCTTAAATCGTTTTTATGTTGCTTGCAACTGAAATAGCCTTGTCTAATAAGTTGACACCCAACAATTAGCTGTCAGTAACAACACGTAGTTGGTTACTATGATAGTATGGCCTACCAGTTGTACCAATACTAATGTTCAAATAAAATAGCGGAGATTTTTAAAAAGAGATTTTAGTGAAGGCTTTCACTTTAGAGAAAAGGATGAAGACATTAGTAGGGATTTGGTTCATGGAGAAGCTAGTCCATAGAATGGCCTTAGTTTCTTACCAAGTCTCTTGAAAGGGTTTCAAATTCTTATAAACTGAGGGTTAGAGATATAAGATAAAGAAATTGTTTCCATTGATAAAACCTTGGTTGTGTGTGTTTGTGTGTATGTGTAAGCAGGAGTAACCATTAAGGATTAAATGATAAAATGTGGCCAGATACCTTACACTTATTTGTGGAACTGTTTTGGCAACTTCTAGGTAATAGAAAGGAAGCACACTTGGTCATAATCCTCTGGAAAGCACCAATGGCAGTGAGAACAGTGAGGCATCCTCCAGTGACTCTCTGAGTCAAGAGTATCAACAAGAAGGAAACCAGAACTAAAAAGAAAAAAAGAAAAAAAATAATAAGGAACTTTTTGTGTTCTGTACCTGATTGATATTTGTTAAAATAACCTTAAGGATTTCAAGCAATATTAAATTGAGAGATTACAAAGTTTAGATTCTATTCTACAAGCTTGTGGAAAGATCATGAAATTTAGATTGTTAGTACTAATTTGAGTTTATATCCACCAAGTGTTTGCTGTGAGGACATCAGGATGACGTTTATTTGAATTTTCTTTTCTTCAACCTCACAGTTTAATTCTTTGCTCTTAGCAAAATATTTGTCTGGACTGTGCTGATCTTTAAACATAGCCTATTTATAAAATTCTGGAACACCAGAATTTAAGAGTTGGGGAAGAGCTCAAAAATACCCCTATAGTTCTACATCTTTTATCCTTATTTTGAAAGGTTAATAAGATATTTTTACGGATTCATCAAGCCTCAAAAATTACCCCCATAGTCGTAACTTCTGCTTTATTTGAAATAGTTTGATATGTTTTGTGGCTTTAACCTCCTTAGACATTACCTTTACAGTACTTACAGGTTTTCATTTAGAATGTTAAGTAATGAATTATGGCAAAACAAACGTTCAGTAAATTGTTACTAGATACTTGTACCACCCAAACGCAAAGATTTGTTTACTGCTATATTCCAGGAGCCCTCTGTATGCTTGCCTTTAAAGAAAAGACACTATAAATTAATGATCTCTGTTGGAACCCCCAGCCCCTCTCAGTGCCAAAAGTCTTCCTGCTTCAATTTCCTTACTCGTGACTTCTTATCATTATGGGCTTCTTCCTGACACATTTGACCCAACAATGAGGTTAATTCCTTGTTTTATTAATCTCAACTCTAATCTACACCAACAAAACCTTAGATACCAAATCTAAAAAGTCAAGTTTAATAAACATGCATTAGCAGTACAAACTGGGCATATGACACTAGGAATACTCAGCATATTACATTAATAAATATATGAAGGATTAAAATGTATTATCATCCTGCAGAAATTAATTTGTTAAGAAAATACAAAATCTAGCGTATTTATGAATATGCCTAATCAATATAAATTTATTGTTGACTTTTCATATTTGCCTAGTACTGTGTTACACATCACAGATGTTCAATAGAGGCAGCAAAATTCATGATAATCAAAATAACAGGCTTTGGTTGGAGAGATCAAAAATAACTTTAAAGTAATAATTTTTTCACCACTTCATAATAAATGACTTACTGGATCACCTATATAGAAATAAAAATCTATGCTCCAGGCACTATGTTAAGTCCTTTTGTATATCATATCTTATCTCTTTTAGTATAACTGAAGTTTATATTTTCAAATCACTACAATGTTATACTGGACATTCATAGTGATTTTGAACGTCATTGCTTCAGTTCATTTATTTAACAAATATATTGAGTATCATAATGTATAAAATTCATTGTTCAACACTAAAAACCTGTTAACAAGATAATGGATAAAAAAGAACTATTAAAAGCCCTAGGAAAAACTGTTATGACAAAGGAAATGGCTCTTATACAGGTAAAATATTTACAAAGTACCCTTAAGTATCAAAAAGGGAATAGAAGAAAATGAACGAGTTCATTGATATTCTAAACTCGTCAGAGAGGAAGCTTCAAAGTTGAAGGGAAGGCATTTAGAAGACAGGTGAGCAACAAAAGAATAGCCAAGGGTTCTATAGCATGAGGGCATTCCTTGTTTGCCCAAGCAACTAGACACACATTGATATTCTCCATCCCTAGTAAGCTAGTACTAGATAATCCAAGATTTGTCTTATCCCTTCTGCTCTTCAAAGAACTTTGTTTCTTCTTGCTCTCATTATTATCATCTTCCTCCACCCTATTTCCTAATTATATCAATGATTTCATGTTAATGTAAACATGTATCCTTTATAATGATTTTTTTTTAATTATTTCTATTGAGGCCTTCTAGAGACAGTGACTTAACCTAAAGAAACAGTTTTAATAGTAGGATTTATTATTATTATTATTATTATTATTATGCTTTAAGTTCTGGGGTACATGTGCAAAATGTGCAGGTTACATACATATTCGTGTGCCATGGTGGTTTGTTGCACCCATCAACCAGTCTTCTACATTAGGTATTTCTCCTAATGCTATCCCTCTCCCTGCCCCCACCCCCTGACAGGCCCTAGCCTAGTGTGTGATGTCTCCCTCCGTGTCCATGCGTTCTCATTGTTCGACTCCCACTTATGAGTGAGAACATCTGTTTTTTTTTTAAGATCAGAGAAGAGAGACATTTTAATCATGTGGATGTTATAATACTCCCCAAACCACACTGGAAAATCATTTACTTATTCTGTTTCAGTTGAGGGTTGACTTCCTTTTTAGGGCTCTTCACTCTCACTTAGCATTTGGATTATGGGTTGACATAGCCTGGAAATGTCACACAGTTGCTTTGAAGAGAAACCAAGTTTTTATGATGCCAAACACCCTTGTCCAAGTACCCCAAAAGGTTTCTGCGAACTCATGATTCTCCTTAGTCATGCTGGTCCAAAATTTGCATTGCTATATGGTAATAATTTACCTTTGTATTACTGATAAGGGAAAGAGCTAGTTTTGTCTTTGGTTTATCTTTCCAAAAGCACTATGGAAAATAAGAGTTTAAATTAAGCCACAATGAAATATTTAACCTTATTAGGATAAACTTACCCAAAATTATAATCTCTTCAGTAAAGCTGGTGGCCTCAGAATCTATTGGAAATAATTTGCAAAAATAGTTAAATATAATCACTATTTATGTTTGAAAGTGATAAATTTCAATTTGTTAAAAAAAAAAAATCTGAGATGGTAGAAATGGTTTCTGTGTTAAGGAGTGAAAATGAAAGAAAACAACTTTTTGTTCCCAGATAATCCTCTGTGGAGATAGGATAAGAGATCAAGGGATAGTGTCAACCATAGATTTGGCCTTCATTTTTTCTTTTATTTGTTTTTGGGGTTGGTTTGGACAATCTCTGAGACATCTATTATGGCAGTCTCACGGCTTCTTTTTGCTGAATTTACTTCAACCTCCATCTTTCCTCTTTTATAAGCCTATGAACTTCCTCCCATATGAAACCTTTTTAATTTTGTTTTCGCTTCATTTGGCTTAAGTCTTATTCACAGCATGCTATTTTACTTAAGCCTCTCTTTTTTTCTTCTTTCTTTTCTTATCTTTCTTTCTGGTCCTTTCACATTTTATGCAATTTTTATTCCACATTTTTCCACTTGCTTAAAAATTCAGATATGTGGATATACATATAAAACATAAATTAAATAAGATACAGCTTCAGCTTGAAGTTACCCGTGATAATCATGTTTTTTACTTTGACATTTTAGACTCAGTATGATGAATTTTTATTTTAAAAAAGACTGGACCTAAAGGATTGCGTTTGATAGCTTATCTGTTTATGTAAATTATGTGCTTTCACTAATCTATTTTTCAAAAAAAAATGTTGCTTACATTTAAAAAATTGTATTTTTCAGACTAATCTTCCATCTGGAATCTGATTAAGTGGGGAGTCTACCATTTTCACACACAAGTCAATCAATGAGCTCAACTGCATTTCCAATTACATTTCTAAGATGCAGCATACAACTTTCCTGTTACAAATCACAATTTTTACTCTATTTGTAAGTGTTTCAACTGCACATGAATTTATACATCATATCTTCAGCATATGCGTTTCAATGTAGTTTTCACTAATTCAAGTAGGTCTCTTACTAAATCAAAACACCTTTAAAGAGTGCTTTCTGAATGTCAATCTTAACTAAATCTCAGGTGGAAAAAGATGTATACAGATGATGTCTTTACTCAAGGATATCACAGATTGTATTTGCATATTTGAGTTTTATTTTGAGCTCTTGTGTGAAAACATCAGCTCCCAAAACTTGAGTTATGCTGCAAATTGAGTAGTTTTTTCATTATATCTGATTGAATAATGCTATTTTTTCAAAGAAATGATTTCTACTTTCATATGAAAATTTGACGAAGTGGCAAAATTCTGGTATAATTTAATTTCATTAACAGTGGAGAAAAACACCCACTTTTAGGCAGCAAAAAGTCAGTCCACATTTAATCTGTTTATCCTTTCTTTTGAAGCATTGTTCTGGAAGCTAAACTTATCTAAATAAAAATAATAATAATCATATAAAGTCAATTGCTTCCATGAATAGTATTTAAAATATTTAATAACAGGTAAGTCATGTTCACCAACTACTCAAAACTTACTCCTAGAGGATTAGGAAAAATAACTATTGGGTACTAGGATTATTACCGGGGTGACCAAAAAAAATCTGTACAACAAACCCCCATGACACAAGTTTGCCAATATAACAAACCTCCACATGTACCCCTGAACTTAAAATAAAAGTTAAAAAAAAAAAAAACAAAAAAAACTCTTGACCAAAAGGACAGATATAATTTAAAACTAGCAGTAATTTCCAGTGCAATATTGGCACTAGTTTTAGTAAATGAAGATTGGGCAAGCCAGACATATTCGCTATTTTCTCTAATAGATACTGCTTTGGGAAGAAGAATTTTGGAAAGATGTGGCAGGAGCATGGTTTTAAAATGTCTCTGAACATTTGTGTAAAAATAAACATATCTATCAGGAAAGTAAAAGAATAAACGTGGATAACATCTAGAAAAATATTAAGTGACAAAGCATGCTCATAATCTCCAAAATACAAGTAGAATAAATACCTCAATTTAAATTAACTGTGTAGTATTAGCAGTGGTATAAAAGAAAACAGAAGAAAGATGATACAGTTTGGCTCTGTGTCCCCACTCAAGTCTCATCTTGAATAGTAAATCCCACATGTAAAGGGAGAGACCACGTGGGAGGTGATTGAATCATGGGGGCAGTTTCCTCTATGCTGTTCTGGTGATAGTGAGTTCTCACGAGATCTGATGATGTTTTAAGTGGCAGGTTCTCCTGCTCTTTCTCTCTCTCCTGCCACCTTGTTAAGAAGGCACATGCTTCCCCTTTGTCTTCCGCCATGATTTTAAGTTTCTCGGGGCCTCCCCAGCTATGCAGAACTGTGAATCAATTAATCCTCTTTCCTTCGAAAATTATCAATTCTCGTATATTCTTTATAGGAGTATGAAAATTTACTAATACAGAAAATAAAGGAAATTCATAAGTTACTGAAAACTAAAAATCCTAAATCATCAACAGAAACTCATTCTAGTGTGCAGTGGAAAAATACGAGAACAATGTTCTCAATGGAGACAATGGGTCGAGGGTTCCACGTTCTAATGAATGGGTGAATTGAGGATTCTGAGGAAAAGTGAAATTGTGCTGAGGTATTTAGGGATCTCTGAACTCTCCAAATGACACAACAAACGTTTTCTTTCAGAGCAAAGCCCCTAAATTAGGAGAGACTGTTGGGATTCACTTATAATGAATCATTAACCTATGCATGATTTTCTAACATCATAAATTGATCATTTGGAAAATATTGGCTCACTTAGTTCTGCAGGTTTTCCAGATATTGACACCTTTTGCCATATAATATTTTTTAATCACATTTTTAATGTATCACTAATCTCATTCTAAAATCCTTAAATGTTAGGAAGCTGTCAAGATTTTGGTGAAAGATATCAAGTTTTTATAATTTTAATGCTCACTTGAAAGTACAAATTTTTATGAGTAGCAAAAATAATCAGTTGTTTTTCTTGAAGTTACAGGCTAACTTACTTAATTTTCAAAAATATTTCTATCAAATACCCAAGTATGAATGGCCATAATTTCCTGTCATGGTTTTTGCAAGTGAAAATGGTGATCCATTAAAAAGTAATTAGTTAAGCTTGCAACTTACACAAAGTCAAAAGTGCTTCTCCTCAAGAACACCATTGTACTTTGATATGTAAAAGTGTCTCATGTATATCACTCATTTAATCACATAGAATATTAGAAAGGTATGTATTAACTGGTTGACATTTAATAATATTCATATTTGTTATTGCTTCATCAAAGACTTAAACAGAATTTTGGCTGGGCGCGGCAGCTCATGCCTGTAATCCCTGCACTTTGGGAGGCCAAGGCAGGTGGATAATGAGGTCAGGAGTTCGAGACCAGCCTGGCCAACATGGTGAAACCCCATTTCTACTAAAAATACAAAAAATTAGCTGGACATAGTGGCCGGCATCTGTAATCCCAGCTACTCAGGAGGCTGAGGTGGGAGAATCGCTTGATCCCGGGAAGGGGAGGTTGCCATGAGCTGAGATTGCACCACTGCATTCCAGCCTGGCAACAGAGCGAGACTCCATCTCAAAAAAAAAAAAAAAAAAAAAAAAAAAAAAAAAAAAAAAAAAGAGAGAGAAAAAGAAAAGAAACGGAATTTTATTATTATTTTTTTATTTTAGTAAAGTATGACAGTGAAGAATACACTGGCTACTAGTTCTGTTTGTGTCACTGCCTTGATTCTTGCTGAAATGCCAGCATTAACATCCCCCCCCAACCCCAACTGTTTTGCACTATGAGTACAAATGTTAACAGTTATTCTTGGATAAATTATGAGATGATTTATGATATATCATGATTTATCATGAGATTATATATGCATATATGTAAAGTAAAATAGCAACAAAGCAGATTAAGGTTGGAATGTAATATTTTAAAATAAGCTTAAAAAGTGACAGAAAGATTGAAGCAATAACATACATTAAAACTAAATAAACATAGTGAAGCAATTGCATATAAGAATTAACATGACAGGACTGAAAGATTTTAAGAAATCTTTAAATATTAAAAGAAAATATTTCAGAAATGAAGATTAGAGAAAATGCAAAAGTGAGTAAACAACAGGAATGAAATTTTTTAAAATAAAAAGACATAAATGTGAGTTATATAACATAAACAGAAAAGATTCAATTAATATTTAATAATAATTCCTGAAGGGGAAAAAAACTGAAGCAAAGGGAATTTACTAAATTTATACTACAATTTATCATTTAAAATCTACTATTAACAGACACTGTGAATTTGGGAAAAATCACCCCAAATGGCCAAAATAGACACAAATTCTGACAAAATTATACAGCTTAAAGAAACAGGAAAGAAAAAAATATTGCCCTGGCATTGAGGCCCCTAGTTACCATGCAACAATTTTATAAAGCAGAAATCACAGAAAACATAAGAGAAAACAGACAGACACAAATTAACAATCTGAGACTTTAGTACATTCCTTTCAATCTAAGACAGATATGAACAAACTATTAAGAACATAAAGTATTTAACAACTTAATAATAATGTAGTTGTTACAGACATAAATAGCTATATCTAGATACATACATTTATATAAAGAGACTTTTGTATATAATTCATAATATATATTCAACCAATGAAAATAAACTAGGCAAAGCAATTGGAGAGAGGTACAAGAATTAAAGGGAAAGAGGTCAAACTATATTTGTTGTTATTATATATCTAAACACTTTCCAAAAGAATCAAGAAAAAACTGTCATTAAAACTAGGTCAATTTAGTAAAGTAGCTGGTTAAGAAAACAACAAAAATACATATATTTTTATATACAAAGAAAAAACAGCTAAAAGAAAGAAAATAATCTATTTACTAAAAATAAATAGAATAAAAATATATAAGCGAAAACAAGACATATGGAAAATCCATATGAGCTAAACTATGAAACACTTCTGAATGAAACATAGATTGAAAATTCCTGTGTTCTTGCACAGGGAATATCAGCAGTATAAAAACATCACTTCTCTTGAAGTTAATTTATATATGTAATACAATCCATTAAAATAGGGGATAGTATTATTGCTACATTATTTTTATAATTTAGTAATATGCAACAGTAAAAAGCATGAGGAACCTATCTTTATAATCCTATGAAGTTATCTTCAGGATCTATTTTTGAATGAAAAATCAAGTTGGAGAAAACAATCTTAATATTGCACTGTTCATTTAAGTAGCTGGAGGTGAGTACTAATCTATACATACTTTGTCAATCCATACTATTTAAAAATAAAATACATAAACGTTATTTTGTAAGTGCCATATATGGGTGAGGAATGAGTAGAAGGAAGTAGAATAGCATCTGTTTTATATTCATTTTTTTATAGACTTAATTTTTAAATCATGCAAATATTTTATTTTATACAACAAAATTGAGTATAGAGCTTAAATATTTAAAAATATAAAACCAATAATTTTAACTTTCTATGGAGTATAAAATATCATCATATTGAAGGAATTTTTTTCCCAAATAATTTTAAAATATGGTAATTTGGCTCTGTACTCTAAGGATTAGGAAAAAGTCTGAAGCTAACTTACTAATTATATTATCAGTGATAAAGTTATGATTTTTATTAGATGATAATGTTGAATTGTGGTTTGAAACCAATGAATAACTTGTCAAGAACTGCACTTAGTACCAAACATAGAGCATATTTAAATTATTTATAAATTATTATTGAGCACTCTTATTGCTTAACTTATAATGTAATTTTATAATATAATTTTGCATTGTAAAGAACCATAGATCCAAGTCTGTGGCAAGGAATACAAAGAAAGCACAGCCTATTTTGTCATATAACAAATGAAGTTTTAAGAGACTACCTAGATTATCTCAAAAGGATACAAAAATATTTTCTGAAAAATATTAGGCAATTGAATTCAATAAGGTTAAAAGAAATTATACACCCCAATCATTAGCATTTATCACAAGTATGCAAGCCTGGACCAATGTTTGAAAATCAATTAATATAATTTGCCACATAAATAGCCAAAAAGTAAAATCACATCATCATATCAATAGGCACAGAAAAAGCATGTGAAAAAAAACAAAAACAAAAATGCATTTATGATAAAAACTCTCAGTAAACCAGGAATAGGGGAATCTTCTTTAACTCCGTAAAGAATATCTACAAAATCCTATAGGTAACAACATCCCTGACTGTCGGAAACTAGAAGCTTTCCCACTGAGGTTAGGAGCAAGGCATGGATATGTCCTCTGTCCATTGCTTTCAACACCATACTGGAAGTCCTAGATAATGCAATAAGACAATGAAGTCAGAAAGAGAAGACCCTTTCATACTCAACTGTGTAGGCTAGATCCGAAAATGATGACGCACCAGCCAATAAGAACAGTAAGGTTGTGTCTTTTGATCTGTCAGCCATATTTAAAATAGGTCAACACTTCTTTTTCAAAACAATCTCCTCTCAGCTTCAGTGACACATGCTCTTCTTTCTTTGTCTAAAATATTGGCCTCTTTGTTGCTCTCCTTTACTAGCTCCTGTGGTTCTCTGTTTGTCTTCTGAATATTGAAAAGACCCAGGGCATGCTCACTAGCACCCTGCCCCTCAATCTGTATTGTTGTCCTAGCAAATATGATGTAGCCTCAAGGTAAAATATAATCGAAAAGCTGATAGTAACCAGAATGAAAGATATAACCATAACCTCTAAAAGGAACCAAACCTATCCACCTGACTGTCTATTTATGACTACACTTCAGAAGTAAAAAGTCATTTAAAACTTAAAATGGTCAAAAGTGTTGATATTTTCATCTGTTCTTTGCCATCTGCTTTTCTCCTAATTTTTTTTTTCTATTCCAGTAAGTGGCAGCTGTATTCAACCAATTGCTCAAATCAAAATTCTACACAAGATCTTCAAGCCTAGTCTTCCTCTTATCCTGAGCATCCTATGTGTCAGGAAGTACTGTTGGCTCTACATCTGAAATAAATCCTAAAGGTACCTACTTCTCTCCATCTCCACCACCAGTATTTTATTTAAAGCCACTATTATCTCTTCTCTGAATAACTACATGGTTTTAAATTGTTTTTCTACTTCCATTCTTTTACCGTTTCAATTTATTCTCCTCACAGCAGCTGACCTGTTGTTATTATTAAATACAAATCAAATCATATCATAGCCTTGCTTAATACCTTTCAATAAGTTCTCATGGACTTGAATAAGAACTAAATCCCTACCTTGTTTATGAAGACATGCATGAACCTCGTTCTGGCTACCTGTCTACTCCATTTTATAACATCTTCCCTTTATGCACATGACCCAGCTCCTGAACTTTCTCAGATCCTTAAACATTCTAAATTCTAGCTGTGAAATCCATGAACTAGGTCTCCAAGTTCACGTGAAGCATTCTATAGGATATATTATATGTTGGGCCATTAAACAATAAATATTACAGTGACTATGAGCAAAATATACAGTAGATAAGCAATAGATGAAATCAACAAAATGAAAGGTTGGTTTTAATAAACATAAACCAAGTATACAAGCCTTAGCTAGGCTGAACAGTAAAAAAAGAGAAAATTGAAAATGAAGAAGACATTACTGTTGACTTTATAGAGATAAATAAAAGGATTATAAGAAAAAAAAACATAAAAAATTGTATACCAACATGTTAGGTAACCTATATCAAAGACATAAATACCTGAAAAGACACAAACTATCAAAACATTTCAAGAAGAAATAGAAAATCTGATCAGACTGATAAAGAGAATACACTAAATTATTAATTTAAAAAAATACCATAAAGAGAATTCTAGACCAGAGATGTATCCACTGGTAAATTATATGTATGTTTTAAATATTTAAAATAATTAACATTTGATTTTAAATAATATTTAAAAGAGTTGTATAAGCTGTTACAAAGGTTAAAGAGGAACAAAACTTTCTCTCTTATTCTATGTGGCCAGTATTACCCTGCTACCGAGATGAGACAAAAACATCTTGTGAAAAGCCAACTTTTCATGAATGCAAATCCAAAAATCATCAAAAAATAGTAGTAAACTGAATTCAGAAGATTAAACACTTTGTCTGATTGGTTATAGCAATGTACATTTGGTTCACTATGTGAAAAATCCCCTACTATATCATGTTAATAGAGTAAGAATTTAAAAACATGAGATGAGGACTACAAACAACTGAATCATTTCAATATATGAAGAACAAGCATTTAACAATAATTTATTGTCTTTGTATGATACAAACACTTGACAAAATGATTAAAAAAAAGAAAACTTCCCCAACCTATTAATGGGCATGTATGAAAAACCCAGTTAAAATCACAGTTAATAATGAAAGACTGAAATATTTGCCTCTAAAATCAGGAATAAAACAAGATTATCTCCTCTTATTACTTTTATGCAGTATTTTACTAGAAGCTCTAACTAGACTCTAAACAAAGTACTTAGGCAAGAAAAAGAAATAAAATGTGTCTATGTTGGATAGAAAGAAGTAAGTTTGTCTATTCACAGAGGGCATAATTTTGTATGTAGAAAATCCTAAGAAAGCAGTAAGAAAAACACTAAAGCTAATAAATAAGTTCAATAAAATTGCAGCATATGAGATTAACATACAGAAGTCAATTACATGTCTATACAGTAGCAACAAATCCTCTAAAATGAAAACAATTTATATTATCATTAAAAAGAATAACATAATTAGAAATAAATTTAACAAAATAATTTCAAGAATTATATAGTGAAAACTACAAATTTTTATTGAAAAAATAAAGAAAAAATAAATTAATTAAAAGATATTCTGTGTTTGTGGATTGGAAGACATTGTTAAGATATCAATTAGTCTATTTCATCTATGAATTCAAAATATATTTGTCAAAGTTCCATCTGCCTTTGTGCAGAAACTGACAATCTAATCTTAAGTTCCATATGAAAAATTCAGAGGATCCAGTCAGAATAGCCAAAACAATCATGAAAAAGAAACAGATTTGGAGAACTCAGACTTTCCAATTTCAAAACTTATTAAAACTATAATAATTAAGAATGTGTAACATTGGCATAAGTATAGACATATTGATCAATAGAATATAATTGAGGCTCCGGAAATACATTATTACATTTGTGGTTAATTGATTTGCAATTAGAAGGCCAAGATAATTCAGAGAAAACAACAATCTCTTTTTAACAAAGAGTTCTGGGACAACTGTTTATTAAGAAAGAATAAATTTAGATGTCCATGTCACATCATATAAAAATAACTCAAAATGGATTAAAGTCCTAATTGTAAAAGCTAAAAATATGAATGTCTTCAAAGTAAACACAGGAATACATTGTTATGCCCTTGGAATTAGGCAATGATTTCCTGGATGTAATATTAAAAGCAGAGGCTATGAGAAAAACAGATAAAGTAAACTTCATCAAAATTAAAAGTTTGTGCTTCAAAAGACTGTCAAGCAAATGAGAAGACTCATAAAATGTGAGAAAATATTTGCAAATTATATATCTGATAAGAAATTTGTGTTCAGAATATTACAAAGACTCTTAAAAAGATTTTAACAAATTAAAAATGGACAGAAATTTTTATGGGCACCCATGCACAGCATTCAGAAGCCTGATGATGGGTCTGCCCTACCTGCAACTGTCAATGTGTGTGCTATCTAGGGGTCCAGGTTCTAGCTCACCCAACCCTCTGCCATATGGGTCAACCATGCAAGAGCCCAAAGAGTGACCCTCTGCCACTGCTGCCACTGCCAACATAATGCACACCTCCAGGGGGACTAAGAACCTCACAAATAGCTCTCCCTGCCACCATCAGCACACAAGCATGCTACCTAGAGGTCTGAACCAGCCACCTGAAGCCATCGCTGCTGGCACCCACGTATACACTAGGGTCATGAGGACTGGCCTTCCTGGCCTGACACTATGACCACTGGTGCCCTAAAACAAGCCCACATGGCTTCCTCATCCTCAGCAAAGATTCAGCACATTCTCCATTAAGCCTAAGCCACAAAGGAACTCACAGACGTTAGTGATGTTGATTACAGCTGAATAAATCATATGAAGCTTACACTACTGCAGGTTACATGCATCCAGAATCAAAGTCAAAGCACCCTACCAAACCAGTATTATAGATACATCTAAATAAAAAAGTCTTTACTCACAAAAGTCAATCCATAAAACTGGCAGAAGAGGCTGTCATACCAGATGTGGACATATTAACCTAAGAACACAAGAAACATAAAAAAGCATGAAAACATTACACCTCAAAGGAGTATAATAATTCTCCATTAACAGATCCCAATGAAAAGAAACTATCAACTACCTAAGAAATAATTTGAAATAATACTTTTTAAACTCAGTGAGATACAAGAAAACACAGATAAACAATACAAATAAATCAGAAACAATTTTTCTATTTCAATAAGAAATTCAACAAAAACAGGTATCACCAAAAAGAACAAAAAAGAAATTTGAGAAGTGAATAATTCAAACCATAAAATTAAAAAATACAGTTGAAAGCTTCCACAATCATCTAAATAAAGCAGAAGAAAACAATTCTAAATGTGGAGACATGTCTTCTAAAATAAACCAGTCAGACAAAAATAAAAAAAATGAAGAAAGCCTACATGACATGTAGAACATTATAAAGCACCCAAATACTCTATTTTGGGGAGTTCCAGAAGAACAGATAGGCAAAAGCATAGAAAACCTATTTAATGAAATAATGGTTGATAGCCTCCAAGTCTTGCAAGAGATAGAGACATTCAGATATGGGAAACTCAAGGAAGCCCCAAATAGATTCAACGCAAAAAGGTTTTCTAGAAGACACAGAGTCAAAAATCAAAGACAGAATTCTAAAAATAGTAATAGGGTCCAGTCACATATAAGGTAGTCCCCATGATACTAACAGTGAATTTCTCAGCAGGACCTTATAGGCCAGGAGAGCACAGGATATATTCAAAGTGCTGAAAGCATAAAAGCTGCCAGCCAAGAATACGATACCTACCAAAGCCAACCTTCAGAAATGAAGGAGAAATAAAGTCTTTCCAAGAAAAACAAAACCTGAAGGAAATCATAAACACTAGAATGACTTTAACAGAAATGCTTAAAGAAGTTCTATATGTGGAATAAAAGGATGATTCCTAATATTAAAAAAAAAAGAAAATAAAAACTCACTGGTAAAACAGATAATCAATTGAGAAAGAGAAAGGAATCAAACACTATCAGTACAAAAAAATATAAAAGCAGGAGTGGTGAGAGGGGGCATCCCTGTCTTTTGCCAGTTTTCAAGGGGAATGTTTCCAGTTTTGCCCATTCAGTATGATATTGGCTGTGGGTTTTTCATAAATAGCTCTTATTATTTTGAGATATGTTCCATCAATACCGAATTTATTGAGAATTTTTAGCAAGAAGTGCTGTTGAATTTTGCCAAAGGCCTTTTCTGCATCTATTGGGATAATCATGTGGTTTTTGTCTTTGGTTCTGTGTATATGCTGGATTACATTTTTCGATTTGCATATGTTGAACCAGCCTTGCATCCCAGGGATGAAGCCCACTTGATCATGGTGGATAAGCTTTTTGATGTGCTGCTGGATTCGGTTTGCCAGTATTTTATTGAGGATTTTTGCATCGACGTTCATCAGGGATATTGGTCTTAAATTCTCTTTTTTGTGTTGTGTCTCTGCCAGGCTTTGGTATCAGGATGATGTTGGTCTCATAAAATGAGTTAGGGAGGATTCCCTCTTTCTCTATTGATTGGAATAGTTTCAGAAGGAATGGTACCAGCTCCTCCTTATACCTCTGGTAGAATTTGGCTGTGAATCCGTCTGGTCCTGGACTTTTTTGGTGAGTAAGCTATTAATTATTGCCTCAATTTCAGAGCCTGTTATTGGTCTATTCAGGGATTCAACTTCTTCCTGGTTTAGTCTTGGGAGAGTGTATGTGTCCAGGAATTTATCCAGTTCTTCTCAGTTTTCTAGTTTATTTGCATAGAGATGTTTATAGTATTCTCTGATGGTAGTTTGTATTTCTGTGGGGTCAGTGGTGATATCCCCTTTACCATTTTTTATTGCGCGTATTTGATTCTTCTCTCTTTTCTTCTTTATTAGTCTATTTAGAAAACCCTATTGTCTCAGCCCCAAATCTCCTTAAGCTGATAAGCAACTTCAGCAAAGTCTCAGGATACAAAATTTATGTGCAAAAGTCACTAGCATTCTTATACACCAATAACAGACAAACAGAGAGCCAAATCATGAGTGAACTCCCATTCACAATTGCAACAAAGAGAATTAAATACCTAGGAATCCAACTTACAAGGGATGTGAAGGACCTCTTCAAGAAGAACTACAGAGCACTGCTCAATGAAATAAAAGAGGACACAAACAAATGGAAGAGGAAGAATCAATATCGTGAAAATGGCCATACTGTCCAAGGTAATTTATACATTCAATGCCCTCCCCATTAAGCTACCAATGACTTTCTACACAAAATTGGAAAAAACTACTCTGAAGTTCATATGGAACCATAAAAGAGCCCGTATTGCCAAGACAGTCCTAAGTCAAAAGAACAAAGCTGGAGGCATCACGCTACCTGACTTCAAACTCTACTACAAGCCTACGGTAACCAAAACAGCATGGTACTGGTACCAAAACAGAGATATAGACCAATGGAACAGAACAGAGTCCTCAGAAATAATACCACCCATCTACAACCATCTGATCTTTGACAAACCTGACAAAAACAAGAAATGGGGAAAGGATTCCCTATTTAATAAATGGTACTGGGAAAACTGGCTAGCCATAAGTAGAAAGTTGTAACTGGATCCCTTCCTTACACCTTACACAAATATTAATTCAAGATGGATTAGAGACTTAAATGTTACACCTAAAACCATAAAAACCCTAGAAGAAAACCTAGGCAATACTGTTCAGGACATAGGCATGGGCAGGGACTTCATGTCTAAAACACCAAAAGCAATGGCAACAAAAGCCAACACTGACAAATGGGATCTAATTAAACTAAAAAGATTCTGCACAGCAAAGGAAACTACGATCAGAGTGAACAGAGCACCTACAGAATGGGAGAAAACTTTTACAATCTACTCATCTGACAAAGGGCTAATATCCAGAACCTACAAAGAACTCAAACAAATTTACAAGAAAACAGTCAGACAACCCCATCAAAAAGTGGGCAAAGGATATGAACAGATACTTCTCATAAGAAGACATTTATGCAGCCAACAGACACATGAAAAAATGTTCATCATCACTAGCCATCAGAGAAATGCAAATCAAAACCACAATGAGATCTCATCTCACACCAGTTAGAATGATAATCATTAAAAAGTCAGGAAACAACAGGTGCTAGAGAGGATGTGGAGAAATAGGAACACTTTTACATTGTTGGTGGGACTGTAAGCTAGTTCAACCATTGTGGAAAACAGTGTGGCGATTCCTCTAGGATCTAGAACTAGAAATACCACTCGACCCAGCCATCCCATTACTGGGGATGTACCCAAAGGATTATAAATCATGCTGCTATAAAGACACATGCACATCTATGTTTATTGTGGCACTATTCACAATAGCAAAAACTTGGAACCAACCCAAATGCCCATCAATGACAGACTGGATTAAGAAAATGTGGCACATACACACCATGGAATACTATGCAGCCATAAAAAAGGATGAGTTTGTGTCCTTTGTAGGGACATGGATGCAGCTGGAAACCATCATTCTTAGCAAACTATTGCCAGAACAGAAAACCAAACACCACATGTTCTCACTCATAGGTGGGAACTGAACAATGGGAGCACTTGGACACAGGGTGGGGAACATTACACACTGGGGCCTGTTTTGGGGTGGAGGGGTAGCATTAGGAGATATACCTAACGTAAATGATGAGTTTATGGGTACAGCTCACCAACATGGCACATGTATACATATGTAACAAACCCGAACTTTGCACACATGTACCCTAGAACTTAAAGTATAATTAAAAATAAAAATTTAAAAAATTTAAAAATATATAAAGGTAAATAATAGAAGAGGAAATAAGGGTATGTAACCAACTGGGCAACAATTTAAAAGGTGACAGGAGTAAGTCTTCCCCTATCAATAACAATGTTGAATGTAAGTGGTTTAAGTTCCCCAGTTAAAATATACAGACAAATTGAATGGATTAAATATATAAATCCAATTATATGCTGCCTGCAGCAAACTTACTTCACTGATAAAGACACATCCACACTATAAGGATGGAAAAAAGATTTCATGTAAAAAGAAACCAAAAAGCTACAGGAGTACCTGTGTTTATATCAGAAAGAAAAAATAAGATATTAAGTCAAAAATAATAAAAAGAGAAAATCATTATACGATGATGAACAGACCAATACACCAAGAAGATGTAACAATTATAAATATCTATGCACCCAATAACAGAGTACTGAGTTACATATATCTAAATTAGCAGAGCTAAATAGAAAAATAGACCCTAACGTAATAATACCTGAGAAATTCAATACCCGACTTTCAGCATTAGACAGAGAATCTATACAGGAAATCAACAAAGAAACATAGTACTAAATCTGCACGATAGACCAAAGGGACTAAACAAACATTAAGAGAACATTTTATGCAACAGCTGAAGAATATTCATTCTTCTCATCAGCACATGGAACATTCTCCTGGATGTTTCAGACCAAAAGTTAGTCCACAATACAATTCTCAACACATTTTTAAAAATAGATTTAAGTATTTTCTTAGATCACAATGAAATAAAACTAGAAATAAATTACAATAAAAAATTGGAAACCATACAAATAAATTAAAAAGTTGGAAACTATACAAATAAATTAAAATTGAATAACCATCAAATTAATGAAAAAATAAGAAAATAAAAAAATCCTTAAAACAAATAAAAATGAAAACGCAGCATACCAACATTTATGGGATACAGCAAAAGTAGTGCTAATAGAAAAACTATTATAGCAATGAACAACTACATCTGAAAAGTAGAAAGATTTTAAATAACCTATTAATGCTCCATAAGGAACTAGAAAAGCAAGAGCAAACCAAACCCAAAATTAATAGAAGAAAATAAATAATAAAGATTAGAGCAGAACTAAAGAAATTAGAAACAAAAATACACAGAATCAACAAAATGAAAAGTTGGCTTTTAGGGCATTAGGAAAAAGAGCTAATGCATGCAGGTCTTAATACCTAGGTGATAGGTTGATAGGTACAGCAAACCACCATGGCATATATTTACCTATGTAACACATTTGTACATCCTGTACATGTACCCCAAAACTTAAAAAAATAAAAGAAAATAAAAATGAAAAACTAAAAACATCGATAACTCATTAGCTAGACTAGTGAAGAAAAAGAGAGAGGATTCAAAATCAGAGAAGAAAAAGATGACACTGCAACTTAACCCACAGAAATACAAAGGACTATTAGAGACTATAATAAACAGTATAAGCTAACAAATTTTTAAAAATTAAAGGAAAGGGATAAATTACTGGACACATACAATCCACCAAGATTGAACAAAGAAGAAGTAGAAAAGTTGAACAGACTAATAATGAGAAATAAGATTAGATCAATAATAAATTCTCCCTAAAAAGCAAAACCCAGGACCAAATGGCTTTACTGATTAATCTACTAAACTTCTAAAGGAGACTTAATACCAAATCTCAAACTATTTTAAAAAATTAATGATAGTGGAAATTTTCCTAAATCGTTCAGCAGGGTTAACATTATTCTGTTAGACATAAAAGGAACATACCTCAAAATAATAAAAGCCATATATGAAACCCACAGCTAACATCATGCTGAATGTGGAAGTGCAAAAAGCTTTTCCTGATTTGGAACAAAACAAGGATGTTCACTTTCACTACATTTATTTAATATTAGAGCAAAAGTCCTAGCCAGACCAATATGGCAAGAGGAAGAAATAGAAGGCATCCAAATTGGGAAAAAGGAAGTCAAATTGTCCATCTTTGCCAAAGACATTATTTTATAGTTAGAGAAAGCTAAAGTCTCCACCAAAAAAAAAATAAATAAAATTGGTAAATTCAGCAAAGTTATATGATACAAAATCAACCTTTAAAATTAATAGCATTCCTATACATCAAAAAAAAACTAGCTAAAAAAGAAATCAAGAAATCTATGTTATTCACAAAAGCTGCAAACAAAAAAAGTAAAATACCTATTAATACATTTAATCAAAAGGGTAAAATACATCTATAATGAAAAGTATAAGCCTAGGTGCGGTGGCTCATTCCTATAATCCCAGTACTTTGGGAGGCCAAGGTGGGCAGACTACTTAAAGTCAGGAGCTTGAGACCAGCCTGGCCAACATGGTGAAGCCCTATCTCTACTAAAAATACACAAATTAGCTGGGCATAGTGGCACGTGCCTGTAGTCCCAGCTACTCAGGAGCCTGAGGCAGGAGAATAAACCCAGGAGGCGAAGGCTGCAGTGAGGTGAGATCGACCACTGCCCTCTAGCCTGGATGACAGAGCAAGACTCCATCTTGAAACAAACAAACAAAAACTATAAAACAGTGGGGAAAGAAATTGAAGAAAACAATAAACAAATGCAAAGATGACTCTTGCTCATGGACTGGAATAACTAATATTGTTAAAATAGCCATACTACCCAAAGAAACATATAGATTCAATGCAATCTCTATAAAATACCAATGACATTCTTCATATAAATAGAAAAAAAATTGTAAAGTTAGTATGAAAACACAAAACAGCCCAAATAGCCAAAGCAATACTAAGCAAAAAAAAAAGCAAAGTTGAAGGCATCACACTATCTGACTTTAAAACATACTACCATAGTAACCAAAACAGCATAGTATTGGCATAAAAACAGATACATAGACTAATAGAGCAAAACAGAAAATCCAGAAACAAATCCACGTATTTTAGTCATATATTCAGTCAACTAATATTTGACAAAGGCACCAAGAACACATGTTGAGAAAATAACATTTTCTGAAATAAGTGGTTCTGAGAAAATGGAAAATTCATATGCAGAAGAGTGACACTAGAACCCAGTCTTCCACCATATATAAAAATCAACTCAAAATTCATTAGAAACTTAAATGTAAGACCGGAAACTATAAAACTATTGAAAAAAAAAAAAAAAAAACAAGGAGAAGTGCTTCAGAAAATTAGTCTAGGCATAGAATTTAAAGCTAAGTCTTCAAAAGCACAGGCAACAAAAACAAAACATAGACCAATAAAATTACATTAAACTGAAAAGCTTCTGCACAGCAAAGGAAATCGATCAGCAGAATGAAGAGACAACTTATAGAATGGGAGAAAGTATTTACGAACTATTCATTCAACAAGGTACTCATATCCAGAATATACAAGGAACTCAAAACAACTCAACAGAAAAGAAAAAAAAAGAACCAAATAATCTAATTTCAAAAATGGGCAAATGAGTTACATAGGCTTTTTTCAGAAGAAGAAATACAAAACACGAACAGGTATATGAAAAATACTCAGCATCATAATCATCAGAGAACTGGACATCAAAACCACAGTGGGATAGTATCTCGCCCCAGTTAGAAAGGCTGTTATTAAAAAGGAACGCTATTCATAGAAATTTTTTTAAAGAGTGTGGAGACTTTGCAAAAAACTAAAAATAACACGGCTGTATAATCTAGCAATCCCATTACGGGGTATTTATTCAAAGGAAAGGCAATCAGTACACCAAAGGGATACCTGGTCCACCATGTTTATAACTACAACACTGCTCATAATAGCCAAGATATAAAATCAACTGAGGCCGGGCGCGGTGTAATCCCAGCACTTTGGGAGGCCGAGGCGGGCGGATCACAAGGTCAGGAGATTGATACCATCTTGGCTAACATGGCGAAACCCTGTCTCTACTAAAAATACAAAAAATTAGCCACGCGTGGTGGCGGGCACCTGTAGTCCCAGCTACTCAAGAGGCTGAGGCAGAATGGCGTGAACCCGGGAGGCAGAGCTTGCAGTGAGCCGAGATGACGCCACTGCACTCCAGCCTGGGCAACAGAGCAAGACTCCGTCTCAAAAAACAAACAAATAAACAAACAAACAAAAAACCCTGAAATGTCTATCAACAGATCAACAGATATAGAAAATGTGGCATATATACACAATGGGATACTATTCAGCCATTAAAGAGGAATACAATCCTGTGATTTGCAGCAACATGAGGGGACTAGAGGTTTTTATGTTAAAGTTAAATAAGCCAGGCACAGAAGGAAAAATATTACATGTTCTTGATCATATGTGGGGGCTAAACAAGTTATTGCATGGAGGCAGAGAGTAGAATGATGGTTACTAAAGACTGGGAATTGTGGGGGAGGGATAAAGAAAGGTTGATTAATGATAGAAATATAGAGTTAGCTAGAAGGAATGAATTCTACTATTTGATAGCACAGTAGGGTGACTATAGTTAATAATTTATTTCATTTTTCAAAATAGCTAGAAGATTCGACCTGTTCTCAAAGCAATTATAAATGTTTGAGCTGATGGATATCCTAAGTACCCTGATTTGATCATTATACATTGTATGCATGTGTCAAAATATCACATGTACTCCATATGCATGTAAAATTTAGTATCAATAGAAAAGCAAGGTGCCAAGCAAAAAAAATAAAATAAAAATGGGCAAAGATTTTCATTAGACATTTCTCTGAAGATATATAAATGACCAGTAATCATATACAAAGATGCTTAATATATTTAGTCACTAGGGAAATGTAAATTAAAACCACAATAAGATACTTAACACCCACTAACTAGGATGGCTACAATAAAAGAAACGTGGAAAATAACAAATGTTGACCAGATATGGAGAGATTGTAACCCTCATACATTGCTACTGGTAATGTAAATTAGGGCAGTCACTCTGAAAAACAGTTTTGAAGTTCCTAAAAAGTGAAACATAGAGTTTCCCTATGACCAAGTAGCTCCCCACTTGGGTACATAGCCAGGACATTTGTAAACATATACACACAAAAACCACAAACAAATGTTCATTGAAGCACTATTCATAATAATAAGAGACAGAAACCCAAATATCTACCAACTGATGTATGAAATTTTAAAATGTGGTATATACATACACTGTATATACATACATACACGTATACTTTCTTAGTCATAAGAAGAATGTTAGTATTGAAGTCTTGATGTATACTCAAGCATGGATCAATCTTCAAAGCATTAAGCTAAATGAAAGAGGTCAATTATTACATGATTCCATTTATATTAAATATACAGAATAGACAAATTAATAGAAAAAGATACATGAGTGATTGTCAGGAGCTGGGGAAAGGAGACATGGAAAGTGACTATAATAGGATATAGGGTTTTTTTTTTTGGAGGCTGTGAAAATCATGGAAGTTTTTATACAACTTTGTGAAAATACTAAAAATCACTGAAATGTACACCTTAAAAAGGTGAATTGTATGGTATGTTAATTGTATATCATTAGAAAATGAATTTAAGAAAATGTTAAATAAAGAGTCTATATATCTGGGTCTCTTCAGGGTTCAGAAAGTCACAGTTATTAATTATAAATAGAAAGTAACAGGATTAAATAAGTTTCAGGCCACACAGGACTAGTAAAACTATTTCTTGGAGTAAGAGATCAATGTAAAGATCAGATTATTTGTGTGAACTTTCCTTTTTAGGCTGCAGTCTTAAATGAGCTGACAATTTAGTGAGGGATAAGGAAAGAGTCACTCATATCCTATCCCTCAAAAGATAGTGCAGATTCTTAAGTAATGAGTGCTATGGTTTCAATATTTGTGTCCTCTGAAACTCATGTTGAAACTTATTTCCCAATGTAACTGTAGGAAGAAGTGGGACCTTTAAGAAGTGATTGGGATATGAGGGCTGTTTCTCCGTGAATGAAGTAATTCATTCATAGATTAATTGGTTAGTGGATTAATGGGTTATCATGTGAATGGGTTAGCTATCATGAGAGTAAATTTGTTGTAAGTGCCAGTTTGGCTCTCAGTGCACCTGTCTCACTCTGTGATGCCTTTCATCATGTGAGGGAACACAAGGCAATCACCAGAAGCTGACCAGGTGCCAAGTCCTAGATATTAGACTTTATAGCCTGCATAAACATAATAAATAAATTTCTTTTATTTATAAGTTACTCAATCTCAGGTGTTGAGTCATAGCAACAGAAAATGATCTAAAAGAAATTTGAATGTAATGAGTAGCTTTAGACCAGTTTGAAAGTTAAATAAATAAGAAACTTACTAATTTCCCAGCACTAAATATATGCAAAATTGAACTTCACTGCTTAAGTGTTAAGAAAATAGTTGGACTCCTGTATTAGTCCATTTTGCCTTACTGTAAAGGAATACCTGAGACTGAGCAATTCATGAGAAAAAGAGGTTTATTTTGGCTCACAGTTCTGCAGGCTATACCAGCGTGGCACCAGTATCTGCATGGCTTCTGGAAGGAAGCATACAACCACGGCAGAAGGCAAAGGGGGAGCTGGAACATCACATGGTCAGTGACAGCAAGAGAGATGGGGGGATATACTAGATTCTTTTAAACAACCAGCTCTTGTACAAACTACAAGAGGGAGAAATAACTCATTACCATGGGATGAAAGCAAGCTGTTCATACAGGATCCATCCCCATGACCCAAACCCCATGACCCAAACATCCCAAATAGGCACATCTCCAACATTGGGGGTTACACTTCAACATGAGGTTTGGAGCGGACAAACATTCAAACTATCAGCTGCCATCTGTTTTTAAGTAAGAGGTGTGCTAGGGAAACTGTGTTGCTTCCTAAGGCAGACTTACTTATTCTTTTCCTTTCCAAATAGAATGATTTATTTTGGTTATTTCATCCCTATTCTACTGTTATTAGGAGAATGAAGAACAGAAAACAGATTATGTTAAAGTTCAAAGTTTTTCAGACAAAAAGGAGTTGTATATAAATTAAATGTAAGGTGTACTTAACATCACCCAGAAATCCCGGGCTTTGAGCTGGAAGGGTTTGGAGTTATGTTTCTTGGGGTGGAGTTGATTGTGTGTAATGTGTAGAGAAATTGAAGGAACAAGTAAAATTTTTGATATCCAGATGGTGGACTGTGACAGTGACAGCTAGTGCTCACTAAATTCTCCATTTGTTCCCATGCATTTTCCAACCCTTGTGCTGTTAGACTGCGACTCAGAGCTGTCCTCAATAATAGACTACAAACAGATGTGATGTGTGTCACTTCAGAGAGATGACAATTGAAAGCTGGCTTTGTGTGTCTCCTTCAACCTTCTCTGCCCTTGAGGTTACAGCACGGAGGCCACATGCTCCAGATGGCATACAGAATAATAGCTTTTACCTGCCCATATGTGACTTCATGGGAGTGAGAAATAAAGCTTTATTTTCTTAACATACTGAAATTTGTTTTCTTTTCCCTTTGTTGCCCTAACTAGTATGTCTTACTTTGACTAATCCACTGAACTTTAATAACTTATTTAAATTTTCTAAGCTTACAGTTTTCTCATGTAAAAGTTGGGAGAGTGATCATACTTAACTAGTTACTGGTTTAAGGTTAAAAATAAGTGTGTTAATGAGCATATCTTAGGACTTGGTACAAATCAAGCAACTAGTTGATGTTAGCTCTCATCATTATCAACGTATTTTATCACAGCAATTTCTAAACTGAGTAGGGTATAATGTAAATTCTACACAATAAAAAGAGCATATACGAATGACAAATTATATTCAATGAAATAGAATAAGGTAGGGGGGTTCAGGAATTGAAGATAATTGGAAATTGTTAAGAAATATATATTAGAATTTGATAGAAAAGTGGGTAACAGTTAAAGAAAATGTTTAAATATGGAGTATAGAGTCCAGATGAAGTTAAAAGCATGATTCCAAATATCAAACCTCTTTACTCCTTTTACTATTATCTGTCAACCTAAGAACAAAAGAAAAGCTTCCAAATTATATGATTTCTTGGTTTTGGAGAATGAGAAAAGCACTGAAAGAAGGTCAATAAAGCACAAAGGAAAAGGTTGGTTCTGGGTCCAAGCCAGGTACAGACACAACTGAGATTGGAAGGCAGTGGGTGGGTGAGGGCAAGTAGCCATTTGACTTTTGGAAAATTTTTCACTCTTTGGAAATATTTACTTTTCTATGAGATGTAAATTCTTTTCTTCTACCCTTGACAAATTTACTTAAAATAATGCCCACACACCACAAAATAACAAAACTAAACTAGACCTTTTTTTGTCAATGCCCTTATGCCAGAGGCAATTTGGACTAAGAAATAATTATCAGAAAATGGCAGGGCTTTACTACAAATGTGCTTGAAATTGAGACTGGAATGGGCAACCACATATAGACCAACCACATTCGGTATAAAAGTGGGCTATGGAGCCCTTTTCACTTAAATTTTTAAAAGTAGATTCATTATGAAATATTTTTTCAAGGTGAGGTGGGCACGAGAGAATCGTGCACTCAACTAGGAGAGCATTAAAAATGACTCAATGGGCTAGGCTCAGTGGTTCATGCCTATAATCCCAAAACTTTGGGAGGCCAAGGCAGGCAGATCACCCGAAGGTCAGGAGTTCAAGACCAGCCTCATTAACATGGAGAAACCCCATCTCTACTAAAAATACAAAAATTAACTGGGTGTGGTGGTGTGCGCCTGTAATCCTAGCTACTCGGGAGGTTGAGGCAGGAGAATCACTTGAACCCAGGAGGTGGTGGTTGCAGTGAGCCCAGATCTTGTCACTGCACTCCAGCCTAGGCAACAAGAGTGAAACTCTGTCTCAAAAAAAAAAAAAAAAAAAAAAAAAAAAAAAGAAAAAAGAAAAAAGAAGAAAAAAATAAAAATGACTCAATGAAAAAAAATTGACCATGCCGATATTTTTTAGTAACTGATGACTCATTTAGCTGTAAAATTTGTACTGAAATATCCATTCATATGTATAGACTTACTAATTAGATTAAGTGTTAAAACAAGAATCCTAATGCTGTGCCATCCAGCAGAGTACCTGGTACATAGTAGGCATAAATTATCTTTGTGTTATTTCATGATTTAAGCCAACCTTGATGTTAAAATTTTTCCTTTATCTGAGCAAGGGAATTTAAAATTTGTTCTTCCCAAGGGCTTGAAATCCAATTACACTATACAGATCATTAAAAGTCACACATGATGTCCTAAGGCATAGAGTTGGAGTGCAATGAGAATTACACCCATTAAAAGTGCATATGAATTGGGAGGCTGTGTTACCTGTGTTTCCTTGTCAGGCCTTTTCTTTTCTCATTGGTATATGCCTTACACACTCCATCAATCAGGAGAATTAATGGTGTGCCTAGCAATTTAGGCCATACGGAGATAATCAAGGCATCATAAATTGTGTTAGAGCAAATAAAGCCTACCAATTGGGACTGCTAGCACAGCAATCACATTTCAAAACTGCTTGCCTGCACTGGAAAATGCGTCAATGACGAAGCACGCAGGTGAAAACAGAAAATGCCAACCAGGGAAGAGTGTACTCACGCCCAGGAACAGAGTGGAGTCGATGTTTGGGGTCTTCTGGGAGGAAAAGTGAGTCTGTGTTACTGGCAGTGAATCCGTATGGACCTGCAGCAACCTCAGTTCTTGCCTCCTCCATAGGAAGAATTCCACTGAGGAGGCAGAAGGCAGAAGGAAGGACCAACGCAAGTTTTTAGAGCAGCAGTGAAACTTTAGCAAAAGGCTTTAGAGAAGAAAGGAGAGAAAGTAAAGCACCCTTGGAAGAGGGCCAAGTGGGCAACTCGAGAGCTCAAGGGCACTGTTTGACATTTTGACTTTGGGTTTTATATGTTGGTGTACTCACCGGGTCTTGCGTTACGTCTCCCGAGTCTTCACTTGGGGTGGGCTGTCTGCACGCGCAGTGGCCTGCCAAAGTTTCGGAGGGGCTGCATGTGCAGTGTTTACTGGAGTTGTATGCATGCTTCCTTGAGGCGTTCTTCCCTTGACAGCCAAATGTCCCTTGAAGATCATATACCAGGTCACCACCACCATTTTGCCTCTCAGTGCGCATGCTTGAGCCCACTAACCCAGCTCCTGACATACTAATATGATTGGGAAGCTGCTGACAATCAGTTTCAGGTGTTTCCGTTTAGTGGGAGGTTGCCTTTCCCTGGCGCTTGTTAGGACCAATTATTATTTTAAAGAGGCAGTGAAACACCTGCCTGACAGTCACCTGATGATGGTCACCCGACAGAGAGAGAGAGCAGGAGCCCTCTCCTCCTCTGCTCATGTCTGACTAGCTACCTAGTGTAATACGTATAAAACACAGTTCTTTTTGTTTGTTTGTTTCTTTTTTAAAAAATTTATTTATTATTATTATACTTTAAGTTCTAGGGTACATGTGCATAACGTGCAGGTTTGTTGCATATGTATACTTGTGCCATGTTGGTGTGCTGCACCCATCAACTCGTCAGCACCCATCAACTCGTCATTTACATCAGGTATAACTCCCAATGCAATCCCTCCCCCCTCCCCCCTAATGTTTAACATTTTGAGGTGTACCTCCAGATGAGATGCCAGCAACGAGAACCTTATCGCCATGGGTAGGGTATACCTTTCCCTTCTGTGCCTTGATCTTGTTTATGTTCATTCTCCTATCCTTCTTCCTTGTGGCGCCCTCACCAAAGAAATTGCAGTTTCAGATGTATTGCTTCGCAGCTTTCCTTATATCTAGGAGAAGGACTTGCAATCAAAGCCTGAACAGTACAAAGGGGCCTGAGAAAATTCTTCTTAAGACTTCCAGAGAAAATGATCTTTCCTGATAAAAGATAGGCAAGAGGAGAGTCATCCTTTGACCTTCTATCCTTGGACTTTGCTCTGAAAAGATACGTTGCCTGGGGCAGCTGCGGTTAACTGAAGACAAGGCGGGGAACAAAAAGCAGACCAAAGCGGAAGTGTAAACTTGGGAGGAGACTGGGATTTGAGTCTATCATTGATCTGTTAACTGACCTGGAAGCACCCAACTTTAGCGCTTCTATAATGTGAATCAGTAATAGTTTCTATCATTTAAACCAATGTTTCTCAAACTTTAATGTGCACAACAATCACTTGGTGATCTTGTTAACATTCAGGTTCTGATTCAAGAAGGCCATGGTAGTTCCTTAAAGTGTACATATCTAACAAACTCCCAGGTGATGTCCGAGCTGTGCATATATTGAATCACAAGTATTTAAGCCATTTAAAATGTTGTATTTAGTTTCCTGCAGCCAGAAGCATGCAAAATGACATCTTCGAACAGTGAGGGGTTTGAAAACTGAATCCAAAGACATGATGATGAACTTTAGGAACTAGCTTAAAAAAATGCTTAAACCATCACATGTGAGGGCTTTGATATCATCAGGGCCTGACTTCAAATATTGGTTCCATCATTTATGCACTATGAGGCTTTGTTGGAAAATTGTTTAATCTCTCTGAATCTTTATTTCTTTATCAGAGAACAATAGTATTTATCTCATATGGCTGGACTGAGGATTAGCTGAGTTTATGTAACAAAAAACATAGATGTAGAATAAATGTGAGTTCTTTTTCTCTGATGCTATTGGCCAGATAGAAATCTGCATTCTCAAGCTTCACACGCGTCAAAGAGAACTTCATTACAATGGGGGTAGGTATGATAGAAATAGACAGGTTGTGAGAATTGGCACAGAAATTTTCTTACTATCCCAACTGTTGTTATTAGAAGTCTGTGATGCTTGTATCAGTCAACTGTAAACTTAATTGGATGTCTAAAAGAAAACTAATAAAAATTGTACTTTGATGTGACTTATTTTCTTTTTAAAACCTGTCTGCCTTAATTATGATGAGAAAGGGATTTTTTTCAAATTCACAGATTCTCTCCTCAACAATTGCTGGAATATTGCTAAATGAAATAAAAGTGTTGTTAGCGGATCTGATCAGTGGTAAACCAAAACTCTCTCTACACTAGTAGAAAAGTGGGAGGTAATGCAACTTTTCTGCGTCAGATTGCAAATAGGATTGTGGGCGTCTGCCATGACTTGAAATGTTGTGACATGCTTTGTGTATGTTGTAGGATTTGAGAACTACATGAGGTTTACGAGGTTTACTACATGATGTTTACAGGCCTGGGTGTTTTGAACAGTATAATGGTTCTGCAGTATACGGATGCCTCTCCGAATGATTTTGCAGTGTTTTTGGTATAACGCCCAAGCAAGGAGATTTACTAATGACTTCCAAGCATATAGTCATGGTCTTCTGAGCAAGGGTTTCCATGCACAGGAATAACTCTTACATATATTCAATGGAAAAAGAAAACATGTTTTAATGTTACATATGTCCTCTTGACATTAGGGAATTCATGTATCTTCAAACATTCCACAATGGTAAATCGGTTTTCCCATTACTTTTCAGTATTATTGCTATCAAATTAGTCTCAAAAATATTTGGAACTGTGTGTTTAAATATTCAGAATGTTTTCTTATGTGCTGTCATCATGGGTTAACTCTCCTTATTTCAGGAGTGCTGGAGAGCAGAATCACTAAGAACATGAACTTCTAAGTTGGCTGGTGCTGGGTTTTAGTGTTTTTACTTACTACTTACATAAATGTGGGCAAGTTACGTACTTCTCTAAACTCAATTTGCTTATCTGTAAAATGGGAATCATAATACCTCCTTAGGGCATTTTGAGAAGATTCAATTTGATAGTGTACATAGCGCATTTATCTTAGGTTTGGCACTTAGTAAGAGTCCGGTACATTTTCATTAGAAATAGTTTATTCAAACCTAAAAAAAAAACCACTTATTTATTCTTCTTTTATTTCTCCTCCTGTAATATTCACAGTGATCATTTTTTGTGGAGGGGAAAAATAGTTTCCAGGAAGCAGAGTCTAAGACAACAGTTAGCACACCTGCAGTTTATTTTGGAAAGTAATCCTAGGGAATAGGAGTAGGGAGCTTAAAAGAGTGAAATGGGAAACAGGAAAATAGAAGGATATGCAGCTCTGGGCTTCTGGGGCCCACACAGTCTTCCATGGACCATGTAGAATATCTGAGGGAAAGATTAGTCACCTGCTACAGTCTTTTATTAATTGTGTTTTAGCAGGTTATTAACACCCTCACATAGGTTTGCAGTATGTAAGTGATTTGTCTCTTGGTTCTAGCAAGTAGCCAAAATTAGTATCAGAGAATCCCCAGAACAGAAAGTGAGCACAGCTGAGAGGCCAGATTGTATTCATACAATTTTGGTTGCCGCAGGATGTGAAGGTGATCAGAGAATTTGAGGAGGGACACAAGAGGTGTTTCATATATAATTCCTCATAGAAGCCATGTGCTGTCTGTAATTCCAGAGACTTGAGAGCAATTCAGTGTCAGGTACTTCTTACTCAAAGCCCAACATTTGAAGGACAATAGCTTAAGTAATTCTCTAATATGATAAAGCCCAATGTCTAAGTCACCTCATTGTAATAGATCTACAACAGACATCTGTAAGATCCCCAATAGTGATTTTTATGCTAAACACCCAATTTAAAAAGGCACATTTTCAGAGTGAACTGAGATCCATCTTTTGCAGAGTGATTCCTTCCCTTAGTTCTGTCAGGAAACTCAAATAGATGAGAATAGCCTCCTTAGTCTGAGTATTTGGAGATCTTAATGAAGGCAATGAAAGTGAACAAACACTTTTCTCTTTCAAAAGAGTTTCAAGAGGTTGTTTATCTCTATGGATGATTTAATACTGCTTACCTATTTTATTATAGAATTCAATATATTGATTTTTTTTCTTTAACATTAAGGGAATAATAACACTTGGAAAGCATGCTACTGGAGTCCTAGGAAACTCTAGCAATGCATAAATATGTATGAAATAGTAGGATTATGATCAAGTGTAAATGTATAAAGGGGAAAATGCAATCACATGATTCCTTTAATAATTGGTGACTATGTGTTGGTGAGCATTTCCTTTACTGAAAATGATCCTGTCATTAAAACTCAAAGAATCACAACGATTAAAATTTTCTACTTTCCTACTAAGCAATATGCTTTTGCTTGATGTCTCTTTAGCCTCTGAGGGGAAAATGGGTTTCAGACAAATGTCTTTCACATTAGAAACTGTATTAAATTAATTGAAAAATAGATAAACATTGATAATAATAATAAAACAAGAGAAATGATGACAGTAAAAGGCAAATACTTTTTAAATGATACTCAAATAGACATTCAATAAAACCACATCTTTCAGATAACATAATCATTTGCATCATAAAAAACTCTAGTGGTTCAAATTTAAAATACTGATTAAAAAGCTTCAATTGGATTTCAAATTGCCTAAAAAGAAATTTTCATCTTAATAAAATAGGCAAAACTTTCCTTTTAAAATTACAACTTATTTTGTTAAAAAACGTGTTCACTATTCTCGAAAAAGACCTAAAATGGGTCTTTCAGAAGAGAAAGCGTTTCCTATTTTAAATTGAACCCAGTGGAGCATGGAAGACACAATTCCAAAGCATCCAGGGAAAAAATTGAATTCCCAATCCATGATTCACATGTACTCAAATACCCAGAATTTGGGGTTGATCCTTCAACAAGACAGGAGGGTGACTGATGGTTCCTTGATATTTTAATGTTTCCTCCTGATGCCATAAGTTATGATAACTGAGTCTGTCCTAAGGACTTTTTTAAAACCACAAAAATGCAGTATCCTGCCTAGATTTATCTGAACTTCTAAGCTTATTACAGACTTTTCGATATCTTCTGGAAGATCCCTTAAGTGAAATGAGAAGATACTCGGACTTTAGTCACCAAAGTGAATGTTCTCATCACTTAAATTGACTTCATACAGTCAGGTTTATTTTATGCTCTCAGTTACTTACTACTGCAAGTCAACACAGCACAGGAATTGATGCATTTTGTGCCTTCAATTCAAAGGGAATAGCAAACACTGCTGTTTGTGAACTTTTTGGCCAATAAATAAAAAATATTTCATTTCTAATTCTCACTAGAAGGATTGAAATTAAACAGTAACAGATGAATTGGGCAGGCATGGAATACTAAATAGAAACTGGCAAATGAAATAATCCAGCTATTTGCTTTTATAATGAAAATGAGAATTGATTCTGCACTGAGAGATAGAAGTAAAAGGACCAAGAGTTTTGAAAAAAGCCTTCTCCACCAAAAGAGCAAAATAGCACTCAGTGGCATTGCATTGTTAACAAAATTTCTTTATCAGAAACTATAATTTAATATTTAAGTATCTAATTTACATGTGACAAGGTATCATATTCAAAAAATTAAATGCAACTAGAAAACTATTAACCACTAAAAACAATACCAAACACAACCCAAACATTTATAGGAAAGCAATAGCTAGAATTTGAATTGGAAAAAATGTTTCATCATATTTGGCTCATTAAACAAAGCATCCATTATAGCTTGGAAAAGAGCATCTCTTCTAATTCATCAAAAGTTTACCCTTTACAGCATGAATAACATTTAAAGATAGTTTCATTAACTGTATATGCACACGTGTGTATATATATTGTGAGACATACACTCGTGTGTTCATTTAAAGATATTGTATCTACCGATAACTGGCTGAACTTTGGAAGGTGCTGAAATCCACATTTCTACGTGTCCTTTGACCCATTTAATAATGTCTTTTTAAAAACAGAAATTACATAAAATACTCTGTTTTTTATTAACTGAATATTTTCTTAAGCATAATAATAGACAATGAAAGAATTGCACTTATTATAAAGGTACAGTAAAATGTTAGATTGCAGCTCAGCCATGAAAGATCAGGGACTGTAGGACAGATGATAAATTGTGCATTATATGCAAAGATAATGGTGGCCAGTGAAATTAAAATGAGAGCAACTAGTTACAGAACAAACAGGGGATAACAGAAGAAAACATGCACTACTCCTACTTTAATGCAAAACTAATTTCTCCCAGGAAACCAACCCTTTGACTTCTCTTATACAAAGAAATGGGTTCTGCACCCCTGGCAACACAGTAGACTTGGACTTCTGTATTCAAATGCTAGTTCACTGTCTCTGAGCGTGCTGCTCCAGTGTCATCTCCATAAGCTGCCCTTGACATTCTGGAGCAACTACAATATTACAGTCTCTTTGTCAGGTTTCATTGAGCCTCAATATTCCCTTCAGTTCCGTATAAATATGGTCCATTATTCATCTTCTTCTGGTTCCTGTGGTAACACAGATATTTCTTCCTTCAAGCAATCACTGAAGAATTTGAGGATTGTGCTGTAGAGATGATACTTGCTTTTCTCAGATACATTATGACCTTCATCTGGGTAGACCTAAGATATTGAGGAGAAAGAAGATTTCAAATTATCCAAGAAACTATTGTCACTCGCATTCATTTTCTGAGCCCCAATGGCATGGAAACTTTGAATAATAATATCTGACCAAAATCACACCTAATTCAACTCTTAAGTTCTTCATGCTAAATTTTTAAAACAATTGTAATCATGTCAATTACTATTTGGTATTTAAATTAGAATGGGTTGGCCATAAAAGGTAGACTTTTTCAAGTTTATGTTGACTAAGATGAACTAACCTTTCCCCTAGCTTGACTAAACTGGACAGTTTCTTTTTGACTATAGGCCCTTGGGCCCTCCTCCCCTTTTTAGGAGTATTTAGTTTAGAAAACTTTCCAGCTCTTTATTTAAAGGGCATTGAGGTCAGTCTCTGTGTTCTTTGCAGTAGTTTTTCATAAGGTCTTCCTTGCATGTTTAATGCTGTCTGGTGCAATTATTACTTTGACAATGCCCTTTCCAAGGTAAACACAATTTTACTGTTTCTAAAATACAAATACAAAATAAAATTATTATCCCATTAATTCCTGAGTACAAAGGTTTAAATGGTACCTCATTGCCCTTTGAATAAAACTCCATATTCCTCAATAATGCTTATGGAATGACCTGACATATGTTTATCTGTATATCTTCGTCTTTCATTATCCTAAACCTGGTAGTTTGTGTTTTAAAGAGGTTGAACAACTTTTGGTTCTTCTGAATGGTAAGAAATTTAAATGACTTTATTTTTTCCTTTTATGATTCCTATATCAGACTGGAACCTCCTTGATAGTGTAAAGTATGTCTTGTTACCCATAGAGCAGAGTGACCACTGTAATGTCCTTGATAAATATGTATTAAATATATGAATGCACAGGTGTCAATGGTAGTGCAAATGGCCTTTTATCCTCTCTTCTTTACGTATATTTCCCCAAATATTTTTATCCACTATTTATTATGAGAATTATAATAAATTCTCATAGTTAATAATAAATTGATAATAATAAATTCTCATATTTAATAATAAAGATGAAGGAAAAAGACAAAAGGAACAAGAAAAGGAAGAAAGGAACAACAAAAGGAAGAAAAGACAAAAGGAACAAGAAGGGAAGTAGAAACTTGTGACTTTTAAAAGAATTCAATATCTGGGATATGAATAAGTCTGAGAGGAAAATGACAATTTAGAAAGGATTTACACAATTCACTTGTAAAGCATGAGCTCATTCACATTCCCGGTCTAATTAGGAACAGAGAACACAATCTTTGGTACCTAAAAAACATATTAAAAAATAATAGTATGGAGAACGGAATAATAGAGAAGCTGTGTTGTGTATCTCACAAGTGAAAAAACACAGCAGGAAAACACATTCTTCTAAGAAAGTAGCTTACCTGCATAGTATAATTCACTCCAGCTTTTATTAGGTGCTTGATTAATTCTGCTGAGTGTTGGAAATGAACTTTTGCTGCAAGAAATCAAATTATGATATTTGAAGAAACACATTACTTGTATCAGAACTTTTTCATATTATTTTTCAAAGAGATTCAGTATTTTATTTTACATACATTGCATATTTAAAAGACTTATATCTGGTTGGGCACAGTGGCTCACGCCTGTAATCCCAGCACTTTGGGAGGCCAAGGCGGGTGGATCACAAGGTCAGGACGAGACCATCCTGGCTAACACGGTGAAACGCCGTCTCCACTAAAAAATATAAAAAATTAGCCGGGCGTGCTGGCAGGCGCCTGTAGTCCCAGCTACTCAGGAGGCTGAGACAGGAGAATGGCGTGAACCCGGCAGGTGGAGCTTGCAGTGAGCCGAGATCGCGCCACTGCACTCCAGCCTGGGGAACAGAGTGAGACTCTGTTTCCAAACAAAAACAAAAACAAAAACAAAAATTATATCTGGTTTTAGGTAGAAAGCTGGTAAATATAATGGTAAAACTTTGAGCTTCACTCTGTTAAAAGAAAAAAAAAAGCAAAACAGTAGCTACAAGTAAGTCCTACTTACTCTACAGAATGGTGTTTAGATTTACTTTACTGGATATTATTTATTATTCCTAATGGCACACATATTTTTATAAATTTTATAAAATTTATAAAAATTTTAACATGGCAAATGTCTTTTCTGGATATTTATACAGGAAACCAGCTCTCTATTTCATTTCGAAGATTACTAGGGCACAGTCTCAGTTGGATACTGGCATTCTGCTTTATTATCCAAATTAGAAAAGAATATCCCATACTGAGAAAACAGAATACACATCTCATTATACAAGGGCTATTTAGTATAGAGAATACCGGTTACTCTTGCTTTCTTTTATCTTCCTTCTGCTTGAATCTAAGATCCAAAATTCTGAAGTAAGTAGCCCAATAGCCCTGGGTTTGGTAGCGATGAAGATTTGGTGCACTCAAGTTTCTTTCTGTAGCAGTTTGCTCACATTCTGTCTGGGGTGTTCCTTCCTGTAGTTTATGTATCTTCAAATTTCTGTAACTAATGTTTAAGCTGACTTTTTTTTTTTTTCTTTTTAAGACAGAGTCTCGCTCTGTCGCCCAGCCTGGAGTGCAGTGGTGCAATCTCGGCTCACTGCAACCTCTGCCTCCTGAGTTCAAACGATTCTCCTGCCTCAGTCTCCTGAGTAGCTGGGATTACAGGCGTGCATCACCATACTCAGCTAATTTTTGTATTTCCAGTAGAGACGGGGTTTCACCATGTTGGTCAGGCTGGTCTGAAACTCCTGACCTCGTGAGCTGCCTGCCTCTGTCTCCCAAAGTGCTGGGACTACAGGCGTGAACCACCGCGCCCAGCCTAAGCTAACATTTTTAATTGTCATTGCAAAGCTAGAGCAGCCTTATCAATAGTTTAAGCTTCTTTAATGCCTTAACTCTAGAATGTTGAATAATCAGACCACACAGCAGATAATGTAAAATGGCAGACAATCATTTAAACCTATTTAAAAACTAGATAGTCAAGATCTTTTTCAACATCTTCCTATGGCACTTAATGGGAAAATGACCTTGTCGTTGCTACATAAGTACAAACTGCTCTATAAATGTAAGCTTCTAGAAATGCTAATTAAAAAGGTCAATGACAGAGGTAATGTGATCTCTTATTTCTCTGTATGGGTACAGCTGAAAATAAATGTGCAAATGGATTTTTCCAGTTGGATTTTTTTTTCTGCTTAGTTTCTAGTGCAAAGTTCATTGATATTTGTTGCTATCTGTCTGTTTGCTATAGCTAAAAGGGAACATTACAGGTTTGACTGGTTGAATTCTTTAGCTGGTCATTTTTGAAGATAATATTAATAGTAGTGGTGTAACAGTGTCATGACTGAGCACTCATAATTAACCAAGCCCATATAGGTTGTGTGGTGTATGTGTGCGCCTGTGTATGTGTGTGCCTGTGTGTATGTGCCTGTGTGTGTGCGCGCCTGTGTGTGTGTGTGCCTGTGTGTGTGTGCCTGTGTGTGTGCCTGTGTGTGTGTGCCTCTGTGTGTGTGCTCATACACATTCACAGGTGCATATTCTCTGAAGTGACCGGGGCTGAACCTCTGCTTGTATTTTATTAGATGGGTGAAGCACCAGACTTGTGACTGAGTGAGTCAGATAGAACATTGTGATTTACCTTTATAGCTACAACATATTGACAGAGAAATTTGAAATAGCACTAATATATTAGTCCAGCATGATGGGTAGATGTAAAATAATTTAACCTTGAATATAATTTATTCACATGAATAAGCCTTCAGGGCACAGTGAATAAAAGGCTCACTACATGGATTCAAATCTCCTTCCTACTAATCAATTGTGTCTACAGTTTTAGGGAAGTTCTATCATTTCTTAATATTTATTTTCCCAATCTGTTAAATAAAAGTAATAATATCTACTATTCCTTGTTTGCGAGAAGAGCAAATAAGATAATATTAAATTCTTTTAGCGCCTTTTCTGACATACAATGAGTACTTAATTGCTATTTATTTTTATTACTGTTGATATATATGTTAGATCTTAATACTTCAGAACAACATCCAAATGTCCTTCAAAATTTTTATGCTCGCCTTCATCCAACACTGGTACTGTATCATCTACATCTTTCTTTAATAGACTATTAATGGTATTTTTGTTTTAAATTTTCAGAACAGTTGCAAAGATAGTGCAGAGTTCCTGGATACCCGTTCTCCAGTTTCCCCCGTTGTTAACATGTTACATTATTATACACTTTGTCACAAATAGAAACTAAGACTCATATACTACCATTAACTAAACCCGCTCATTGTTAACATGTTACATTATTATATACTTTGTCGCAAATAGAAACTAAGACTCATATACTACCATTAACTAAACCCGCTCATTGTTAACATGTTACATTATTATATACTTTGTCGCAAATAGAAACTAAGACTCATATACTACCATTAACTAAACCCGCTCATTGTTAACATGTTACATTATTATATACTTTGTCGCAAATAGAAACTAAGACTCATATACTACCATTAACTAAACCCGCTTTATTTGGGGTCCACTAGTTTTTCTTGTTGGTGTTCTTGTTGTTGTTTTCTTGTGTTACCTTTCTGTTTCAGGGTTCCATTCACAATCCCACATTATAGTTAGACATCATGTCTTTTTAACTTCCTCTGGTCTATGAGACTTTCTCAGACTTTTTTTTTTTTTTTTTTTTTTTTTTTTTTTTGATTACCCCAACAGTTCTGAGGGGTAGTGGCTGGATATCTGATAGAATTTTCCTCATTTAGATCTGCCTGATGTTTTTCTCATGGTTAGACTGGTGTTATATATGGGCTTGGAGTATTAAACCATGGAGGTAAAGTGCTGTCCCCACTACATCATATCAAGGGCATTTAATAATAGTAATGACATGACTTGTCACTGCTGATGTGATGTTTGTCAAATTTCTCCACTGTAAAGTTCCTCTTTCTCTCCCTTTCCGTATAGTATCCTTGAAGCTAATCATTCAGTGGAACCCACTCTAAAGACGAAGGAGTTAAGTTCAAGATTTAGGAAATATTGATTCAAGACTTTCACTTTCTTGGCTCACTTGCCAGATGGCCTTGGATAAATCTGTTTCCTTTTGGAAATTGATTTTTCTCATCCATGAATGGAGCTATAAATATTCAGCCGTCTGTTGTAAAATATCACAGAGGATAATAAAATATAGATTCTTTGGTCCCTAAGAGTGTCATGTAAATATAAAGTGATATTATTTATTACTACTAACATCAATCACATCCACCTCCAAGGTTTAAAGTGATGAAAAAATGAGAGATGGTATAAAAGTACCTTTTTAAAGTTTTTGTTTTAAGTTCATTTAAGCGGGTAACCTCATTAGAATTTCATCTCAGTGTGTGCATGTTTTTGGTTTCTGTTTTCCAGGTTGGTTTCCATTGTAGATGTGCTGAATAACACTGTAACCATAGTCGCCAGACACAAGTGCCTTTTTAAATTAAAATTAAATAAAATCAATTCAGTTCCTCAGTCACACTAAACACAGTATGGCCACAAGTGGCCGGTGACTACTCTTTGAGCAGCGTTGATAAAGTATTTCCATCATTACAGGGAATTTGATTGGACAATGCTGATATTTGAGGCGTAGCCTCTTCTCCTCTTATCTCTGAATTCTTTTTTCCTACCTCCTATCATGTATCTGATTCTTTGTGTGACTCTCTGCTCCCTTCTTCAGAAGGTTTACAGGGCTTCCTCTAAGCAAGTCCTTAGATGTATCCCTTTGTAAAAGGTCATACCCTATCAAACAACAGCAGCAAGTATAATACTTACTGTCAGCGGTGCCATGAATTATTAATATATTTTCTTCTTTCAAGCCATGAATATTATGTAGCACACTGGCTGCCTATAAAGGAAAATACAAATATCTGTACCTATAGATCTAAATAAGCAATTGAACTGAATTTTTAGAACAAAAATACTCCTCTTTCTTTGTTATTTTCAAATTAGTTACCTGGTAAGTGCTTTCTTCCTTAGATGGCATCCCAAGGTATCTTTCAGAGAAAGCTGAGGCTGTCACCCAAGAAAACAGACATTCAAGAACAAACTAAAAACTATTTGACTAGCATATTTCATTAATTTCTTCATTTTACATTTAATTGTCATGCTTTAGTAAAATCAACTGAATCAAGGAGGAGATAAACAGCTCAAAACAGGCTCTAATAACATATGATAAATGAGCTCAATTGAACTATTCTAAATTAGGCTTTTGTTTTCCACAAATCAATACATTATATTAGGTCAGTCTGTAGAAAGTACTCACCATACAATTTCAAGTCTGTGATAGGTGCAACCACTGATCCACATTTAAAGAGCTTTTCATCTGATTTTAAGATCATTGATGCAATATAGCCACCATAACCCTAGGGGAGAAATATATATATATATATATATATATATATATATATATATATATATATATATATATATAACACACACATACATATTTATATATAACAACTGTGCCTGGAGATATTTTTAGCTTTTGATCAATGTTTGGTACTGTACATCATATCAGAATGTCTCAGATTTGGAAAAAAACAAAGCTAAAATCATTTTGTGCAATTAAAATGTTTGAACATTTGTTTAAATTGTTATATAACAGCTATTTTAATAAGTCTTAAAATATGAAATTAATTACATCACCAAATGTCAAATATTTGCTCCATGATTTCATACTACACATCTGGAAATTGCCCCAAATAATTTGAGGTTAGGGAAATAAAGCACTTATTAAATCACATATATTTTTCCCCTAATTTTATATCTATATATATTTAATAAAATAGTGAAATAATGGTGATTATGTAGAATTAAAAAATACGAATGATATTTTGAAAATATACCACCAAAAATATAGATTGTTTTAATTTCTTATAGGATTCAGAACATGTCACCCCAAAATAAGGCTGCAATCAGACTATTTCACCGTCTATAAAGGAAATTTATAGACGTTTTCAAGGGTTTGTCTTTCTCTCTCTTTCTCTCCCTCTCCTTCTGCACCAGGAAGAGAAGAATAACTACATCACTGAAGACTCAATAAAAGGAGAAGGAATTGACTTAAGTATACATAACAAACTTTGCTTGTGTTTTGCTTTTCCTGGCCATCTCTCTTAACAAAGCCTTTCCCCACATCCTTATTCCTTTGTTTCAGAGAATGATAGTGTTTGCATCTGAGGTCTAAGACAGTTCTTTGAGATCTGCTCTAGAGATCTGCCCATTTTTCTTGGTTCTGTCCCATCAAGGAGGTATTTATGTTATTAAGCTTCTGTTTTTCTGTTGTTCGGTTGTTGTTTGTTGTTTGGAGTCTCCCTCTGTCGCCCAGGCTGGAGTACAGTGGTGCGATCTCCGCTCACTGCAAGCTCCGCCCCCTCTGTTCACGCCATTCTCCTGCCTCAGCCTCCCGAGTAGCTGGGATTGCAGGCGCCTGTCACCACGCCCGGCTAATTTTTTGTATTTTTAGTAGAGATGGGGTTTCACCGTGTTAGCCAGGATGGTCTCGATCTCCTGACCTCGTGATCCACCTGCCTCCACCTCCCAAAGTGCTGGGATTACCGGCGTGAGCCACCGCGCCCGCTTCTTTTTCTCTTGTTAATCTGCCTTTTGTTAAGTGAATCTTGGCAAAAAACTCATGAAGAGTAAAGGAGAAAATTTTCTTCTCCTCTATATTTCACACAACTAAGTGTTGGAAAGCAATGGGATATAATGAATAATGTTCCCAGATAGATGAGTTAAATTATTGTTTGAGTTTAATTTTGAATACCCTGTTTTTTAATAAATCAAGATGTCCAGTTTTCTTTTGTAGCCCATTATCTGACTAGAAAAGTTCCGGAGGAGATTTTAATAATTACAGTAATGCTGAAAAAAGGAAATGACCTACTGTGTTATCTGTTTTAGAAATTAATTTTCAGCCCTACTCTCAGTAATGTACTTTATGCTATTGGAAATCAGAACATCTTGGGAGGTATTAAAAAATATTAATATTCAGTCCTCAATCTCAGAAATTCTGATGAAGTTTGTTCATGATGAGGTCTACTTTTGAAAGATTTTCAGATGACTCAAGTGTGGTCCAGGTTATAGTTTTATTGTCATTGTCACTAAACTCTTGAAGTAAGAAATAATTTCATTTATGTGTATTTGGAGCATCATTTAAAAATTGGTACATAAAAGTTCAAAATGCAGTCATTATTACTGAATGGACTGAGATAACATATATTGTTCTGGTACTGGAATATTTAGGTAGTACTCAGAAGCTTGAGCAAAGCTCTAACTAAAGGAAATTAGTAACTAAAGGAAAGAAAATTATCATTTATAGATACAAGCCACCTCAAAGTGCCCTTGCTCATTCTCATTGAGAGAGACAGCCTTAGGCCAGCAACATTTGGAAGTAGCACATTTTAAATGTTACCTTAGGTAGATAAATGTATTAACCTACCTAAGAAAGAAGAATAAAAGGGTAGGGAAGCTATGCAAAGCAAGAAAATAAATAACTAAAGGCTGAATATCCCTTATCTGAAATGCCTGGAGTCAGAAGTTTCAGATTTTGAATTCTTTTAAAATTTAGGGATATTTACTGATACATAATGTGTTATCTTAGGGATGAAAACTTAAGTCTAAACATGAAATTAATATACGCTTTAATATACCTTATACACACAGCCTGATGGTAATTGTATACAATATTTTTAGTAATTTTGTGCATGAAACAGCTTTGACGGCATTTTTGACTGCGACCCATCACATAGGGTCAGGTGTAGAATTTTCCATGTGTGGCATTATGTCAGTGCTCAAAACATTTTGGATTTGGAGCATTTCAAATTTCAGATTTTCAGATTAGGTACATTGAACCTGTATCATAAAGCAAAAGTGGAAACAGCTCTTGAAAGTCTTGGCCCTACAGGGAGCATTTCCAGTATATTGTTCCTAGTTCTCTGTCATAAAGATGGGCGAAGCCTGTTGCAGCCAAGAGATTTCAAGTATTTCCCGTAGGCAAGACTCTTCCCATAGTGAGGAATGCATCACACATCTTAGTTGATGCATGCAACTTTTCTGGTTCTATTAACAATACCATGATGGCCAAGCAAACTTTCAGCTGATTATGATCTATTTGTTTATATAACCTGAAAACATTGACAGAATCGTTGTATATCTGAATAATGAATATTCCAGTCCATAAAAGCATATGGTACATTTAAATGATACATGTAAGTTGACATTATATGCTTTTGCTGTTTTATTTTATTTATCTCAGTTTCACATGTCTCTCATAGCCTGATTATCTCTAGGAATCAAGAATACTGCCTTCCAAAGGAGGGGTGGATCCCAGAACAATGCTTCTTAACTTGTAAGTTAATTCAAATCACTTGAGAGTGTTGTGAGCATACAGATTCAAGTTCAGTAGACCTGGGGTGGGACCTAAGATTTTGCATTTTTAATAAACTTCAGGGCACCGCTATGCTGCTGATCTATATTACATACAGCAAGTTATTACTGCATAATTGTATAATAAAGATGCCTACCGGAAACATCTTCTTAGTTCTAGCCAACATTCCCTAGATGAGTGAAGCTTAAAAAAAAAAAAAAAGTGCCAGTGCTCCCCCCACCCACATTCAGTCACAATCTGTGGAGAATGGGCACCTGATGGATCTCCCCATATGATTCTTCAGTGAAACCAGGATTGTAAATTATTGCTAGCTATACAAGAAGTTATATTTTACTATTTTTGTAATTATGAAAATTTGGCATTTAATGAAGTCAAATATTTTTTAAGTCTTAATGATAAATGATAAAAGCTGTTGAATAAAATTATATTTATAGCATTTAAAATTGAACCACAAATGCTTCTTTGATTTTTAAACAAAAATCAACACTGGCAGAAATTAGAATGATTTTTTTTTTTTTTTTTTTTTTTTTTTTTTTTTTTTTGACATGGTCTCGCTCTATCACCCAGGCTGAAGTACATGGCACAATCTCTGCTCATTACAACCTCTGCCTCCCGGGCTCAAGCAATCCTCCCACTTCAGTCTCCTGAGTAGCTGGGATCACAGCTGCGTACCACCATGGCCAGCTAATTTGTGTATTTATTTGTACAGATAGGTTTTGCCATGGTTGCCCAGGCTGGTTTTCAACTCCTGGGCTCAAGTGATCCACTCGCCTCGGCCTCCCAAAGAACTGGGATTACAGGTGTGACTCACCAGCCCCAGCTGAAAATAAATTAAATTTTAATGGCTCGCCTTCCTCTCACCCGTTTTATACGTATTCACAGAATGCAAGAGTATATCACAAAAGAGTTTTTGGAAAATTTACTTCAGAAGAGGGCAAAAATAAGATATAATTTCTAGGTCATGCTTTCAACTTTCAAAACAATGCATATCATCAGGTAGATTAAAAAATGGGAATCACCATATTGTCTGTAGTAAATTAGAGGCTATTTTTGATTTAATAAAGATCAAAAACTTCCATCATCAGTGGAGGCTGCTCTGTTTTCATTGTGTATTTTATTGGTCTCCCAGTGATCAGATTTTGCTATTCATTAAATTGTTCTGTCATTCCCATTTGCCAAGCATTTTAGCATTACTGCCAAATTTTAACAAGTTTATGTTATTTTAAAATTTAATTTAGTACACCTAAAATATAGGAATGTTTCCTTAGAATTTTCCTTCTTAAAAGAAATATACCCATGATGTAGGAAACTACATTCAATAGATAGAAAGACTTGGAGAAGCAGAGGTGGGGGTCTGCAATGCCATTTACTCAAAATTTATGTTTGCAGTGGCCCCAGGTTTTCAAATCATCTTTAAATGACTTTATGAATATAGTAAAATGGATACACTGACAGACTGGGATTTAAAAGGAGCTTATTTCGGCTCGGCATGGTGGCTTAAGCCTGTAATCCCAGCACTTTGGGAGGCTGAGGCCAGTGGATCACGAGGTAAAGAGTTGGAGACCAGCCTGGCCAGCATGGTGAAACCCTGTCTCTACTAAAATTACAAAAATTAGCCAGGTGTGGTGGCGTAATCCCAGCTACTCAGGACACTGAGGTAGAATTGCTTGAACATGGAAGGCAGAGGCTGCAGTGAACTGAAATCACGCAGCTGAACTCCAGCCTGGGCAACTGAGCAAGACTCCATCTCAAAAAATAAAAATAATAAATAAATAAATACATAAAGAGGTGATTTGTGCAAACTTGTGTAATTCTTTCTGAACCACTTCACTTGTGGTACACCATGAATTAATTTGAAATAAAGAATTTTATAAATACAAGATAAATTTTATGACACTATATTATTTTGCATTAAAACTATTAATTCGCTTAACATAATCATTCACCTTTTATCACAATACTTATAATCCTGCCTTGAAGCAGGATCTTAATCCTTCCTCAAGGAGGCAGGATCTTAATTCTACGGATAATGTATACTGAAGTTTTAAACCTTAGAAGGGACTGGAGCTGGTCTCAAACACTGAGAGGCCCTCCCTCAATTGGAAAGATATAAAACTTTAAATAACAAATAATTATCTCCCTAAGTAAAGTTTTAAGCTTTCATATTCATTTACATTTTTAAATTTCTTTTGTTTTCCCTAGATATCCATAGTTCTTATCTCCTTACATTGCCTTCTCTTAGTTCAAACATGATCTCCTAGTGATACCTTTCCTTACTTCCAATCTAAATTTGCCACATTGGCTCTAATCCTGGCCTCCTTATTTATCTCTCTTCTTCATTTTTTTGGAATCAAACTCTCACCACCTGACATTTTATGTATTTCACCAATTATGTTTAGTTTACATGTTTTCCATATAGCTCTTCTCACTGAACTAAATTCAATAAAGAAAGACTTTTCTTCTGTTCTCTGACCACTGTATGTCCAACACTTCAAAAAAAGTGCGGGGCACACAGTGCACATCCAGTAATGTTTGCTGGATGAATTAATTTTTGGTAATTACAGTTATGTCAGTTCTAAAAAAATGTTTATAAGCCAAACTTAATTTCAATTCTTGTGATAACCTTTTTTTTTTTTTTTTTTTTTTGAGACAGAGTTTTGCTCTTGTTGCCCAGGCTGGAGTGCAGTAGCATGAATTGGACTCACTGCAACCTCCGTCTACTGGGTTCAAGTGATTCTCCTGCCTCAACCTCCTGAGTAGCTGGGATTACAGGCACTCGCCACCACACCCAGCCAATTTTTGTGCTTTTTTTTTAGTAGAGATAGGGTTTCACCATGTTGGCCAGGCTGGTCTCGAACTCCTGACCTCAAGTGATCCACCCCCTCCACCCCCCTCGGCCTCCCAAAATGATGGGATTACAGGCATGAGCCACTGCTCCCGGCTGTGATTACTGTTTTTAAGGAAGCTATGTCAATAACATTTTGCTTCTAGGAGTTTTGTTTTATATTTAGCACTTACACAGAATTCTTAAAAGAAAAAAAAAATAAAATTATTATATATTAAATGAGGTTAGGTCCTGAGGATAATTATTCAAACTAAAGTGGCTTAATGTCTTCAATCAAGTCATACTCATAATTACTAAGTAATAAACACATGGCCAGTTAAAAGCTACATATGTTATTATCATAACCTTTCCATTATCCCAACAAGCTAGTTAGAAAATAACACTGAGAAAATGACACCATTTACAATAAAAATTAAAACACACAAATAATAAGCAATACTTAGAAATAGAAACAGCAGGAAAGAAGTTTGGCATATTTTAAGAAAGCTGTAAAATTCTACTAGGGTATATAAAAAAAAGAAAAGAAATGTACTGTGCATATTGTCTGACTCAGATGAAAGTTACACCTTGTGACTATTTTAATTCTTAAATTATTATAACTGTTGAAACACATTTTAATTAAAAAAATTCCAGTTGAATATTTGGGGGAATTTGAAAAAAACAAAGACAATAGGACAGGTGAGCCAAGAATATTTTCAAAGAGAGAAGAGTGAAAATGTCTTTTAAAAATATTAAAATGAGTTATAATGAAGCATGTTATAATTGAAAGACTGTAAGATTAGCATGAGAACAGAAAGACAGAATTCAACAGAAATAAACCCTGAAATGAATGAGAACTTAATACTTAGTGGGTATCACTGTTAATGATTTTGATTTAGTCAACCAATGGAGCTAGGAAACTGGCTAGCTCTTTGAAACTATATAAATAAATTCTCACCATCCATCACAAGTGCTATGCATCTCTTTCATCTCTATTAAACTCAGATAAATAAAGAGAAAACATAATGAATACTCATTTAGCCTTTTGATAGAAACAGGACATCTAAATAATAAAATCACTGGAAGAAATTACCCAAGAAAGCATTTGAGAATGTGGGGAAAAGAAAGAGAGATCAGCCTGTTACTGTGTCTATATAGAAAGAAGTAGACATAAGAGACTCCATTTGGTTCTGTATTTGAGATGCTGTTAATCTGTGACCCTACCCCCAACCCTGTCCTTGCAAGAGACATGTGCTGTGGTGACTCAAGGTTTAATGGATTTCGGGCTGTGCAGGATGTGTCATTGTTAAACAAGTGCCTGAATGCAGCTTGCTGGTTAAAAATCCTGCCCGTCCCTGGGCAATAGAACATCTCTGTGTGAGACCAGATTGTATGTTCTGTTTACTGAGATAGGAGAAAACCGCCTCACGGCATAAGGTGGGACTTGCTGGCGGGACTTGCTGGTGCAATGCTGCTAAGAGGTTTATGGAGATGTTTACATATGCATATCGAGGCACAGCATTTTCCTTTGAACTTACTCATGTCACAGAGATCTTTGTCCATATGTCTTACTGCTAATTTTCTCCCTAAAGTGATCCTATTGTCCTGCCACTCCCTTATCTTTAAGATGGTAAAGAATTATCAATAAATACTAACGGAACTCAGAGACCGGTGCTGGCGTGGGTCCTCTGTATGCTGAGCGCTGGTCCCCTGGGCCCACTTTTTCTTTCTCTATACTTTGTCTCTGTGTCTCATTTCTTTTCTCAAGTCTCTCGTTCCACCTAACGAGAAACACCCACAGGTGTGGAGGGGCAGGCCACCCCTTCAGAGAAGAGTTTGCCATGTTTTAGAACTTCAGTTCTTTGACTCATCATATGCAAATTTTAACAAAAATTCCAGAAGCTGAAGAAATATTTTAAACAAGTGTGAACAGAGACTGCTACCTTTAATATAGCAAAATCTTAGTATGTCAACAAGAAAACAAATATATATGTTAATATATACCAGAAGTCAACATAAACTAAGCATGTATAATGGGTAAATAGACAATCCAAAAAGAGACATATAAAATGGTTAATAAATATACAATTTATTTTATTTAAAAGTGTATAATTCTAATGTGATGAAGCAACAGAAATGAGATTTATCCTCCCACATGAAATGACTAAAAATATAGACAAAATATATGAAAGAGAAGTTTTTAAGACATTGGACTTTGGGCGATGAAGGACATTGATCCCTGAATGATGAAAAACAAACACATCGATCCTAGGATTGTCACATCTTGCCACCTTGAAGAATGAAGTTGAGACATAGCAGAACTATCTGAAATGGAACATACAAAGAAATACGTGCTTTTTTAAAAAAAATTTAAAAGCATATTAGTAAGCTTGGGGCAACTTCAAGTAGCCCAATATACATCTATTTATATGAAATATAAATTTATATGAAATATAATTTATATAAAATATAGGAATATAATTTATATAAAATTATATGAATATAATAAGGCATATCACAATGAATATCACAATGAAATTCATTAAAATTAATCATAAAGAGAAATTATTAAAAGCATCTAGACAGAAGAGATGCATTGTACACAGAGGAAAAAAGTTAAGAATGATGGCATATTCTTATTGAAAAAAAATGCAAACCAGAAGGTAATAAACAACTTTACTGTATAGAATAAGAAATGTCAACCTTAAATTTTTTGACCAGAAAATAATAAAATATTTAAAAGATTAAGGTGAAATAAAGACACATTAGAGCTGGAAGAATATATTACTTGCACACCTGGAGTAAAAGGTAATTTAAAGGATGTTCTTCAAGCAGAAGAAAAAGTGAGACTAGGTGAAATCTGTATCTACACAAAGAAACGATGAACACTGAAATTGGAAGTTACATGGGTAAATATACAAACATTTAAACACTGAATTTAAATTTGTTTAAAAATAACTCACTTTTAGCCTGGGTGCAGTGGCTCATGACTGTAATGCCAGCACTTTGGGAGGCCGACGCTGGTGGATCACCTGAGGTCAGGAGTTTGAGACCAGCCTGGCCAACACGGTGAAACCCCCATCTCTACTAATAATACAAAAATTAGCTAGGCGTGGTGGCCCACACCTGTAATCCCAGCTACTGGGGAGGCTGAGGCAGAAGAATCGCTTGAACTCGGGAGGTGGAGATTGTAATGAACCAAGATCACACCATTGCACTCCAACCTGGGCCACAGAGCGAAACTCTGTCTCAAAAAAATAAAATAAAATAAAAATAAAAATAACTGACTTTTAAAGGCAAAAATTATAACATTGTATTTTGGGATTTATAACATGTAGCATAAAATGTATGATAACTATGGCATAAAGGTTGGAAATAGAGAAACAGAAGTATACCACTATAGAGCTCATATACACACACACACACACACACACACACAGTTGCCCTCCTCTGATATATCCCATTTCATATATATGTACATATATAAATATACATATATATGTATATATACACGTGTACATGGATATATATAATATGTATGTGTATATATGTACACATACATATATAAATACATACATAAATACTGGCCTGTTTACAGCTCACTACCTTGAAGAGGGAAGTAAAATAATAATATCACAGGAGGACAACTTTAAATAGTTAAAAATATACATTATAAGCAACAAAGGAAACATCAAAATAATGCAAAAACCAGTTATAATTAACAAATAACAAAGCAAATTTAATTATTTAATTATTTGCTTTGTTATTTTAATAATTAAATTTAATAAATTTAATTAAATTTATTAAATTTAATTATTAAAAATGCTCTTTTAATATAAAGCACACTAGACAAAATTTTAAAGAAACTAAAAGCGGAAGAAATGGAAAGTGTATGGCAAGATGATAGACCTTAATGCAACAATAACAATGATCATATTAAAAGTGAAAGAGCTAAATACATTATTTAAAATCTAGAGATTTAACATGCAGAGTCTGTCAGATTGAATGAAAAAGCAGGACCCAACTCTTTGCAGCCTATAAGAAACACACTTTAAATATAAATACATAGTACATAAATATAAATACATAAATACATAAAAAGAAAAATAATAGAGTAAGATTTATAACATGTTTACAATAATCAAAAGAAAGATGGAGTGGCCGTATTAATATCTGACAAAAAATATTTCAAAGGAAATAATATAACCAAAAATAAAATTGCCCAGGCTGGAGTGCAGTGGCACGATCTCTGCTCACTGTAACCTCCGCCTCCTGGGTTCAAGCAATTCTCCTGCCTTGGCCTCCCAAGTAGCTGGGATTACAGGTGCCTACCACCATGCCCAGATAATTTTTGTATTTTTAGTAGAGATGGGGTTTCACCATGTTGACCAGATTGGTCTTGAACTCCTGACCTCACGTAATGTGGCCACCTAAAGCGCTGGGATTACAGGCGTGAGCCACCATGCCCAGCCAAGAAGGTAATTTCTTAACAAAAAAGAGGTCAACTAATCAAGAGAAAATAATGATCCTAAGCATGTATGTATCTATACCATAAAAGAGTATGGAAATACATGAAGCCAAAACTGATAGAACTGAAAGTAGGAAAAGGCAAACAGACAATCATAGCCTTTAAATAAAAATGACAGGAAGTCGTTGTTTTGAACTAAGCTACTGAACTAAGCTCAACAGACCAGACTAAAAATCAAAATGGAGCCACTCATGCTGACTTTCCATGTCACCAAACCCAAACTGACTTGTTACTTGACCTTCCTAGAAAGCAGTAGTGAGAGGTTAACAGCCTAATTTCCCAAACAGGCCAGTTTCAATCAGCACGATAATGAAGTTTCCTCTGCTCTAATTCTAACAACAAAGTGTAACCTCAAGTGACCTGATGTTAGCCAGTTATTTTTCTACTGTTCCTGCTTTGTAAGGAAAGTAACTTTGAAATGACCAATCTGCTTTTTATTTTTTGTTACTTCTTTCTTTAATTCTTTTCTATCTATAAAACCAGCCTCTTCTGGCCAGCTCATTGGGACACTTTTTCTGTTTTATGGAATGAAGTGTTGCCCATTCTAGAACTGCAAATAAAGCAATTAAGATTTTTAGACTAAACTGTTGTAATTTTGCCTTATGGCATAGCCAAAGATTTCAACACCCTCTTTCATTAGCTGATAGAAAAAGTAGACAGAAAATCAGTAAAGAAACAAAAAGCTTGAATAATATATTCAATCAACTTGACTTCATTGATATTTATAGAACATTCTATGTGGTGAAACTGAGGTAAAGACTTTAAGAATAGGAAAGATTTGAATTGGAGTTTGAAAAAAGGATAAAGTTTGGATATCTAGAGGGAGAGGGAATTCCAAATTAAAGAAAGATTATGAAATAAGTTCAATTCAAATGTCTCTGCAACAAAAAATCAAATAAAACTGAACTACCTTGACAAAGCATACAGTCTGACTTAGAAATGAAAGCAGAAAACAAATGAATGTAATACATTACATACTGGTATAATAATTACAGGAAGCTACTAAAAAGTGTTCTATGAGTACACAGGAGGGAACAGTATTTGCTAGTGCGAGAGATTGAATGGATGGTTAATGTCAGGCCTCTGAGCCCAAGCCAAGCCATCGCATCTGCTGTGACTTGAACGTATATGCCCAGATGGCCTCAAGTAACTGAAGAATCACAAAAGAAGTGAAAATGCCCTGCCTCGCCTTAACCAATGATATTCCACCACAAAAGTAGTGAAAATGCCCTGCCAGGCCTTAACCGATGATGTTCCACCACAAAAGAAGTGAAAATGGCCGGTCCTTGCCTTAAGTGATGACATTACCTTATGAAAGTCCTTTTCCTGGCTCATCCTGGCTCAAAAAGCTCCCCCACTGAGCACCTTGTGACCCCCACTCCTGCCCGCCAGAGAACAAACCCCCTTTGACTGTAATTTTCCTTTACCTACCCAAATCCTATAAAACAGCCCCAACCTTATCTCCCTTCGCTGACTCTCTTTTCGGACTCAGCCCGCCTGCACCCAGGTGATTAAAAAGCTTTATTGCTCACACAAAGCCTGTTTGGTGGTCTCTTCACATGGATGCGCATGACAGTTAATGGAGGAAGGGACACCTGCATAGGGCTTAATAAGAGAATTCTAAAGCAATATGTAGGCTAGAGGCTGTTAGAAAAGAAGTAAAAAGGCATGAACAAAGATACTGAGGTAGAAAGGTAGAAGGCATGCTTATAATCAAAGAGATTTCAGTTAAACTATATTGCAGAAAGTGCAGTTGGAAAGAAAATAACAGTAAATACAATTGAAATATCATTAGGACCCATTTTACATAATAGTTTCAACTTTTAGAATTTAGTGAATACTTGTGAAATATTGAAATAAAATTGCATGTAAAAAGACAAAACTTCACATCTATGCTTTTATACTGACTGAAGTTTGTCTCTTCTCTTTTCCTCTGGTATCCATGTAATAGGTTTAGAAGGTAATTAATTTAATGAATGCTTTCCTGGTGTTTACAGGACTAACATTTTAATACATAGAAAACAGGTAGTAGTATTGTCTAAAAAATATATATTGTTTGACCAAAGCATATTCTTAGAAATACTATCATTCTATTCTTTAATCACTTTACATCATTAGAGAACACTGATTAGAATGGATTAGAAAGATTTGGAACCAACCCAAATGTCCATCAATGATAGACTGGATAATGAAAATGTGGCATATACACACCATGGAATACTATGCTGCCATAAAAAAGAATGAGATCATGTTCTTGGCAGGGACATTGATGAAGCTGGAAGCCATCATTCTCAGCAAACTAACACAGGAACAGAAAACCAAACACTGCATGTTCTCATTCATAAGCAGGAGTTGAACAATGAGAACACCTGGACACAGGGAGGGGAAAATCACACACTGAGGCCTGTCATGGGGTGGGGAACAAGGGAAGGGAGAGCATTAGGACAAATACCTAATGCATGTGGGGCTTAAAACCTAGAAGACGGGTTGATAAGTGCAGCAAACCACCATGGCACATGTATACCTACGTAACAAACCTGCGTATTCTGCACGTGTATCATGGTACTCAAAGTAAAATTTTAAAAAATTAAAAAATGAAAAGAATGTGCCTCACAGGCATCCCCAAATCCCAACTCCTTGTTAAACATTTCCATACTCAAAAACAAAAATTAAACTAAACAAATTATGCACACAACAAAAACATTGAGCATTTTTTTAAATTTCATAATTTCAGCTTTATGGAGGTGTATATATATCAGTATGATATATCTCGGAATGTAAGTTTAGTTTTTGCTGGCAAAGTCCATAATAATGAATGAAATTATTTAGCTAGCTATCTAGATATAGATATATATCACCATAAAAACATGGTAAATCTTAGACAGAGAAAAAGCAGAACCTGGAAATTCATTCAAATATTAGTGAGTGTGAAGAAAAGAAGTTGCTAGAAATTGCAAATTCCTAGAACTAGAGCTGCCAATCATTTTTCCTTTCCTTGAGGGACTATCTCAAATGAATCACATCACTTTTTATATTGAGATTTAACTTAGCCTAGAATCTTACAAGGTAGACTTGTTTTAGCCTCATTGACGAGAACAACATATTTATGGCAGTTTCTTTTCCAGCATTAGGTGAAAGAGATACTCCACTTGGTCCCTCAACTAAAGATTACCAAAGTAAAACCAACCAACCAACCGAACAAATAAAACACAAATATAAATTGGTGGCTTTAAAAAAAGGCACAACCCCAAACACTAAAAATCAAGCTCATAAATCCACAAAAGCCACATATAAACTGAAAGCTGGAAACTTGAAAACTGAAGAAAGCATAAAACCAATGTTTTATTCACACGCTAAAGACTTTGATGTTTTGTTCTAATGGCTTCATTGGTGGATGGGGTAAACAAAATCCACAATGGGTCTAAAGGAGACCCTAAATAAATCTAGATCCCAAAAGCATTGTCTAAATATGATAAAAAATAAACATGCTGCATAAAACAGATTGGTGAAATGTTTTGTTTTTTATTCCTGTTATGAGCTTGTACTGAGCTAATAATAAATAATTAATCTTGACTAAAAATTTGAGCTGTAAGTCTACACTTGGATTTGTGGTCCCAATTCAGCATGCACAATTAAATATAAAACATAATACATAAATACAAAAGGAACAAAAGCATCAAAGAATTCCCATAGATAAAATTCCAAGAAAGATAAGCTCATCTATGAGTAAATAAATAGTACATAAGGAAAAGTATCACCATGACTGAGAGCCAGCAGAAAAAAGAGGCAAGAGAAACTGATGCTCAAAAATAAGAGATATTTGGTTAATACGATGTAAAATATCAGACAACGATGTTAAATATATCTTACAAAATACACATCAGCAAAGCAAGAGTTAAAATATAGCTAAACATTTTGATAGAAAGCTCAGTGAAACTTCTAGTTACAATTTTTTTTTTTAATTTAAGCAATGAATATAGAAAACCATTAGTCACACATGAAGAGAGAATTATTGGACTATAGAAGCAAGTATGACACAGAATTAAAGACTAAAAGGCACCAAGAAAAGTTTATAAAATAACCACGTTAAAGTGAGATTTTTAACACATTTTTAATAAGAGTTTAAGGAGGATGAGAAGTTATGACAATATTCTAATAGAAAATTAATAATTTTCTAAAATTGACAAAGCACCAAAACATAGATTCAGAAAATCCAATACAACCTAAACATGGTCAATTAAAAAAATATCTATAACTGTGCACATGTTAGAAAAAACAGAACACCAAAGAAAATTATCTTTTAAAAATATGAAAGCTTCAATATTGCTTAGATGTCAGTTATCTTTAAGCCAGGTGATTTATAGATTCAATACAATTCACATAAGAAATCCCTATGGCATATTTTTCTTTAGAAATGATACAAAGTGATTCTAAAATTTATAAAGAAATGTAATATATCTAGATGAGCCAAAAGAACTTTGGAAAAGAAGAAGACAGAAGAACTACCACTATTTGATTTTAAGATACTACTATCTGATGTTAAGATACGATGTAAGGATGAATTTTATGGTATGTCAATTATATCTCAATTAAAAATGATGAAAAGGGGAAGGAAGGAATAGGTTTGCAGTTGTGACGTGCTTTCTGTGATTTAGTAAGTTTTAATATGAAAGTGAAAGTTGCACAGTCTGAATGGTCAACAAATCAGTTATGTTAAAATATACCCATATGAAGCAATAAACACACGAAAAGGTGTCCAGTATTATTAGTTATCAGTAAACTACAAATGAAAATAAAATAAATCCCTCTATTCATCAATCGTGAATGATTTAAAGAGACTGATGATATTAAGTGTTGGCATAAATGTAGAACAAATGAAACTCTTCTACATGGTTCCTGTAAAATAAAATACAAAGTATGAGTACTGTCAAAAAAGTATGGAAATTCCTTATACAGATAAACATGGAATTACTATGTGACTTAACAATTCTACTCTTATGTATTTACAAAGAAATATGAAAATACATGTTTACACAAAACAAGCTTACAAATGTTTATAATAACTATATACAAAATGAAAAACAACACAAATGTTTATCCATAGGTGAATGGGTAAACAAATTATTTTATAAGTCATACAAGACAATTCTTCTCAGAAATATAATTGAACAAACAAAATTATATTTAGAAAAAAGAATGAAAGAGAAAAAATAATTCAAATAAATGGAAGACAGAAGAAAAATAATACGACAGATAATGGGCACATATAATGAAAACAGTAACATTTAAATTTGTCAGTAACTAGAAGAAATTTAAACGAATATAATCTTTGACTAAAACATGGAAATTGGCAAAAAGATAAAAACATATTTCTCTCTCTCTCTTTTTGTTTAAAGGGCATACCTCAATCATTAGGACAAGGACTGAAAATAATAAGATGGAAAGGCTGATATAAGCACATATCAATGAAAAAATGCTGTCTTAGTAATTTTAATATAAAAATCATCTTTAATGCAAAAAATTAATAGAGATAAGCTTGGCCAATAAAAACAACAAAAGATTACGTTTATCCAGAAGATATAATGATTTTGTAGTTGCAGGACTTGAATAATAATAGCCTTAATATACACTTAGAAAAATTAACTTAATAAGGAGAACTTTATGAGTTCACATTATAAAGGGATATTTTAATGCACCTTTCTGAGGACATAGTGAAAATAAAAAGTTTATTATTTGAACATAAAAATGGATATGTTTGATTAAATGGACATACATGTAACACTAACACTTTTAGTCACACATGGAAGTTTTAAAAATGTAAACTGGTACAACCACTACGGAAAACAGTGTGGCGATTTCTTAAAGAACTAAAAGTAGAACTACCATTTGATCTAGGAATCCCACTATTGGGTATCTACCCAGAGGAAAAGAAGTCATCATATGAAAAAGATAATTGCATATACATGTTTATAGCAGTGAAATTCATAATTGAAAAAAATTTGGAACCAGCCCACATGCCCATCAATCAACAAGTGGATAAACAAATTGTGACACACACACACACACACACACACACATACACACCCCATGGAATACTGTTCAGCCATAAAAAGGAACGAAACAATGGCATTCACATCAACCTGGATGGAATTGGAGACCATTATTCTAAGTGAAATAAGTCAGGAATGGAAAACTAAACATAGTATATTCTCACTCATAAGTGAAAGCTAAGCTATGAGGATGCAAAAGCATAAGAATGATTCAATGGACTTTGGGGACTTGGGGGAAAGGGTGGGAGGTGAGTAAGGGATGAAAGACTACACATTGGGTACAATATACACTGCTTGGCTGATGGGTGCACCTAAATCTCAGAAACCACCACTAAATAACTTACTCACGTAACTAAACATCACCTAGTCCCCAAAACTCTGTTGAAATAAAAAAAAAATTAAAGAAAAAAAAATCAATTCACTAAACAAAAATTCCAGAACTCCAATAAGAAACTGATAGGCTCATAAAATGGCTAATCAGGATCGAGCAAAACAAAAAAATTAATTACACAAAATTAAACGATTGATAAAGATAAAAAATTATTCCCTTCATAACTCATAAATCAATTGATATTTCAAAGTATTTTTGTTATCCTGATCAATTTTTTGGCTACAGTTCAATTACAGTCAGTAAGTTATAGAAAAGTACCAAAAAATTATTTCATTCAATTTGAAATAAAAATAAGAACAGTTCAGAAGACATAGACTTATCCTGACAAAGAGATATTTACACTAAATGTTAATAAAAGTACTCTATATCTGTACTAGTGAAAAATACCCAAGACAGCATCTCGAAGGGATTTTTAATTTAAATGTTTATATTTGAAAGGAAGAAAGAAAAATTAATAAGCTGGACATTCAACTTAATCATTCATGAATAAAATGGATGTAAAAAGTAGATGAAAAATAATGATGACAAAAATGTAAACTAGTAAAGTAAAAAACAAAGATAGAGAACAACCAAGCCAGGAAGTACAGTTCACTGAAAAACAAGAGAGGGATGGAGGGGAGACAAAAAGGGAGAGCAAGAACAATAAAGGAAAAATGTGAGTGCAAATGAGAGCAAGACTGTGCCCTCGCAAAACCAAGAAGGCACTAGTAAGTCATAATAGAAATCAAAATACGATATTACTGCCACAAGTGAAATGATTAAACATATAATAAGAGGATATTATGTATTACTGTTTGTGTATATTCTTGAAAAGTTATATAAGTGAAAAAATATTCTTTTCAAAGTACTAAAAGTGACTCCAGAAGAAATGAAACAAAATCTTAAGAGTCTTTTATTGGTTACATAAATTTAAAAACTAAATAATTTTTTTAATCCCACAAAGAAAGCAATGAGTCCAAATGTCTTTATAGTCTAGTTCCAATTTTAAACACATTTTTCCACGCAATCAGTATAGCAAGAACATTGTTTTCCAACCCATTTTATGAGTTTAGCATAACCTAATTTGAATCTGAAATCAGTATATTTCAAGAAAAATAATCACCAGGTCTACTGAATCTTAAGATAAACAGTGTTTTTTTATATGCTGAGAAAGTCAACTTTTAATTTATAACTCAGTCACCGATATGCATATTTGTTGATTGACCTGAATTTTTTTTTTCTATTTAAGATGAAGTCATTCATATTTTTTCTTGTTTGTATCCTATGTCACTGTTTTAGTTTTCCAGAGTCATTTGTTCTGAGGCACATCAAGTATAAAAGACGATTTGGGGAAAAAGATTTTGAACTTATAAATGTGAAGTCTAGAGTGTTATTATTCCATGGTTTCTAGGCTCAGCTTCTAATTTCTCAGTGGCTGTGGAAGATCCTCTATCATCTCTGCCCAGTCTTCCTCTCATTCTTATTGCCTATTATTCCTCTAATAAAAGTCAACTACTTCATTTCATGTTCTCCACACACACTCCCCTTACTGACACTGTGCATTTGCATGAGACTCTTCCTTCCCCTCTACCTGCTGATCACAACCCAGCTCATGTTGCCGTTTTCCATGAGGCATTTTACAACCCTTTGAATCTTCTCTAAATTGCCATGCATGTTTGTAAAAGCATATTTGGTCCTTTATGCTTATTTAGGTGTACAGTAAGTAGAGCATTGAAATACATAAGCCCCAAACCATTTGTAAATTCTTACATATATCTGGACTGTTAAGGAGTAAAACGTTCCCTACTGCATGTACTTTTTTGTTTGTGTTAAAAACATATAACATAAAATTTACTCTATTAACCACTTTTAAACACACAGTTTTGTAGTGTCAGGTATATATTTGTTTCTGTGAAACGGATTTCCAGAACTTTTTCATCTTGCAAGTATGAAACTCGACAAAAATTCCAAGAACTCTAATAAGAAATTGATGAGCTCATAAAATGGCTAATCACTAAATGAGAGCACCTTGCTGTCCTTTGCACTCAAATTCTTCCTTTATTGCTCTTGCTCTCCCTTTTTGTCTCCCTTCTATCCCTCTCTTTTTTTTTTTTTTCAGTGAATTGCATTTTCTGGCTTGGTTGTTCCCTATTTATCTTTGTCTTTTACTTTACTAGTTTACATTCTTGCCGTTATTATATATCCATCATATATCCATTAAAAAACAACTTCCCTTTTTCCTCTCCCCTCAAACCCTAGCAACCACCATTTCACTCTTCGTTTTCATGAACTCAACCACTCTAGATATCTCATTTAATAAGTAGAATTTTACAGTATTTGTCCTTCTGTGACTAGCTATCTTCACCTTGCACAATGTCCCTAAGGCTTAACAGTGCTGCAGTCTGAGACAGGATTTCGTTTTACTTTTTAATATGTCTAGGGTTTCCATTTCTTTGGAATGATCACTTTCTTAGATGTTTTCCTTTAAAAAAAAAAAAAAACACGAAAAACAAATCTTTACTACTAGGGATGCACTTTCAGTTATTTACTTGTTTGTGTTATGCTGGAGGAGCAATGCTCACAAAATACTTTTACTTATCTGTTGAATATTGCTGACAACAAGCATAGAATACTGCAAAGGCATGATACACTGCAGATGTCTGAAGTGGAGAGGGGATGGTCGTGATTTGCACTGATTTGTATTTTACTCATTTAAGTGGATTTTTTGCACCCACCTGTCAGTGTGTACCACCAAAATTTAAGCCCCAATTAAAGTTACCAGTTATTTTATATCATGGATCTCTAGGTTACTTATGAATAGTAGAAAATATCATATGTTTAAATACATGAACACCAAGAATTTGCTTTATTTCTAAACTAAAATAGTTCAAGGTCTTCCTTTTCCTTTCATCATTTTACCTTTATAATACATTGTCCACTGATCTGTTAAACTCATAGGCTGGGCACGGTGGCTCACACCTGCAATCCCAAGCACTTTGGGAGGCCGAGGTGGGCGGATCACGAGGTCAAGAAATCAAGACCATCTGGCCAACATAGTGAAACACTGTCTCTAATAAAAATACAAAAATTAGCTGGGCATGGTGGCGCGTGCTTGTAGCTGGGCATGGTGGCACGTGCTTGTAGCTACTCAGTTGGCTGAGGTAGGAGAATCACTTGAACCCGGGAGGCGGAGGTTGCAGTGAGCCCTGTTTGCGCCACTGCACTCCAGCCTGGCAACAGAGCGAGACTCCATCTCAAAAAAACAAAACAAAAATAAAAAACAAGCTCAATACATATCTACATGAGGTTTATTTTTCCACTATCAAAATAATGTTGAACCTGCCACAACAGTTACTACAATAAGTAAATATCGTGCAGAGAGCACAGATGACGTAATTATGCAAACTGGTCATTTCTCATTTCTCAGCCTGTGTCTGTTTTCCTAAGATTGCGATACTTGCTAGTTTTTTTTTTTTCCCCCCTATGGAGAATATTCTGCTTCAAGAGATTTATTTGACCAGCTTCCATTTGTTATTTAGGTATAGATTTAAATATAACCTCATCAGAGAGGCCTAAATTGACCACTCAATCTAATGACACTGGCCTTTTCTATAGTTACCTTTCATGTATCAGTTTTTCTTTATTTTTCTTATGAGGCTTATTACTATATGAAACTGTTTTTCATTTACCTCTTTACTGTTTCCCCTCTCTGGAACACAAGCTTAATGAAAACAAAGCCCCCTTTTGTCCTGTTGTTGTTCTACTTCTAACACCAGGTGCCAACTAACTGCCCAATAAATAGTTATTGAATTAATAAATGACTGACTGTATATAATATTAATTATGCTATTACATTTTTAAAGGATAATACGGAGGAATCATCATATAATGAAGCATGCAATTACATATGTATACATACAAACAACACATATACAAAAGATTTGTTTTTCGTGTTTTTTTTTAAAGGAAAACATCTAAGAAAGTGATCATTCCAAATAATGATAATAATAATATAATTCATAATAATATAATGAAGCATGTAATTACATACATACATACAAACAATACATATATGTGTACATATACATGCTTCATTATATTATGTATTTCATATATATGATATTCAGACTCTGGAATCCACTTCCTCTGCCATCAAATCTTGCTACAGTGAAGTTTTCCATGTTAGTAAGTATGAATCCCAGTCAATATGGAACTTATCTGTAACCAACTGGCCTCCTGTGAATGTGTAATAGGATAGATAGATACACAGATATACTTAGAAAGGTAGATTCAGCATTTCTACTATTTACCTTTCCAAAAACGCTTAACCTTTTGGAGTCAATATAAGGCAGTTTCAGCAAAAATCTGCAATGAAAAAGAAAAATAATAGTTGTCTCTTTGTAAGTTAAATGTGTATATAAATGTATACTTGGCATGCATACATCCAAAACAATAGCTAATGACTAGAAATGTTTCACTAACTGTAGCTCTATTCATGTATAAGGGTCATATACTCCCAAATCTTGCTACTCAAAGTGATGGTCTAGTAGTTTGGTATCACCTGAAAGCTTGTTATAAACGCAGAAGCCTGGGCCCCATTCCATTCCTACTGAATCAACGTCTACATCTGAACCATATCATATCTGGTTTCTGTGTGCTATTACAAAGAACCCACTAACTTTCTTAGGTCACACATTCATGCCAGGGTGGTAATGGTATCTGTGAAACTTCAAGAATTGTGATTAACTGAGGATATAACAGACATTGTGGATTACTATAAACAAATAATATAGTGGTATAATTAAAATGTATCCTACTTTCATAAATCCAAAGTAAATTTTAATTCCAGAGGGGAAATATGAGAATTATTTTATTATACCACTAAGGGTGACAGGTACTTGAAAAAAATGAAATAGGCTTTAGGATTACCTTACAACATTGCTCAGTCAGCAAAATAGAAGCCTTGAGTCAGGGTCAGTAATATTATATGTATATACCTAGACTCTGTTATAATAGAAAACAGAAGAAAAATGTGCACCCACTTACTTCACAGCTGTTATTTGGTCCTTTACTTCTACCGAACCTAATCTTCGATGAATCTCCTGCAAAATTTTCAGACCCTGGAATCCACTTCCTCTGCCATCAAATCTTGCTACAATGACGTTATCCATGTCAATGAGTACGGAATCCCAGTCAATACGGAACTTATCTGTAACCAACTGGCCTCCTGGTTCTTCATCCCTGCAAATACCAACATATTGGACCAAAACAAGAGCAACTGAAAATCTGGTAGAAATTTTAGCTTTCATATTCACTAGTTAAGTAATGGGAAAGAACTGTGCTGGCTATTAACATTTCTGTTAATTCTTGATGATAAACCTGAAGGTAAAAATACAATTTTACAAAGGAAAATCCTTTGTAATTGTATTTTCCTCTGTAAAATTGTATTTTCCTCTGTAAAATTGTAATTGAAAAGTTCCCTGAATAAAATGAAAGTATGACTTAACACTGTAGTAGAAATTAGTTTAGCTCATTTCTCAATGGGGAAAAATGAAGAAAAATGGATGGTACTTTCCCAAAGGCATTTTTAAAGAATGACTGTCAAGTTGGTAGACAGGTCTATCTTTATTGGATTTCTTCCAGAGTGTTTTAGAAATGTCTTGCAAATGGCTTCCAAGGGCTGAAGGGCCTGATAGCAGAACCAATTATGAAATAATTGATAATAATTTAACAGAAAATATACAACCATAAATAACGTTAAACTAAAAAGAAAACTACATTAGTATTTCCTGAATTGTTTTGTTTGTGTGTTTTTGTGGTGGAATTCTCACTGAGGAAAATTTAAACAAGCAGTGAGAAAAATTCTTTTTTTATCACTAAAGTTGACAGCAAGAAGCATAGACATATATGTTTGAAAAATTTGAAAGCTGGAAGGAAAAAAAGACACACAAATAATAAAGCATGAATGTTCTTTCCACAGGGAAAAGAAGGTACAATTTTAAAATGTCAGCTTAACAATTTTTATTAGTTTATTTTCTAGAATACAGTAAAAGTAAAAAAAAATCAAACTCTGATACAATCACAGAGAGTGTCAAAGTTCATACCTAGGTATAGTTCCAACAGGCAGTTGTGCGTGTGTAGATATGAAGAGCATTCAAACATCCAACTCTAAAAGGATCTCCACTGTTAGTTGGGTAACCTGTGAGAAATTCCTACCCTACTCACTCTTCAAGGTAAAAACACCAAACTCTCCTGCCTTCCTCTTTTAAGAGCATGTAAATGTTTAACATTTACAGGTAAATTTATAAACATGTAAATATTTATTTAGAAGCCCCAATACACAAACCATATCCAATAACAAGATTTTAGGTTATTAGATTCACTACAGCAAATAAACCTCTCAGCAACAAATGAAACCAAGCAGATACAGGGGTTGTGTGGGACTAGTAAGTTACATAAAGAAGTAAGGAGAGAATCAGACAAAACACAGAGCAACTGAAAATTATTAAAGGCTATTGGGAGCTGAATTGTGTTCCCCAAAATTTATATGTTGAATTCCTAACTCCCAGTCACTTAGATTGTGACTATATTTGGAGATATATCCTTTAAAAAGGTAACTAAGTTAAAATGAAACCATAAGGGTGGGCCCCAATCCAATCTGACTGGTGCCCATTAAAGAAGAGGACATTTAGACACACAACAGACCCCAGAGGTGCACAGTGGGACTACCATATGAAGAGGTGCAAAGAGGGTGGTTGTCTGCAACTCTAGGAGAGCCCTCAGAAGTAACCAATCCAGCTGGCACATTGATCTTTGATTTCTAGCCTTCAGAGCTGTCAGAAAATTAATTTCCATTGTTTAAGATACCCAGTCAGTGATATTTGATATGTAGTTATGGTGGTCCTAGCGAACTAATGTAAATGCCTTCTGTGGTCTAAGCACTTAAGATCCATTATGTCATGCACTCTATATTTCCAAAATTTAATAAACCTTTTGGGAGTAAGTTTTCTGTTATGTGGATTATGAGATGTATTATAAAGAAACACCATAAATAAACTGTGCCATAGAAATTAATGAATCACAACTCTCCTCCGTTTTTTTCTAAATCACTCATTCAATGGTGATCTTCAGTGATTAAATAGAAATATGCCTTGTCTTTCCATAGTGTTTGCAACCTAGATATTTTTTTCTTTTCTCTTATATTTTCTTTTAAAACGTATTTAGTTTATGCAACCTTGGCTCTTGTTCAGATAATTTGAAATTTGTTACTACCCATGTCCCCACACTCTAACCTAGAAGTCTAATGTCTTTATTCAGAAGTAAGCCTGGAATTGCTGTTTTTGTTTGTTTGTTTGTTTGTTTGTTTTTTCTTTTTTTTTTTTTTTCAGTTGCCCAGTTGATCCTGATAGAGCTTGTGTAACATTTGAGAACTAGCAGGAATCATTATGCCTAGCACAATTTCTAGTATGCGTAGGACACAGCCAATGCTTGTTGAAGTAGACCTTTTCAGGGAAAACAGACTCAGATGAAGTTTAAAATTGAAACGACTTAAAAAGTCTTGAGTTTACATAAAGACACTGTATTTTGAAGCTTGTGGATTTATTGCAAATATTTTGACTCACAAAGAACAGGTACCAAAGATTAACTTCACCTTTGAATACTAAGCTGAGTAAAAATAACAAGGTTGAATCCCAACTTCACTATGAACATAGGCAAAAATAACTGAAACCCTAGGACTCAGTCTGTGTCTATAATAATGGAAAACACTATCCTGTTTCCCTCAAAGACATCCTGTAAGCATTAATGGCATAAGGTATTTGAAAATACTTTATGAAGTATAATGAACAAAACCATGATTAGATTTATAGGACGATAAAAACTGTTTTTTTACTATTCTACCTGAAGTTAATTTTGCTTATGTTGAGCATATCTCTTTAGAGTTACAGTTAAAAATGGAGAACTACGTAAAGAATTTTGGCTACTTGTACAATAATTAAATGCACAATATCTATGGATAAAGCGTAATTGCTGTGTAATATGAGCTATTATGTCAGAGGTACTCCCATTTTCTAGTTGGACCAATGAAATGTAAAGCCTTACAAGGATATTAAAAAAATGCAATCAACAGACCCTTGGAGATCATCAGCAGAGTGTCACTAACTTTTAAGGCAGGATTGTTCACCTTTAAACTCTGGCAGCAGCGCTAAAGCAATGTAAAATGTTTTGTTTATTTAAAAGATATAACTTTCCAATTTATATATGACACATTGCCTTGCTCACAGCGATTTTAGAAATTCACAACTAAGTTATGTTTAGTTAAAATGTAACTAAGTCAGACATTTTATGGTAGGCAAATACATTATTATAAGATACAGTTTAAAATAAGGTATAGTTTACAGACTCAAAATTAGTAAATGGCTACAAATTTTTTTAAAACAAAACCTTCAATCCTTTACTTATTATTGCAACACCCATGGAAGAAAACTACAATTGCACTCTTTGGCTCTCTTCTCTAAATTGCCATTTTAAACTTTAACCTAGTCTTTCCAAGTTTTAAATGTTAGACTACGAAGTGGTATCAATTCATTATGAACCAAAGATTTTGAACCCATTTCGGTGATCTAATTGGGTGTTGTTTCTTTTTCTTTGGTGCACAGTATAGGCGTATCTATTTCAACATACATTTAAAAGAACATGGATTATCATGCTAATCATTGACATTATAAGGAACAAACCAGGCATGTGCAGGAAAATGAGGGGCATTAGTGTTGAGCAGAAAAGACTAGACTTACAAATAAAGCTAAGCAAAGAATATTCAGTAAAGTAGGAATAGCAAAACATTTGGTGCTAGGGATGACCACAGAGGATGTACTACAGACAAATCATCTATCTTATAATAAATGGGTACCATGACTCATGTGTGTATTGGCTGTGCAAGATTGCTGAGCTCCAATTGATTTAGTTATTTTTGTTTCTTTCTGAGTGTCTGCCTGATTTTCCTTCTACACAATTTTGCTTTTTTATCTGTCTCAGAAATCTTTGGAGATTCACAGCAGGAAGGGTGTTTCAAGGTTGAGAGTAGGGACATACAACTTTGTTGAAATTTGTGGTGAAAAGAACAATTCCATCTGTTTTAAGCAGTGAAAAGGTCATAGCAATATGAAACTTGTCTATTTCTTAACACAAGCAGCAGAATCAAATTAAGACTGCAAACTTTTCTTAGAAGTTAAGGTCTTTGAGGGCAGAATCCTCATCTATTTCAACACCTTCAACACTGAATGTGTCTGTTTGGATGAGTTCACAATATAATAAAATATAGAAAAAAGGGAATAAAACAAACAATACTCAACAGATTTTTAAAAAGACAGAACAAGCCACCTCTTCATGACATAACAAAATAATATACCAAAACTGGATTAAAGTGTAGAGATTTGTTCAAACTACATGTTTGATCAGGTTCACAAGGTGTTTCAATTAAATTCTAAAAAGAGGATTGAATTTATATTTGGAAGACTAAGGTTTTAGTCCTTGATTTCATTACCAATGTGCTGAGGTACCTTGAGCAATTAATTGCTCTTTTTATTTCTATTTATTATTTTCCTTGTTAAGTAATATTTGGTGGTAAATAGTTAAGATCACAAATTATCAGGGCAGCACATTTTTAAAAGCACTTATCCTTTTCAGTAAAGCTTTGGTTATAATAAAAAGAAGGAAGAATATTATTCAATGAGAGGACTTCCCATGACCAGTCAAAAGCATGGCAGAATTTGTCAGGTGCTTATCCATGTCGAATGGGATAGTGGAAAGAAGGGACATAGAGATAAGTGCTTTCTAGTCATCTCAGTTCATCGCTCTTTCTAGGCCTACAACAAGTTCACTCAGTTGCACGAGTACCTGTTTGAGAACTAGAATCCTTGAGAACCAAGGGTTGCAATTTTATTGTAGGTATTATGAATTTAAAAAGAATGTGAAAGGAGGGGTAAAGAACAGAATAAAAATCAAGGTAAGGAAAAGGAAACAACATGCAAAGAACAATATTGCCTTATATTCTGAAGCATAATCAATTATCAATGCTTCAATTTTATTCTTCATGACAATTCATTTCAGGTAGAATATTAGATTAACATAGGATAGTAGCTTTAAACAATATTTGCCTTGGTTTAATTAAAAATTTACTTTATAGAGACTTATAATCCGTGATGATTTAGTTGCAGCATATCTAAAGTATAATGAAGCTTGCCCTCTTTCAAGCAGTATGTACACAGAGATCCACATATTGGCTAAGGGCCTCTTGGGCCAATTACTTCTATTTATCTCTTCATTATTTTTAAATTTCTTCTCATAGATGGATTTTCCTACATGAAGAATGGCTGAATGAATTTTCTCATACACTGTATTTACTTCATCATGTAAGGAATTACATTATTTTTTTTCCTACCAGAGAACTGTTTCTTGTCCACATTCCCATCTTCTTCCATTAGGGATATTGTTAATATAATCTTCAAATACCTCACCCTGGTTTATTTACAGTGTAACTTTTGGTTGAATTTTTTTTTATGAGTCATAACCAGGAAAGCATTTGATATGATCAAGGTTGTTCATACCGCTACCAAGACCCCATCTTCACCTGATAATGTATAGAAAATTCTGTTCATAAATTAAATTCTCAAATTGTATTTATCTCCAAATCACTTGTACTCATCTGTTTTCATTCTCAGACTTTTGCCCATTGTCAAACCTTTAGAAAAATTACCTGCATTAATGACCTAGACCTTCTAAGGAAGTAAGCATGTCACTGTGAAAAGGTACAGGTGATATGGGGATCAAATCAAACTGAGTTGAGCCCAAATCCAGTGGCTTTAGACACCTACGCCTAAGTTTGCTTTTAATTTGGTATACAGGGTGATAATAGCATCTAGCCAGTAGAGTTATGGCAGGGATTAAATGAGATTCTATATGTAGCTTTGTAAAGTGCCTGGTCCTTGGTGTAGGTGTTCAATATTATTAACCTAGTTCTGGATAACACTTTGGGACTCGATCTTTCACCTTCCATTCCTCTTTTAGAAGCTGAGCCACCCAAATCTGTCTATATCTATGCAACTCTGCATCAATAATTCCTGACTTTTAAAAAGTCAGGAAACAACAGGTGCTGGAGAGGATGTGGAGAAATAGGAACACTTTTACACTGTTGGTGGGATTGTAAACTAGTTCAACCATTATGGAAAACAGTATGGCGATTCCTCAAGGATCTAGAACTAGATGTACCATATGATCCAGCCATCCCATTGCTGGGTATATACTCAAAGGATTATAAATCATGCTGCTATAAAGACACATGGACACGTATGTTTATTGCGGCACTATTCACAATAGCAAAGACTTGGAATCAACCCAAATGTCCATCAGTGACAGACTGGATTAAGAAAATGTGGCACATATACACCATGGAATACTATGCAGCCATCAAAAAGGATGAGTTTGTGTCCTTTGTAGGGACATGGATGCAGCTGGAAACCATCATTCTTAGCAAACTATCGCAAGAACAGAAAACCAAACACCGCATGTTCTCACTCATAGGTGGGAACTGAACAATGAGATCACTTGGACTCGGGAAGGGGAACATCACACACCGGGGCCTATCATGGCGGGGGGGGAGGGATTGCATTGGGAGTTATACCTGATGTAAATGACGAGTTGAGGGGTGCTGACGAGTTGATGGGTGCAGCACAGCAACATGGCACAAGTATACATATGTAACAAACCTGCACGTTATGCACATGTACCCTAGAACTTAAAGTATAATAATAATAAAAAATAAATAAATAAATTTAAATTAAAAAAAACAAAAAACAACAACAACAAAAAACACTTAAAGGAAAATATTTGTCAAGGACTTGGAGAACTCAAACCCTGAATTCAGTAATTCCACTTCTGGTATGTACATAAAGGAAATAAAACGAGCAAGACTGTTAAAAATAATATAATAATAATAATAATAATAATAATAATTCCTGTGCTCTTATTCAAGAACATAGTTTCTCAGGGAAGGTGGTTTTATATCATCAAAGTGTTCCTGACCTCTAGTCTATTTGCACAAATACACACAATTTTAAAATCTCTTTATTATTCTGACAGTTTTTACGTCACATAACCAAATCTTTGCTGACTTGAATTATAGTTATATAGCCATACAAATGGAAAAGAAAAATTGTGCCTTTCACACATGTATATGATGCTCAGCATGTATCTCTTGAACGAGTGTCTGTCACTTTTGCAATTTTATTAGCCATATGTTAAAGGTATCTATGACCTTCATCATAATTAGATTAGTAACACTGATTGCTTTTAAATTGCTAAAATCCAGAGGGCCTCTGAACTCAGTTGTAGTTTGATTTTAAATAAAAAATTCTTAAGTATTTTCACTTTTTCATATGTGGGTCTGTTCAGTACATTTTAGCGTCATTAATATTGTTGTCTGTGACTTCAGATAAACCTGAAATTTGATGTTTTTCCTCAATCAGAATTTTTTGTGTTTTTAAAGGATTTTTTTAAAACATATATTTGATGTTTTAATTTTTTTTTTCCTTGATCTCCATGTTTGTGTGTTTTGCATTAATAAAATGAAATCCTTTTTCTGGATCTCTTCCCTTGCCTTCCTCCTACTTCTCCCCTTTTTCTCTCTTCTATTTTTAATGAAATAGTTTTCCTCATGTCATGATCAACTATTATTGGCCAAAGGCACTCTTCCGTGTCTTGAATGGAATTTGATACTATCTTGCTCTTTATCTTGAATGAAAGCCAGAGATTGTCTCCTTAGCCTGATGCAAAAGCTGCATAATGACCATCATGAGAGTAATGAAGAAAAAGCAGAGTCCAATTGTTTAAATGAAGTTATTTGTACTATAGTACAAATCCAAAAAAATGAAAGGTTGATTGTTATACAAGTGGAAACACTGAACAGCATGGATATTAATGAGCCAGCTCTAAAACTCAAAAATGGACTGTTAGCATTATCCACACAAAATTAACTTCAGGATAAACATCTTAGACAGCACATGAAAATATTAGAATAGAACCAATAGAAAAGGACCTCAGGGACATCTCCCAGCCAGAAATTGTTCAATATAATGGAAGGAATTGTCTAATCTCCTAATCATCTTTGCTGTCAAAGTCTTACTACGTTAATTCCTATCCTTTGGCCAGTTTCCATTTGAGATAATTTCTAACAGTGTGGGTGAGTAAGTAGAAAGGGAAGAGGCTTTGATGATCTTTTCTTTCAGTTGCTGGGAATAGCTATATCATCACAGAGCTAGGATAGCATTTGATCTATTCTCTTGCATTTAGAAAGGGTCATACTTAAATTATTCATGCTTAAAAGAAAGCTTAGCACATTTTATAAATACACCAAAGGCAGAAGAATTTATCTCATTTTTCATGTGCACATAACTGCAATGTGACTCTCCTATGCAGTAAGTCTGCTTTGGATATGATCATGGAAAATATTCTACATGCTGACTTCAGGAACAGGGGGTGGGGGGGCAATTTAGATAAAAAAATAGAACAAAGTGCGTATCTTTAAAAAAGAAGCAGGTGGCAACCTGTACAACAAACTTAGATTTCTCTATTTTTTCAAGGAGAGGGCAATTCAGCATGGGAATGTAGTGAGTACGGTACTGAGGCTGACAATACGTGGACTATATATCGAGGAATACATACCCGCGCAACGGATTGATAATACAGGAATGGATGCTAATTATTAACTTTCAACCTGTATTTCATCCTTGGTAGGGCGTCATGACACTTTCAGTAATGATGGTGGTGATACAATATTGGTTTTCTAACTGTATAATCCTTTACCTACATTCTAAAAATCCATTTATCAACTGGAAAGTGTGGTTATATAAACACAGGGAATTTTACATCTTAGCTCAGTTTTTGCATCAGTTAAACAGGAATAAAAATGATTGTAGTACTAAGAATGAGAAGGCATTAGCAGAACCATTTTACAACTTAATAAACTGACACGTAGAGGTAAATTATAAGCCATAGATAGATAAATAATGCCAGTTTGTTTGAGAGAACACAATTATAAAAGTTGACTTCAACAAAATATTCACTTATTACCTTTGGCATATAAGCAATTATATCCTCAATGCAAAAGGAAACTGGAATTCTTGGCCAGAAAAAGATTATAAATTTAAGGTGTTAAAAAATCTCTTTTATTTATTAAGTTCTAATTATGGGCCTTTTTCTGAATTTACACCACGTATTTTAAATTCCTTTATCCTTAGAATTTTTGGGGGGGAGAGAAAGTAATAAAAGCTTGTATTGCACATTGTTGCTGAGTTTTCACTTCTTAGTAGTGAAGTGAGGCATGAGGCATATTGCTCATCAATTCTGTCCCTCAAGTGTCCTCACCTGTAAAATGGGGATTAGAATATCTGCCCTGTTGTAATCATAATGCTCTGAGAATATAAGCTTTCATAAAAGCATAGGAAGGGCCAGGTGTGGTGGCTCAATCTTGTAATCCTACACTTTGGGAGGCCAAGAGAAGCAGATCACCTGAGGTCAGGAGTTCGAGACCAGCCTGGCCAACATGGTGAAACCTCATCTCTACTAAAAGTACAAAAATTAGCCGGGTGTGGTGATGGGCGCCTGTAATCCTAGCTACTCGGGAGGCTGAGGCAGGAGAATAGCTTGAACCCAGGAGGCAGAGGTTGCAGTGAGTCAAGATCGCGCCACTGCACTGCAGCCTGGGAGACAAAAGTGAGACTGTATCTCAAAAAAAAAAAAAAAAAAAAAAGGAAGTTTGTAAACTGTAAGTTATATAGATGGACATTTTTCATGTGCTCTTATAAATTAAAATATATATAAGCTATACATTAACCTATATGTATAAATATAATTTTCATCACTTTAATTCCCAAAGATGCAGAATATTTTGTGCAACACAGATTTATTTTGTATGACATACTTTCTATGTGATGAAAAAGAGGGAGATTATGTCAGTATAATACACTGTCACAGTGGTGCAGGCAGAGCCTTTCTCAAGGTATTAATGCTTAGAGGTAATCAGAGGCACATTTTCTTATAAGTAAGGAAAAAGTCTTTGCAATATATTGGAACCTTATTTTAAAAAAGCCAAAAATCAAAGGAAGCACTTTTTTAGGGTGAGTTGTGGCTGATCTAGCAACTTCCAATTGATTATGCTTCCTCCGTGTTACTGAGGGACAGGTGACAACTGAGAGCTCTAATCATAGAGGCTACAAAGACCTGGACTCAATCAGTGGATTAATGAAGAAGGCTACAGTTAGGTCAGATTTATAATTTTGATAAAAATGGCATTATAAACATGAGAAAAAATGGCTATAAGAGAATGCCCTCGAAGAGGAAGAACAAGTGCTGAAGTTCAAGGCTGAAAATGACTGAATGATTCCAAATCAAAATGCTGATTAAAACTTTACTATGTTAATAGCAATTGTATTATTTGGGCTGTGGTTTTGTTTTAAAAATAAATAATTATTGTTTTCTTCCCAAGTTTTATATCTCCTAGAAGCTCTGTAATTTTTACTAACTGACTTTGCACACTCCTTGTTGCTCAAAAATATATGTGTGTTGGACTAGAAAAGCCTAGAGCTCTGGCCTAGTCTGCCATCATGATAGGCAACCTTTAACTTACATGCTACACAGCCTTACATGATTCATAATATACTGTTTTTATATATAAGTCAAAAGGGAAGAATATATTATTTTAAAAATCCTGGAATAACATATGTCATTGATGTACTCCTCTGACATGGCGCTGTGTGAGATTACCAAGAAAGAAAACACTATCTTAGTATTTTTAACTTCACCTTTCAAAGTCATGTTAGACAAATAATATAGTTAATATTATATCCTAATATGTTTTTTCTTAGAAACAAATAACTAATTAAAAGAGAAAAAGAGACTGATTTAAATATGAATTACCCTTACATTAATGACTGCATTTATATGATCATCTAAAACTAAGAACTTTGTAAATTAAGTTCAATATTTCTTATAAAAAATATTCAATAGTATATCTGTAAATATATCATATACATGTAAGTTTTAAATAGGAACTATTAATAAGCCCATATCATTCTTATGAAACCACATTATATCATTCATATAATTCTGTGAATCCATGCATATCTAAAATCCATGTTAACAGAAGACCTAAAATGGCATTTCTGCGTATGCATATACATATATATATTCCAGTTAAAATAATCACCAAAAGAATATTACAGCTTATGCATTATCTACAAATTTATCTAAATTTGGATTTTCCCCCATGTCACCTTCTTAATACAGCAACTTTGAGTTTGTACAACTTTAAATAGTCGTAAGAAATTAATGCTGACATTTAAGATGTATTATCTACAAATTGTGAAAGAACAGGGTTAAATATGTCCAAGAAAAAAATAGAAACAAATGATCACCTTCTCCCCTTCTATTAACAAGATTAAATGCCACTGCCTTTTTTCCTCTTAACCATTTTCTATGTATTAGCAAATATGTAGGTACATTCTCCATCCATCTAAATGATGAAGATACAAAAAATGATAAGCCTAAAATTTAAGCTTTGAACCTCCTTCTATGGCAAAGCAATAATAATCACTCTTGAGACAAATACCAATATCAATAAGCGATCTCTTTCATCCACATCAGACAGTATCTGTACTATTTTTGCAAGAAACTGAGGGTAAAAGTAGATGTGTATGTGGCATGAACAAATAGAAGATCAAATGATGTTAGAGGTTATTGGAATACACGTGTCTTCACCCTTGGGAAACAAAATGAACTTACATCTGACAATCCGATCTGCTAAAACCCTAGGAATTCATGAAATAAATACAGAGTAGAAAAGACTTCCCACAAAGTGAACATTTTGATGAGAATTCATTAAATAATCTGAGTTGAGAATTTGATCTCTCTTGTGGAATATTCATGAACTCAGTCATGATTTCTAAAATCAATACTTTACACCAAAGCACTAACGTAGTACATGTGGAAAATGTTATATTCCAGAAATATCATAAACTGTTCAGTGGAAAGAAGAAAAGGTCACAAGAATTTGGTAGTAGAGAAGACTCTTTTGATTCAAGTCATCATTCTTTGATAATATGCCAATAAATATCATAATATGGTGGACAATGTAGGTAGGCAGCGTTGAGTAATACAGCAGAGGTTTTAGTACAGAAAATAGATATATAAAACTTGGGTCCAAACCCTAACTTTTCCTGCTTATGATCTTGGGGGAACATATATACATGACCTATTTTAGTTATAGTTTCCTTGTGTTAAAATGAGGACAGTACTATTTACCTTGGATGATTTCTATAAGGATTAAAGGTGGTGTCTACATATTCTCAGCATGACACTCTTTGCATGATAAACAATAAATGGTAGCTAATATCAATTTCTTATTATCTTAAGCTCAATAAAAAAATTGTAAAAAGGAACAGTGAAGAGGCAGCATGAAAATCAATCAGTATTCAGTCCTATCCAGAAAGACTATAAAAGAAATTAGAATCTCGCGTCTCATTCTACTGAGTGGGAAACTAAACTGCAGAGAAATGGACCCATACAGAAGTCAATTATAAACTCACAAATCATTTATTTTTCCATTTCCCCATCTCAACTTAATTCATTCTTGAGGAACAAACTCAGAGTTAATTCATTTGTTTACTTATTCATTGATGTATTCACATATTCATTCATTTATTCTATCAAATAATGCTCCAGGTGGTGCATTATGGCAAAACAATTCAAAAGGAATTGGCAGTTTAACAGAAGAGAAAGCAAAGTAAATATTGTAATCTGGTATGGTTACATGTTTATAATAGTGGTGTGCATAAAGTTATCTGGAAGTGTGTCTGGAAGTCTTAACAGAACTTCTCCAGGTGGGCAGGCAAACTCAGGGCACTGGGGAAACTATGTGAAAACACAAGTGATGATTGAAGTGGTGGTGATCCCCAGAATAAAGCAGTCTATCTAAAGGATGGGATTTCTCTTTTGGGGTGGCTGGTGTGAGATAAAAATGAAGAGAAAAATAGAAAATATATCATGAAGACTGTTACGTAGTGTGAGGGAAAATGCAGATATTTAATCAATGATGAATGAATAATGAGAGGATTTTAGATAGGAGGGCTACACTCTCAGCAACAGAGTGGTAAAGCAACTAAAAGAGAGAGAGCAAAAAGCAATAAACTAAAGAAAAGCAAGTGTAAGTAGAGAATAGTATAGCAGGTTAGAGTTCAATCATCCAGATAGGATGTCTGACTGATCTGAAGCTTGATGCTAATTACAATATTGAACAATATTTCAAGTTGTTTGAGGAAATGAAATGTGTGTATAACAGACCAGCAATGATGTTATCTTGACTGTTGGATATGAATAACTGAATATATTCCCTCACTGTGAATGGATCAGTTACTTATATCACGCTGTTCAAAGAACAGTTATATAGAAAACAGATCACTTCTACTAAGATGACCAAATTATAGGATTCTGATACACAGAACATTCAGCGATGAGACTCTAGATAAAAATGAATAATGTTCTTGAGTTACAATGACCTGATCCATAGGCTGACAGAGGAGGAGAATGGAAGAAAGCTCTAGGAAGATAAGATTTGATGGATGACCATGAATTTCTTGGGATTTCAAGGAAGGTGAATTCAGAGAAAGGAAAGTAAGTCATGGAAGCATGAGAGCATATGTTGCATTCTGAAAGTTAATATAACTTGCTGAACATTTACTGCCTCCCTTATTAGACCTTTAATGAGTGTGGCAAGATAACATGAGCAAGAAAAAGTAGAAAATGGGAAGAGATGACGGGCCCATGGTACTGAACTAAACTCCTCAGTTGATGCTGCTCCTCTTCAGAGGGACAGAAAATAAAAACAAAAACAAAAATCCCTTGTTTTTTTTAATAACAATACAACTTTCTAGATTGCTTTTACGAGCATCGAAACATATTAGATTCATATTTATTTATTTACCAAATGAACGTCTACAACTGCAGGCCATTTTCCACAACACCTTCAGTCTTGGCACTATTTGGTAATTACAGGATAGTCAGTTAGTTCTGTGTATTAGGCATTGTGGAGATAGACTGAACACACCCAAATAACTATTACAGACTTTAAGATGCTTGCAATCTTGTTATCTCCCCATAGCCATTAACATGGCTTCTCATATGTAAAAAGCAACGTGGTAGATGTGTATGGTATTAATTACACACACACGAGTAGGAAATAAGAATAATATTTTAAAAGAACGGTATGAGGTTATAAGACCTGGAATGAATATAGATGTGTCTAGAATAAGTTTAAAAATGAATAAGGACTCCGGGTCCTTAAGAGCTCCCTATAATGTTAAACAGAAAGGCAGGAGTAAAACAAGTAGGCACTTGAAGGGAGAATTGGAGGAGTTGTTCAGAAAAAGGGGATCATGACTCCATAGAGACCACAGTGAACTCAGGTCACTGAGATCCAACTGTGGTGCCAATGTTTCTTAGATTTTCCATTACAGTAGAAACATTATACAGGAAAAATATTTATGCGGTATGTACTCCATCCCAAATACTCTTTTTAACGTGACATTGACATTGATGTTTGATTCACTTAACATTTTAAATGTTATGAGATTAAGTCTGAGTTTCAAAACCCAAGCAAGGGAGGTCAGAGGACCATTTCTTTTCCAGATCTATAATGAAGATTGAGAAGAACTGGGTTTCCAAATTGCCAGAGGCCACTTTCCTCCAGGGCAATCTTTCTTTCAGCCCCTCGGGTGCTTGTTGCAACCTGACTCTAACTCATGCATTCATTATATAATTCCTTGGATGTAAACCCATCTCTACAGATCAAGAAATGGCTCATACTCTTTTGGCTACCAGATATACGGCACAAAAATAGCAATAAAGTACTGACACCAAAATCACTGAATGACTCTTAGACTCATTTAAATAATAGTCACTCTATTATTCATCACTGTCTGTCCAATTGTTCATTTATGAAAAAATTATTAATATTACTTTTAGAATGGGACAGTCAATGTGTCACTGAAAACAGTTTTTAAGCTTGAGAAAAAATATGGCTTTAAATTATGAGCAGTTTCCTAAATTCTTAAAAAACACTTTCTGCTTTTGCTATTCTGACCCTTATATGTTTCCAAGGTAGTATTTTAGAAATAATCATGCAATTTAAAAGAATAGATCATATTGTAAGTATAATTTTTTAAAAAAGAAATCCTCATTTTGGATTTTGTAAGCCACATTCTGCAAAGCTTTTCGATAATTTTCCTCTAAAATCCAAAAGTGTGGATAATGTCAATTAATATTTAGTATAAACAATATATACTGAAATAACTAGAAATGATTTAATATTCATTTTCATTCCTCCTGTATCAACCAAAAAAGTAGCAAAGTAAATTCTATGGGTCTGATTGCACTATTTTATCTGTTTTAGTAGTGTCTATTGAACAACTTTATGGGTATTAAATTACACATTAAATATTTATATTAATCAAATTAAATACTTTAAAATACTATTTCCATATTAGTTTGGCACAGAAGCAATTGCAGTTTTGGCCATTTTTAAGTAATGCAACTACTTATATAATAACTGCAACTATTTTTATACCATCCTAATAATAATTATGATTCTGCTTATGATTTATTAAAGACTATTTGCAAGTGTTTATGCTCTAACAAACACTATGGTAATATATTTAAATATAAATATTATCCCATGTTATTTTCTCCAGTTTATTTGTAAGGTAAGAGAAGATTAGAAAAATTCAGCAATGTATTGTTAAATCTCAGCGCTCCAATTTGAACCCAGTCCTACCTGACTCCAAAACCAGCATTTTGCTCCAAAATCCTACTTCTCAAAAAAGACCCAAGTAGGCCTTGACAATAAGACAAGTCTTCAAATTGGTTTCTTGTGTAGGTCCTTATATTCCTCTTATAAAATAAAAATCAACCAGAACAAAATACAAGTCTGATGCCAAGATGAGCCAGTTAGCTTATCTGTTTCAGAAAACAAAGAGATTCTGTTAACTCTTATTTGGTTTTCTCCCTATGTGTGACACTGCCCTAGAGCAAGTGGATACCAAGTCAGCATAATTATCTACACATTTGTCTGCATAAATGTCATGCTTCAAGGGCAGTCAGTTCTTTTATCTTCCAATTTGAAGGTCATCACATACTGAGGGATGCCTAGGATGTGCCTGAGGGATGTCCCTTTTCTTGAGAAAATTTTTCAGTGAATCAAAAGAGCATTTCCTTTTACCAAAGGGAGACGTGACTAAGATAGAAGATGGGGTTGATTTTTGTTTTCTTTTTGTCTCGTTTTAGTGCCTTAAACATTTTTCCTCAATAAATCATACATACAGTTAAAATGGAGTAGGAAAAAACAGGTAAAAAAGACGAGAAAAAATGCAATTAAGAAACATCAAATAAGAACTTCCTTAGAGAGACATTAAGAACTTTCAGAACTTTCTGGCTCTTACGGAGAAAGGAGAAAAGTTTGGATATGAGAAACATGAAAAGCTCAATAATTAGAATTAGAAATGAACACTGGAGTCAGAGAGAAAATTAAATATTATATTATTTCTGTATTATGTGGATTGTTAAAATAAAGGGACAAATTGCTTGTATATATTAAAATACCTAAATAAAATAAATGCTACCTATACAAAAAAGAATGATAACCCCAATAATTATAAGAATCATATGTGTTAGGCACTGTTTAAGGGACTTTATATGTTGTATTTCACCCCATCTGCAAGGCAGTCTTAGAACACACGTTGTATTGTAATGCTTGTTTTATGTTTAGATAAACTTAGCCTTGTAATAGGTTAAGGAACTTGCCCTAGGACACACAGCTAAGAAATGGCAAAACTAGAATTTGAACCCAGGAAATTCAATTCCACAGACTGAATACTTATCCACTATATTCAGTGATCATAATAAGCAATATTATTTTCGTATTTACTATTTCTAAATATTATATCTAAAGATATAATTTTAGACAATTTTAAACACTATTATATCAATATGCAACCTGAGCATATTAATAAGGGAAATAACTTATAACTCTCAGGAATGCAATGCTAAATCAATATCAAGTTAGTTATGTATTAGATATTAGGGGCCTCGGTGCATAATACTATACAGTCATGATATAGCCTTACAACATGTATAAAGATATTTAATTTCAAAGTCAATTTCAAGATTAAAAAAAAAAAAACTTGAGTCAAGTTTTCTGAGCATGGGAGCAGCTTACTGCAGGCCATGTATCCAGGAGGAAAAGCTGATAGGAGTGATACAAACATAACCCATTGTTTTAGCAGTGGAATTACATGTTCCTCAATGTTGATAAAGAGCCCAGGACTTGAGTAATTACTAAGCAGACACCCAGAAATCAAACTGTTCTGTGTCACTATTCCTGGTGGTAGCACCAAACTCCACGTGGGATGCAAGAAGTTCAAAAAACTCACACATTCTTACACATGATTTAGTGATGGACTTCTAGAGGAATTTAGACAATAGACAGCTGCCCTGGTTAACTACACACATTGGACTTCTCTTGTTTATTGAATCAAATGTTGTCTTGTGAGACATAAAAATAGAAAATCTTTATATTCCTTTATTTCAAAAACAAATAAAATACTTACATTATTAACAGAAGAGCATACTGGTTTCGGTCCATAAAATCTTTGGGAAGGGACAACTGTAAAGGAAGTTCTTTTAAAGAAAGAGCAAAATATTAAAGATGGAGAGTCATTTACAGGTAAAACTATAAGACGCAGAGAAAGTTGTTCTTGAATAACATAGCATGCACAAAACTTTACCATAGTCGTCAATATGAAGGATTTTGACTTCCGGCTTTACTATTTTCTTCTTCAGGATAGCTTCCTTCAGCATAGAATTGCTTTCCAATATAAAATATTCTGTAAACCAAAAAGGCTAGTGTAAATAGCTAACTCCTATGCATTAAACAAGAATCAATGTGACACAACAAAAAATTATCCAGTTATTACCATTTGGCAGGCACTGTGCTGATTAACTCATCATTTCTCTTCTGAGTTACTACAACAGTTTCCTAAATGAGCTTCATTATGCCAGTAAATTTTTTTTCATTTGCTTCTTTATTAAATTTATCATTTACATTTTCAAAATGCAAATCTGATCATATTGTTAACCTGCTTAAGAATATTTTAGCAAAATACAAGATTATCTAACACCAAATGAGTTGAGATTCACAATATCTAGGTACCTATACCAATTAAAAGGCATACAGAAACACAGGATGAGGACACCTGGACTGCAGTTCAGGTGTTTAATAAGGTAGAAAGAGTATGAACATATTATGTATTTCTAAAACTAAAAACTGCAGAATCTGAAATACATGAAAATTATATGACCTAAGATGAAAAATATACTGAGTGAGATTAATAAAATATTAGGCACTGCAGAAGAGTAATGACCTTGAAAATACAGTAATAGAGAAATATCAAAAATGAAACATCAAAAAATTTGATAAAACATGAAGTGGACATCAATACTTGCTCGAATTTTGATGTACATGCATTGTATTAAATTTGTAGATCTATTTGGAGAGACTTTATATCATAAAAATAGTGAGCCTTCTAATCCATAAATATATATACACTCACATATATGTCTGCATATGTTTATATATTGTATACATATATATCGATGTGTATATATGTGTGTGTGTATATATATACACACATATATGTCTGTCTCTGTGGGAATTTGAGTCTTTAATTTCTCCCAGCAGTATTATATAGATTTATAGAGGAGGTATTTATTTTTATTAGATTTATTCGTAGATACTCCATGGATACTTTGACCTTACTTTAAACAGCATTTTAAAAATACTCAAATCTTGCATTTTCGTTGATGAAATAGTTGAATTTTGTGTATTGGCCTACAGCTGTAACCATGATAAATTCACTTGTTTTCAATAGTTTATAGGTGTGTATATTCCACAATTTTTTGTTTCCTTGTCTTTTGTTTTGTACATAGCATGTCTTCTGCAAAAACACAGTTTTATTGCATATATTTCTTTGTCTTACCCATTTTACTGGCTAAGTCCTCTACTACAATGTTGCACAGAAGGAGTGAGAACAAACATTGTTGACTTTCCCAGTTCTCAGGGAGAAGCATCATTCTTTCACCATTAAGCATGATGTCAGCTGTAGTATTTTTACAGATACCATTCATGAAGTTCAGGAATTTCTTTCTATCTTATCTTGATTAGGAATTACTATTGATTGATTATTATTGTTGTTGGCCAAAATTTTCAATTTGTTTCTAAATCCTTTGACGTGTCAGTGTAATATGGTGAATTATATTGTTTGTTGAAGGTTACAGCAAACATAGAATCTATGGGTAAATCCAATATGGCCATAATAAATTATCATACTTTCTATAATTGCTAGGTTTGACTTGCTATTATTTAGTTAAGGTGTTTTGCGTCTAAATTCATGAGAAAATTTGTTTTTTGTCCTCCTAATATATATGTCTGGATTTGGAATCCGGATACTTGCCTTATATTTTAAAAAAGAGTTTGTGTAAGCTTGGTGTTAATTTATTCAATGTTGCATAGAATGCACCAGTAAAGCTAGCTGAAACTGGAGTTTTCTTTGTGAGGAGAATGTTAATTGCATATTTATATATTGTATTTCTTCTCATGTGAATGTTTAGCAATTTGTGTCTTTTAAGGAATTTTTCCATTTCATCTAAGATGTCAAATTTACTGGCATAAAATTACTTATAATGTTCCATTATTGTCATTCTAATATCTATAGCATTTGTATGGACATCATCTCTTTTATTAATGGCATTACATTTTTCTCTTTTTCTTCATGTCTCTGGCTAGAATTTTGCCAACTTTATTGATCTTGTCAGGGAAGCACCTTTTGGTTTTATACATTTTCTCTATTGCTAGTCTATTTTCAATATCATTTATTTCCTTCTTACCCATTTTTATCTTCTTCTTTCAACTTTGTTTTAATTTGCTCATGTTTTTCTAGTTTCTAAAGGTGAAAGAGGAGATTATCGATTTTAAACCTTTCCTTTTAATGCAATAAGTTAGAATCATAAATTTCTTTCTAATCACAACTGTAGTAACCCCTAAATTGGGATCTGAGGTGTTTTTATTTTTATTCAATAAGTTAGAGTCATACATTTCTTTCTAATCACAGTTGTAGTTACCCCTAAATTGGGATCTGATGTATTTTTATTTTTCTTTGGCTCAAAATAGTTTCTAATTATTTATTTTTTATTGATCAATGTATTATTTAGAAGTGACAGTTTGATGACAGAACATTCTCACTTCTTGAAACTTTCTTTTTGTCTTCATTTTTAAGTGAGAAATATCTTCTAGGTTTGTTTTTCTATTAAGGATTTTTGTTTAGTTCAGTTTTGTTTTCCATAAGCATTTACAGTATTTTGGTCTATTGTCTGTTGGTTTGCTTTTTTCTGATGAGATGTCTGTAGTCATTTGTTTTTACTACGTGTGTGATATGTGGATGTAATGTGTCTTTTAATTTCTGATGATTAAAATTTTTTTTCTTTATCATTGGTTTTGTATAATTTGCTCATGATGTGCACTAGTGTGGTTTTATTGACATTTATCTTGTTTTCTTTATGTTGAACTTTTTTGAACTTTTTCATCAGATTTAGAAAATTATTGGCCATTATTACATCAAATATTTTTTGCAAGTCTCCTTGCCCCATTCTGACTCTAATTACAAATATGAGAGATGTAGATATTGGCCTACAGTTAATTTATGTTCTTCCTTTGTCTTTCTTTTCCTTTTTGTGTCAAGAAATTTTCTACTGATATTGTTTCAAGTACACTGATCTTTTCCTCTGTGGCCTCTAATCTGTTTTTAGCATTTTCCAGTGAAGTTTATATTTCAAATATTTTATTTTAAATTCACAAAGTTCTTTCATAAAAATATATTCTCTTTGTTTTCTCTCTACATTAATTCTTTTCTTGATAGCTTTATTTATTTGTAACAGCTAATTTACTGTATTTGTCAGTGATTTCCATCATCCCTGTCATTTCTGAGTCTGTTTCTATTCACTAATCTTTCTCCTATTTATGAGTCATATTTTCCACTTTCTTCACAAAGCTAGTAATTTTTTATTAGATACTGACCATTGTGGCATTTACATTTTGAAAGCCTGGGTTTTGTTGTAATCTTTTAACAATTGTTGGACTTTGTTCTGGCATATGTTGTAGGCAGGTTGACCGTTTGAAGACTTTTAAAGAAATCTTTTTAGTGTGTATTTGAATGACCTTTGCTCTATGGCTAGTTTAGCACTACAAAAGGCAGAACACTTCTGGGATCTCTTCTAAATGTTCCACTACTCTGCTGATTAAAAGGTGAGCATATCCCACCACTCTGTAAGCTCCGGCATTGCCCACACTCATGAAGCATCTTCCTATGCATACTCAGCTAGGTATTTTCAGCAGCTGATTCAGGGTGATCCCACTTCCGATTCAGGGTGATCCCTCTTCCAGCCCTATGCAGATGTCTTTCTCCATGTGGCTTCTTCATTTCCAGTTCCATCGTTCCATAAGCCTCAATTCCATAAAATTCCATACAATTCGTCAACACTCCATAAGCCTCAATCTACCTGAATATCATTTTCTGTCTCCTCAACTCAGGGATATCATTGTATTATGATTAGTTTATTCCTTATTGCACTGGAGTTCAGAAATTGCTGTTAACAAGAAAGCTAGAGAACTTACAACACTAATTTTACTTATTTCCTTCTTTCAGGGGGGATCTGAGACCCATGCTGGCAATTGTCAAATGTCTGGAAACAGTTGATTTGTATATTTTGTCCAGTTTTCTGTATTATTATTCTTATTTTTTCTTAAGGGAAACAAGGGGATCAAGTCTATTTCCAGTTACTCCACAGCCAGAATTAAAAAAAAAAAAATTAAAATGTCAAAGGTTTATCATTGAACCAATATGATTGAATCCAAACTACTTAGAAAAAAATAAGAGTTACAATCCAATTCCAGTCTGTCCCTCTGGCCTCATATATTTTTGCTTTTTTAGTAAATGTTTTGTTCCAGCTGTGATGAACAATGTTTATCTTGCAAATGTGAACATTTTTATGCGTTCTTATGTTTGTATATACACATTTGTTTTTCTGAAAATGTCTTCGCATTGACTTTCTCTTGCCCTGAACTGTGTACACTTTTACTAGAGAAATAATCACAGACTGTTATAGCCATTTAATTTTATGTTTCTCCCATTGGACAATGCTGTGTGTGTGTAATCTCAGGCACATCAAACTACCTCTTTTGTAAGTAAATATCTTCCCCTATAATATATATCTGGAAGACTAGATGTTCTAAGAGGTTTTTTACATGTTTAAAATGTAAAGAAACTCTGATTATTTAAACATTAGTATATTCTCAAAGAAGCTATCCTAAGCATTTAATTTTAAATGCCTTTAAAAATGGTGAATATTCACACAGAGAAACTAGAAAAACAAGAGCAAACCAATTCAAATCCAAAGCTACAGGAGAAAAAAAAAAATCAGAGCTGAACTGAATGAAATGAATATGTGAAAAAGCATACAAAAGATCAACAAAATCAAAAGTTGATTCTTCAAAAGTATAAATACAATTAATAGACTGCTAGACAGCCTAATAAAAAAGAGAGAAAATTCAAATAAACACAATCAGAAATGACAAATGGGACATTAGCACTGACCCCATGGAAATACAAAAAACCTTCAGAGACTATTATGAGTGCCTCTATGCCCACAGACTAAAAAACCTACAAGAAGTTGATAAATTCCTGGACATACACACCCTCTCAAGAATGGACCAGGGAGAAACTGGAAACCTGAACAGACCAATAATGAGTTATGAAATTAAATCAGTAATAAAAAGCCTAGCAACTAGAAAAAGGCTGGAACGAGATGGATTCATATTTAAATTCTATAAAATGTATAAAGAAGAGCTGCAACTAATCCTACTGAAGCTAATCTAAAAAATCAAGGAGAAGGGATTCCTCCCCAACTCATTCTTTTGGTATGATTTTTAATTCCAACTCAATCATTTGGTGTGATTCTGATACCAAATCCTGGCAGAAACACAGTGAAAAAGAAAACTTCAAGAACACAGTGGCTGGGCCTGAGGGTCAAGGGTGAAGATTCCCTTCAGCCAAAGGTCATAGCCAACCTGTGGTGACTCCACAGGAACAGGGCTGGTGGAATAAACAACCCAGAGCAGTTTTCTCCCTCTTTCCAGTTGCCTACAAGATTTCCTTTGGTGGAATCCAGTTGGAAGTCATGGGGCAACAGAACCTAAGTCATCTGTAGAAAGTACTTCCAGGCCAGAGAACATTGAAGAGAATTGAGAGTTAAAAGTGGTTCTGGAAAAACAAATGGAAGATGCTCAGGGCACTGCGTCATATTCTATTAAAATTTATTTACAAACTCCCATTATTTGTTATTTATAATGTCTTTTTCTATTTTCAATAGCTTTGTCATAATATTCTCCATTTAGAATTATTTTCTCAGTATAAACTACAAAAATGAAAAAAAGATATAAAAGAATTAAGTTTTTGCTAGGCATGGTGGCTCATGGCTATACTCTCAGCACTTTGGGAAACTGAGGCTGGCAGATCACCTGAGGTTGCGAGTTCCAGACCAGACTGACCAACATAGAGAAATCCAGTCTTTACTAAAAACAAAAATTAGCTGGGCGTGGTGGTATATGCCTGCAATCCCAGCTACTTGGAGGGCTGAGGCAGGAAAATTGCTTGAACCTGGAAGGCGGAGTTTACAGTGAGCTGAGATTGCACCATTGCACTCCAGCCTGGGCAACAAAAGCAAAACTCTGTCTCAAAAAAAAAAAAAAAAAAAAAAAAAGAAAAGAAATAAAAAGAATTAAGTCTTGACTATTATTTTTAATATGTTATAATTAACACTTCTACTACATTCTATCTTTGTTAGTAATACAAATGTTTAATGTTATTAATTTGTTAGGAAAAATTACATGGCAGTAGTTTCTTCTGCATTTCTTTGATAACTAGTGGGTTTAAAGATTTTCCACGCTTGTTAAATATGTTCCTTTTTCTTTTTTAAAAATTTCTCCCCATGCATTATTCTACTTCATGTGGCCCCAAAATGAGTTATGATTTATTTTTGGTATATTCGCTTTCATTAACCCAAAGACTTACTTGCCATTGACTATAAATTTTATCTCCCTAAGTAATTATCCTTTGAAAAGAAAATTAAGCACTTGACCACTATTCATAGCCTTTTTTGTTTTTGTTGACCTTGAGACAATCGTGATTGGCTTCTGAACAGGAAAATAACGTGGTTTCCCTAAGACAGAAATGTTTTGTAATTTGAAGCAGAAGTTATTAGAAAAGACATTGCCTTGTAACAATAGGATAAAATCAAATTAAAATCAGATTGGAAAAATTTTTAATTATCCTTTGTTAAAGGCAGAATATACAGTGTAACACAAATAGTTATTGATTAAGTGTGTCCTATATATCATGAATATTACTCATTTCCACTGCAAACACATTTGTTTATTTGCCTTGGAGGACACTGATTCTATGAGATGTTAATACACCATCTTGGATCCCACAAAAAGCATGTGATAGACTTATTTTATACACTGATTGTTCTATCTATGAGATTCAACTTTCTTTCCATTTTATCAACCATACTGTCTATGATCATTATTGTTGCTGTTAGAGTTAATATTGAATAGATTTGATTTGCTTAACATAACCTCTTTAAGTTTACACTGAAGATGGAAATAATGAAATAAATAGAAACTAAAATGTGTGCTAAACCATCTTCCAGCCACACAAAAACCCAACACAAACTTAGAAATTTCTTATTGCCTAGTGCATGCACTAAGTGTCCATATGACATTATTTGAAGAATATAATTGGTCTTGATCTGTTTTCTCAAAATGATCTTTGTCATTCAACCTTACACATTTTTACTTGTATGTCTTCTAAGTCAAGGCACCTAACTGACTCCTACTTAAATAAGAGTATGCAATGCAAGAGGCAAAAGCACAATAGAAAAAGTAGCTATTATATTGTACTGAATTACAAACCCTATTCTCGAGTCAGACTGTCTCATTTGATTCATGGTTCTGCCATTTATTAGTATGACTCTGGCCAAGTTATTAATCCTTAACCTCTTTGAGACTAATTTTTCTCACCTGTAAAAAGGGGTAATCAAATTAACTATCTCAGAGGTGTTCAGAATTTTAAATGAGTCAATAAATATGAGCCATTATTAGATTATAGTAGCTTACGTGAAATAATCACAGAATAGAAGCATTGATTAAATAAAACTTAAAAAATGAAAGAAGGATACAAACATGGAAGAAAGGAAAGAGAAAGGAAGAAAGGATGAAGTCTGGTTATTCATTTTTAAGATAAGCCCAACCATGCATTTATTTATCTACTTTACTGTAAGTTCTTGAACACGAGACCCTTCCAATGGACCCTCAGACTCTGTCACATCACTTGACAAAAGTAGGTGATCACTTAACAAATATACAAATGAATAAATGCATAAATGAAAAAGTACATATATAAAACTACAAGAACCTGGATATCTGAAACAAACAGGATAGAAAATATATAAAATATTTTTCATAGTTTTCCAAAATGTCTTCAAAAGATTATTCTGGAGGAACAACTTAGGTGAGGCCCAGGCAAGAATGAATCACCAGAACATTAAGAGGCCAGTAAGCTAAAATGTACCTGTTTCATCAATAACTCTATTTGATTTAGGTAGTAGATATCCTATTTTGGGCATATAAGATTCACCTCCCGCCTGTAACATGGCTCACATCGCTTGCTTTACTGCCTTTCTTACATACATAAGGTCAAGTTGATGGTATACACACAGCTTTCCTCATGCTGGGGATTTTTTGAGGAAGGATTTATAGAGTATATGACTCAGAATAGATAATACAATGTCTAAGACTAATGCCAACCGTAACTATTCTTAATTGTCTTCTTGTGTACTCACTTGCTGGGTTGTCCGTACTATGTAGGCTGACCACTGGGACCCTTGGACCTGGAATTTAAAAATATGTGTATAAATATTTTTAAAGACGTCTAAGTAATAATCATTAGAAAGTTTACATAATAGTTTTTTTTTCCCCCAAATGGAAGCACTTCGTGGTTAAAACATAGCAAAACAGAAACCAGATAACTAGTTTTCGTTCCTATTTATAAGCATTATATTCAGAAAGGTAAGAATATATAAGAAGGAAACTATTTGCAGAGATTAAGATTCCCTCTTCCCCCAAATGATCTATATTTCTATGTTTTTAGCCAATTCTACACGCTTTCTCTTTATCTCTAGTCTTTTATAGACTAGCCACTGATGTTCAGAAAGCTAATCCACGACCCTTTCACCCCTCATCCACTAGTCCAAGATCAAATTCTATTTGCCACTCAGCCAAAAAAGAAAGAATGTATGCATATTGGAAATAGTTCATCCACAAGAAAAGTTTCAAAATTGGGAGTAATTTTACATTAATTAAAAAATATGTTAATCTCCGTAAGTATCCAAATACTTAAAATATACTAGCTAATTTCTTACTGTAAAAAGTTATCTTGAAACTTCACTTCTCCAAGGAATCCCATCTAAAACTAATGTATTTTTTTTTTCCTGATGTCATTAAACAAGAACTTCTTTTTTGATTACTTCATTTCATATATCAAGAGAAAAACAATGTTAAAAAGTAAGTCTTGGTATACTCTCATTATGTCTTAAAAAAAGACAGCTTAATGTATCAGCTGCAGTAGTAGCACTCAACTCCTCATATGATAAGAGGACACATGAGTTCCATTTAATCTCTGGAAAATACAGTATCATATTAAATGGAAAATGATTTCTATGACTATATTGTAGAAATACTGTATAAACATGTAAGACTATGCATATTGTTACAAGATAGAAAGGGTGATAATGGTGAATATAATTGCTCAGAATTGAAGAACGTTGAAGCAGGGGAATTCAATTTCCATAGGTCCTAAATTTCCATAGATCCTAAATCTCTTAACAACTAAGGCATTGTTTTAACAAGAAGACTAGACTATTACTTTTCCTAAAGACTAGGTAAATTAGTTTATGATTGTGGCATGGCTTTGTTGATATAAATATATTTATTCACCTTTGAGAGTTGCTCATGTTCAAATAGCACTTATTAATTATGTGTGCATGTTTATTGACTTAGTCTCAGTTTTCATTTCTATATGAAATATGTAAAAAATTGTATCTCAGTGAATGTATATATAATGAATATCCTATTAACAAAAATTTACAAATTAAGATTATGAAATCATCTAGAATAATAATTGCCAATACCAACAGATATTGATCAAATACAATGAATAAAATATATTATATCAGAATTCATGTATTATCTTACCTTCACAGAATAATAAGAAATGTTGATTCATGGGACTAAAACTGGCATCAAAATATGTACATTGTTCTTTCATGAAATTACATGAAATGCATTGGCGATTCAATAATCCTTCAGTAGAAGCACTGGAGAAAGAAAAAGGAAGTTATTATAGAAATGCTACTATTCTAGGCCCTTGAATGTGTGGTGTTCATATTTAAATATAATATAAACAGGGGAGTTACATTGGTATTTGCATAGAGGTTCATTGTAAACTATGAATCACCATATACATAAAATGTCAACTTCTATTAGTAATGTTAAAACATACACATTTTTCTTAATCTATTAAAATTAAAAGTATGTATATTTTTACGTATGCAATATGTATGCTTGTATGTATGGCTATAAACAAAGAACTGATTTCAATGGAACTCAAAATAACTTACTGTTTTTTGCATTTTAAATAGATATTTCTGTGTAAAATCTTAAAGGGAATTTCCCACAGATATTATTCAATATTTAATACATACTCATTGAAAGAAGGAATAAACACTTCCACAAGTCAAACAAAACATCAAGCTCATGATTTTCTAAATTAAACATTCTAAACATTAGAATTTGGTATCAGTGCCAAATTTTCCCCATCATTTACTTGCAGAAAATTACCGATTTAAAAAAAAGTTGTATTTGTATTATAACATATATAACACTAACAACAACACACACTTTGAGATAATGAGGTGGTAAAAAGAAGAGTCATCACTATCTTTATTTTATAATAATGGTTCTTAAGGTTATAGGAGTTGAAAAATTAATACAAGATTAAATTTCATTTATCGAATTGTTTATTTAATAAATAAGTCTGGCCGGGCGCGGTGGCTCAAGCCTGTAATCCCAGCACTTTGGGAGGCCGAGGCGGGCGGATCACAAGGTCAGGAGATCGAGACCACAGTGAAACCCCGTCTCTACTAAAAATACAAAAAATTAGCCGGGCGCGGTGGCGGGCGCCTGTAGTCCCAGCTACTCAGGAGGCTGAGGCAGGAGAATGGCGGGAACCCGGGAGGCGGAGCTTGCAGTGAGCCGAGATCGCGCCACTGCACTCCAGCCTGGGTGACAGCGTGAGACTCCATCTCAAAAATAAATAAATAAATAAATAAATAAATAAATAAATAAATAAATAAGTCTGAATGCAAAATTTGGTAGGTCATTGGATGAAAACACTGTTGAGAATATCTTTAAAAAACTTGATCAGACAAAGGCTCGATTTCATTTTGGAATGAAATGATTTTTGGCTACATATTTGCAAATGAATAATATTCACGTTGGTTTTGATGTGCAATACGCTGTAGGTATGGGGATTGGAACGGGGTGTTAAGGCAGATACAAGAAACAGTTCACAAAATCACAATTCCATATTTGAAACACTGTGAGATGATTATAATCCAAAATTTTCTTATAATAGTCAAAACAATTAATATATACTAAGCACAAATCATATTAGTTTCACTCATGATAACTTATAAAATATTTGTAGTCAATTTTTTTTATTTTGTAAAATTTGGGTTAAACCTTTATAACATAAAATTTGCCATTTTAAGCATTTCCAAGTGCACAATTCAGTTTCATTAATTACATTCATAATATTGTACAATTTTCACCACAGAAAACTTAGAAATTACCCCAGTTGCACACAGCTATTCAGTGACACACTAAGATTTAAAACCTTTTTCTCTCTACTCTTCCATAAAGCTTTTAGATCCAAGTTCCCTGGAGATTTACGTGGTATTTTCTCATTATTTAGATTATGAGATCGCTGAAATAAAGAGATGCAAATTTTGAGACAAAGAAAGTAACAATGACTACGGTAGCAGTCCTACTCCTGCAGGGGTGCCTAGTGCCATATATTAAGTCAACCAATGATCATTTTTATGGCCTGGACAAGACATTGATTTCATTTTCTGGGTCAAACGCTAACATTATCTTACAGTCAAGCCAACTGGCATTTGATGAGCTATTTAAGGGAAAATTTATTGGTACTACATTTTCTTTATAACACAGTCAACTACACTAGTACACGTCAGAGGTCAGAGATATATTGACTGTTCTACCTCAGTCACTAGAGAGATAAGACAAGCACACAAATCTAAGTAGCCATTATGATTCAAATCACATTTTAGACTAATAATGGGAAGAAAGATTGAGGCAGTTCCACTTGCTAAACTTAACCAAGTCTAATCTTCTGATGCTGTCATTTTTCTTTGAGTTTTAAAAAATAGGAATTTTATAAGATATAAAGTATTTCCACCTCTCTAAGTTATAGTTTATGGCTACCAATATAAATCATAATGTATGTTTCAAGAAAGATAAGCTTCAGGTCACCAAAAGAAAAAGTGACCAGTACTTTGATCAAGATCCCTAATCCAAAATTCAAATCACTATCTCTATATAAATAGCTTTGTTTCCTGGAAGTTAGAATTAAGAACATGGGTTCCAGGAGGTCCAAGAGAATAAACTAAGAATATAAAAATGATATATTAAGAAAGGCGATTAAAAGGACAAGGTTGCTTCTGATGAAAGCTAATTGTGTACAAATAAGAGTGTGGGGGGTGATGTAGAGGAAGTCGGGGGACTTTAAACATGCATTTTTACTCTCAAAGGAAAGTCTATGCGACTTGGTAAGAATTAGTGGTGACACTTCTTCAAACATGATGAATTTCCCCTGAGAATAGGTCATGGCAGTTTTGACACTTTAAAAATGGATCTGTGAAATGGAAATTAGAACATGTATATAAAGTCTAGAATTAATAGGCTGCTTGCCAGTCAAAAATAAAAGTCATTCTTGTGGGATCCTGGTAAAAGGTTTCTGAGTAAAGAGACATTTTAATACTAAATAGGTGCGAACTTAAGCCTCTTTTTGAGTATAGTTTTGCATTTGGGAACATTGAACAGACGTAATTATTTTCCCAAGTATTGCTTTATTTTAGCAAGCAATGAGCGTTCCTTATTTAAATAAGGATGCCTCCTCCTGAAACAATCTCACTGGGTTTTATGAACGACAAGACAAAGGGGGAAAGCTTCCTGCTTGATACAGTAGACTAACTGTTCACAACAACATTATACTGTACAAGAATAAATTTCACCTGTGCCACATTAATGTACTGAAAATTTAAAATGAGACTTAGCAGGAGATGAAGGCACAAGGGAAAATATGTAAATGTCTCTGACGTGGAGAGTTGAGAGAAACAAGCCACAAAAAAAGATACTAAGAAACTGCAAAAGCAGGTGAAGAAAACAATAAGGAGAGAGCAGAGGAGGAAGGGAGAAAGCAGGCTGCATTGTGTCCAGTCCTGCCAAGGGACAGACTGGTGCAAGAGTGTGAAGCTTTGTCATGCAAAGTTGACTCTCCCTAACCATGTTGCAAAAGACATTTTAAATTTTTCCTTCCCTTCCTTATGCTACATAGACAGCCATTGAGAAGCCAGTCTGTGTAAGGAGATCCTTGCACACTGCTTACCTGTACAGCTGCCTTCCTCTGGGAGAAGATTCAGTGCTCAGAAAGTAACTGTCCAGGAAAGAAAACAACACAAGCATTAGACACAGATCTATTTTTTGTGATCTGTGGATTTTGTCACCTTGTCACATTGAATCTTGAATTCACATGGAATCGTCACCTGAATTTTCACATTAAATCTTCACTTGAAGTTTTAAAACTGTCCAAATACAGAAAAGAGTTGTTTGGCTATTCAAACACAGGGCTTTGATCAATCTGGAAAACATATTTTTTCCCCTGATACAATCATCCTTTTTCATAATCTCTCCCAATCACTGTGTGTGTGTGCGTGCACGCACACACGTGTACATGCCTCTGTGTAAGATACCTGTGTGTGAAGTGTGGAAGAGGTCTTTAAAGAAAGGTTATCCTTTCCATGGCTGGCTTGTTTTGACTAGGACTATGGTAAGCAAAACATAATTCTAGTAGAAAAGATGGCATTTGACAACCCTGACTTGCAGCCTGACCAGGGAACTGAAAACACTCACATTTTTTGAGTAGTTTCATCGTATGCCAAGATCTTGACCACTTCCCAGTTTCCTGATGTCAGATGCCGCACGGTAATTTGCTCACTTTTACTCTGCAAAGAAATAGAAAATATTGATTTTCCTTTTATTTAAACAGCATCTCTCTGTTAAACACGAATGTACCAACTGCTCGTGACACTTTGAATTCTTTAATTCTCAGTTAACATTCAGTTTTCTGTTCCGTAGCTCAAGAATGAACGTGCGTTCCTGTAAACACAGACCAAGGTAGGTAGCTTAGTGCTTTTATTTGAATGACAGAAAAGTCATTCAGAAAACTCCTCTGGGTGAGGGTGAATCAAGAATACCATGTTGATGGCAGCATTTGATACCAAGGTAGGACTTTAATCACTCTCATCTAGATGACTGGCAGCTCTACAGTTAGCTTTTTTTTAAAAAAATACTTTAAAACAAAATTTACTCCAATAAAGACTCAGGTTTGTATTCATTTTAACCTTTGCAGTATGGGCATTGTTATAAGATTTGCCATTTAATGCAATAATTTTTTTTCCAAGATGAATTCATGTTGATGAAGGTAATTAATCAATGCTTCCAACGTGTTTATAGGACTAACATTTTAATATGTAGAAAACAGATAGTAGTATTGTCTAAAAAATATATATTGCTTGACCCAAAAAGTATTCTTAGAAATACTATCATTCTATTCCTTAATCATTTTACATAGTTAGAGAACACTGATTAGAATGGATTAGAAATATTTGGAACCAACCCAAACGCCCATCAATGATAGACTGGAGAAAGAAAATGTGGCACATATACACCATGGAATACTATACAGGTATAAAAAAGGATGAATTCATGTCCTTTGCAGTGACACGGATGAAGCTGGAAACCATCTTTCTCAGCAAACTAACACAAGAACAGAAAACCAAACACTGTATATTCTCACTCATGAGTGGGAGCTGAACAATGAGAACACATGGACACAGGGAGGGGAATATCACACACCGGGGCCTGTCAGGGGATGGTGGGCAAGTGGAGGGATAGCATTAGGAGAAATACCTAATGTAGATGATGGGTTGATGGGTGCAGCAAACCACCATGGCCCGTGTATACCTATATAACAAACCTACACCTTCTGCACGTGTATCCCAGAACTTAAAGTATAAACAAACCACAAAACTGTTATCTCTGGTTTTGTGTATACTGAAGTTACTTCATTCTGATTCCTTATCTCAGTGCTGATTTTAAAGGGACTATTACTACTGTTCCATTATCAATTATGCTACATTAATGAACCTTTTGACAAGTGCCTTTCTCATCTAAAAGAAGTTCCCTTTATTCCCAAATTTCTAAGGTTTTTGAATACTGATTTTGTTGAATTTTGATTTTTTGAATACTGAATTTGTTGATTTTGTTGGATCCTATGTCTGCATCTATTAAGGTGATTATAATTTTCTCATGAAGATTTAAATGCAGTTATCTTATATATTTTTGAAATTTTAAGCAAATTTTGCATTCCTGTGTGAAAAATGAGTTAATTTTTTAAATGCATTAAATAAGTCAACTTGTCAATAATTGGTTCAGTATTTTTAAACTTTGTTATACTGCCCTTTCTCATACTGTCTTAATTTGGTTTTGGTTACAAGATGATACCCATGTCATAAATTATACTAAAGATATGCCATTTTTTTTCATTTTCAAAATAACATAAAATTGGAAGTGCACGTTCTTAGAATATCTGGTTAGATTCACTTTTAAAAACAACCTTTCCCTGATGTGAAAAATTTTACATCACTGATTCCATTTTCTCAGCACTATGGGGGATTTTGATTGTTTCTTAAATCTGATTTTTGACTTTTTTTCTGGATTGCACCCATTTCTCCTAAATTTCAAGTTTACCAATGTAAAGTTATTCATAGTATTCTTTTAATATTTTTAAAATCTGTAATTTTGTCCCTTTCCATTATTTATACTTTGGAGCTGTCCAAGTTATTATTACTCTTGATAGCTATTATAGATTTAATTACTGTTTCCAAAGAACTTATTTGTTTTATCACACCGCTTTATTTCATGTTTGCTTACTAGCTTAATAAGTGCTACTCCTTCATTTTTTTTTTTTTTTTTTGTTTTATTGAGATTGAGTTTCACTCTTGTTGCCCAGGCTGGAGTGCAATGGCGCGATCTTGGCACACCACAACCTCCGCCTCCCAGCTTCAAGCCATTCTCCTGCCTCAGCCTCCCTAGTAGCTGTGATTACAGGCATGTACCGCCATGCCCGGCTAATTTTTTATTTTTAGTAGAAATGGGGTTTCTCCATGTTTGTCAGGCTAGTCTCGAGCTCCCGACCTCAGGTGATCTGCCCGCCTCGGCCTCCCAAAGTGCTGGGATTACAGGCATGAGCCACTGCGCCCAGCCTACTCTTTCACTTATAATTTCCTTTCTTTTACATTTGAATTTATTCTTTTATTCTCTTCTTTTTCTAAATTCTGACATTGGATATATACATAATTTCACATATGCATATAAAATTATTGCATATATTAAAAATTATTGTTTATATGTACTGCGTATTTTGGTATATGTAGTATTTTCATTTAGTTCCAAGTATTTGCTGATTTCTTCTTGAAACTATGAATAGAAATTATATTTTGTTTCTAAATGTCTGACATTTTAAATGTTATAATTTGTGCAATTCAATTGCATTGTCTTCAGAGAGTGTAATCTGTCAGCTGAGTAACACTTTCAATGCATTTTTGGTAAAAATAAATTCAGAATTCGGTTCATATGGGACAGTTTTATTATAACCTCTATTTTCCCATACAACTGAAAGTGTAAACTAAAAAGGCATTCTATAGCTTACTACACATGTGTACTAACAGAATCTTCCTTTGAAAAATTTTCTTATTGGTGTGTATTTGCATTTCAGTATCTGCCTAAGTAGTCTATTTTATGTTCTTAGTGGAAGTTCTCCAGACGTCTAGCTGTTTTAGGTCAACAGCAAGTCTGTGACTTCTTTGTATCACCTTCTTTGTATACTGTCTGATGTACTACTGTGATTTACAAGTATATGTTGACTAACGATGTAAGTGCAAAGACATCCAATTTGTGAGATATGAGACCTGCACAACCCAAAGGCTGGCACAGAATCCTAAAGTCATACATTTTATTGCCAAGTTCCCACAGAAAAATAACTCAGTGGATAGCTCCTCTTTCTTACTCATTTCCAGGCCCTGCTTTGAATGAGCCAAGGACGGGATACTAAAATTTCAAGGTTTTAGTGCATCTTTGATGCCAATTTCAAGACAAAAAAAATCTCAAAACGTTAAAAAAGTGAAGAAACTTTGCTCAATATTTGAAAACATCTGGAGAAACTTTTGGCCCACAGATTTCTAGTTTAATTATTTTCTGGTTTTCAAGATATTTTGGTGTGTGTGGGGTGTGTGTGTGTGTGTGTGTGTGTGTGTGTGTGTGTGGTGTATGTATGTTTTAATTAAAATTGCCATGAGTAAAAACCCAATGCTTTGAAAAATGTTTGAACACAATATAAAAAAATAAAACTGTACACTATTTACTTCAATGATACTTTTAGTTCAAAATATTACACTTTCAAGTGTAGGATCAAAAGATCCCTTGTCGGAAGCCATAATAACAACCCTACAACCTATTGATTTATTTTAAACAGCTGTAATTGCCTTGCTTGCTTTTTACCTATCAGGGCAAATATGGTATGAGGAATAGGTTGAACCCCCATTTTGCATATAATAGCAAATATTTACTTTCTAATAACCTATATAAGAATGTCACAGCAGGGGACACATTAATTTTGATCTGGTTAATAGTCTTAATACCAATCAGAATATGGTAGATGACTGAGCGACAGTTAAAAAATAAATATCAAGGGATTTGAGCAGATTTCACAAAGCGATGTTTGTACTTCAGTTAGGTTTTCAAGCACCTTCAGCAGAAATACAATCACAGGAAACGTCACTTAACAAAGCAGGAAAGAACAGCAGTTTTTACTCTACAGTAACATTTCTTTCTTTCTGTGCATCCATAATCTCTGCAATATTAACTTGATAGACTAGAAATACTGCATATAAATATAAAACTGTCGTGAACTTTTGATAAAGGCAATATGATAATGTATTTTCAATTGAACTAATATTTCATGTTTAATTTCAGACTAAAAAGCAACAAACCTTGTGAGTTCACTCATTCTTAAAAGAGGGCTGGAAATTTGGAATAGAGTTTTTATTTGGAACATTAGACATCAGACAAGTGCCTTTGAATTCACAGAGATTTTATCCTGCTCAAGGAAGTTAAATATTAGTTTTATAGTTCTATTTACAAATTGGAAACACATTGCGTATCAATACAAGTTTAACGGTGCATGTGCTTTTTACCTAATTACACATTATTCATTTAAATTTATTATATTAAATTTTAACTTTTACAGCTTCTAAATAAGAGAAATGTTGTAGTGCTTAAAAATAGCATGCTTTAATTTGCCATCTATTCACCACATGAGATGAGCTAATTGTTTTCAGACAATGTCCTAATCAGATACAGCAATGAAAGTTAATGCAAAAATTTTACTGGGTTGATTAGGTGATAAAATTGTGGATTGGGGGCATACTATTTTCCACAGTATTTGCAGTGAATAATGTACTTAAAATTGTTCCAAGTGAAATCATAAGGTCTCATGGGTAAAACTTCGTGTTGCTGAATAGAGAAAGTGAACGGATTCACCAACATATAATTTTTCACTTAACACAATTTTAGAAGATGGCAGGGCCGTTCCTTATGCCTATGAATCTGAACGGCTGAACACAATGAAAACTCTGCTTACTCCATATTTGAGAGAAAAAGGTGCCATATCTTTGATAAAAACCTATCTCTTGGCTGCAGCCTGAATGGCAGGATGTTACAGTTCCTGAGATGAGAATTCAGAAGTTTGAAGTCAACATAACAAATATTTTTCAGGGAGTGAAGGGGCGAATATCTGAAGTGATCAAAAGTTTAATGGTCTGGGGTAAAAAGTTTTGTATCAGTGTATAACTCAGGAAGTACATAAACTGATATTAAAATGCATACTAAACACTCTATCCAGAAGAACAATTTCTTTCTTTTTTTTTTTTTTTTGAGACGGAGTCTAGCTCTGTCGCCCAGGCTGGAGTGCAGTGGCCGGATCTCAGCTCACTGCAAGCTTTGCCTCCCGGGTTCCCGCCATTCTCCTGCCTCAGCCTCCCGAGTAGCTGGGACTACAGGCGCCCGCCACCGCGCCTGGCTAGTTTTTTGTATTTTTAGTAGAGACGGGGTTTCACCGTGTTATCAGGATGGTCTCCATCTCCTGACCTCGTGATCCGCCCGTCTCGGCCTCCCAAAGTGCTGGGATTACAGGCTTGAGCCACCGCGCCCGGCCAACAATTTCTTTAGCTATATAGATTTCAGAAAAGTCACAGTTTTTTAAAAAAATTATCTTTAATAGAATATATGAAAGTGGAGAAAACACTCACAAATTTTGCTTTCATACATTCATACTGAAAGTGATCCGGAAATACATACAGTAGGGCTTAGAAATCTTTTACTTTTGATCCAGCAATTCTGGTTTTGTTAATCAATACTAAAGAAATAATCCACAATATAAATAAGCTTTATATACAGTGACATCTATCATTACAACAAATTGCCAGTAAATTAAACACAGAACAACAAATAATGGTGATTGATGCACATCCAGTCAACTCAATATTAATCTTCTAAAGAATTTTTTTTTTTCAAAATTATTTAGCATTGTGGGAAAGTATGCATTTAAAATTTAAATTTGACATATCAGGATGCAATACTGTAGTTTCTACAAAATTACAATAATGTTTAAATGAAGACTGGAGGAAAACACATGCATTCTTTGCTTCTTTTATTTGTATCCTTTGGAATCACTTTAACAAGGACCGCTCTTGTAAATGAGTAAAAAAAAAAAAACCCACTAAAATATATGTAATGACAGTCATCACTCTCCATAATGAAAATAGCTTGAAAGCAATAATTTTCCAGCTTGGTCTCTAATTAATGATTTTTATGGACGTACTGATAATATGAGAGAGCAAATGTTTGCAAAAATTTAGTAATTTCATGGAGTAAGGTACTTCAAACAAATAAATACATTCTGAGTGAACCAGTAAGCTCTCAAACATAGGTCAGCGCCAAGTACTGCAAAGGTGATCTGGCTGACTGCTGGTGGCCAAGGCTGCACTCCTGTCATTTCTCACTTTTCAGGCATAACAATTTTAAGTAGAATTATGTAACATGGCAAGGGAAGGAAAGGGGGTAAAAAGTCATCAATGCTGGCATGTATTACTGTTTAGGCAGTAAATTACTGTACTATTTTTTGGACAGCCAATTTGGCATTACACATCAAAACCTAAACAAATACATACATATGGTATACTCTGCCTGCATATCTTTTAACATCTAGAAATATAATTTTGTGGGAAGAATGATAAATAAAGTGTTTATAGGGGCTTTTAACTTTAATCATTTCTAACATCAAAATACAGAAATAACTTTAATGATGAATAAACTTGGATCGTTTAAATACAGGACAGGCCGGGCACAGCGGCTCATGCCTGTAATCCCAGCACTTTGGGAGGCTGAAGCAGGCAGATCACCTGATGTCAGAAGTTTGAGACCAGCCTGGACAACACAGTGAAACCCACCTCTACTAAAAATACAAAAATTAGCCGGGCATGATGGTGGGTGCCTGTAATCCTAGCTACTCGGGAGGCTAAGGCAGGAGAATCGCTTGAACCCGGGAGGCAGGGGTGCAGTGAGCCAAGATCGTGTCACTGCATTCCAGCCTGGGTAATGAAGTAAGACTCTGTCTCAAAATAAATAAATAAATAAAGACAGTACAGTATATCTGCTTGATGTAATGCTGAGCAGCTATTAAAATCACATTTCAGAAAAATATAAAATGTTAAATATTAGGAATACAATGAAATGTTTTAAGAAAATGCTCATTAGCTATTATTTTAATGTTATAAATCTATATTATGCTATAATTGCAATCTTTAGGGGAAAATTATATATTTCTCATGTAAAAAAGAATTTAACATATACACAATAATGGATTAAAAGTGTGAGAATGTGAGGTAATGCTATTGTGGGTGATTTTATATACTCCTTTATCAGTTTATTCAGTTTGAAGTTTTCAGAATTTTATAGTTCATAATGCCAATTAAGCAGTCATAAACAAATCATAAATAGCTTTTTTGTGAGCTATTTTTAAATTGAGGCAAGGTAGTGCAAACTCTTTCCTAAAATAATGTATGTGATTGTGTTTGTGTGTGTTTAAAGTTAGGTATAAATTGTATCTACCTAGCACTGACTTCTGACTCATTAGCAAAGTAGACTAATTTTAATCAATTGCCAAAATATTCATAAATAATCATGCAGTCATGTTCATTTCTCAACGAGGCAAACCACAAATTACTTGAACAGCAATCAGAATAGAAGAAAAATGTTTTCCACTTCAATGAAGGCTTTGTTATAGTCTCCATATAGAAGAGGAACAAAGTAAACACAATGTAAGAACTTTTTAAAGTTTTTCTTCTGAACATTTCAGAAATACAGGAATTAGCCTACATGTTAGGCTGGTTTGACTGTAAAATAGAAGGTATTTCTTCCCTAGGCTTATAAAAAAACTCTTGGTTTGGGTGTGTATAAATATTTTAATTCCTACATGTCAACATCACAACCCTACCCAATGCCATACTTTTTAAAAGACACTATTTCTATTATTTATTTGTTGAATAATGGATACAAAAATACGATTAGATGGAATGAGTAAGATGTAGTATTTGATAGCACAACAGGGTACCTACAGTCAAGGACAGATTGTCTTCTTTGGAGAATTACATATACAAAGATGTACTGTACAAGTTTTCCTATCCTTCACTCTCTCTTATAAATATCTATAATTTGTATGTAATCTTCTTTACCCCTTACATTTTTCACAGGGCTTCTTGAATATAAAACACTGAAATTTAAAAATTCAATGAAATGTTTTAATCAGTTATAAGATTTGGAAAGTGTGTTATTTTGGGGGCCAAAATAGTTCTCTAATATTTGTGATAACCAAGTTGACTCTTAATTAGCAAAAGCTTATAAAGTAAGGTAATTTGCTAGTCTAGTTCCCTTCAGTTTCATAAAAAAGTTCTCTTAATTATATCTGACTTATAGATATAATTAACTGACTTATAGAATCATAGATATAAAAACATCCAAAATTTTATCCATCTATAAATGCATACATTTATTTAGAGCATAAATAGGATCATATTATGCATTAGTTTATAACCTGTTTTTCCACCTTAATAATATGCTATAAAAATCAATCTACATCTGTACTGTGGAAATTGTATGTGTTCCAAATTATTTGTTTCAGTCTTGATTAAAATTAAAGTTAAAATAATGACAATTATTTTAATTGCACAGACGCTGAACAAGTTTCAAATTTTAAACTATTGACATAAGATTTTGAGACTCTAAAGCATTAAGCTGTCCAATACAAATATATGTAGATAATGGTAATCATTTGAGAATGTGCACAAGTCTTAAAGGTTCTAAAAACAAAATTACTAAGGTCAGTTAAGTATCCTTGCCATATTTATATTTATTCTATATTTTGTAAGTACAAAATTATTCTTAGCTAGTTTGTAAAACTCTCTTAAAGATCCCATTTTAGCCACAGTGACTTTTCATTAGAAAGTCTTTAACCTGTGAGACTAGAGTATTTATGCATATGATTTTGAAGGATGCTTTATTTTTTCATGAATGCTTGCTCTTGGAAATTAAATTCAGATTGACTCATTAGCCTTGTCATATTTAAACTAACTACCTGAATTTACTAATTTTTTAATAATAAAACTGTATAAACCCTTCATATTCTTTGATTAGATTAAAAAGTAACCTTTCCCCTCTTTTTATCAGAAAGTCCATAAAAATATAACATAGATTATACTTTATAACACGAAATATATGTTATTTAACATAAAACATCTATTTTATCCTGTTTTTAAAAATCTGCACTCTATTTGCTTGGGGAGATGTGCCATAATTTATTCAACCATCAATTTTTGGTGGATATTTAGGTTGTTTTGAGTATTTAAAACTTTTATAGCACCTGGAAAATATTACTTGTACAAAATAGGTTATATGTATTCATTGAATAAAAAATCTTCTCTAGATTGCCTCAGGTCCTCAAAAGTTGGGAGGTTTTTATTTATTAAATTCTATATCCCAAAGCCCTCAGTTCACAGGACACACATCTAACTCATTAAATTGTACTGAGTGTTGAGACTGTTTTTTGGGAAGGTAAGGCTTGAATGTATGGCTATGGATGGAGGTCCTCTTCCTAAGCTGTCTGTGAGTTGTATATATGGCTGGGTTTCATGGCCATGAATTAGAGGTTTAGAATGCCACAAGAACTGGGCCTTCAGTGACATGAGGATAATGAAATCAAAACATGGAAAAAAGCCAGCACTTACCTGAATGAGGAACATAGCTATGTGGTGAAATTCTCCACGTCCCCCTTGCTTAACAGGAACTGTCATAAAGAATTTGCTGCCATCTCTAGAAAACACGGGCTCCTCATTCTAAAATATAGAAGAGCATAGAACAATCTCAAAAAAACGCATGCAACCTGTGCTGCCTACTGTTAATTCCTTCATGGGTTATACCAAATACTGATTTAAAATTAGTTAGGAAAATGGGCACACTAATTTAAAAAAATGAATGTATGCTATTTTTTAGTTTTTTAAAAGTAAATCTGATAAATTATATGCGTATGTGGTTGAGTTGTGGGAAGGATAAGAAAATTTTGTGCATGGTGGATATGAATGATTTACTATTAGACTAAAGACACTTTCTAAATTGGTTCAAACAAGAACTGTCATATCTTCACATAAGAGTGTGTTTAGTGATATATCCTTCAAAGATAAGGAACATGCAAACATCTGCACCAGTTTACCAAAATAAATCTTTTAATTATAAAATTCTATAACATATTTTTTGAAATCCTTTCTTTCACAACTGTAGGTACTTGAAGGTTCATTTCTGATAATGTATTCATAAATTTACTGAAAATACAAAAGACAACAGGCCACAAAATTGAAAGGATTCTATAGAAAGTTACTTAATTCAAATTTACCATCTTTATTGCTCATCTCTCCACAAACACAGAAACACAAATGCCCACCTACAACTGTGACCCCATTTGATAATTTTTAAACTCTGGTGACACATTAAATCAATAGAATTATTTTTGAAAATTAAATGGCGAAAGTCATATATACATATATACACACATATTTTATATACACACACAGATATATATACATATATATACATAAACATTAAGAAAATATATTTATCTGACAAAACATTGAGTTTTTTCTGCTGGATTCATGAGAGTGATTACATATATGGTATAAAGCAAGGCTTTGATATGCCCTTTTAGATGACTTGGCCCTCTACTGTCTTTCTGATCTCATCTTTTTCATTTTCTTGCTTCTTCACTGGGTTCCTGCATGATCCTGTTCCAGGGCTTTTGTACTTTGTATTCTCTTGGTCTGGCTCTTCCTCTTATCTCTTTCAGGTCTCTGGTCTGAAATCTCCTTATCAATAAGGTGTTCCCTTATTACTCTATATAAAGTGAGACTAGGAAAGTCAGACCATCCAACTCTATCTGACATCCATCATCTCCTTTTATTTTCTTTCTAGTTTTCCATAGCACCTGATATAATTTGGATCTGTGTCCCAACCAAATATCATGTCACATTGAAATCCCCAGTGTTAGAGGTGGGGCCTGGTGGGAGGTGACTGGATCATGGGAATGAATCCTTCATGAATGGTTTAGCAGCATCCCCTGGGTGCTGTCTCATGATAGTGAGTGAATGAGTTATTACAAGATCTGGCTGTTTAAAAGTGTATAACGCCTTCCCCATCCCTCTCTTTCACCTTCTCAGGCCACGTGAAATGTTGCTCCATGTTTGCCTTCTGCCATGATTGGAAGCTTTTTGAGGTCTCTCTGGAAGCAGAAGCTACTATGCTTCTGTACAGCCTGCAGTACTTAGAGCCAATTAGACGTCTTTTCTTTATGCATTACCTGGTCTCTTACAGCTGTGCAAGAATGTACTAATACAGCAACTATGACCATTCAGTGTATGATTTGTGTATATGTGTTTGTTTGTATATGAATGTATGTATGTATGCATGAGATTGGTACAAAAGTAATTGTGGTTTTTGCTATTACTTTTGATGGCAAAATATGTATATGAATGTATGTACATATGTACATATCGTATATGAATATATGTATATATGAGATTGGTGCAGAAGTAATTGAGGTTCTTGCCAGGAAAAGTAATGCCATTAAAAGCCATTCTCCCTTGTACTTCTCTCAAAAGATGAATAGCTTTTTTCTCATATACAGATATATGAGCATTCTCCCATTTACATTGCCTTCTTCCCATTAAAAGTAATGGCAAGAACCTCAATTACTTCTGCACCAGTCTCATATTTACATATGTATGTATGTATGTATGTATACAGTTCTCTGTAAATGTACGCCTCATAGGCAGGAAACTTGTATTTTTCACTATTGCATCTGTAGCACCTGGAACAGTGAATATCATGTAAATTGAGCTCAATAATTATTTACCGAATGAATCAGTCAATTATAAGTATTTTAATATACTGAACAGTCTGATTTTAGCTTCATTTATAATACATCTTTTGACAGTAAAATAAGGATATTTTCCTTATCTGCCTTATGAACATTCAGGAAAATATAAGTAACATATGTAATAAATTTAAAATTCTAAAGTAATATACCATTCAAGGTTGGAAAAATTGTATAACTGAGCATATAATGGATACTGACAAAATACTTGACTGAGTGAATCACTTCTTTCAACTATAATAAAGTCAATAATTCTATTTGTTCCATCTCCTGCTCCTGTGGGATATATCTCTCTTGGAGTTTCTTTTGTCTGGAACAACCTTTTCGTCTTCCTTTTTCTGCTAAATCTTATTCATTTTTTTACTTATTCTCATGAAACAAAAGAATTTCAAAGATTTCTCTAGTTAGGAAATCTCTCCTCAGATATTCTAAAAAGTATCTTGGATTCATCTTTATCATGGCTTCCAATGCAGTCTATTACACTGATCTGTTAATTTGTTGGCTTCCTTCACTAGGCAATTAATAATTGAACTAAATTTTAAATTTTATCTTTTTAGATCTATTGCCTAGGACACGGTAGGTCCCAACTCATAATTGGTGAATAGATGAATATATGGATACAATGAACAAAAATACTAGTTATATATATCATTCTATCCACCAGATTTACCCCCACATAGCAACTCCTCCCTTACCATTCTCCCTTTGTACTTCTCTCAAAAGATGAATAGCTTTTTTCTCATATACGGATATATGAGCATTCTCCCATTTACATTGCCTTCTTCCCAGTTCTAGTACCTTAGAAGTAGTTCAGAACAGGAATAGATGAGGGCTACAATCTCAAACGCCTTGCTGGACTAAAAAATCTGCTCCCCACACTTGACAATGTCTGGTGATAAACATTCAGTTCCATACAGGTGGTGTCAATCTCACTGCTCAGTTTCATGACATTATACAAGTCAGTGTTTTTGACACACAAGATGGTGAACTGGGGATATTGGACTCTATCCCTTGATCAAATCTATCATACAGTGGTCATCCCAACTGCATGTCCCTTGAAAGCTAGGCTAAGCATGCCTACTTCTCTTTGCCTTATCTACTATGCAAAAAGAGTATATGATGATTCTATTAAATGTATAATTATCTTTGAAATTTGCTGCTTCTTATTACTGCTACCATGCTCATCCATTAAATTTCATATAACTCTAAGTATTTCATAAAATTCTCTTAGAGCTTCTGAAGAAAAAAATCAACTGTGAAAAATGACCAACGGCATTTACTAACTGAATAATAACTGGATGCTTTGTTTTTTTTAAAAAAGTTTCTATTAAACATTCATAAATTTGGGATTTAAAAATTAGATAGCATAATCTCTAAAGAACATGCATTATGTTAACATATGTTAAACTATTATGAATGTCACTGGCAATAAAAGTAACAGCAAAAGATGTTTAATAATGGAGGGAAATTCAGAATGCATCAGTATTATGTGTTATATATTTTTCATTGTTCTTATTTTCTGTATCTAACTGAAATTTGCGAGTCTACTATTGGCTGTAAAATCAGGGTTTTTTTCTATTTTATTTTGTATATTGACTAAGGTAAAAGTATTTATATTAATAGATAATCATGTATAAAGACACATATACTCATAATATATATACAAGCATGAATTTGTGTCTATCCATCTACCTACCCTTCAGACAAACTATTATTTATAATCCTTTTTACTTTTGTCCTTAATCATTCAGTTACTATCTATTGAGCTCTTCTTACATATCGAATTCTATACTAGGCATTTGATTGACAATTAGGAGCAAAAAATAAACATCCTCGCGCCCTTGTATCTTAGTTAAAAAAAAATCATAGCAATAATTGTGTAAGTGTTACACAAAGATGACACTTGACTTTAATATAACTTTTATTGGGAGATGTGATTTGGTTAGGCTAGTTAGACGAAGTGACTTCTTATGTAGGCGATTTAAGCCAAGGTTTGAAAAATAAATAGGCTTCAAATAAGGAAGTTTGAGGGAATTTTGTTCAGAAGGAAGGCCACTCATGAAGTCCCTGTGCATATGAGGGTCCATGTAGCTAGACTGGAGAAAACAGGCAAAATGATTCTATGACACAGAGCTGAAAAAGTTTGCACTCTCATCCCTTGTGGACCTTTTAAGGGTGTTGGTTTTTATCTGAAGGACAGAAAGAAGAGAAAAAAGTTCTGTGAGTTGTGGAAGTGCAAGTATGAGGGGAATGGTAGTAGCAACAATTAAATACATAATTTAAAAAGGTCACTCAGTCAGCCTGCAGTGTGAACAGATTGGCAGGTGCCTCAGGGTTTGAGACGTGCTGGATCTGTGGTTTGAACCTGGACAGTGTTTGTGAATTAGAGGAAAGTAAATTGACTTGAGAGATGTTTGAAAGTAAAATCTGTACGTATTAATTATATATAGATGAAAATGAGAAAAGATTCAAGGATGACTATTAGATAAATAGTTTTAAGATCCGCATGGAGAATTATGTCATTGACTCCTATGATAAAAATAAGTAAGACTGACTAGAAAAGGAATGAGCTCAGTTCAGACCTGGGGAGTGTGAAGCTACTTTTACAGATTTAGGAGGAGATGGCAAGCATAAATTTGGATATTTCAGAACTCACTGAAGTGTCTGGATAAATGTGAAGGTCTCAAAATATGGGTGGGTGGTCATTAACACCACAGACAGAATATAAAATAAAAGAGGGCTTTAAAGAACAAAAAGAAAATGAAACCAAACCATACCACACATATTATTTCCCTTTGTAAAAACTCAGTAATGGAGTTAAGAGTAAAATGAATTCAGCTATATTTAAATAAGCTCTTTGTGTTTCCTTCTGAATTTCCAGGATGAGACCATATAACAGTGATTAGGTTTTTAGTCTGTCATGTTCATCTTGATTCCAGCCTCATTTATGTCACAAACTAGAATTGTGAGCTAGAATACAACTAAGAAGAGAAGTATTTATTTGAATAATCTCCATGATCAATTTATGTAAAGGTCGGGTCAATTTTTCAGACAATTTGAACAATGCTAATGATTTCCAGTTTGGCTAGGTCCTGAGTTTTTCTCCTTCATCTACACAAAGTGTATTTACCCAAAATAATTTAAAAAGTGATCCTGGCAGTTATTCTACAATTTATGTCTCATAAAAAAATGGAAGTAACCTTTTCACAAATGATGCCATATAAAGCCCAGGTGATAAGTGATCCTTTTAATGAAAAAGGATCACTCTGTCAAACCTAGCAAAGCCTTAAACTCATACTTTTCACAAAAAGTTATCACATAAGAAATGGGTAAACAGGATGGTCACAATGGCCAAGATGTGACAGACCACCTATACTGTACCTGCTTAGAGAGCCACGTATCTGATGTCATCTCATATTTCTGAAACAAAACAAGTAACTCCATGAAGCATCTAAAGACCAAAATGAGCATATATAAATTCAACTTTTTAAAAACACAGTTATCATCAGGTGTTGTTTTTTTTTTTACCTCTCTTCAACTGGTGAAATACCATGAGAGATTTCATTGTCATTATTGATTTAATCTGAATGAGTAAGTAGAGAATAGGGACTAAATGATAATTTAATTATAAAGTCTTTTCTTTGGTGAACTCTTTCAGAATTCCCAGCAGTACCTCACCAGGGATAGAAGATCATTTTCCAGCTCTGTTTGATTACCTCATTCAAACTGTTTTGAACCACCAGACACTGTCTCTTTTCACCTCTAGGCATCATTGGGAGACAAAATTATTAAGTCCTTCAAAGCAACTGGGCAAACAGCCAGGCATAAAATTAAAAAGTAGACATTCTTTCAATATTCAATTCACTCATAATCATGGCCTTCTTTTTTTCTTATCAGTAGTAACTCAGTCTTTGAGGAAAATATGAAACATTTGAAATGACAAAATTATGTGGCCCTTCAAAACAGAGCCAAAGACTTTTGGCTCTTACAAAAAGCAAAATTAGACTAATTAAGCCTCAAGTTAAATATGTGTAGAAAAAACAAGCTTTAGAAATACCGTTTACATGTAATGACATGAAATATCTTGTAGTTTCCTGAAAGAAATGATTCTATAATAAAACTATTTGAATTAAGAAAGATAAGTAACAATATATTACGGATTTTCCTATATGCAGAGGTACCCATCTCAAATTGTTAATAATACATTATTTATAGGTTTTAAAATACTAATTTCTTTTTCTAAATTCATATTATGATTACATTATAATTGATCACTTTCTATTTTCAGGGCATTTTTTTCAATAGATCTTCATTACATGAAGATGTCAAAAAAATCTAACTGAATAATTTCTTTATTCTCCATTTACACCCTAGCAATAACCATTATTGATATCTATAAAGCACAGAAATAAAATAGACACCAATGCCACTGCTTGTTAGTACCATCAAGTTTTGGTAGAACCCATGAGAGCCCAAAACTTCATGTGTTATTGTTTGTCTCATTATTTCAATTAATATAATGCAAAGTTTTTTAAACTCCATACATAGAATAAAATATAGTACAATATCAATAAGGTGTCAAATCAATAGTATGATAGGATTACTGTATCTGTTTTCTATTGAAGCATTTTAATTTATCTTTGCAGTTATCTGTATGCAATGAAAATATTTACAACATCTTTATCTAGAAGGGCTTTCTCTAACTACAATATATGTAGGCTGATTTTTAAATTTTTACTTTAATTTTTTATGTAAAAATCAAGATGGTGTCTCATTATGTTGCCCAGGTAGGTCTCGAACTCTTAGCCTCAAGCCATTCTCCCCACTTGGCCTCACAAAGTATTGGAATAACAGGTGTGAGCTATCCACGCCTGGCCTGTGTCTTCTTTTTTTTTTTTTTTTTAAGACAAAGTCTTTCTTTGTTGCCCAGGCTGGAGTGTAGTGGCCCTATCTTGGCTCACTGCACCCTCTGCTTCCCAAATTCAAACAATTCTCCCGCCTCAGCCTCCTGAGTAGCTGGTATTACAGGTGTGCACCACCATGCCCGGCGAATTTTTGTAGTTTTAGTAGAGACAGGGTTTCACCATGTTGGCCAGGCTGGTCTCAAACTCCTGGCCTCAGGTGATCTGCCCACGTTGGCCTCCCAAAGTGTGGGGATTACAGGCATGAGTCACCACAGCTGGCCTGTAGGCCAGTTTTTAAATGACTTACTAATCAGCCAAATAAGAAACCAGCCAGAACACTTTAACAAATACGTGGAGAAATCCCAGTCAATCTATAATCTAGTCAAAAGAAAGAGACAAATTTTCTAATAATACAAGCCTAATGAGAAGAGCATCAAATGGTTGATTTAACTATATCATTTCCACGACTATGCTGATCATTCTACTCCAAGAGAAGTCGGCCTCTGGAGGTCTCTCCTTCATAGACCATTTAAATAATATGTTTTAAAGTTTTCACCTATAGTGAATTGCACAGATTTGAAGTATATCATGTGATGAATTTGACAAATTGATCCCATCAAGTTATAGGATCTTTATTTCTCCCCAAAACATTATCTCATGCTCCTCCCCAGGGGTTCTCAAAAGGCAATCACTTCTGATCTTTTTCCCCAGAGACAGCATATGCCTGTGTTAGAAATTCAGATAATCGAAATCATGCATCAAATACATATTATGTACTCTGTAGTGTGAGGTTTCTTTCACACCACATGTTTCTGAGATTCACTCATGTTGTTGAGTATATCAGTATTTTGTCTCTACTGCCAAGTAGAATTCCATTGTGTAGCTATGCCTTACGTTAAAGTCTATTCCCTGTTAGTGGACAATTAAATAGTCTCCACTTTTTAGCTATTGTAAATAAAGCTTCTCTACAGGCTATTTTTCACAAATCCTTTGGTGGACACAAGTTTTCATTTCGTGCACAAATACTTTATAATGGAACTATAATGTATGGGGTTTTTTTTGTTTGTTTGTTTTTTGTATTTTTTTTTGTGACAGAGTTTCAATGTTGTCGCCCAGACTGGAGTGCAGTGGCATGATCTCGGCTCATAGCAACCTCCACCTCCCAGGTTCAAGCAATTCTGCTGCCTCAGCCTACCAAGTAGCTGGGATTACAGGCACGCACCAACATGCTGGGTTAATTTTATATTTTTAGTAGGGACAGGGTTTCTCTATGTTAGGCTGGTCTGGAACTCCCAACCTCAGGTGATCTGCATGCCTTGGCCTCCCAAAGTGCTGGGATTACAGGCATGAGCCACCATACCTGGCCTATAATGTATGTTTTTTTATGTGTGTGTGTGTGTGTGTGTATATATATGTGTGTCTAATTCATATATACACAAAAAATTGTATTTACATATATGTTTAACTTCATTGGGAACTAAAATATTATTTTAATGTAATAGTATCATTTTACATCCCCACCTGCAAAGAATGAGAATTGTTGTTCTTCACGTCCTCTTTAACAGTTAATGTGGTCAGTTTTTTGAGATTTTAGTGTAGTCATTCTAATGATGTGTAGTATTATATTGTTACAATTTTAATCTATATTTTGCTAATGTCTAATGAAGTTGTGTACTTTTATTTCTTATTTTTTAATTTTGTACATAGTAATGGGATCTCATTTTGTTGTCCAGGCTGGTCTTGAACTCTTGCCCTCAAAAGATTCTCTCCGTCAGCTTCCCAAATTACTAAAATTACAAGGATAAGCCACTATGCCTTGCCAAATGTTGAGTACTTTTTCATGTGTTCATTCTCTTCCTTATAAGTAACTGTTCACATGTTTTGATGTTTTTATGAGGCTGTATTTTTGTTATTGAGTTATAGAATTTCTTTATATGTGTTTTTGTCTGATACACATTTTGTAAAATATTTTCTCCCAGACTGTAGTTTGCAGATCCATTTCCTTAATGGTGTCTTTCATGAGAAGTTTCTAATTTTATTGATGTCCAATTTATTATTTCATAATTAATGATTTTTTGGCTTATTCAGTATAGTAAGGTTTTATTTCATATTTTCCCCTAGAACATTGACAGTATTAGCTCTTAAATTTAGGGCTATGATTTATCTCAAATTGATTTTAGAATATTATATGAGATGTCAAATATCATTTTTGTTTTAATCCAATAGGGATGTCAATTATTTCAGCACGATTTTTCTCCATCGAACTGCCTTAGCACCTGCGTAGAAAATCAATCAATCATATAAATGTGGGTCTATTCTCTGGAAACCATTCAATTTAGTTGACATATTTGTGGTCCTTATGCCTCCACTAGCATCTCCAGGTTTTTGCAGCTTTTCATTTATTCTTGAAATCAGGTAGGGCTAACTCTTTCAATTTTATTCTTTTACAGGATTGCTTTGACTTGTTCAGGTATTTTTTTGTTTCCATACTACTTTTAAAAACAGCTTGTCCTGATAAAAAAATCAGAAGGGACTTTAATTGGTTTTATATTAAAATTATGGTTAAATTTGGGTAGAATTAATATCTTAATAATATTAATCTTTTCTATTTAAGAACATGGAATAGCTTCCATTTATGTAGGTCTTTCAAATGCCTTTTAGCAACATTGCAGTATTCAGTATTGGGGTATTTCACAATATTTGTTAAGTTTATAATTGTGTATTTAAAGTTTTAAGGGTTTTAATGGTATTTTAACTGATTTTTTTACTTAATGTCACTAACGTATAGAATTTATGTTTTGTTGTTTCTTCATTCTTTATTTTGAAACAAGTACAAACTTATAGAAAACTTAGAATACTGGTTTGAGAAACCCTCTGGACTTACCTGCCACTTGTTTATATTTTACCCCATTTGCTTCCTTACACATTGTGATTTTGTATTCTAGGGTTTTTTGTAGGCTTTTTTTTTTTTAATGTACACAATTTTGTTATCTATAAATACAGATTTACTTCTTCCTTTCCTAACACTATCCTGATTCCTTGCTAAGTGGGGCCTCTGGAAAAGTTTGCATCACAGTATTGAGAATGGATACACTTACTTCACTGCTAATCTTAACATGAATAAGGTTAGTGTTTGCACATTCAGTAAGGCGGTACTTTATGAGTATCTTTTAACGGATTGGGGATGTCTCTTCTTATTCATTTATGTTGAAAGTTATCATGAACTGGTTTTGAATATTATCAATTGCTTTTTCTTCATCTACCAAGATATTTAATTCTTTTTTCTTAATATAATAAATTATATTGATTGGTTTTCAATATTAAACCAACCTTAAATTCCTGGGATTAACTTCACTTGATCATAATGCACTATCCTCTATTTATATTGCTGGAATTGAGTATTGATATGTTTAAGGATTTTCTCATATTTGTGTTGATATGATTTGACTATGTCCCACCCAAATCACATCTTAAATTGTAACTTTCACAATTCTCATGTGTTGTGGGAGAAACCTGGTGGGAGGTGATTGAATTATGGGGACGAGTCTTTCCTTTGCTGTTCACGTGATAGTGAATGAGTCTCACGAGATCTGATGATTTTGCAGTGAGCGTTTCCCTGCACAAGCTCTGTCTTTGCCTCCTGCCATCCACGTAAGATTGGCTTGTTCTCTTTGCCTTCTGCCATGACTGTGAGGCCTCCCCAGACATGCAGAACTGTAAGTCCAATAAACCTTATTATTTATTTATTTTTTTTGAAATTGTGCAGTCTCGGGATGTCTTTATTAGCAGCATGAAAACAGACTACTACATGTGTTAATGAGAGACATCAGTCTAAAATGTCGTCTCTTGTATTTTTCTTGTCTAGTTGTGGTATCAGTATTATTCTACTCTTATAATATTAGTTGAAATGTTATCTTTCCTCTTCACTTTCTAAGCAGTATAGGGATGCTATCATATACTCCTTAGTAAGAATGTTATAGTGTCTGAATATTTGCTCCCCACTCCCGAATCATGTTAAAATGTAATTGTGATTGTGTGATTGTAACAGTATTAAGAGGTAGAATCCTAAGGGGTATTTAGGCCATGAGGGTTCTGCCATCATTAATGGATTAATGCCTTTATTATGGGAGTAGGTTTGTTATCACAGGAGTGGGCTCCTTATAAAAGGACAAGTTCAGCCTCCTTTTGTTTCTCTCTCTCTCACCCTCTCTTTGCCCTTCTGTCATGGGATGATGCAGCAAGAAGTCCCTCACCAGATGCCAACCTCTCGATCTTGAATTTCCCAGCCTCCAAAACTGCAAGTCAATACATTTCTGTTCATTATAAACTACCCAGCCTGTGGTAGGTTGTGATGGCAGCACAAAACAAACGAAGACAAGGAATCATAGGATTTATTCCTTAATAATTGATAGAATCCATCAATGAATCCACCCGCTTCTAGAGTTTTCTTTGTGGCAAGGTTTCTAATTATGAATTAAATTTATTTAATTTACTAAATAAATTTATCTTTAATTCATTCTTTATTTTTTATCTTAATTGATGTAAAATTATTCAAGTATTCTTCGTTTTCATACATTCACTTTGGTGATGTATTTTCCTTTATTTTTAGTTGACATGTAATTATTGTATATGTTTATAAATACAGAGTGCTATTTTGATACATGTAAAATATGTGTAATGACAAAGTCAGGATAACTAATATATCCATTACCTCAAACATTTATCATTTTTTATGTGTTCTAAATATTCAACGTTCTCTTTTCTAGCTATTTGAAAATATATACTAAATCATTATTAACCACATTCAACCTTCAGTGCTTCAGAACACTAGAACTTAATCCTCTTATATGGTTATAATGTTGTATCTGTTAACTAACTACTCTCTATCCTTTCCGCCCAAGCTTTTCAGACTCTAATAAACACAATTCTACCCTCTACTTCTATAAGTTCAATTTCTTTTAGCTCCCAGATAGACGTAAGAACATGTAATATTTATCTTTGTGTTGACTCGCTTATCTCAGTTAATGTAATGTCCTCCAGACTTATCCATGTTGCCATGAATGACAGAATTTCATGCTTTTTTATGGCTGAATAGTATTCCATTGTATATGTACAACGGAATGTTTTATGTACGTATACTATATATATATACACACACACACTTTTTAAAAAAGCATACATATATAATTTTTAAAAACGATATTCATTTATTGATGAACATTTAGGTTGATTCTACATCCTGACTATTATGAGCACAGCTGCAGTAAACATCAGATGTAGGTATGTATTTGATATACTAATTTCCTTTGTTTCTGATAAATGCCCAGTAGTAGAATTGCTACTAATATATGCTAATTATATTTTTAGTTTTTTGAGAAACCTCCATACTGTTTTCCATAATAGCTGTACCAATTTACATTTCTTTTTGTTGTCTGTGCTTTTGAAGTCTTAGCCATAAAATCTTTGCCTAGACCAATGTCCATAAGCATTTTCTCTGTTTTCTTCTCGTAGTTTTATAGTTTTGGAAATTATGGTTTAGTTTTTATTTTGAGTTGAATTTTGTATATGGTGAGAGATACAAATCTAGTTTCATTCTTCCGCACATTGACATCCAGTTTCCCAGCAATATTTACTAAAGAGGCTGTCCTTTCCCTGATACGTGTTCTGATGCATTTGTTGGAAATCAGTTCACTATAAACATACGTATTTATTTCTGAATTGTCTATTCAATGTTTTCATTTCAAATATTGTATTTTTCAGTTCCTGAAATTTTATTTTCATTTTAAAGTTTGTATTTCTCTACTAAAATTTCTCATCTGTTTATTTATTGGAGCTATTCTCTTTTGTAAGTTGCAAAACCAATTTATAATAGACATAAGAATATTAGTTGCCTCTGGGAACTGATATTAATTGGAAAAGAGGACAAAGAAGCTTTCTGGGATAATAGGGATGTTTTACATCATGACATGATGTGAATTATGGGATATATCCATTTGCCAAAACTCATTTAACTGCACACGTGAGATTTCTTCTCTTCATAGTACTTTACTTATACCTTAATTTTTAATTTTTTATTAATACATAATAATCATACATATTTTGGAGTACATGTGATATTTTGATACGTGTATACAAGATGCAATAATCAAATCAGTGTATTTAAGATATCCATCACTTCAAACATTTATCATTTCTAATAACTTTTAAAACATTATGTGTCTGCTAATTCCAATATTACTATCCTTTGTAGGTCAGCTTTTACTGGATATTTTTGAGGAAGGGGAGTAGGTTATATTTTTCACTTTTCTACATATATAGTATTGATCATATGATTGACATTATAAATGCTACATTGTTGATAGTCTTTATTAATTGTAATTTTCCCTTTAAAAATGTAAACTTTGTCCTAGTAGACAGTTAATTTACAGACAGATGAACTTGATACCTTACAGTATAATTGAAAGGTGATTAGAAGGTGTCTAGAATAGCCCTACTTCTAATGCTCTTTCTTTCTGGGTTCTCAGTTGAATACCCGGGGTTTTCAGGGAGATCTCTTCACTATTGTTGTTCAGAACTCTAACGTCCCTAAGTACTTTGCAACTTGCAGATTCTTCATTTGCTTCAAAAATTTTTAGTGGTTGTTTTCTTTAAGACAACATGGAAGCATATATGTATGCACAGCTAAGCATTGAGCCTAATACTTAAGGGGTACTCTTCATAGATTGCTGGAGTCCTTTTCTATATAGCTCCAACTTCTCTGGTCCCTGTCCTGTAAATGCTAGTCACCAAAAAAGCCTCAAACTCTGATTCTCCCTGTCTACTTAGATCATAAAGATCTTTTTGCTCTGCTTGGGCTCCATCTCCTTGCCGTTTGGTCTCAAAAGTGTTGTGAATAGAAAGTCATAGCAAGGTTGATTTTGTGCATTTACTTGATTTCAGCATTTATGGTCATGATCCTCCTAATGTCCCATATCTGAAAACAGCTGTTTTGCATATTTTGTACAATTTTACAGTTGTTTACAACAGAAAAGCTAGTCAAGTAACATTTACTACATCTTTTCCAGAACAGAAGTTTGAAAATTCAGTTGTTAATCTAAAAATCCTTTACCCAAATACCATACACATAACCATTTAAACTTATTGCAATATTTTCTCTACCAGGAATCTTAAAAATGACACACTGAATTTACTACAGAGTTTATAAAAACTGATATTAGGAATGGAAATGTAACATGATTTCAAAACAGAGTGGTTCATGAACCAATATTTTTACTTGTTTTACTTAATTTTGGGACAGAAACACTGTTATTTTATTAGATCTATCCGAACTGCAGAAAAAATTAAAAGGAATATGTTTAAAGAAGATAGGAAAGAAACTTCTTATATTCTCAAGATAATCAAAGACAAAATATGGAGAAAAATTCCATATCTGAGAAAGAAGCTAACATGGCTTGGATTATACTTCATGCTGTATAAAAATTAATTTGGTTTTTAAAAGCTCAGTTTGTTCTCTTCTGCTTATCATCAATATTGTTCACTTCAAAGTTTGGAAGCTTTATAAATTAAAGTATATATTCTCAATAGAATAATTCTTTTCCTACTAGTTTTAAAAGTTAAACACTGAAATTTTTGTACAAAGCATTTTCTGATTCCCCTTTGTAAAGTTGCATAAGCTACTTCATTTTAGGCATAAAAGAAAAGTAAATTATACTCACTTTATTACAAGCACCAGTAGTGGTCTCACAGACTGTGAGGATGGAGATATTCTGAGGTCGGTTTAACCATCTTACCACAGTCTTGGTATTGCTTACCCATTTAACCATAGTGATATAGTATTCTCTAGTTTGGAAACAAAATTAAAACTTATGTTTAGAGCCAGGGCATTGATATAGTACCAACAATATACATTTGCCATTTTATACATAAGAATAACTGAACTACTCTAAGGATGTTGCTTAATATTAATTTAAGTATAGATGGATAGATAGATAAATAGAAATCTACTCTTTTCAAAATTTACATAAATACAAATATATGCATATGTATGTATTCACATGGATGTATACATATGTATACAAATATACAGATAATTTGAGAAAAAATTTGAGAGTGAATTATTTTCCAGAAAAGTATTTCTTGGAAAAATCAAAACAATCACATGCTAGACATTTACAAAAATTTTCTATTGATTAGTACGCCTTTATGTGCAAAATAAGTATACATTTATAAAGTTATGTTATTTCTTTCTTTAAAATCACAATCAGTGAATCATCAAGAATAATCTTTTCCAGTTAAATGGCAAAGATTATTCCTGGCTTAATAATTATCTTTTACATAACCTCTGTGTTATTTCACTTTATACATGGGGACTTTGGCTACCAAGGTTTGAATGGCTTGTTTTGGTCTTTGCCAGTTGTAGACCAAGGATCAGTCCCAATTTTTATACATAATATTTTTTTCCATATTGTTAATTATCTTATTTATTTGAAACATTTTTAAACAAGGAATGAATCAAATTAAAGAACATGAGAGTCTATTAAATTCTTGGTATAATAAGGATATAATTCATGGGGCCAATTATGTTCTCATGGTAATTGGCAATTGGAAACAGTTTATATTTCCTTTGTAATACATACATTTGGACGTGTATATAATATGTCACAAAGCTTCCAACTCACACGCAACAAAATGCAATCATCAATACTCATCCATTTATGATAAAAATTATAAAAAACTTTTCTAAAAACTTGCCCAGTTTCAGAACAGATCAGTTACTTTAGAAATAGCCATCCAGTCTATAGCCATACCACCGTGAACATGCCGGGTATCATCTGATCTCGGAAGAAATAGCCACCCATGTGTCACGGAAAGTGTCATCAATGCACTGCATTAAAACTAATTAATCTAGATTTGGCTAGGCACGGTGGCTTATGCCTGTAATCCCAGCACTTTGGGAGGCTGAGGCGGGAGGATCATGAGGTCAGCAGGTCGAGACCATGCTGACTAACATGGTAAAACCCCGTCTCTATTAAAAATACAAAAAATTAGCCGGGTGTTGTGGCACACCCCTGTAATCCCAGCTACTCGGGAGGCTGAAGCAGGAGAATCACTTGAATCCGGGAGGCGGAGGTTGCAGTGAGCCGAGATCGTGCCACTGCCCTACAGCACTGCCTACACTGCCCCTGAGCAACAGAACAAGACTCTGTCTCAAAAACAAACAAACAAACAAAAAACCAAAAAACCACCCACAGTTAATTAGCCTAGTTTTATATGACTTAAAAAAATATCAGCTACAGAAAAATAACGTCTTGATACAAATTGCCTGTCTTTAGAGGTATCTGGGATAGATATCCAACTACATGAATGCTACATACCTAACATCACCGAGTAGCTACTGCTTCCTCTAGAAAACTTGTTAGCCTATCAAAGTGAAGATGTCAGTAAAAGGGCAAGCATAACTTGACATACAGGGAAGGCTGCCATATTTTTTTCAACAATCTCTTCAAGACATCTGGCAGCTTTCACAACTAGCTGAGCTCTGCTTGAAAACTGCCTTTAAACTCAGTAAAATCAAAACATGAAGTGCCCTAAGAAGAGTTAATAAGGCAACATTGAATCAAATATGCAGCTGGCTTAGGTATAATCTTTGTCCATATCAATAGGTCTTGTGATCCTGCAAAGAATAGTGTCCTGTTCACTTTCACTGTGTTTCGTTTAAGCCGATTATTTTGCATACACCATTATATTTAGCAATGTGAATATTAAAAAGTAGAAAATGAAGTATTAACCTTTAATAGATTTTTCTAGAGAATTTAGCTTATAGAAAAATGAGAGTAAGTACTATAAATAATCAGAAAATAAGTGCTGAAATGCTGAACAATTGATATAAATGTTGTAGAAATTTGAAGTAAAAAATTAATTTGAATATTGTAAACAACTAACCAAAGACTGCAAAATCAAGAAGGTCATATTTTCTGGTAAAAATTTAGATTGAACTGATATACAGTTGATTTTCTAATCTAATCAGAAATTTGTCTCAATTACCTGCCATAATATTATATTTTGTGCAATATGAGGTAACAAACTAACAGGAATAATTTTAAAAATAAATACCAACAACAACAGAACAATTTATTCATCTTGAGAGCTTTCCTTTTCAAAGTTGGTCTCAAATGAAATGTTACAAGAACATCTTTGCAACACCTCACAGGCATGACAGAATATATTGATTAGCTAAGATGCCAAATTTTGACTTAAAAAAACAAAACTTAATCTTTGGAAAAGAATGAAAAAGTCAACCAGTACAAATGTGGAGAATAACTGATTTTTAAGGGAACACTAACTTAGTTGTAAATTGTTAAGTTGAAAATCATTAATTTACAGCAATACACTTATATTTCTTTTTGATTAAATATTGTGATTATTGTGTTTGTTTTTACATAATGTGCCTTATGGTCATAAGCAAAGCATAATCTGATGTGAGATACCTCATTATAAACCTTGCTTATACCCAAGAATGACCTTGCACATGGTAAACACAATCTGAAGAATGAAGGCTTTCCACAAATTTTCATTTGTAAAGTCAAACAAACGGCCATTTCAAACCACTGAAATTTCTATGTTAAGGTGTTGGAGATAGCCAAAATGGAAGCTCAAGTGGAGCTTGACACATAGGCAGGGAGGAAAGATGTATCTATTCACTAAATCACTTCCTATATCCTTTCTTTCCTTGCCCCAGGAGCCTAGGTGTACATCTCCCTGTGATTCATATTGACTGATCATGCTTACTCATAAGTATTCAGGCTGTCTCTGAATGAGGGAGTAGGGAAGCACCCTTACCTGGAAATGCCACACTCCTTGGCCTGCCTGCTGCAGATGTAGCTGTCCTCCTGGAACTCCATCTCATGAACACATTAGATCTGGTGTTCCACGACCAGTGGCCAGCAGAAGTGTCCCTTTCTTATAACTGGGTTTCCTGCTTGTTCCTAGTCTCCATGGCTCTGGATTACCCAGGAAGTCCTTGAGGATCTGGTCCTCTTGAGCCACAGAGACAGAGACAAGCTAGTTAGAGGGATTGCACTCAAGTCAACAGAGACTTTCTATCAGCTGGGTGGTCTGGCACAGAAGATCTAATTGTCCACAAGGTTATGTGGAATGGAGGCCCCAGCATCACCTGCAGACAGGTATGTTAGCAGTTACTCCGTGTTTTCACGGCCTTCCTGTCCAATCATTGCTCTGTGTTTACACCAAAATATTCGTGCAATGTAGTTACTTTGAGCTCATTCTCTTCTCGATAATCTGTGATGTCTTCCCATAAGTATATTGTGATGGTATTCATGACCAAATTATAGCTAGTGTTCTCCAAACACCTCTGTTAATAACTATGCATTACTTGTAAGAAGGGTTATTCAGGACACTTCCATGAACATGGGTTAATTTATTAATTAGATTTTCTTGGAAGGCACAGATATTCCTTGGAAGACTGAGAGATGTAGGCTAGATATACTTAAAGAAATAGGGAGAGAAAGCATGACAGTGTCAAGCCCAGAGTGACAGGGGCAGAATGACCATGTTAAATCAGTGATGCAGGTTGAGAACAATGGGTCACAAAAGATAGGTGACAACAGAAAGGTTTCTAATAAGTAAAATAACGCTAAAGACATAGAGTAAGAAGAAACCAAGGACGAATCATTACTTTTACTTTTCAGACTAGAGAGGTCTACACAAATGACTATGTATCACTTCTCCAAATTAATGTGACTTATCCAATCTGTGGAAAATCTTCATGAGATAAGATATCTTCATTATCATAAGATAAAATTTCCCTGGAAAGTAAATATATATTTTAAAATTCACACTTAAATTTTCTAATAAAGGTATTGAGTGATTGCAATACCTAAGTGAACAGTACAACAATTTGGCAAAATGTTTCTTCCTTCCAAGATGAGATAACCCATCTGACTCCCACTGGTTCTGGGGATATTCAAGAAGGGGCATTATCTTAGTTTCTACCATGTTACATTCTTTTCAGAATCAATACAGACTGTGATTCAGATAAAGATAAACTGAATGGTGATGAGATGAGTCTGAACTGAATTACTATTGAAGAAAAGTTGCACTCATTGTCTACACTGGTGAAATGACTTCAGCTGAATCAGATATAAATAAACAAATAAATAAAACAATTGAAGAGAATATGAGGAAAATAATTAGGGGAAGAAATTATGCATTACTATAGATTATCTTAACCTTTTAATTTCTTTTTAAATCATATAAATTAATTAAAATATATTTTACAGTCTTTGATGAGTATAAGTATTGGGTTGAAGGGACAATGAAAATGATACTAGCTTGGGGAACTTTTTCTATTACAGGAATAAACACTAGTTATTATAAATAAGTAAACCAATCATCCAAATAAACAATCAAACAGACCAAAAAAAGAACCTAAGATCTTCAATTCAAACAACAAAAAATGTTGTTCTCCAGTGTGGAGGTCAGAGAATCCAGTTTATAAGGTAGTGCAAATCATGAAAAAAAACTTTCTATATTGATGTTACTATTATTCCTCCTTATATTATTATTGTAGTCATTGTGGTGATTTTATTAAGAGATGAAAGCTAAGAGATGATTGTATTTGCAGTTTAGGTGGTGGGAAAAAAAGTACTGAAAAGGAAAAAATGAGAGTTTGTAACAGCACCGAGAAACAGAATATGATTCACTTATTGACTGCCAACTCATAGATAACCTAAAGATTATAAAAATATACCAGATGCTTAAGTAACATACAAAAAAAACCATAAACATGCAAATTATTATAAAAAGAATTAATTATTTAAGTATTCTGCTATTGAGAGTTTAGGCAGTATTTCAAATTATACAGGTAGCTATGCTACAAACACAACACAAACATCAAAGAGAAGAGAGGACATTTGATGAACTTAATAGTACATGAAGAAAGTATGTTATTAATAATTTAATTTATATATATTTATATTTATACAAACAGGTAAAAAAAAAAAAAAGGTCAGGAATCAAGAGCTCCTTTTAAGAAACATGGATATTGTAAAATTGATTCCCATTGCAAAAATTTTTTTGAAAGGAAAAAAATCAGAAATTATTATTTCAAGACAAGCAGGGCCAGTCACGGTGGCTCACGCCTGTAATCCCAGCATTTTGGGAGGCCGAGGCGGGCGCATCACGAGTTCAAGAGATCGAGACCATCCTGGCTAACACGTTGAAACCCGATCTCTACTAAAAATTCAAAACATTAGCCAGGAGTGGTGGCACACACCTGTAGTCCCAGCTAAGGGGATTCAGCCCTGAGAGAAGTATAGTGATTTATCCAATGAGATAAATGAAATGGTGACTCAAACACTCCTAGTCTATTTCCCTTTCTTGTTATTCCGTAGCATTAAACAAACCAGAGAAAAAGATGAGAGTTAAGGACCAGATAAAATGTCAATAGTATCTATCATTGCTTCATTTGTAAGGTAACCATTCAAGGCTGCTAGATCAAGCTCAGAAATAAATGTTACTATTTGATTTGGTCAGCTTTCTTACATTATATGTCAATTCAGGCCTATCTTTAAGGTCTTCCATCCAATGTGGATGAAATGCTCTGCAACTTGATGAAAGAGGCCTTACTTCATTTTCTACTTTTCTTATCAATCAGTCCTGAGCCTCTATCTCAATCATTTACTCTATTGGGATTTATCTTTTCCATCAGTAGAAGGAGACATTTGTATTAGGTAGTTAATGAAGGTCTTCCGGAGTAAGCATTCCATAAACCTTTATTACCTGTTCAAGTAGGTAAAATTTCCACATACATCAGTGTACTCTCTGTGAAAATGACCAACTGGGATGAAATTTTTTCTAAATAATGTCAATGAAACAACAATTGAATGAAATTTCTGTTGGAACCAATCACCCTAACTGATTATCGATATCATCAAATAAACTTTGAACTTAGCCCCACATCATTCAATATAATGTGAAAACATTTTTCTAAATCAGCTGCCTATCCCATCTCTAGGGTTGTAAAAATTTCCAAAGGACTCTAGTATTTGAAAGAATCACTTTTGAAGTCTGAAACCATGCTGGATTTCAAAATACACATGATTGTTTAATTAGTTGTTCACTACTGAACATTTTGCTAATATTAAAATTATGCCTCCGACCCAATAAAATGTGTTTATTTTCTCCCTGATCAAGTTTCTTAAATATAAATACTTCATACATAGGATATTTTGAAAAAAAATATTAAATATCTCTGTCTGGAGAAGAAAGCTTGAAAATCTTTGGAAAACTCTGGGGAGAAAGTTGGAAAAACTCACAAATTCCAGAGAGATTATACACTTTTAACGAACACCTTCAAAAAAGCATGTGGAGCAAGTATGTTCTTGAAGAAAATACAGTGGAAAATGATCCTTTGTTCCCATCTCTGTCACATCTCCAGCAAAAGGCCTAATTCTCAGTATCAGGCTCTTCAGTCATTGTGTGGTGCTGATAATCACCTTGGAGCTAAATGCTTCTTGGGAACAGCCAGACACCAAGAATGACTTCATTCCTCACTAATGTAGGCAACTTCAGCTCTATTTTCAAGTGGATTTGTTGAGCTGATCACATCTCTCTCTAAATTGCAGCAAAATGATAATTGGAGTGAAAATATCTATTTCCCCATAAAAGTGAAATTGAAATTGCATACCTTGATTTAAAGCTGTCAGGTGGCATGAGTTCCAAAGTGTGAGTTGGTCCATACAGGTTTACAACATATAATTTTATTGTTGGGTTCACTTGACCTGCCTTTGAGAAAATGAAAGTTGTATTGCAAGTATATTAAGCATTAGAATATATTGAGCAAAAAAGAAGAGGATTTTTGATTCATTTACTGTTTTGTGTTAGAAGAGAAAAAAAGTTTAATTTCTCTGAAGTAGAAATGATTTTAAATTCGACAACATGATTGCTTTGAATTGTTTTTGAAGATTGCTGCTTCTCAAGCATTTTTGTCAGACAATTAAAGGTGATAGGAAATTGTGATGACTTCACTCATTAGGCAGTGCTACTGTGTTCTTTCCCTAAAATGGCACCAGAAGGGCTGGCTGTACAAAAACAAAAACAAAACAACAACCAAAAAACCTAGTAGATCAAATAGCTACTCATATTAAAGGAAGAAGGTTTGACTAATCAAAAAAAAAAAAAAAAAAAAAGGAGAAATGAAGATAAAAAGAAAGGAAAGAAAGAAGGAAGCCTACCCAAACCAGGTGCCCCATGCTTAAAATTCCAAAAGCCTAATGTAGGCTATCACATTAATCTCTCGGGCTTTTCTTTTAAACATTACTAATGACTACATGGGGTGACTCATTTGCATAATTGACAACCCTTGGAAGGTGGGCCATGGGCAGACTGCCCTCACTGAGTACCTGGCATGAGGAGCAGAAAGGAAAGGATAACAAGGATAATGTAATTTGAGTTTAGTGAATCAACACTTTATTAAATAAATAATAACTAGCAGGCATAGTAGTTGGTATGTTTCTGGCACATAGCAGACGCTAAAGGCATTGCACAAATTATTAAATTAAATGTCCCTACTACAGTCGTAAGATATAAACATTTTCTTGGTCACAGTGGAGAATCTAAGCAAACTGTGCAAGGTCAAATACCTAAAACTGAGAAAGTTCATATTTAAACCCAGGATGTTCTTAACTACAATGCAAATATTGTGCTTTCTGTTCATTCCAACACAATGACCTTCAAAGTTTTGCCAAATACACTGTGAGTAAGGGGCAGGAATGAGAACTTTCATCGACATATCTCAAGCAGGTTGAATGAATGAATGAATAATCACATCAATGATGTACCAACTTGCTTGATTACTTGTGGCTCAATATGTTTCTAAACAATATGCCATTATCTTTCTGATGTGGCTGATGCTTAAAGAAGTCTACATGAAATATATAGAAAAGAGCCGGGCGCGGTGGCTCAAGCCTATAATTCCAGAACTTTGGGAGGCTGAGATGGGCGGATCACGAGGTCGGGAGATCGAGACCATCCTGGCTAACACGGTGAAACCCCGTCTCTATTAAAAAATACAAAAAAGTAGCCGGGCGAGGTGGCGGGCGCCTGTAGTCCCAGCTACTCAGGAGGCTGAGGCAGGAGAATGGCGTAAACCCGGGAGGCAGAGCTTGCAGTGAGATGAGATCTGGCCACTGCACTCCAGCCTGGGAGACTGAGCGAGGCTCCCTCTCAAAAAAAAAAAAAAAAAAAAAAAAAAAAAAAAAAAAGAAATATATAGAAAAGAAAAAGGAAATTAAATGTGAATTGAATTTAAAAATCTGCTAAAAACCTAAAGGGAATGATAAAACAGATTTAAACATGTCGAAGATCCATGTTTAAGGAATTTGCATTGACAAAATCAGGACCAGAATCAACGTAATATATTCCAACAATAGCCAGCAAGAGTTCTTCAATAACTGTTGTTTTGTTAGGATATCAAAGGAGACTAGCACATCTGTGGAAGTGCATCATTCACAGGTCAGAAGTTTTGAGCCAAAGAAGAAAGTCAGGAAAGATTTCCACTACGGAAATGAGGTAACTATTAAGAGAGACTATGAAACTGGTTATAGAGTAAAGGGCTTCCTGGAAGGTAAGCTATGAGCCTGCCACCCACCAAAGCCTCTGGTATCAGAATTTGCAAGTCTTTTCATTGTTCCCAAGCCCGACAGTGCCTGGGCACATTTTTTGGGCAGTTTAGCCTTCTGTGACTCTTAGGAGCTCCCTTTCACATCATTCTTGTTTTAAATTAGTTGTCATGTTTCTCCCTGAAAATAATGGCCTTATCTATTTAATTTTTAGCCTACCATTTATCTAGCTGGATCAGGTATGTTACACTTCAGAGCCTGACACAGTATAGCAGTGCCATTCAAAGTGCTGTTCTTGGACTGTAGCATCAATCAGCATCTCCTGGAAGCTTAGCAATGCATTCATGGACCCCACCTGAAACCTATATTCAGACATGGAACTAGAATCTCTCAGTGTGGGCCTATAAATTTGTTTTAACAAAATTGCCAGATAATCAGTGTGCAAATTTTAATAAAATACTTATCTTTATCTGTATCCTTATCTATTTATCTATCTGTCTATGTAACTGTTCAGTGGTGGTCACAAGTTAGCCAGCATCACGATCATTCAGAGCTCCTGAGGGGCTTGTTAAGGTACTGATTGCTGAAGCCAGTCCACCTCCAGCATGAAGCTGATACCCTATGATATCAAGGACCACATTTTGAGAATGGGCTTAGCTTAATATGTAAGTCAGTGAAACCTGAGTCCAAGTGTTGACGCTTTTATTTAGTTGGCATGGCTATGAGCACATGCTAAAGATTCTCAAGTATCATTTTATTCATCTCATTTTGTCCAAAGTGAGACAAACTGTTCTTTGAGAATGTCACAAATCAGAAATTTTGAGTTGAAGCTTTCCTGTCTGTAGATAAGAATGTCTTATAGACTAATAAAAAGATTTATATAAAGTGCCTAAAATAGGATATGGTACTGAATTGAAATGATAATTATTGTTAAGATACTAAATCTTCTAGTTAGTGAAAAGCTGTGCTTCTATTTTTTATCATTCGATACACTGATTAAAGCAAATGGGAAATTAAATTAAATTAGATCTTTCTGTGAATTCTTACCAATGATGCAGTTTTATGGCACACTTTGTTAAAGACATATCAGTTATCATCTTTAAGGCAGTTTTCTTTACGTCAGCAGCACTATAAGCTTATCACAAAGTAGAAGTTGTGCACATATGTGGCCAGTTCTCAGACAAAATGTGAACACTCAACTAAGCGTTAGGCTGCCTCTAAAATTCAAGAGTCCAGCATTCTATAATCTCAGATTTGTATCTTTCCATGGAGTTTTGAAATTAAGCACACATCACAAGTTCATTTGTACATTTTAATATTTGAATCATTTCAAGAGTTTGCAGATTAGAGGGTTTTCATCTATTGGCTTTTTACAGTTACATTTGCCACGAAGACTGCAAATCCACAACTTTCTTCCCTCTATTATTCTGAAACACAAGCCTCAATAACAATTAACCTTATTTTACTGACAACTAAATTGTCATTAAACAAGATAATGTTTTAATTAAAAAGATTAACCTGAGGTTACTGGGATAGAACCGTGCATCTCTTTTGTGCTGAATTGCTAATGATAGGGTATGTTATGAGTTCTGAATGATGCTGAATTAAGTAGAATACAAATATATGTGTTTACTGTATTTCATTAGTAAATCTGACCACATTAAGTATTTGCTATACTCCTTTTAATCTAGTTTAATTTAAAGCACAATTTAGTATAAACTCTGTGTTGTTTCAATTTTCAAAGTAGTATTTTTTGAAAGTTTTTATTGCATAAGAGTGAATTGAAACAATACATTTGTTACAGCAAAAACTAACAAAAAAATTTTTGAAACCAGAGTAGATAATAAAAATTCTGAAAATTGAAGTAACATACCCAAAATGATACTAAAATTTGTTTTAAGAACAAGAACCAAAACAGATTATTTTCTTACAGTCCTATTGTCTTAAGTACCTGGGTAAGGGAGCAGGTCTTCCTACTAAAAATCACCTGAGAACTAGAAATGCTTTCTTATTTCTAATAAATATTAATGGTAGTTATCATATACAGTTATATATATTATTTGCATGTATATAAAATGACAGGTAATGAATATTAACAGTGGTTATCATATATAGTTATATATATTATTTGCATATATATAAAATGTCAGGTGTGAGGCTAAGAATGGTACCCATCTGTAGCTAAGTCATTAGGAGTAAATGGAGCAAATAGAGCTCCATGTATATGTGTTAACTTGACAAGGAGATGTTTGGATTCCAGCTGTGTTTTTAGAAATCAAACTGTTGACCTGTGGTAGTTTTATAGAGAGGGATGAAATCAATAGATTTGAGTTTTTTCTTTGTTCTTAAAACAACTGTGACTTGTATAAAAGCACTAAGTCTTTTAGAATCTATTTGCTCATTTGTGAAATAGAGACAATTGTGATAAAGACCAAATGAGAAAAAAACAAACAAGTGGAAAGTCTCCCTGAAAACATGAAGTTTATCACTAGCGTATGTGATTTCTACAATTAATAAACAAACATTATTATGTTATGCCTATCTTTACTATTAACCAATATTGATTTATTAGAAGAAATTATCAAATAATAAAGTATCTAGGTTCATATCCAGTATCTTCTGAATTATTGCTGACATAATTTAACTTCCTCAAATGCTTCCATTGGCTCATGTGTTTGTCTCAATCTAGTCAAAATTATGAGGCCTAGGTATGGCCAAGTTCAAGCACCATGAGTTTAGAACTAAAAAGGCAATTTGAGCATACAGCTAATGCATATGTTTTTTTCTATGTGAATAAAAAAAAAAATCCCATTTCTTTTGGGAAATCAGTTACAAACAGTTGTCCCTTCCACAGAACTGACTGAATTTTCTCTGTGCAGTGCATCGAGCAGTCAGATGTGACTGTGTTTCTTTTGTGCAGTGCACTGAGGAGCTGGATATTATTTTATTCCTTTGTGCCGTGCACTGAACAGTTGAATGTGTGTTTCACAGTATGTCACTGGTTCACCATTTTGCATTTAAACTGCCAGGTGAACATTTATTATCATAAATCAAAAATGTGAGAATTAATACATTTGGGGCAACTTTTCAGGTTTTCTCTGGGGGAAAAAAAATAGTGCTGATATGCTGTATAGGCCCAAACTGTCATGCCAAAAAAAAAAAAAAAAGCTAAATCAATAACTGGAGAAAGCAGAAGTTCTTTTCTTTGAGTATAATAAAAATCTCTTAGTGAGTATTATTTTTTTGTGAAGTTAAATCGTTATGTTATCCTAAAAAGCACTGAGCATATCTGCCTTCTAATCTATGTCCAGAGAAGACCCTAAAAATAACATTTTAAAATCATGGATTCATATTCTTCATAATCTTGCATTTAATACTACAACCTGTGGAAGGAAGATGGATGAGAAAGAATGGCAGTAAAATCTCACTGAGGAAAATGCTCATCTTATTTCTGATCCTCCATATTCAAGCCTCCTTTTTTTGCCCTTGGATAAAATGAATGTGGTGGATGGTGTGAACAGAAGGAAAGTGTGAATTACCTCACCCCCACCCTGACAGGGCTAGAGTAATGAGGGTGATGGGAGTCTGCCCTGTAGTTTGTCCAACTAATGTAGTGCATGAATTAAAAGGTAGAAAACCTATTGTGCTTGAAAAAACAAAGTACAACTCACTAAAGAAATGGCGTAAAAATGACTTCTAAATGAGATCAACATCCTCTCTTATTTCCTGTAAGACATCTTTACATGATTAATGTATTGGGAGCCTTCCTCATGAGCTTTCTTCTTCGTTATATAAACATTGGGAAAAATACAGGTTTAAAAGAGATCTCAAGTAATTAAAGATGGCATACAGAGGAAAAAACAGTACAATCCAGATGTTTTTACAACCCTTTTATAGAGGCCTTGCCCAACACTTGAAAATACTTTTGTTGTCTGGAACATATTGCCATATTTGCTTCATCTGATAAAAAATTCTATCTATCTTATCTACCCAGGGTTATGACTCCAACCAGCATTTTACATAGTGTGTTCTAGAGTATGCTTTGCCAAGGTAATGCTGATATTAATACTAATACTAATAAATGCTTTATGCTTAGTCTATTCTTTATGGGTGATTTTTCATGCTTGGTCTTTTCTTTATTGAGATTCTTTATGCTTAATCTATTTCATACTGGAGATTCTTTATGTGTAGTCTATTTTTTATAGAAGATTTATAATATACATTAACATATAGTACATTAAGTGCTCTAACAAATCATCTGAAAGAGGCTAGATTTTTTTTTTAAAGATATTCCAGTATATTTGACCATGGCACTTTCCCCTTCCTTGTAACAACTATTATGGGGTATGCCTTGGAGAAAACATTGCCCTGGCGTCAGTACACCCCCAATCACTTTTCTCCCCACTTTCAACTGTGAGGTGTGAAAAAATAAAAGTAAGTATCAACAGGAAAGATGCAGCAAAAGTGAAAGTCCACACACTTTCAAATAATCTGTACCTCTTTCACCGTGTATAGACTATTGGGAGCTCGAAAGTGACGAGTCTGACCAGTATGGAAAACTTCTGTTTTCCTCCAAAGACAACTTGTTCAAGAACCAAGAATACCATCTGTCAAGTCACTAGTGCAGAGAGAGAAGGAACAAAATAGCACTTTCACGTTACTTACCTTAGGATACGGATACTGCTTTCCTTTGGGATACAATGCTCCAGTAAACCGAGGGATAACCATGGTGGGTACCAAGGAGTCATTTATCATCAGGAAGGCAAGTCTTTCTCCATCTGGTGACCACCAGTGGGCGATGTGAGAATGCAGGAGTTCCTCTAGAATAAATGAGTGTTATTTGAGACCAACTGTAGAGATGTGGGCTCAGTGACCCACAAACATCTGTCCTTGAAATCTCCATTATACACCTACATTTTCTAGACTGTGTATTGAATTTTATTAACTTCTCTGAGAATTCTCCAATTCTGAGTTACCCTTTTAATTCCAGGAATAGCAACTGTAGAGGAAGGAAACAATTAAGCAATGAAGTCAGGATTTCATGGATTTTCAGTAATGTAGACAGAACAGATGAAAGCACTACTGGAGTAATCAGAATGAGAACAGTGATTGAAGAGTGAGATGTGGCCTAAAACCATATCCATGTCATGAATCATTCATATTTGCATGCAATCATATTTGCATTCTATCATCATCAACCAAATTGAGGGCCCACTAGATGGATCAAACTATTTTAAGCTCTAGGAAAACGGAATAAGAAGTATACTAGGTATCTTTCATTTAATTCAAGATCCACTATCCACTTTTTTGATTCCCACTTTCTGGTCCAGAGAGCTAACCTATATGAATGACATCAAAAGGGCCCCCATGTCCTCTGGCTTCCCTTTAGCAGGAGATTAGAAAGAGGAGAGTAAATTCAGGTTATTTATTCTCTTGGCTCTATCCTACAATGTTACCTCAGGCTGGCTGTCAACTTTAAATGATGTCACCACTTGTGTCACTGCAGCCACGTCTACACAAATTTCTCCTTCTGTGTCTGGTAATGGCTTATCTTCATGGTCATAGGAGTGGTAACAATTTGGCTGCTACTAGCTTAGTTTACATCACTTTCCTTTGTGGTTTTCCTACCCCTTCACCTTAGCAAATGCTCTCCTTGTAAATAAAAAGATAATAAAATGTTCGCTTTGTAAATAAATTATCTTTAAAGTATCTTGTTGAATGTGCCAACACTTGGGACTCTGACAGATACAGAAGTTAATACCAGCAGCAGACTCAGAAGAGGCCCTCAAAATTAGATTTTGAGACTACATTTGTCATCTCTCTATCTATATGTATAAATGGAATTTATCACTTTCTCAGGTGGGAATTGGAGCACAGACAATCCATAGCAAGAGATGGAATTGTGAGTAATCAATCATCAGTGGTGGTGACATGGAATAAAATACAGGTAGAGGGAAATGGCATTGGGAGGGCAAGTGCTTGTTGAAATAGATAATGTTTTTCAATACAAGTGACAATGGTCTTTTTTCAAATCTTGTAATGCCTGTCCTATGATTGTCATATGGAGAGTGGCAAAGGCTTCACACAGCATCTCTAGTTTTAGCAAGTAAGTGTTCTAGCACTTACTTGCTACAACAATGGTGATTGTAAAGATTAGGAAATAAGTTTCCATGGTTCTTCTGACACCCCAGAGGTAGTACACAGGAAAAAAGAGAACTTGAAACCATGATTGTGAAATTAGGAATGCCCATGGAGAACAAAAGGTCATGATGGTATCTTTGGAAGAGCCCGTCTCTTCTGTCGTTGCAGGAAAACTATGGCTACAGTCCCAGATAACATAGGAACGGTTGCAGGGCTGCAATACATATTAGAGGCTCAACTCCATTTGTTCTTTTAAAGTAAGCCAAAGATATTCATAAAGATGGATTGGGACCCCAACACACAGGATAAGAATGTTTGGACAAAAGTATACAGTATAGTTACGATTTCTGGGACAATCTTATAAACAACACATTATGGTTGAGTGCTGCTGTATGTGGTTAATTTTATGGCTGAAGACACTGAACATCAAAATTCTGACAAGTCTTCTTCCTGACAGAGGCAACCTCTATCCTAGGGAACAAGACCTCCTCTGCATAGAGGTAGAGAATGGGAGACAAATTTATTTAAAATTTAAAAGTGTGCAACACTGGGGATGTTTCTAGAAATCTAGTAGTTTGGGATACACTGGGCTATCTCTTCTAAAGTGAGAGAAAAATTGTTGATTGTACTTACGCAAAAGTAAACAGGAATTGAATTCTTTGGACTTTGAAAACAACATAAGCTGCATTGACATATGTTCTCTGTTCTGTATCCCAGACAAGCTGTAAAGCTGCTCGTTCTGAGTAGAATCCGTGTACCAGGGGGACCTGCAACTGATCTAGGCCATGTTGCAACCTTCTCTATGTCCAGAACTTTGTGACTCCAGCAGATCCGATGGCAATGTCAGTGCCCATGGCAAATAGAGATGCTGTGTGGAGCCTCTGGGATGCTCCATATGACAATCATGGGACAGGCACTACAAGATTTGAAAAAAGACCATTGTCGCTTGTATTGAAAAATATTATCTATTTCAAGAGCAGCTCTTTCCAGGGCTCCAGCAGAAACATTTATCCTCACCATAGGATACCAAGTGAGTATGCGACCAAAACTGCCCATCATGAAATGTTATCTGATCCACTGACCATAGACTAGAACACACACACACCATTCCACTAAAAAACAGAAGTGAAATTGAGCCAGAAAACAAATGTGACTGCCCATTGTATTGCGTTCTCTGCTTCATCCCCTCTCCTCATCTCACATCTGTGCCACAAGGCATGTTTTCTAACATGAGTTGGCAAGGGAGAAATAAACGCAGTCCTGGTTTACGGCAGGTCTGCATGATGTACAACAACAAGCTGGAATTGGGTAGGCTCTGTATTAGAATCTGACTCAGGAGTGGCACTGAAAGACAATAATCAACAGAAATCTTCCCAGTTGGTAAGATTTTGAAGGGAATACTTAGGTGTCCACTTTTCGTGGAAGGAGACTTAGTTTCGGGCATGGAAACGTCCTGACTCAGGCACAATAACTAATAAGGGTCCACCCAGCAAGGATGTGGTAAAAAGTAAAATTAGAAAACTAGTGACAAGGAGGTTTAGGAAAAACAAGTGAATCGACTTACTAGAAAGGGGAAAAATTCAGGAGAAGATGACTGCAAAGTACATGTCCATCAGCCTCCGGCTCCCACTATTACCTGCCAGTGGTGGTGGCCACCACTGAGACTCTGACATAGTATCACTTCTCAGGGGAAGAGCTGATGACACGTGAATTTTCTGCCACAAAATATTTCCTTTTTTGAGATAATATAATGAGGAAGGAACATGAGTTATATGAAAACCCTTCCATCGAGACAGTGTAGCATTTTGTCATTACAGAGATACACATATATTCTGGGTGTGGATTTGCTTTTGCTGCCCTCGGATCTGTTCAGCACTACTCTTTACAGAAACATTTATCTGTTACCATAATAATCTACATTACATTATCTCAAAAAAGGAAATATTTTGTGGCAAAAAAGCACCATGGGCTCAGTGGTGGTATTTACTAATTTCATCATGTTCCTCACTACCTATAGGTACCTGGGTTGATAGAAGAATAAAATAGTCTGCTCTACCTCAGTTTTGGCACTATTTGTTTAGCAATAACCTTGAAGCCAGGATGTCATCCTTTAACACGCAGTGTGTCCCACCTGTATAGCCATGAGGTACAGATCTAGGCACTAAGGGGTAGAAGTAGTAGTGTTATCTTTTATTACCACACCAATAACCCACAGAACACAATGTGCTTCTCATTCTCATAATATTGAAGTTGGTGAATTTAGAAGTCCATCGCCTAAAGGAAGAGGGTATCCACCAGGAATACAGTCATAATTCTGTTCCTCTAAAATGGAAACTGAAATTTTCTCCCCACCATTGTGGGCTCATTATGCAACCCCCTCCCCCCAAAAAAAGACAAAACACAGTTACGCAGCTGGGTCTGATGATGGACCTCATCTGCCAGAAATAAAAATATGTTTGCTGTGCAAAGGAGGGCAAAGAGAAATACATTTGGAACTCAGGAGAGTCACAAATACATTTTTGCCCAATAGTACTGGTTGATGGAAAACCAAAATTGTAACAACATAATTAACAAAAGGATGGGGCCAGGTGCAGTAGCTCATGCCTATAATCACAACACTTTGGGAGGCCAAGGTGGGCGGATCACCTGAAGTCAGGAGTTCGAGACCAGCCTGGCCAACATGATGAAACTGCATCTCTACTAAGAAATAATAATAAAAAAAACAACCCACAAAAATTACCCAGGCATGGTGGGTGCCTGTAATCCCAGTTACTCAGGTGGCTCAGGCAGGAGAATCCCTTGATCCTGGGAGCTGGAGGTTGCAGTGAGCTGAGATGGTGCCACTGCACTCCAGCTTGAGCAACAGATCAAGACTCTTGTGAAAAAAAAAAAAAAAGAAAGAAAGAAAGAAAGAAAGACAGACAGACAGACAGACAGACAGAAAGAAAGAAAGAAAGAAAGAAAGAAAGAAAGAAAGAAAGAAAGAAAGAAAAGAAAAGGATGGAAAGGAGTAAGATTTGGCAGGAATGAAGTTTTGGTCTGCCCCACCTGTTAAATAACCTCTCTAGCATGCTGACAGAAAGTAAAAGTAAAAGAAATAAACATTTGAAGAAGGCAACTGTAATTACCAATTAAGATTACATAATAAGCTTTTAAAAAAATTATTATTAATGGGGGCATTTCTCCACAACCTTCTACAAAAAATACGAGTGGCGGCTATATTTACAAATTCCAGATATATAACAGGACTAATACCATCCTGCAATGAAGCAATAGCAGATAAGATGTTGCGTGCTTCTTTTCCTGGGACACAAACTTTTAATTTGAATAATAAGAATATTCTTAAGTTCTTTGACTTTTTCTTGGGTATGACCACTATGAAACTCCAGCAAATCAAATGAAGGGAGGAAGTGAGTACATGGAATTTATTTTCTTATCTCCCATGCATCAAAATTATGTGAGTTTGGCTTTGCCCAACCAAAAGCCACTGCTTCTATTTCTGCAAAAAATTTACAGCATTCTCTCTTAGTTTCAGGTGAGTGCTGTGTCCCCTTCCCCCTTCGGCTGCTAATGGCTAAACCATTACAAGCCATGGTTTGTGGCATTTACGTTGTTCATGATAAGGGTCCCCTTCATAGCTTAAACCTCCTTGAATTACTCCCTTTTAAATGTGCCACCTTTCTTCAGTTGTGATATTGACACTGATTTATACAACTAACTTACAATTTTGTTAAGGAGACATGAGTTATATACATGACACATTGAGGAAAAAATATACATATGTGTTTGTGTGTATATACATGCATGCTAAGGGCCAAATTGAGTGTAAACTCCAAGTTCTTTTTTTTTTTTAAAGATGGAGTCTCACTGTGTTACCCAGGTTAGAGTGCAGTGGTATGATATTGGCTCACTGCAACCTCTGCCTCCAGGGTTCAAGTGATTTTCCTGCCTCAGCCTCTCAAGTAGCTGGGACTACAGGTGCTCACCACCACTCCCAGCTAATTTTTGTATTTTTATTAGAGACGGGGTTTTACCACGTTGGTGAGGCTGATGTCGAACTCCTGGAACTCCTGACTTCAGTTGATCCACCCACCTCGGCCTCCCAAAGTGCTGGGATTACAGGAGTCAGCCACCGTGCCTGGCCCCACTGTAAACTCTAAGTTCTACGAGATTTGAAGGTACGAAGATACCCTGTTGGCTAAAATCAATACTGTAGATTTCGAAGAAACAGGTTCTGTCATAGGTGCTGAAGTATGTGTGTCCAGTACTTCCCAAGAGTAAGCCTGACCCAAATTGGAGTATGCTTTTCAAGAGAAACGAGGCATCGCCTACTGTCCTTTATTTTAGAGTGACATATGATTAATATTCTTCCCCATAAAAATGCTAATGTAGCAAAACAATCATATAGAGAGCCTGTGACTTTCTTCAAGTGGAAAAATAAAGCTACCTGGAATGGGAAGGAGGTAAATAAGAGAATCTTTAATATGCATTTGCTCAACAGTCATCCTGGATAAGGCACAAGCTTCTTTAATTGCAACTAATGGGCACATTTACTCATGGATTGAAACTTCCTATGTTAATTATATCATATTAATTACAAAGAATTTATTTTTACAAATGGTGTTTCATTCCCATTTAGTGTAGGTTTGGCTCTTCATCGTTTTTATCACTCCGATTTAGAAAATCTCACTGCAGAGCAGGTGGAGTTTTCAGTACATGTGGTTTTACATCACAGACACTTAAAAACGTAGCCACAACACGAAGCACTCCCACAGTACTGAGATACAACCACTGTGTTTAGATTAATGTGCTATTGTAAAAAGCAAGTTGATTCTTTCCATTTTTAGTTTATCACTTTAGACCAGCAGGATTTCCTGAGGATGCTACTTGCAGCTCTGCAGGCCTGTGTTTGATTTTTTTTTTTTAATTTTCTGCATTTCACTGTCAAATTCCTTGAAAGAACAGTCTGTATTCATAACCTTCTCACTCCCCATTTACACCTCCATCCACTGCAGTCTTGGTTTTGGCCCCACCAACTAAATGATTTTACTCCTGTCAAGGCCATCAATGATCTATGAGCAAATCCAACAAAAACTTGGGAATCCTTTCCTTGTTTGACCTCTGGAGACTCAGCACTCCTAATAACCCTGCCTTCCTGTGATTTCCATGCTGCAGCCCCATAGATGGCACTGAGTAAGTGCTCAATAAATATCTGTTGAATCAATGCAACTTCATGTCACCAAAAGACATTAACGTGAAACAAACATGAATGTGAAAATAGGTATTTTGCCCTGTTTTATTTCAACACAATAGTGTAACAATCAGAATCTGCTGGTAAGAATGTTGCTTATCTCGTGAATTTTTCCTCACCTTTTAATTCTTGTCATTCTTGAAGACCAACACAAGAACCATGTCTTCTATGAAGCACCTGACATTCCTCCATCCAATCAGACTTAGTTCTACTTATAATTCTATGTAGTATGTTAAATAAATACTATTTATATGTATATTTACTATGCTCCAAATGGTTCCCAATACAATAGTTGTTTATTGTTTATCACTGCACTAAGTTGGAAATACCCGAGACATGGATCACTGAAATCTGACAATTTAGGTCCCAAAATGTGTGCTGTGTCTTGGGGAACAGTGAAGGAAATCCCCCTGTAACAAATAGAGTAGACTAGTGACTAAGCCCTGGCTTCAGAAACAAAAGACACATTCAAATGCTGGCTCTCCCACTCATTAGCTCTGAGGCCATGTCTAAATCACAGATCCTCTCTGAGTCTTGGTTTCTTTTTTAAATTTTTTCTTTGGAGACATGGTCTCACTTCTGCTACCCAGGCTGGAGTGCAGTGTCATGATCTTGACTCACTGCAGCCTCAACTTCCTGGCTTAGGTGATCCTCCCACCTCAGCTTCCAGAGTACGGGGAACCACAGGCATGCGCCACCCCACCACTCCACGCAGTTAATTTTTTTTTTTTTTTTTTTTTGAGACAGACTCTCATTCTGTCGCCAGGCTGGAGTGCAGTGACATGATCTCGGCTCTGTAACCTCCGACTCCCTGGTTCAGGTGATTTTCCTGCCTCAGCCTCCCAAGTTGCTGGGATTACAGGCATGTGCCACCACGCCCAGCTAATTTTTGTATTTTTAGTAGAGACAGGGTTTCACCATGTTGGCCAAGATGGTCTCGATCTCCTGACCTCATGATCCGCCCGCCTTGGCCTCCCAAAGTGCTGGGATTACAGGCATGAGCCACCATGCCCAGCCTTTTTTTTTGTATTTTTAGTGGAGATAGGATTTTGCCATATTGCCCAGGCTGGTCTTGAACTCCTGCCTCATTTGATCCACCCGCCTCAGCCCCTCAAAGTGCTAGGATTGCTGGCACGAGCCACAGCACTGGGTACGTCTTGGTTTCTGAGTAAATGATTAGATACACAAACATTGTGTTGATTAAATCACATACACGTACAGCATTTCCTAGTTATCTGCAACATAGAAGCCCAAAGTGTGGCAAAAACTATAATTTTTCCTTTCCCCTTTGGAATGTGTCAGGCCTACAGCATCATCACAAAAGTTTGTATTACCCGTTTGTTCTGCTCTCCACAATCCCTACAAACAGTTAACTCTCAGACCAAATACATAGATTTTTATTCTTTAGTTAGGAAAATTACCATATTTGTCAGAAAACAGTCTCTAATTTCTCTCCTTAAAATTTCCTTAAAAATGTAATGCCCATAAACCTGTATGAAGCCTTTTCAATAGGACAGAGACCCAAGTCATCGTAATTCGGGTTGGAGCAGCGCAATAAGCATGATCTACATTGAGTATACCCTCAGTTAACTGAAAAGTTCATCGATGTTACAGACCACCTTTTATCAAGGTTGCACATCAGTATGTGGTTCAGTGCCCACATTGCTGCTAAACTAGTCTTCTGTTCCCTGAAACCCAATGTTCCTCGTTAATGTTTGCTCACTATGTCTGCCACCACTACTTACTAGTGACCCGAACCAGAAGACACAGAATCATCCTTGACTTCTTATCATTCACCCCATCTCCTTAGCCACTAAGACATATATATTTCATTGTCTCATCAGTTTTAGAATCTTTCTTCCTTTTTACTGCTTTAACCCTAGTTCCATTGCTCGTTATCTCTTGATAGAACACAGAAGAAGCCTTACAGACGCTCACTGTCTCTTTCCACCATTAGACCCCAGGTTCCACTGTGGCAAAAACAATCTATTCATATGGAAGATCCAACCTTGTCACTCCCTTACTTGAAAAGTCCTATTAGTTTTCCTAATAAATGGTAGAAAAATAATTGAAATTCCAAATCATTGATAGAGGTCACTATCCCTTGGTTCTTGCTATCTTCCTTTATCTCAAATTTTATGGCCCAATTATATCAAGGAGACTTTTCCCTAGGGACACACTTGTGAGTTTTTGCAAATTGTTACATCTGCTTAGATTTTTCCTTCCTTATTTCTTCTCATGCGTAACACTTGTTAATTGTTCAGGCTTGACTCAGATGCTCTCTCTCTCTTCTCTCTCTCTCTCTCTCTCTCTCTCTCTCTCTCTCTCTCTCTCTCTCTCTCTCCCCTCCTCGTTTTAAGAGGTAAGGATCTCACTCTGTTGCCTAAGCTGGAGTGCAGGGGCCTGGATCATAGCTCATTGCAGCTTTCAACTCCGGAGCTCAAGCAATCCTCTCTTATTAGCAATCCTCTCTCTTCAGCTGGGAACACAGGTGCATGCCACCACATCTGGCTAAGTTTTTAAATTATTTAGTAGAAATGAGAAAGTTGCTTTGTTGCCTAGGCGTGTCTGGAACTCCTGGCTTTGAATAATTCTCCCACCTTGGCCTCCCAAAGCGCTGAGATTACAGGGTTGAGCTACTGTGGTTGGCCAGGGTTTCTCCTTTAGAAAAATGCTTGCAAATCCCTAGAATGGTATCATTCCTTTATTCTGCCATAGAATTATGTGTTGACTAAGATTCAACTACTTACCACACTGCATTAACATGGTTTCTTCATCTGTCAGGTTGTCACACAGTAACAATAATACTTTGAAGAAAAAGGATATGTCTTAGTCTTCGCACTTCAATTAACTCCTGCTACCTAGATTGCCAGAACTAACCAGATTTTAAATGTGTTCTCCACCTGTTTATTAAATTCTGGGGGCCATCCCAGTCCCCTCCAGTAATTTATCTCTTTGAAATAGAAAAGCCAAATTTAGATTCTGTCACTCTCAACCAATGAACCCTCCTTACCTGTGTATTTCTTTTTCTAATATACACTTTCACAGCATACTTATTGTTGATATTTTCATGAAGCTCTCACTGCTCTTCACAATAAATTGTAGCCTCTAAACATCTTATTTGATGCTGGCATGTACACAGAAATCTATTATAGATATAAATATACATGTACACATATACATATAAATCTCAAGGGTTACTACATCTCTTCCTTAATAAACTAGCTCCACCTAACAAAAGATTTCACATAAATATATGGTCTATCAGAGCAGTACTTTTTGCTCTGCCTTTTATCTTAGCACCTAGACACCTATCTGGAATACAGTAGGCCTTCAATGATATTATTTGAGTGACAGAATGAATGAATGAATAATTGGTCTAAATTATTCACTTTTCTTATAGAATTAAAAATACCAATTCTGAGATAGAGAGATTACATTTGCAAATACTGCCCATGAAATAAAATTCACTTTTTGAATGAGTCATAGCTTTATAATTTATAATAAAGTAGACTTACTTTCAATCTTGACATATTTTGCCAAAATCAGCCGAAGCGTCTGAAACATAGGTAATAAACTCAAACTTTGCATCTTCCCCAGGCAATCTGTATCTAGAACTCAGCTGATAATTGGTATGTGATAAAAACTGGATAACTTTTCATCACCTGATTTATTTTTACATTCTCAGCTATTACTAAAACTTGATTCAATAGATATTGAAAATAACTCTTTATGTGGGTTTTATTTTGCTCCCTCTGTAATAGCTTATAAAGTGTGACAGAATGTCCCTAATGGAAATAACTAAAATCAGGTGGCTTTCTATGCATTTTTTTTTTTTTTAGAAATAAAGGTTTCTGTTTCTTCTTTTCCAGAGAGTCAGAAAAAAATTCAGCACCTAATTCCAAAGTGATGTAAGGTAACCATTTACTTTCATTAGTTGTCCTCACAAATAATATCTATCTAACCTGTATGTACACGTATATACCAAATGTGGAATCATATAAGTAGATGTAAATCACGACCACACAAAATATAAGCGCATGCAAAGATATGAAAGCATGAGGGCAATTTTGAGAGGAAATGAGAAGAAATTGTACTATAAGTATTGCTCCAGAATGAATAGACTTTTTTTGGTAGATTTTGTATAAAAAATGTCATTTGTTTCTTTTGAAACTAAATCTGATCAACTCACCTTCATATAACCAGTCAGCAATCCCGTTAAAAATTATTTCTTCTTTTCCAGAAGATGTCAGTCGCAATGAACTGCTCTTTATATCAGGTTGATAGTAGATATTATTTTCAAAAATATAAATCTGGATCAGAAAACATGTGAAACAAACAAAAAACCCAACACGTTAGGATGCCTTTTAAAACTTTAGTATTACAGAATGATCACTGAATAGCCATGTTGTATTATTTACCACTTCAAGTTGTTTTTATTTAAGGCATATGTTTTTATTGCTTTCAATTATTAATGCTGTTTTCTGTTTTATTGTATCAATATCAAGTTGTCATTTGGAAATTCCATGGCACTTGGTATTGATGTTTTTAAATCCATATTTTTAGCAACAATATTTCAACTACTTAATAATTTCTCTCCATACCACAAAATTGGTTTGGCTTTCAGATAACATTTTGCATACTCAAGAGACTGATAACTGTACCTATAAGCCATTTTAGTAATGCCAACTGACTGTTTGAAGAGCTTCAATTTGGGGTCTTTACTTTTACAAAAATGCATTTGGTGATCAATAAAATAATCTCTAGATAATCTCTCTGATTCTATCCAGCTCAGCTCACAGATTCACTGATGGTAGAAATGATAATAAAATTCCTTTGAACTGATAAGTGGAACACAGCTTCCATTGCACCAGTCTTGGCAACTCTTTTGTAAATAGCACAGCAATAATAACCTTGTAACTGAGAGTTCCAGAAAGAGTTTTGATTTGAACATATCACAGAGTCTGCCAAAATAATGTCAAAAATAGCCCCAACAACAGGAACAAACTAAGTAAGTCAGGATGTGCCTATGATATAGATCATTCAGGATAACATTTTTTATAATTCACTTTACAATGTCTTTAATGCCCAATATTTGAAGCTGCTGACCCATGTGGTATTATAACCTTCCACAGAACCATGTTTCTATGATTAGGGGAAGCAGAACATTGTCCAGGGCAAGCCAAATTGCTGTTTAGATCAAACGTTCTACCAAGAAAGTGAAAGATGGCATAGGGCCCGTATACCTTAGCATGCATTAGAATCAATACACAATAGCGAATAGAGAAAACACAAGAACTTCCAAAACAATTGTCTGAATAATTACGAGGCCCTAGGTTTTAAATCTTGGTGTGCACAGTGACAAAAGCAATTTTAATATCTAGAACATTTCATGGATATTCTATTTTAATTCTGGTGATTTAACAAGCATTTACAGGTGGGTGTATTTAATTATTAATTCCACCACTACAACAGGATCTTTTTTATATCACAGGTGAGAATCTCAATATCAGAGTAAGAATGCAAAAATAAATAAAAACAATGAAAGGAGGGTACTGCAGGGTGCTTAAAAGCGTGGGCTTTATAGCCAGGCAGCCTAAATTTAAAATCCTAATAACCTTGATAGCATTCTTAACCTTTCCAAATCTCAGTCCTCTACTTTGTAAAATGCGAATAATACTCACACATACCTTACAGATCTGTGGTGAAGCATAAATGAGATGATGAATACAGAATAAAGAACACATTGGGCTATTACTAAAAGCAGGGTGGCCTGTATACAAGACAACCTGGTTCAGAACGTTAAGAGTTTTGGAGGCAACAAACTCTAAGTCAAAATGAAACCTCTACAGCTTTAGCTGATATGTAAATCATCCCAATGCTTGGCTGGTAGAGTACACATTATATTAGTTAAATATGTATTAGGAGGAGCAGCAGAATAGTAGCAGCAATAGTGGTAGTATTAATAGTAGGAAGGCAGGGGACATGGAGGAGGAGAGAGATATTAACAAATGAGATGTATTGCTTTCACCTCAGTTAGAAAGTTCTCAGGTGAGACAATGAAACAGCAATAAGCTTATTATTGAAATTACGTGGATCACACTTAGGCAAAAGTTTGAGTATTACCTCTCAGGTTCCTTAACACTGGATAGAAGTTGGATTTAATGACTTTCACGATCCCTGACAACTGAGAAAAAATACGAACTTTGTTCTAGCCAACTGAAGCATAAGCTTTACACCTTTCAGATACTACATCCTCTTGCTTTCACAAACAGTATACAACACAGGTGCACAACGTTTTCCTTACTTGGAGGAAATGCCTTTCCTGTGCCTGAACCTTCTAGTAGGACTTGTGAGTCATAACAGCACAGAAGATGCACACATGGTCTGCTCAGCACCTGTTGCTCTTATTAGGAGGGGAGGTGCCCTCACCCAAAGTAATATGGTTCAAAATTCTCAGCTTTCTGAAGGAAATACAATCTAAGTCAAAATAATTAATAAAACCTCCACGACTTCAACAGATGTAAAAATTATCCAAAACTATTGACCAGTAATTACATTTATATTTGACAGATTGGATGATATTCAGAATCCATATGAAACTGACATCTGCTTCAATGTAGAAAAACAAGCAATATGGAATCAGAATTTTAATGCCATGCCACGGAAAGCTGTAATACGAGAGAATGTCCACAAGATGTTTTCTTCAGTGGATAAAAAATAAGTAGCTGTCTTCATGAAAATGTGCATTTTTAATATCCTAATCCCTTTTCAATTATCAAGGTTTATCCTTTAGTTGTAGTTGTTTCAAACAATAATTGAAAACTCTAACTACTACCTTAACAATTTGAGAGCTGCAAGTATTCCCAGGTACTGTCTGAGCATTCTGATGAAATTAGACTGGATCCAAATGACAATCATCAAGGGCTGCATTTAGATTTAAATCACACTGAAAATATGACACACACTAATGCTATTTATCCTAATGTTATTGATTAAACTGTCACAACATTTTATACTATTTTCTTCAGTGAGTCACCTGATATGGTTTAGATCTATGTCCCTGCCAAATCTCATTTTGAGATGTAATCCCTAGTGTTGGAGACGAGGCCTGGTGGGAGGTGTTTAGGTCATGAGCATGCATCCCTCACAGCTGGGTGCTGTCCTCACAATATTGAATGGGTTTGTGTGAGATCTGGCTGTTTGAAAGTGTGTGGCGTTCCACCACCCCACTCTGTCTTCTTCTCTAGCCATGTGATATGCCTGCTCCTGCTTCACCTTCTGATATGAGTAAACACCCATGAGGCCTCCCCAGACGCCGAGCAGATGTGTATGCCAGCTTGCACAACCTGCAGAACCTTGAATCACTTAAACCTCTTTTCTTTATAAATTACCTAGTCTCAAGTGTTTATAACACTGCAAGAACAAACACCACCTAAGCAGCATAACAAATAAAAAGGGAAAGCTATTTGACGACTTAACTCTTCAATTTGCAGAGCCAGCCAACTTCCCAGTCTTTCAAGGTCAATGGTCTTACTCTACCCATAAAATAATTCAAAATGGGTAAAGTCACCACACACACACACACACACACACACACACACACACACACACAGAAAGAAAGAAAATAGAAGAACAATTGAAATACTATGTACTGCATTATGCCAAGTTAGGAAATATGTAATAAACGTTTCAAGGGATATTCGAATCAATGTGTTAGTCAATGTTGCTCATTAACAAATGATTAGACCCAATATACATCACTGCTGGGCAGAAGTCTTTAAGAGCCAACTTTTAATTTGCCACCTTCTCTTCTGCCACAAGTACTACCAAATACACCATATGCTGGATTTCTGGATGAACAGCCATTAAGCAGATTCTCTCCACATCCACAAGGAACTTGTGATGAGCATGTGGCAAGAAATGAACATTTGATATTAAAACTTATTAAGATCTTCAGGTTGAGCTCAATTACAGTGTAAATTAGCTTACTGTGAGTGATTCAACCTGTCACAATGGCTGATATAAACAAAATTTTAGCCATCTTAAAAAACAAAAACACAAAATAAAAGAAACATAATTAAACGTTAGACCTGTTTTGGCTGAAATATTACTGAAAAGCTATTCTGCATTCAATGATTTGAGTACTTTTCATGATAATTTTAAATTAGAAAATGGAGAATCACTGAAAAATCTCCACACATGATAATAGTTTGCAAAGATCTGCAAAGTTACAGTGGAGTTGAGATAGTATTTGCATTCATTCTACCATGGCTTGCTTTCTGGGAAATAAAATTGTAATTAAGAAAGTATCCCAGATAATGCCTATTGGTGGCAGGGATGCAATGAAAACTGCCCTTTTCTAATTTAGTTGTAAAATTATAATGTGTTATGGCCATTTGGAAATATAATATGGCAATTGCAAACTTAACATATTCCATCTCACCAGCAATCCTAAACCTGGGACCTTGCTGTGTAGAAAAACAAAACAAAACAACAACAACAAAATACACCAACCTGTAGAGAAAAACGAGCAGTGATGTTCATTTCAGCCAAAAAGAAGAGTCACAGTGAAAACTCATCATAATTGAATTGAATGCCTGGACAGATTACTATTCATCCACACCATACAAAAACATTTATGACTTGAAGAGAATAAATTTGTGCTTGGAAAAAAATAAAGTTGACTTGGAAAATTTTCATTGAGATATCGTCAAGTAACAAAAGCAAGAAAGAAAACCAAAAGAAAACAAAAACAACAAAGAATTCAGTGTGAGCCCATTTTCATACACCAGACAATGATAATACTAACATAAATTCATACTATCAGTAATCTTACTGACATATACACATTGGATGTTGTCTGTTGGTACTCAGCCGCACTCCTGACCCTCTATGTTTTTTATTACTGGGGGTGGTTAAAAGCCTGAAATTTACATTTCTAAGACTTTCTTGCAAAACAGTCTTCTTAGCTTCTTTGCTAGTTGGCTTCTAGCTACTTTCTGCAGAAAAGGAGAGAGCTACCAGTCACAGACAGGAAGCATCTGGAAGTGGCTCTGGCACATCAGCTTCAGAAATAGCACCTCAGTGGCAGTGGTGATGGGAGTGTAAGCTCCCGGGTCCTGCCTTGATAATAGAAACATGTGTTTATCAGTTCTGCATACCACCACTTTGGCCCCTCCAGCCTTTACAACATTGTGACAATTATCTGTATTAAATCTCTTCTATCTGAATCACTAGAGTAGTATCTGTTTTCCTGTTTGGAAACCCTTACTGAAACTGTACAAAAGTGTATGAATATAGTTGCTTGGACAGTATAGTCATGCACTGCATTACAATGTTTTGGTCAGTAACAGACCATGCACGTGAGGGTGGTCCATGAAACTATAATACTCTATTTTTGCTATATCTTTTCTATGTTTGTATATGTGTGACACAAAGATACATATCATTGTGTTGCAGTTGCCCACAATATTTAGTACAGTAACATGCTTTACAGGTTTCATAGCTCAGGACCAATAAGCTGTACCATATAGCCTATTCGTAGTAGGCTATACAAAATAGGTGTGTATAGGTATGCCCTATGATGTTCACACAAGGACAAAATTGCCTAACAACACATTTCTCTGAACCTATCCCCATCATTAAGTGACACATGACTGTATTTTACAAATACATGAAAGCATGGGGAGACTATGGAAGGATCTGTGTTTGCCTTTTAATATGGATGGATGTACAGTGGGGCACAGAAGTGGAAAGCAGATAGTCAAACAGAAAAGACTAGGAAGATAGTGTAAAAACTTAAAAAAATCATCTGTGTGGTAAGAACACAACATGAAATCTACCCTCTTAAATTTGTAAGCGTACAATGCATTAACGTTGACTGCAGGTATAATGCTGTCCAGTTGATCTCTAGAGTTTACTAAACTCACTTGACTGAAATTCTGTGCATGTTGATTAGTAACTTCCCATTTTTCCTTCTCCCTCAGGCCCTGGCAACCACCATTTCACTCTTAAATTCTATGTATTTTTGATTCCCCATTAAAGGGGAATCATGCAGTATTTGTCTTTCTGTCCCTGGTTTATTTCACTTAGCAAAATGTCTTCAAGGTCCATCTATGTTGTTGCATATTGCACAATTTCCTTCTTTTTAAAGGCTGCATAGTATTCCATTGCATATATATATAGCACATTACCCATTTATCTGTTGATTGATGGACATTGAGACTGTTTCTACTTCCTGGCTATTGTGAATAGTGCTGCAATGACCATAGGAGTGCTAATAACTCTTTGAGATTCCAATTTCAATTATTTTGAATAAATACCCAGAAATGGCACTGCTAGATCCTAAGGTAGTTTTATTTTTAGTTTGTTGAGGAACTTTCACGCTGTTTTCACATAGTTCCTGGATTATTTTGTATACTGAACAGTGTATGGGAGTTCCAATTTCTCCACATTTTTATCAACACTTTTTCTTTCTATAATAGCTGTCTTGACAGGTGTGAAGTGATATCTCATTGTGGTTCTGATTTGCATTTCCCTGATGATTAGTCACTGCACTTATTGTTGTACATGACTTCTACAAGTTTTTGTATGTAAATTATACATGTTTATGAATAAAGTACCAACGTTAATTTTAGTGATGATATACATATGATGATGTAATTGCGCTAAAGGTTCAGTTTGCACAAAACCATAGGGCAGCTTGAAAGCTAGATCACATAGTTAGAACCTACTTTTTTCAGTTATTGACAAATTTAAATTTGTTATGAGCCATGAGTGTTTAATCAGCTTTAGGAAAGTATTGGGGAAGATAATTAGTGATAGTTACAGAATAAGTGATGGACATGGGGGACTGCTGGCAGAAGAATGATTCAGATATTCTGCCTAATAGGAATTATAATTGGCAAAATGGAGTCATGATTCCTAACCCATGTCTTACATGTATATGCCTAAAATGTTTGTGAATTCCAATGTCAATGTTTTAGTATCTCCCACTTGAATCCTTCTAAGGTTCATCTTCCAGAGTCAACCACTGCAGCTCTTTTTAGCACTGGTTGCATATCCTTCAAAACATATGAAGTTCTCACCTTTTTCACTGCCTAATAGAACTTGAACATTCCAGCAACCATATCCTCAGCTCCGTTTGGCTCCTGGCCCGCCACCCATATTCCAGCCTTACCATAGCCCCTGACAAAACATGTGCTTCAAAATTTATCTGGAACCTTAGGCCTTTTGTTTTACGAGGTAAAAATTGGATTTCATTAATTTTTTAGTCATGCCAGTTTATAAATGTCTTTAAGAACACATTTTAGAATAAACTAAATATTTGTCTTTAAATTTGGTGTAATATTGTTTTGGAAATAAATGAGGCACATGGAAATACTTCAGTGAAATAGAATCACTATTAGGTTTCTATATCACATAGAAACTCTAACATGCTATATTTTATTTCAATAAATAAAAAAGTATTATCATATAGACTGTATTAAAACATATAAGTACATTTATAGTTATCTTTTATCAGAGAAAGGTATTACAAGAATAAGACACCTTGAATTCCATCACATACATAGGATGTTGCAAAACCTTTAAATCTGCTTAATAAATATAAATTTTTGAAATATTTGACATAATTTTAAATGGATCATTAAATATTGAAAAAATGTTTCCCCCTCTAAGCAATATGCTACATTTTATTCTGGAAACCATTTGGAGGAATTACTCTTTAAAATCTTGATGTATAAACTGATAAATGAAAAGTGCATGTTTTTATTTATATCATTTAGATTCTTTTGGTAGTATGAGTGAATATAAGCAAACACACACACAAAATATTTTGGTATTATAATTAGAATGGCTAAAATGAAAAAGAGAGCCACTCGTAAGTGTTGTCAAGGATGTGAAGCAATTGGAACTCTCATGCACTGCTGGTGGGAGAATAAATCGGTACGATCAAATTGTAAATCCTTTTAACAGTTCTTACCAAAGCAGAGCATAGGACTGACTCAGCAACTCCACTGTAAGGTATACATCTAACAGAAACAGATATGAGTAGATAGATAGATATCTGTATCTGTGATTTCTGTATCAAAAGACACATGTGAACATGTTCTTAGTAATGCTATTTGTGATAGTCAATAATGATGTTACAAATCAGGACAATGATTACCCTTGCAGGTAAACAGTAACTGGTTGATGTCAGAATAGAGGTTTTTCATCTGTGTGAACAATGTTCTGTTTCTGCTCTGGGCACCATGCACATGGAAGCATTCACAAGGATCAGTTCTGTACATTTTATTGCATGCATGCTAATGTAAACTTAAAGCAAAAGGAAAAATGTTATATAGAATATACATTAGCATTTATACTTCATTAAGAATATTACCATAAAGACTTATCAAAATTTACTGAAAGCCACAATGCAGCATTCAACTTTACTTTTTATAAAATTCTGTTTCCGTAATTTGTCAGTATACAATAAATTGTGTGTGTCCATGTATATAATGCAAAGCAAAGCTAGGAGCACAAGTTAAACAGTTTGATTACCTCTGACATTTTGGCCTTAAATAAATCTCTCTGTTGGTTATAAAGTACTGCTTTCATATCTCTATAGAACCATCTCTGAGACAGAACAACTCATTCAAATCACTCATGTCACCTTTGCATCAGTACCTGACATTCTAGAAATAGAATCACTATCAGGAAACTATTATCCCTTGACATTTGCAATTATTCATATCAGGAAGCCCTTCCAAAATGTTCTTATTTCTTAAAACCTTTGCAGCACTTTATGCATTTTCAAAGAAATGAAATATGTCCCTTTGTCTTAAATTCATAATTATGTAAGTCACTTACCAGCCCTAAAGCCATATCTTTTAATCCATGCTTTTTAGGAGAAAAATGGATACCAGACAAAAGTTAGCAAAAAGACCAACTCCAATAAATGGAATATAAGGAATATAATAACAGACTTTCTCTTGGTTAAGTCAGTTCATAAAACTTATTTAGCAGAAGAGGAGACCTTGTGATGAATAAATCATTTTGGTAACTGAAAACATTAAGAAAAATATTTACAGGCCCCAAGAAATAAACTGGAATCTACAGGAGACAAACAGTCATCAATATTATGACTGTTATTTAAAAATCCCTTATGTGTTGATTTATGTGGGTCAAAGTGCTAGAAGATGGTTTTATCTAGTCATTGCATATCCATTTTCTTCTCTACCCAACTTTCTACTTTTTCACTTTTCCTTTACCACCCCATTGTCATGCCTTATTTTCCTTCTTCAAGCCCATTATCATGTAGGAAATATGTATCAGGTACCTCCTATGTGCTAGGCCCTGTGGTGAGCCTTGAGGTTATAAAGATTAAAAAATAGAAGATCTTATGTTCCAATGTGACTTTTCATTACAACCATACACAAATTAATATAGATATGGAGAATAAGGAAAAATAAAACCAATGGATGAGGGCATTACTTTAGCACAAAATGTTACTGCCTAATATGAGTGATTGCAGTAGAACTCAAAATGGAAAATAAAAATAAAAGCAAGATTTTTAGTAAAGAAAAAAGTACAGAAAAAAAGAGATCTAAGAACTGTAGAAATAGTCAGTAGCGAACTAAATGACAACTATGTTATCTGAAAGATAACTTTTTTCATGGTTCTGTAGAAAAATGAAATTTTTATAAGGAGACATGAGATCTCATCCTGACAATGTTAATTGCTCTTTGTAATATTTGGGCAATCATATTACTTCATCTCTCTGAGTCTGTTTTCTCATTTGTAAAAACGCGATATTAATACTTCTCATGGTTGTCCACAGGTTTAAATAAACCAAAATCAGGTCATGGACGTTGGTCAGTGTACCTGTACATAGATGTTTGATTTTTTTTTTTAATTGCTGGAAGCTAGTGGTAAGTAATTTGCAACAAAATATAAAATATATAATTATAATTTAGAAAGAATCAAACATTTTTATCCAGTTACCCTGAAAATTATGTATATGCTTTAAAAGATGGTAAATTAATGACCACACACCCATTTTCTCTATACCGGCTACCTACTATACATTTTTTTCCTCTTATTTGGGTACTCTACGTCTGACTTTCCTTTCTATTTTGGAGGATCGTTGTATTATGTGAGTATCCGTGGGAAGTACAACCCAGTCTTTAATCATAAGACAAAATCCAGATAAAATATCCTTAGGTCGTGCCCCCACCCTGGACTCTGAATTTTGAGAAAATAAAACTGTAATTGAAAAGTTATTCACAAAAGCAACAGCAGACCCTCAGTATCCAGCAAGGGTGGTGTGGTGCATGCCCATTAATGTGGCTTCCAGTTGCAGCATCCTAATCAGATTTTCCTGAACACATTCCTATGTTCAAAAATGTGTGGGCCCTCCTAACTCCTGTTCGTTTTCCAGTTCTGAAATTCCAACTTTCTCTTTGATTCCGAGAGCTTATAGATATATTTTTAACGAGTTCATTTTCTCTTGAAAATGAACTATTTCAACTCTTGAAAATGTCTATTTCTGTTGCTTACTCCCAGGCATCCTAATTAGAAGGTGGCATGCAACAGTTTAACCTCCAAAGCCTCAATGTTAAGAAAGTCCTTCACTGTCATTTCTGTTGGTAGTGAGCTGAATTAACTACTCTTTCTTCCTAGGTGGGTGTCCCTCTCATTCATCCAAAGATTAACAACAGGGATCTTGCATGTGCATTTCAGCCTCTGACATTAAAATAATTTGTTTTTACATTTGTATTGTAACTCTTTGTATTTCAAATGGGGATTCCAAAATTCTTGTAAAAAATTCCATAAAGAATGAGGGACACTAGAAGAAATTCTCATATGCTTATCAATAGGTTTGTGCCTAATGCTTTTCCAGTTTATGGGCATGCTGATAAGAAAACAAATTGAAAAATGCAGAAGGTGGAACCAGACTTGGTTATCTCCCATGCACATTTTTCCGACAGCTCTTGACTTTTTATACTACTTCATGAAATTTCAAGGCATCTTTGGCCACAGATGAATAAATATTGTTTTTTTTTTCAATACAGAAACATCCAAACATTTTTTACTATATTCTTCAAACACAATGTATACCAATAAAACAATCATAGAAAAGCGAACTTGGTTCCAAAATGCCCATGTCCAGAATTAACGTATTCCTTTTAGTATTCTTATGAACTTAAATTTAATTGAACCAATGATGACAGAGGATGAGAATCACTTAAATTCAAGCATAACTTAGGATCCAAAATAAAAAGCAGTTAGAATATTTCCCTGAGTCTTTTTCTCCCTATGAGATTCTATAGAATTGGCTATCGCTGGTACTTCAGTTAATCTGTCTGTTACAATGGGATCCAACTACATACTACCTACGATGTATACATGACTACATCACAATATACCCTAATCACTTTTAATTTGGGGGTGAAAAGTATGTCAAAAGGTATTCAACAGAGTAATTTCTAATTCTCAGTAATTCATGTTGGGTTGTTTGCAATAAATTATTCCGTTGTTCCTCCCTTCAGTTCTAAGTGCATTTTCCAGTATAACAGAAGAGAAGCTGTCTGCTAGTGTTTTCATTGATATTGTCCAATTCAATGACACCAACAATATTGTATTACTACACGTTCCACAAAGAAGAAAAACTAAACTCTTTAGGCTGAAATTACCAGCAAAGTATATGGTTTAGAATGATCTCTTTTTTTTTTTTTAAATTTCTTTCTTTCTTTTTTTTTTTTTTTTTTTTGAGACCGAGTCTCGCTCTGTCGCCCAGGCTGGAGTGCTGTGGCCGGATCTCAGCTCACTGCAAGCTCCGCCTCCCGGGTTCCCGCCATTCTCCTGCCTCAGCCTCCCGAGTAGCTGGGACTACAGGCGCCCGCCACCTCCCCCGGCTAGTTTTTTGTATTTTTTAGTAGAGACGGGGTTTCACCGTGTTAGCCAGGATGGTCTCCATCTCCTGACCTCGTGATCCGCCCGTCTCGGCCTCCCAAAGTGCTGGGATTACAGGCTTGAGCCACCGCGCCCGGCTAGAATGATCTCTTAATCCATCTATAAGGCAGCTTCTGGCTTAGCGAACCGCATTCACTTGCCATTGCATAAATATGAATCAATGTCTGGATTTGTATTATTTGCTTCTTCATTGGAGAAGACATTGATACACAAAACAAAAAAGCTACCTTGGTCAGAACAGCTAGGTAGACTTCCTGGAAAAAGAACATTTTTGTCAAATGTTAATGCCAAATGATATTGTAAGTTTCCTATCATTTAAAGAAACGTGTAAATATATATTTGCTATTTGGAAGAAATACTTTTAAAATGAATTAATAAAGAAAATGTAAAGATAAAAGAAAAAAGAAAAGTGTGCATGTGTACAATTGTGCGGGTATGCATGGAGACGTGAGGATTATACAGTTTACTCATTCCTATACAGTTTCACTGTGCCTCTGAAACAACAGCAACCAAGTCACAGCCCCTGTTGATGAACAATTCATAGTTTAACATGAGAAAGACAAGGAAGAGCTAACAAATTGACCAAATATGGTATGGTATGTTTATAATATAGTGAAGCATAAAGTGTTATTGGAATCTGAGGGAAGGTCATGAAACAGTCTGAATCTGGTTGAGAGATAGGAGGGTCAAAAAAAGGCTTCAGATGAACCATGGTATTTTAGCTGGGCCAACAAGTTCTAGTAGATTTTTCTTTTTATTTTCTATGTATTTATTTATTTATTATTTCTTTTTTGAGATGGAGTTTTGCTCTTGTTGCCCAGGCTGGAGTGCATTGGTACAATCTTGGCTTACTGCAACCTCCGCCTCCTGGGTTCAAGTGATTCTACTGCCTCAGCCTCCTAAGCAGCTGGGATTACAGGCATGCACCACCATGCCTGGGTAATTTTGTGTTTTTAGTAGAGATGGGGTTTCTCCATGTTGGTCAGGCTGGTCTCGAACTCCCAACCTCAGGTGATCCACCTGCCTCGGCTTCCCAAAGTGCTGGGATGACAAGCATGAGCCACTGAGCCTGGCTTTTTATAAATTTTATTTTTTATTTTTATTTTTATTTTTATTTTTTTTGAGACAAAGTCTTGCTCTGTCTCCCAGGCTGGAGTGCGATGGCACGATCTTGGCTCACTCCTACTTTTCCCTCTCAGGTCAAGAGATTCTCATGCCTCAGGCTCCCAAGTAGCTGGGACTACAGGTGCCCGTTGCCATGACTGGCTAATTTTTGTATATTTTTAGTAGAAACGGGGTTTCGCCATCTTTACCAGGCTGGTCTTGAACTCCTGACCTTGTGATCCACCTGCCTTGGCCTCCCAAAGTGTTGGGATTATAGGCTTGAACCACCACGCCCATCCAGTAGATTTTTCTAAGCAGAGAAAGGGCTATTCCAAGTAGAGAAACTAGTGTGAGGAAAGGCAGATCAAGATGACACATGTTGAAACTACTGAGTGTAGAAAGAACCCAAAGGAAAGAAAGGCAAATGTTAAGGCAAAGACATGTATGCTAGAGAAAGAGTGGGGTCAAGATACAAATGTAAAAGAAGTATTAGAGAACAAGAGAGATGCAGGGAAAATGCACAGAGATAAGAGGTAGACACTTTCTTTAAAATTGTTCACTGTTTTCTTTGATTATTCTGAAGAGCTCCACCTAAAAACTGGCTAGAAAAATACTGGTCCAATTTTGGAGATACAATGATGGATAAAGAGTCAAGACATTTAAATATCATGATCCTAAGATCTTTCATTTTATTTTTAATTAATCGGGAAATTATTTTCTTTGCATTCTGCTCTAGTGGAAAAGCAGTAAGTGAATAGGATAGCAATAATCTCAACAATACTGTAATATAACAATTAAGGTAAAAGGATATCTCAAACGAACCTCCAAACACTTTTCCCATAGAAGTCTCCTACAGGTATTAATATAGTAAACAAACAACATGTGCTCAGTTACAATGGACTGTTTTTCACATCAGCCTTTGCTGGAAGGTGGGTGTGGCTCTGTGTGATACTTTAATGTTAGAATAGACTAACCTGAAATGAATAGAGGCAGAAAAGCAGATGTTTAGACAGCTAGACTTTACAGGAAAGTCTAAATTCAGTCTTCAGTGATGACTTGGAATCATAACTCTTGAAAAGATTTAACGAGATTGGGGAGAAAATGAGCAGTGGGCTTCTGGGGCAGATGTCACCGGTGCATAAATATTCTGGCTTTATAAATGGACGATGGGATAAGAAGAGATTAAAAGAGATGATGGTTTGACATGAACTAACTTTCATAAAAGTCTCTCTGAAGAGACTTTTGAAATTTCTGGTAATGCAAAAGTAACTCAAAGAGGGGGAAAAGGAAGAGGAAGATAAAAAGGAGAAAAATGAGAATTGAGGAAGTACACCCAGATACTAAGTTATTTGCTCAGTCTCTCAGGCTGCAGTGCAAGTCTCCTGTCCAGAATCCTTCATCACATACTTCAAGAAATATGATGCTTTGCAATAGCATTTATTCTAGAACAAGGAGCTTCAATGAATCCCATTATCACAGCAACTAAGTCCCCTTGACACTAGGCTTGGTGACCCCCTTCTTCACACAGACCGTATCACTTAACTCTTTCATGCCATGTATCCCTGTCCACATCAGTCATCCCCAGATTGTAAGCCCTGTTGTCACTAAAAATTGATCCTCCATCAATTTATCATTCCCATAATAATGTTCAATAATCCCTGGCTTTTTATGCATTCACTATTCCAAAACCTTTACCTCTATGTTCTATAACTGTCACTCCATAAACAACCAACTTACCTCTACCCTCAATTCAATCTCTCCCGAGTGTTCCTTCTCCTTCTTTGCCATAACTGATGTCTAGGTCTTCCTTGATGACTCAGTTTCCCAACTGCCCTCTCTCATGACTGCTACTTGTCAACTCACACCTCAAGACGCTCATTGCTACCTATTGCTTTTTTTTTTTTAACATCAAAACGTTTCTACTTCTTTATTAAAAAAAAAAAAATTCTCATATGAGGTTCATTCCAATCAGATTTATTACTCTTTGACTCCTCATTGTAGAAGAGTGATTTTCTAAAACACCAATTCTAATAGGCATCATATCAAAAAAATGTGTTTTCATGGTCTAGAGCAGTGTTCAACACACTAGGGTACATAGGCAAAATCTAGTCTGTTCCTCTTTTTGTATAGCATGCAAACTAAAAATGGTTTTTGCAGACCAACATTTGCAATGGACTTGATGATAGAGAATACTTAACATGCAACCCGCAAAAAACATACTTCATTTTTTTTCATTTGTAGACTTGTATTATGTAACATTGTACTTATTATTTTATTTTGAATAACCACAATAAAATTTTGTAGCACTTTGATTTCTATCTTATTGTATAATCACCTATACAACTTTGGTTTTGTCTCTTGCCTTACAAAGCCAAATATATTTACTATATGGTTCTTTACAGAAAAAAATTGCTCATTCCTAGTGTAGGGTAAAACAACTATAAAACATTGTGTTAAATAAAATCAGTCAGTTTCTTTATATATATATATATATATTTTTTTTTAATTCAGGATTCTTCAAAGCTATTTCTAATTTCATTGTGAATGAGAACTAGGATACTATATTGTATTTTCTAAATTAGGGGTCACCAATCCCCAGGCCATGGAACATTCTGTGGCCTGTTAGGAACTGGGCTGCACAGCAGGAGGTGAAACGTGGGCTTCATCTATGCTTATAGCCGTTCCCATCGCGCACGTTCCTGCTTGAGCTCTGCCTCCTGTCAGATCAGTGGTGGCACTGGATTCTCATAGGAGTGCCAGCCCTATTGTGAACCATCCATGTGAGCTCTCTAGGTGGCATGCTCCTTACGAAATCTAATTCCTGATGATCTGTCACTGTCTCGCATTACCCCCAGATGGGACTATCTAGATTCAGGAAACAAGCTCAGGGATCCTACTGATTCTACATTATGATGAGTTGTATAATTATTTCATTACATATTACAATGTTATAATCATAGTAATAAAGTGCACAATAAATGTAATGCTCTTAAATCTCCCAAAGCCATCCCTCCCCTGCCCCAGTCCATGGAAAAAAATTATTTTCTACAAAACCAGTGCCTGGTGCCAAAAACGTTGAGAACTGCTGTTCTAAATGCATTAGATAATGATTCAAAAAAAAAAAAAAAAAAAAAAAAAAAAAAAAAAAAAAAAAAAAAACAGACAATTTTATAGGTCCAGATATTCTAGGAAAACTCACAAAAATGCATTTTAAAGTATATCTTCTTAAGTAAAAAATGAACTAATATATGGATCACTATATGTAACCTTAAGAACCAATTATTTTTACAGTTTTCAAACTGCATAACACTTTAAGATATGTGTCAACTCAATGTCAGCAAAGTCTAGCAATAAGAACAAACTCATCTTTAAGAAGTTATTTCTGATACCTTTATCTTCTGGGCCTCCTCACATTGCCTTGTTTCAATCGAAATCCATAGAAATCACTCTTATTATTTACCACCTATGCATCTTTTTCATTCCCACACCTATATAGGATTAGTACTTCCTATCTCCATTCAAAGGACAGTCATTTCAGTGGACTCTATCCTATACAATCACCCGCCTCTTGAATAAATCCATCCTGAATACAACTGCTAGAGTAATCTTAAACTCCATTTTATTTTGTATAAGGATCCAGAGTGGCCGGGCGCGGTGGCTCAAGCCTGTAATCCCAGCACTTTGGGAGGCCGAGACAGGCGATCACGAAGTCAGGAGATCAAGACCATCCTGGCTAACCCGGTGAAACCCCGTCTCTAGTAAAAAATACAAAAAAAAATAGCCGGGAGAGGTGCCGGTGCCTGTATTCCCAGCTACTCGGGAAGCTGAGGCAGGAGAATGGCGTAAACCCGGGAGGCGGAGCTTGCAGTGAGCCGAGATCCAGCCACTGCACTCCAGCCTGGGCGACAGAGCGAGACTCCGTCTCAAAAAAAAAAAAAAAAAAAAAAAAAAAAAAGGATCCAGAGTGACTCTCAATTTATAATCTCTGCAAATACATAGCCACTGTAGCATTCTAGGTCAACCAAGCCAACCCCATTCTTTATGTGTATCCCTCATTTTTCTCATCTTTAATTTCTCTAACAGTACTTACCAAATTGTCCCTAATAGTCTTTGCAAGTAACTTTTTTCTTTTGTAAGGTCTCTATTTCTTTTCTGCAAATTGATGTATATAACTTTCAAACTTGAAATTAAGAAACTGTGGTTCTAAGACAGCAAATCCACTATTCATTCCCCTCACGCCATTAAAAAAAAACACGTACTCACCTAGCTTTGTCTGCATGTATTGTGCTATACGAATTTCAGTTTTGCACAAAGTATTTCTTGACTTATCACCTCATGCTTCTAGATTTTAAATATCTCAGCAGTTCAGTTCTTTCATTTTTTTCCAACTGAATTCTCCAGAGTGACTAACACATTACAGATTCTAAAAGCAAACTTCTTATTCTTTAAAAACTCAAGTCCTGTTGTTTCTTTGTGGAAATATTTTCCACATTTTATTAACTAAATTATGACCTTTGGGAGTAATACAGGCTACCAACAAAACAGGATTAGTTAATAAATATTTTATTAACTGCATGATTAAAACTAGATTAGCTACCAAAAGAAAACATCTTAGGTTTTAGAAATAAGAATAAAATAACCCCAAATTTTAAAAGCTCATTATGTTCTAGAAAAAAGTTGGAACAATTTTAAGTCATTAATCATTTTGAAGCCTTTTTAAAGTGACTCGTTTCAACTTTTCAAATGCATTTGGAATCAAAATGTTAGAAAAAAATATGAACATTGTTTATGAATCCATGATTATCTATTATTGTTTGATGAAAATAAACTACCTCATTTACCATATATCCTTAAATTCTAAAATTATTTACCAGGCAATCTGATTTTTATCACTGACTAACAACTCAAAGTGCCTTGTGAAAATTGTTATTAAGGAAGATAATAAACTCGTGTAAAATATAGAAATGTTACAAATGTATAATTTCCTTACTCCCTTACCATTTTTATCATTATAATTGTCATACAACATACATACATATATACCCCCATACTGTCATTTTTGCTTTTAACAGTGATACGTTTTATACAGAAATTAAGAGGAAACTTAGTGGTTTATGTTTACTCATATACTTAACATTTCCAACATTCTTCTTTCATTCCTGAAGATCCAAGTTCCCCTAAGATATTATTCTTTTTCACTGAAGAGCATTTTTTGTAGCGTAGGTCCCTTATTTTTCTTTAATCAGAAACTGTCTTTATTTCACTTAGATTCCCCATGGTTCTTAATGAGATGTCTGTAAGCATTCTAATGTTGGTCCTTGTTACATGTTGTGTTGTGTCTCTGTTCACTTCCACATTTTCCTTTTACTTTTCAACAGTTTCACTAACATGTACTTTTGAGGGATTATCTTTGAATATATTGTGTTTGGAGTTCACTGAGCACCTTGAATATGTAAATTTGTGGTTTTTATTGCATCTTGGAATTTCTATCATTTTTGGCAGATATTTTTCCTGCACTATTCTCTCCTTTTCTTCTGAGACTCCAAGCACCATCTGTTAGTGATTTGCAGTTTTCCTACAGGTCCCTAGGGGTCTGTTTTTCTTTTCCTTTTTTTTTTTTTTTCCTCTTTTGTAAATTTCTCAATTTTTTCAGATTAAATATTGTGGGTTGATCTGTGTGCCACAGACTCTGTTCTCTCTCATCTTCATTCTGCTGTTTAGCCCATCCAATTTCTTTTTTATTTCAAATATTGTTTTGAAATTCTAAAAGTGTCCATTTTTAATATTCTTTGTGTATCTGTCTACAAACGATAGGATATATAAGATATATAAATATATCAATAGATAGATTTAAGATAGGTATATTTGTATGCTGATATATCCTATGTTTTTATTCCTTATGCATTTATTTTTATGAAGATCAGGAAATACAGTTTGAATAGCAGCTTTAGAGACTTCACCTGAAAATTCTGTCATTCATAGTTGAAGTTCAGTCAAACACTTGGCTGAGTTCCTGCATACAGCTAGTTACCCCTCCTCTGACTCTCTCAAGGATCCTTCTCATTCTCTGGCAGTTATAGCCACCCAAAGGCTCTTTCTCTTGTTCCTGCCTAAATGACAGCGGGGTTTCCTATTGGAGATTCCGCTCCCTTTATACCCACACTCTGCCTCCACTACAGTTGCCCTTAGGCCAAATCTCTAAACAAAACTAACAAAATGGAGGAATCCTATTTTGCGAGTTATTTTTCTATAAATTTCACTCCCTTCGAAAATCTGCCTGGTTTTGTTCAGGCTCGAGTCCTTGGGTAGCTATTTTTTTGTGTTGGTTTATTTTAAGGTTTCGTCAGAGTTTATAGCTGAATTTGTCTGAAGATTAATGTGTGAGCAATTGCCCTTCCATATCAGGATTGTAAAACCATTTATTCAACTTTAGTCAAAGTTCTTTTCATTGTGATTGCTCTGAAGTAAAAGGTTATTTTCCAGTACATTCTTCATCATATCCAGGTGTAGTATTTTTATTTTTCCTTTTCAAGAAGAATTTATTAATGTTAAGTAAATGATATAATTTTAAAAGGGGAAGTAGTTTATTTCTAGTTTTGATTCTAATTCCAAGAATAAGTATAAAGATCTGAATTATTAGTATGTATACAAATTTCATTGTGCTTTCAGGGACAGGTTTTTATGTTAGAGATATAAAATTGGTTAGAACATGGTGAAAATTTTCCCCCAAAAAAAGCTCTTTTGGAAGATACTAATTTGAATAACATAAGGGAAATCAAAAAAGTTAGTGGACAAGCTTTGTTTTTCTTAAATGAACAGCCAACTTGACAATCTTCACCCCCATATCCCAGTTTAGTTCTAGGATGTTAGAAACAGTTATTAGGATAATTTTGAAAGAATTAAGAGTTGAGTACCAATTTGTAGTGTAATGATCTTCATATTCTACTTCCATTCCAGAGCCCATCAGAAACAAATAAGATACTTACCAGGGTCTTTTAATAACCAACTTCAATATTATTAGCAAGTCTTTTCTACTAAGTAGAATTAAGGTCCAAGTCGCAGTTGCTTTTTAAATTCAGCTTTAAATGTCTAGTCCTTTATATCCCTTGCTCCTCAAATTCTAGTTCCTCTTGTAACACTTAAAACAATATGAAAAACAATAACATTAATGTTAAAGACCATATTACCTATTATCCTACTGCTATAAAACAATAATTATTTTTACTTTAAAATATCGCTTTCCCTATTTTGTCCCTGATTATGTTTGACACATGTAACACACGTGTCATCTGCATCTATATCTATATTTGTATCTATATCTATATTCATATATATAATAATTTGCCACCTTTTTCTTTACTTTGGAAGTTCCTGATGTGCTTTACTTTTCATATGCTATGTTAAAAGTAATCAATTTTGTATATTAGGTTTCTTTGCTATTCATAATTCTGGAAATATTTAAATAATATATAGACATTTTTGTTTTGGGGGAATGTTTTACCTATTGTAATAATAAGGACATACTAAGTAATAATATGGACCTTTCTTTTATCACTGGATAGCACTGCTTTCCTGCACATATAGAAAAATCATTAATTTTAATGGCTTCTTAAGAAGTCACTATTTTATTATTTTATGTACCATAGTTTATTTTACTACTCCCATAATAATAATTTAGTTGTGTTCAGTCTTCTATTTTGTTTTTTAAATTACAAATAATGTTGCAATGAATTTTCTTAATGTATGTCTTGAGACACATGTGTAATATATATTTACAGGATAAAATCTACATTTGGAATCACTAGATATATAATACTATATTACTCATTACATATATTCTTATTCCAATAAAAAATATGGCGCGCGTGCACGCGCGTGTGTGTGTGTGTGTGTGTGTGTGTGTGTGTCTGTAAAATTTGTTTCTTATTTAATTCATTTATGGTCATAGAATATAATTTGGTATGAATTTAATTCTTTTATATTTATTGATACTTGTTTTATGGCCTGGTGTGTGCACTTAAACATGTCAAGTATTCTGTAATTGTCACGTATAGTGTTGTATTAAAGTCAGTTATGTCAATTTCGTTGATGGTGTTAATCAAACCTTTTATACCCTACTGATTTCCTATCTACATTTTTCAAGTTGTACTGTAAGAGAAATGCTGAAATTACCAGCTAAAATTGTCAGTTTGTCTATTTCTCTATGTTTCTCAAAGTCTATTAAAGTATATATTTGCTTTCAATCCTTTTCTGGCTCTGGATATTTTTTAAAAATCTATGTTCCTTAGGGATTATAGATTAGGCTGTAGCTGATTAATGGTATCATAAAAGTTGTACTGACTTTTCTCATTTTCATTTCTTTGGTTGTTCTTAAGGAGGAGAGCAAGTGGAGAGCTCCTCTACCACACCACCTTAAAAGATGTCTGAAGTTATTTCTGACATGAAGAGTCTCGACATTAATGCAGACCACAGTTCCCTTTGGGGAGTTCTCTGCATGCCATTTAATAAAACACAGTAAATCACTAAAGTACTGAACTCTGCCTAATTGGGATCTCTTAACCTCAGGGGTTATGTAAGATGGTTCACATCTTGTGGTAGACACTATTATAATCTTATCATTTTTCTTAAATGTTTGTTTAGATTGCTGATCAAATGAAACTTCGCATATCACTCTAAGTTAACCCTGTCTGATCAAATGTAAGAATAATAGATATAGTGTAAGAACTTAGTTGCAATGAAACAGAAAGAGTCTAATATTCAGGAACTTTCACTGATTGTCATCTACATTGCTCTTTCATTCAAATAGGTTCCTTAGCAGGAACTGTCTAAAGTATACATTGTGTATATTAGATGATGAATGACCCAAGCGAACAGTTAGAAAATCTACAATCCCAGGATTTTGATGGTTCTTACTCCACAATTTAATATTTAATATTATGTTATGAGCAGGATGAAACAAGACGTGCCACAGAAATTGTGATTTACTTTGGAAAATGAGAAAAAAGATAAAGTCATTACAAATACCTTAGTATTTCTAAATGACTAAAATATTGCCTAAATATGAATTAAAGGAGGTTTGTGGGATTGCTCACCTGATGTGTAGGTGATTTTTCCACAGCAATGCAAATTAATTTTCCTTTAAATTATATACCATAATTGCATATTTGTTCCACATATCTGCACAATGTTAAGGCATTTTATTTATGTAACACTGTATTTCCTGTCACATTTACATATGTAATATATTCATGTAAATATATACCTAAATACATTACAAATTTATAAGTCAAAATAGTTAAGATAATTTAAAGGTGAGGTTTTGTTTTCTGTTGTTATTTTTTTCCCATTAAACCCAAACAGACTTATCCCCTTGTAGTTTATTACGATTTCTGGCCTAAATATTGAGTACATAAATGATATGAGCTGCTTGGTATTGATTTTCCTGATCTCAAATTTGATTTGAGACCCATTAGACCTTAGGTATGGGGCAATACTAGAATGTGGTAAGGGAGATTGTGTTTATCCCCTGCAACTAAAAACAGGAACATTCAATTTTGTTTCAGATAAAATGAAAAGGTAACCTGATTTCAATTATCTTCACTAATGAAGATGAATGAGGTAAACAACAAAAAAAAGTGGTCCAAATTTATTTATATTGGAAACACTCATCATGTCAAACACTTGATATTAATAGTGTAAATTGTTTGGCCTCAGTCCCTAGTGATTTTCTGCATCGCCCTCCAACTAGAAATGAGCATCATACAAACTACAGTTAAATAACTAACTTGAAATACAATTTGTCAATTGCTGGCCTTGTTTCCTTATCTACTTCCATTAAAGCTCTGGTATGATAGGACTCTAAAGCCAAGACTTTCAGTTCAGAATGTGCTTGGTATCAGCAGTAATGTGTGTGAATGTGTGTGTGTGTGCATACAGACATACAAATATATTTGTGTATGTTTATCAAACATTTCTCAAACATATCCTAAGGAAATTTAAAATAATTACTTTTGTATTAAAAAGCATAGATATTTAATGGACTATGAGGCAAAATCTAATTGACTTTTAGTAGGATATGTGAGATTTCAAAGATATGTTTGAAAAATGCTACCTTAAATAGTACCCGGGAAAAATTGATAAAATAGTTCACAATTATTATTAGTAATAAAGTAAGAGATTATATAACAAATTTAAAGTCTCCCAAAGACACTAAACCATTGCTCATAATTTGAGGTTTTAATAAAAGTTTAAGATAAATTCCTAGTAATAGCAAAAACATAGGTGATACAGAGATTTTGATAATTTTTGTTTGCATTTGAAGAATTACCTAAACATTACATTTTTCAATAATATAAAAAATAAAACAAATATTAGCAATTTCAGAGAAGGAGTCTCAAGGAGGACATGTTTGTAAAAAGAAAAAGAAACATTTAGAAATATCCTAAATATATATGCACCCAATACAGGAGCACCCAGATTCATAAAGCAAGTCCTTAGAGACTTACAAAGAGACTTAGACTCCCATACAATAATAATGGGAGACTTCAACACTCCACTGTCAACATTAGACAGATCAACGAGACAGAAAGTTAACAAGGATATCCAGGAATTGAACTCATCTCTGCAGCAAGCAGACCTAATAGACATCTACAGAACTCTCCACCCCAAATCAACAGAATATACATTCTTCTCAGCACCACATCGTACTTACTCCAAAATTGACCACGTAATTGGAAGTAAAGCACTCCTCAGCAAATGTACAAGAACAGAAATTATAACAAACTGTCTCTCAGACCACAGTGCAATCAAACTAGAACTCAGGACTAAGAAACTCAATCAAAACTGCTCAACTACATGGAAACTGAACAACTTGCTCCTGAATGACTACTGGGTACATAACGAAATGAAGGCAGAAATAAAGATGTTCTTTGAAACCAATGAGAACAAAGATACAACATACCAGAATCTCTGGGACACATTTAAAGCAGTGTGTAGAGGGAAATTTATAGCACTAAATGCCCACAAGAGAAAGCAGGAAAGATCTAAAATTGACACTCTAACATCACAATTAAAAGAGTTAGAGAAGCAAGAGCAAACACATTCGAAAGCTAGCAGAAGGCAAGAAATAACTAAGATCAGAGCAGAACTGAAGGAGATAGAGACACAAAAAACTCTCCAAAAAATCAATGAATCTAGGAGTTGGTTTTTTGAAAAGATCAACAAAATTGACAGACCACTAGCCAGACTAATAAAGAAGAAAAGAGAGAAGAATCAAATCGACGCAATTAAAAATGATAAAGGGGATATCACCACCGACCCCACAGAAATACAAACTACCATCAGAGAATACTATAAACACCTCTACGCAAATAAACTGGAAAATCTAGAAGAAATGGATAATTTCCTGGACACTTACACTCTTCCAAGACTAAACCAGGAAGAAGTTGAATCCCTGAATAGACCAATAGTAGGCTCTGAAATTGAGGCAATAATTAATAGCCTACCAACCAAAAAAAGTCCAGGACCAGATGGATTCACAGCTGAATTCTACCAGAGGTACAAGGAGGAATTGGTACCATTCCTTCTGAAACTATTCCAATCAATAGAAAAAGAGGGAATCCTCCCTAACTCATTTTATGAGGCCAACATCATTCTGATACCAAAGCCTGGCAGAGACACAACAAAAAAAGAGAATTTTAGACCAATATCCCTGATGAACATCGATGCAAAAATCCTCAATAAAATACTGGCAAACCGGGTTCAGCAACACATCAAAAAGCTTATCCACCATGATCAAGTGGGCTTCATCCCTGGGATGCAAGGCTGGTTCAACATTCGCAAATCAATAAACATAATCCAGCATATAAACAGAACCAAAGACAAGAACCACATGATTATCTCAATAGATGCAGAAAAGGCTTTTGACAAAATTCAACAGCCCTTCATGCTAAAAACGCTCAATAAATTCGGTATTGATGGAACGTACCTCAAAATAATAAGAGCTATTTATGACAAACCCACAGCCAATATCATACTGAATGGGCAAAAACTGGAAAAATTCCCTTTGAAAACTGGCACAAGACAGGGATGCCCTCTCTCACCACTCCTATTCAACATAGTGTTGGAAGTTCTGGCTAGGGCAATTAGGCAAGAGAAAGAAATCAAGGGTATTCAGTTAGGAAAAGAAGAAGTCAAATTGTCCCTGTTTGCAGATGACATGATTGTATATTTAGAAAACCCCATTGTCTCAGCCCAAAATCTCCTTAAGCTGATAAGCAATTTCAGCAAAGTCTCAGGATACAAAATTAATGTGCAAAAATCACAAGCATTCTTATACACCAGTAACAGACAAACAGAGAGCCAAATCAGGAATGAACTTCCATTCACAATTGCTTCAAAGAGAATCAAATACCTAGGAATCCAACTGACAAGGGATGTAAAGGACCTCTTCAAGGAGAACTACAAACCACTGCTCAGTGAAATCAAAGAGGACACAAACAAATGGAAGAACATACCATGCTCATGGATAGGAAGAATCAATATCGTGAAAATGGCCATACTGCCCAAGGTTATTTATACATTCAATGCCATCCCCATCAAGCTACCAACGAGTTTCTTCACAGAATTGGAAAAAACTGCTTTAAAGTTCATATGGAACCAAAAAAGAGCCCGCATCTCCAAGACAATCCTAAGTCAAAAGAACAAAGCTGGAGGCATCACGCTACCTGACTTCAAACTATACTACAAAGCTACAGTAACCAAAACAGCATGGTACTGGTACCAAAACAGAGATATAGACCAATGGAACAGAACAGAGTCCTCAGAAATAATACCACACATCTACAGCCATCTGATCTTTGACAAACCTGAGAGAAACAAGAAATGGGGAAAGGATTCCCTATTTAATAAATGGTGCTGGGAAAATTGGCTAGCCGTAAGTAGAAAGCTGAAACTGGATCCTTTCCTTACTCCTTATACGAAAATTAATTCAAGATGGATTAGAGACTTAAATGTTAGACCTAATACCATAAAAATCCTAGAGGAAAACCTAGGTAGTACCATTCAGGACATAGGCATGGGCAAAGACTTCATGTCTAAAACACCAAAAGCAACGGCAGCAAAAGCCAAAATTGACAAATGGGATCTCATTAAACTAAAGAGCTTCTGCACAGCAAAAGAAACTACCATCAGAGTGAACAGGCAACCTACAGAATGGGAGAAAATTTTTGCAATCTACTCATCTGACAAAGGGCTAATATCCAGAACCTACAAAGAACTCAAACAAATTTACAAGAAAAAAACAAACGACCCCATCAAAAAGTGGGCAAAAGATATGAACAGAGATTTCTCAAAAGAAGACATTCATACAGCCAACAGACACATGAAAAAATGCTCATCATCACTGGCCATCAGAGAAATGCAAATCAAAACCACAATGAGATACCATCTCACACCAGTTAGAATGGCGATCATTAAAAAGTCAGGAAACAACAGGTGCTGGAGAGGATGTGGAGAAATAGGAACACTTTTACACTGTTGGTGGGATTGTAAACTAGTTCAACCATTATGGAAAACAGTATGGCGATTCCTCAAGGATCTAGAACTAGAAATACCATATGACCCAGCCATCCCATTACTGGGTATATACCCAAAGGATTATAAATTATGCTGCTATAAAGACACATGCACACGTATGTTTATTGCGGCACTATTCACAATAGCAAAGACTTGGAATCAACCCAAATGTCCATCAGTGACAGATTGGATTAAGAAAATGTGGCACATATACACCATGGAATACTATGCAGCCATCAAAAAGGATGAGTTTGTGTCCTTTGTAGGGACATGGATGCAGCTGGAAACCATCATTCTTAGCAAACTATCACAAGAACAGAAAACCAAACACCGCATGTTCTCACTCATAGGTGGGAACTGAACAATGAGATCACTCGGACTCAGGAAGGGGAACATCACACACCGGGGCCTATCATGGGGAGGGGGGAGGGGGGAGTGGGGAGGGGGGAGGGATTCCATTGGGAGTTATACCTGATGTAAATGACGAGTTGATGGGTGCAGCACACCAACAAGGCACAAGTATACATATGTAACAAACCTGCACGTTATGCACATGTACCCTACAACTTAAAGTATAATAATAATAATAATAATAAAAAAAAAAAAAAAAAAAAAAATAGAAATACACTTCTTTAATATTTGCCTCATTTCATTTACATTAACTAGGTTTATAAGATAATTTTTATCTTTGAATAGCAATCAAATTGTAGATCTCAGTACAAAAGCTTCTTATATTGATAAATGGTTGATTATCATTGCGGTTCCAGATTATAATAACGGCCTCTACGCCTAGCTCCCTGCTTTCAGATTCAATAGCTTACGGTATATCATGGCCTCCTCTACAAGATCTCTCTTCTGACACATGACTTCTTTCCATATTATACCATCCTCAAAACCTTCTTTGGTTTCCTATTTTACGCAGAAATAACAGTAAGTCTTTCACTAATTTCTCAATGCAACCAGAAATTTATTAAACTTACATTTTGCCTTGAGCTACAGTAAATTTTATGAAAAAGGAGGAGGAAGAAGTGGAGGAGGATAAAAATAAATGAGAGAGGAAAAATGTTTAGCTGATCCTGTATTCTAGCTGTTCCCTTAAGTCAGTGGTAGAAGATAACAATGTAAATATACAGTATTAAAAATGATTTGAGACACAGGAATGCCAGAGTCCCAAAAAGCAAACTATTCACTTAGTATGGAGTAAGGATTAGGAAGAAATGATCAGAGAAGACAAGAGAAAGTATTCAACGAAGACTTTTGAAGGAATTTTTTTTTTTTTTTTTAAATGACTAGGTCTACCACGGGGAATGACTTAGAGACACAGAGGAGTCAGGTGTCGTTCATCCAGAAATTACAAAGAGTTTGGTTCAGGTAGAGAAAAATATGTGCTCTGTGCTAGAGAGGCAGGAGCTCAGATGATGAACCAGTTGTCACATTAGTTACATCAGTGACATCGAGTGTCACTTCAATGACATTATATAACCTTGTGGGAATCTGTTAAGTATGTTCAATTTTAACATATATCTCTGCGGATGGTGGCTGAATTAGAATGACTGGAGATGTGAGAACAAATTTTAGAAAATAAATTACTAAAATATCTAGGTGAAAGATGATGAGATTCTAATTAAGTGAATTATTTGCAGGAAAGAACAGGTGGCAACAAAATAATAGATATTATTTATTGAGCGCTGACTGTGTTAAGTGTCATGCCCACTGTAATGGTGAATTTTATGTGTTAACTTGGTTAGGCTATAGTGGCCAGTTGTTTGGTAAAACCCTAATCTAGATGTTGCTGTGGAGGTATTGAGTTCATGTGATTAACATTTACAATCAATTTATTTTAAGTAGAAGAGTATTCTCAATAATATGGATGGTCCTTAGCCAATCAGCTGAAGGCCTTAAGGATACAAGATGAGGTTTCCCCCCAGAAATGAATTCTGTTTCAAAAAATTTTCTCTAACTTTCTCAACTGCCAACCTGCCTGACAGATTTGGGATTCAAGACTGAAACATCATCTCATTAATACTTGTCCAGCCCGCTGGCCTGCTCCATAGACTTCAAACTTGTCAGTCCTCACAGCTGCATGAGTTAATTCTTTATTCTCCCTCTCCATATATATATATATGGAGATATATAACCTATTGGTTCTGTTTTTCTGGAGAATTTTAACTGATACACTTGACATACCTCAGTTAAAACTTAAAAGTGGAACTAGTTATGACCATCTTTCATTTTTAATGTGAGTAAATTTAAGCGTACAGCCTTCAGCTCTCCCTAAATCACAAAGCAAAACAAAAACAAAAACAAAAACAAAAAAAAACAAAAAAAAGAAAAGAAAAAAGAAAAATAGAATAAAGAAAAAGAATGGAAAAGAATCTGGACTTGAGCTTCTTGATTCTAGATTCACTCTAATCAGTAACATGTTTTTCCTTTTAAACCTGAAATTCCTTCACCTGATTTTCAAAATTCTTCCATTCTTCATGATATAATTACAGATAAGTATACTTTCCATTTTTATTAATTACATCAATTTCAAAATGTTCTACAATGAGTAATTTTGACCTTTATAAGGCTATGTTATGTTTAAAAAGAAAAATGACCACCTTCTTGCATCACGTACCTTTTCAACTGAATGCCTAAAATATTCTTCCTGTTGTAAGACTTACCAGTTCTTTCTTTAAAAAAACACCTATTCTTCGCATATCAACCAAGTCACCCATTAAAAATTACAGATTTATAGTTTGTATTGTATTCTCAGTTGTGCACAGTTATTATCATGGTTAATTTTATAAAATTTGCATTATCTCAAAAAGAAGTCCTGTATACTTTAGCTATCACTCACTGATCCCTCAATCCTTCCAACTGTAAGTAACCACTAATCTCCTTTCTGTCCTGCAGACTTCCTCATTCTGGACTTTCACATAAATGAAATCATATATGACTTCTGAAAGAAGACTGGCTCCTTTCACTTAGCATGTTTTTAAGGTTCACCCAAGTTGTAGCACATATCAGTGCTTCATTTCTTCTTATGGCCGAATAATTTCATTGTATGAATAATTTCATTGTTTGAATATACCATATTTTGTTTATCCATTCATTTGTTGGTAGGCATTTGTCTTCTTCCTCACCTTTTGGTTACTATGAATAATTCTGCTGTGGACATTTGTGTACAAAGTTTGCGTGGACTCTTAGGCATATACCTAGGAATGGAATTGCTGGATCATATAACTTTATGTTTAATTGTTTGAGGAGATACCAGACTGTTTTCCAAAGAGGCTGTACCATTTTACATGCCCATCAGCACTTTATGAGGATTAGAGGTGGACTTCTTTAACTCGACTAAGTTCTGCAAACTTGACCTTGAAGAACAAGGAAATTGACCTTGTTCTTCAAGGTCATTGTGTCACTAGTCATCCTTTGGCAGGATATGCATGTCCCTATTGTGTACTAGTAAATGGTATTCTCACTAGTAAATGGTATTATCAGACTTAAACTTTTGATGATCATATAGATATGAAACAGTAGCTCACTTTAACTTAAATTTTGCTACTTATTGCAATGGAATGATATTAAAGCATCTACATTCAATTGTGTTTATCTACTGAAAATGGTAAATTCCTAAGGCTCAACTTCATATTAAGATCAAACTTCTTTCCATAGGAATTGGTATTTTGATGAACTTATTGGCCATTTACATATTTTCTTTGATATCTAAGTTCATTGCCTATTTTGAATCAGGTTGCTTTCTTTTTATTAAGTTTTAGAATCCCTCTATATTAGAACTCCTGTATACTTTATTTCTGTAATATAAAATTCCTCTATATTAACCTCTTCTTAGATAAGTGATTTGCAAATATTTTCTCCCATTCCACAGGTTGCCTTTTTACTCCATTGATAGTGTTATTGATGCACAAAAGTTTTAAATTTTGATAAAATAGAATTTGTCCTTTTTTAATATCCTGTGTCTTTTGTGTCATATCCAAGAAAGCATTGCAAAACGATTCAGTTCATTTATTCCTTCCAATATCTTCAAACTTCTGCCTTATATTTTCTTCTAAAAGTTTTATACTTTTAGATCTTATGCTGAGATATTTGATCCAACCTTAGTTAAGTTTTGAGTGTGGTATTAGGTAAGAGTTTATTTTTTATGTATGTGGATATCCAGTTTTTCTAGCATCTGTTGTTTAAAAAAGATAGTCTTTTCCTGATTCAATGATTTGGCACCTTCATTTGATCATAAATGTGATAGTTTTGGACTTTCTCTTCTTTTCCATTGCTCTATATCACTGTCTTTGTACCAGCACAGATAATTTATGTCACACTATTTTGAATTCTATACATTGTAGTAAGTTTTGAAATCAGTAGTGATTTCAAAACTCCAACTTTCTTCTTTTTTAGGAATGTTTTGGATACTCAAAGTCCTATGAAATTTCATATGAATTTTAGGATAGGCTTTTCTATATTTGCACAAAAGACATTATTTGGATTTTGGTAGGGACAGAATTGAATCTGTAGATTCTGTTGGGCATATTGACATCATAACAAGATTACATCTTCCAATTCATAAACATGGTATGTCTTTACACTTATTATGTGTCATTTAATTTTTTTCAGACATATTTTATAGCTTTCATTGTATGAATCTTTCATCAACTTGACTAAGTTAATTTCTTAGTATTGTATCCTTCTTCGTGCTATTGTCAATAATATTATTTTCTTAATTCCTTTCAGATTGCCCACAGTTATCATACAGACTTACACATTTATATGATTTATCTGTGTTGACTTTTTATGCTAGTACTTTGCCGAATGTGTTTATGAGTTCTAAAAGACTGAGTGTGTGTGTGGACCCTAGGCTTTTACAGAAATAAAATTATATAATCTGTAAATAGAAATAATTTTATTTTTTCTATTTGAATTCATTTTATTTTTTTGTTTGCTTAATTGCTTTTGCTAGGACTTCCAGTACTGTTGTGAATACAAGTGTCAAAACCAAGGATCCTTGCCTTGTTTCTTATCTCAAAGAAAGTACTTTCAGTCTTTGTCCATGAAGTATAATGATCACTGTTCATTTTGCATGTAAGATGACATTTATTCTGTTGAGGTACTTTTCTCCTATTTCTAGTTTGTTGAGTGTTTTTTTTTTTTTTTTAATCATATAAGGGTGTTAAATTTTTTCAAATGCTTATTCAGTATCAGTTGGGATGATTATGTGATTCTTTCTTTAATTTCATTAATGTAGTATATTACTGAAATGGTTTGAATCTATGTCCTCACTCAAATCTCATGTTAAATGTATTCCCCAAAGTTGGAGGAGGGGCCTGCTGGGAGGTGATTAAATCATGGCAGTGGGTTTCTCATGAATGGTTAGTACCATCACTTTTGTGCTATTCTCAGGATAAGGAGTGAGTTCTCACAAGATCTGTTTGTTTAAAAGTGTGTGCTAACTCCCACCCCCTTCCTCCTGCTCTAGACACATGAAGATGCCTGTTCCAGCTTTCCTTTCTGCCGTGAGCAAAAGTTTCCTGAGGCCTTCCCAGCCATGTTTTCTGTACAACCCGCAGAACTGTGAGCCAACTAAACCTCTTTTCTTTATAAATTACCCATCCTCAGATATTTCTTTATAGTGATGTGAGAATGGACAAATACAATTACATTGATCAGGTTTTTATATATTGAACGATCCTTACATTTCAAGAATGAATCCTAGTTAGCTATGTTGTATAATCTTTTACACAGTTGAATTTGTTGTATTAATATTTTGTTGAGAATATTTACACAAATGTTCATAAGAAAAATTGATCTATAAGTTTTTTGTAGCATGTATAGATTTGCTACAAAATGCTGGCATATAATGGGTTAAGAAGTGTTCTCTCCTCTTTGACTTTTTGGAGAAGTTTGAGAAATATTGATTTGTTTGTTTTTCTTTATTAGATAAAGTCTCACTCTGTCACCCAGGCAGGACTGCAGTGGCACAATCTCGACTCACTGCAACCTCTGCCTCCCAGCTTCAAGCGATTCTCTTGCCTCAGCCTCCTGAGTAGCTAGAATTACAGGCGTCCAACAACACACCCGGCTAATCTTTGTATTTTTAGTAGAGACAGCGTTTCACCATGTTGACCAGGCTGGCCTCAAACTCCTGACCTCAGGTGATCCACCTGCCTCGGCCTTGGTATTAGGTTTTCTTAAAAATGGTTAGTAGAATTCACCCATGAAGCCATCAGTTCCAGAACATTTTTGGCCAGGGGGTTTTTGATTACTGATTTAATATCCATATTAAGTGTAAGCCTATTCAGAAATAGAAAATTCATATTTTCTATTTCTTCATGATTCTATTATGAAGTTTTGCGTTTTTGGGACTATCTTCATTTCATCTAGGTTATCCAGTATAAACTGGTGTACAATTGTTCATAGTACTATTATAATCCTTTACATTTCTGTAGAAACGGTCATAATATCCCCACTTTCAATGATTTTAGGAATCTGAGTCTTCTCTCTCTTTTTTTTTTTTTTTCTTTTAGTCAAGCTAACTAAAGGTTTGTCAATTTCGTTGATTTTTCTGAAGAATCAACTTTTGATTTTAGTGATTTTCTCTGTTTTTCAATTCCCTACTTTGTTTATATCTACTATCTTTAGGTTTAGTTTTCTAATTCGAGTACCTTCAGTTGTAAAATTAGGTTGTTGATTTGAGATCTTTTTTGCTTTCTAATGTAAGTATCTTAATCCTCTCAGGCTTCCATAACAAAATAGCAAAGACAATGCAGCCTGTAACAGAAATATATTTATTTACAGTGCTGGAGGCGAAAGAATCCAAGATTAGGGTTCCAACATGTTTCAGTTTTTGGTGAGAGCCCTCTGATTGGCTTGCAGATGGCAGCTTTGCCCTCACATGACTTTTCCTTTGAGTATGTACAGAGAGACAAAGAGCAAGAGTGAGAGTGAGAGTGAGAGCAAGAGCAAGAGAAAAAGTGGAAGAGAGATCTTCCTCTGCTTATTAACCCACCAGTCCTGTTGGATTAAAGCATCACTCATGATCTTGTACAGCCTTAATTACCTCCTAAAACATTTATCTCCAACAAACCAACAAAGTCTCATCGGAGGTTAGGGCTTCAACATATAAATTTTGTGGGAACACCATTAATTCCACAGTAGTAAGTATATATAGCTACTTCCCACTCACACTGTTTATGCTGCATCTCATACATTTTGATATGTTGTGCTTTCATGTTACTTCATCTCTAAGTATTTTCTAATTTTCCTGTAATGTTTTATTTAACTCATTCATTGTTTGAAAGTATGTTTTCTAATTTCCACAAATGTATAAATTTTTCAGTTTTCCTTTTGTTACTGATTTCTAACGTTATCCCATTGTGGTCAGAGAAGATCTTTTGTGTGATAATTTTTTAAAAAGTCATTGAGACTTAATAGGTGGCAAAATATATGATCCATCCTGAAGAATTTCTCATATGCCCTTGAAAGAACGTGTATGCTGTTGCTGTGTTGAGTGTTCTGTATACATCTGTTAAGTCTAGTTGGCTTATTGTGTTTTTTAAATCCTCGATTTTCTTGATTATCTTCTGTCTGTTTTCTCTAGCCATTATTGAGAATATGGTGTTGAAATCACCAACTATTACGATAGAAATATATATATATATATATATATATATATATTCCCTTCAATTATATTCATTTTTAGTTTTATATATTTTGGTTAGGTATATAAATGTTTGAATTGTTATATCTTCTTACTGTATTGATTTATTTGTCTCTCAAAACTGTTCATGATTTAATGTCTACTTTTATGCTAGTATAGCAACCCCTATTTTATTTTGCTTACTGTTGGCATGAAATATCTTTTTCCATTCTTTTATTTTCAGCTTATTTGTGTCTTTGTATCTAAAGTGAGTTTCTTATAGAGAGTATGTAGTTGAATCACGTTATATATATACATATATATATATATATATATATATATATTTTTTTTTTTTTTGAGACGGAGTTTCGCTCTGTCGCCCAGGCTGGAGTGCAGTGGCCAGATCTCAGCTCACTGCAAGCTCCGCCTCCCGGGTTCACGCCATTCTCCTGCCTCAGCCTCCCAAGTAGCTGGGACTACAGGCGCCCGCCACCTTGCCCGGCTAGTTTTCTGTACTTTTTAGTAGAGACGGGGTTTCACCATATTAACCAGGATGGTCTCGATCTCCTAACCTCGTGATCCGCCCGTCTCGGCCTCCCAAAGTGCTGGGATTACAGGCTTGAGCCACCGCGCCCGGCCAAATCACGTTATATTTTAAAATTTATCTTCTCAGTTTCGATCTTTTAACTGGAGAATTTAATCAATTTATATTTAAAGTAATTACCAATAAGGAATAACTTGCTTTTGTGATTCTTCTATTTCTTTTCTATATCCCTTATCTTTTATGGCCCTCGTTTTCCACATTACTATCTTATTTGAATTTAGTTAATTTTTTTGTAGTAGAATGTTTTAATTCCATTCTCATTTCCTTCCTTTTGTGTATATTTATTATTTTCTTTGTTGTTTCCATGGCAGTTACATGTAACATCCTAAAGTTATAGTGCTAGTTTGAATTTATACAAGTTGAACTTTAATAACATTCAAAAACGTTGCTCATGTATAGTTTCATCCTCATTTCCCTCAGTTATTGAAGTCACAAACTTACGTATTTGTATATTGTACATCCAAAGGTATTAACTAATAGATATTTAAGGCATTAGTCTCTTAAATTATGTCTAAAACAAAATGTGAAATGCAAATTAAAGTTAAAATAATATTAGCTTTTAGACTAAAAATTTTAAATATGCTAGCATTTTAAATTAAGTAGAAAACAAAAAGTGCAGTTACGAATCATTGTCACAATAACATACATTTCTATAATTGCCCATGTATTTACATTTACTGGCATCTTTATTTCTTTATAAGACTTCAAGTTACTACCTATTGTACTTGCATTTCAACCTACTGGACTCCCACTAATCATTCTTGCAAGGCAGGTCTAGTGGTAACTCTTGTCAAGTTTTCTTTATTTGAGAATGTCTTAATTTCTTCCTTGCTTTTGAAAGACAGTTTTGCCAGATAGAAAATTTTTGGTTAACAGGTTTTGATTTGTTTTGTTTTTCTTTTAGAATTTTGAACACATCAGCCCACTGCCTTGTGGCTTCTTATGTTTCTGATGAGAAATCTGCTGATAAGGATACATTGTTTGTGACAAGCAGCCTCTCTCAGGTTGCTTTCAAAATTCTCTTTGTCTTTGTCTTTCAACAGTTTGATTATAACTTGTCTTGGTTTGGGTCTCTGAGTTCATCCTATTTGGATTTCTTTTTGAGCTCTTAGTTATTTATACCAATGACTTTCATCAAATTTAGGGCTGTTAATTTTTTAGAATTTTTTTCTACCCCTTTATCTGCATCTTCTACTTCTAACATTCCCACAATCCATATGTTGCCGCATTTGATGGTACTACACAGGTCCCTTAGGTTCTGTTTATTTTTCTTCAGTCTTTTATTTTTTATGTTTCTAATACTCAATCATTTCACTTGTCTTATCTTCAGTTTCATTCTTCTGCCTGCTCAAGTATATCTTGACTCTCTAGTAAAACCGTTATTTCAGTTATTGTAACCTTTTGATCTAGCATTTTTTATTTGTAGTCTTTTAGGTTCACTCTCTCTCTCTCTCTCTCTCTCTCTCTCTCTCTCTCCATTGGCACTTCCATTTTGTTCATACATCATGTTTTCATATTTTCCGTGACTTCCATTACTTCTTGATGTTGGGTCTTTTATCCCTTTGAATTGGCCATACTTCCTTATTGCTTTGTATCCTTTGTAATTTTTTTATTGTTGAAAATCAGACATTTTAATGTAATAATTTTGGTATCTCAGGAGATCAGAATCTTCCCTGATAGAATTTAGCTCTGTGTCCCTACTGAAATTGCATCTTAAGTTTTAATAATTCCCACATGTCATGGTAGGGACCTGGTGGGAGGTAATTGAATCATGGGGGCAGGTTTTTCTCAAGCTATTCTCATGATAGTGAATAAGTCTCATGAGATCTGATGGTTTATAAAGGGCAGTTGCACATGCCCTCCAGCCCACTGCCATGTAAGACGTGACTTTGCTCTTCCTTTGCCTCCTACCATGATTTTGAGGCTTTCCCAGCTATGTGGAACTGTGAGTCCATTAAACCTGTTTCCTCTATAAATTACCCAGTCTTAGGCTTGTCTTTGTTAGCCGCATGAGAATGGACTAATACATTCCCATTTCCCATGGTTTGCTATTTTATGTTTTTGCTTTTGTTTTGTTATGTTGGTTCTTTTGTAATTGTTGTAGACTGTCTTTATGCTGAGGATCAGCCTTAGGTGAAAACAAGTCTTCTCAGGACTTTTGTAAGCCTGCATCTTTCCCTGTGCATGTACGGTGACTTGCTAATTTGTCCCAAATATTCAGTTGCCTTTGAATATCTTAATCTTTAATGGCTGACATCCCTCTAAAAAGAGGAAAATGAAGAGTAGGAAAAGGCACTGGCCTTTTAACCATCTTAGAATTCACTTCAGCTGGAGGGAGAGGAGCTTGTTATAAGGGTGTAAGGATGTGAAACAATAGCTGCCTTTCTCATAGCATATCTTCAATTTCATAATGAGAAGGGGCAATAAGCAATAAGAATACTAACCATCACTTACTTGCATCACAGGGCCCTTATTGTCCATCCTGGTTCCTGCAAGATGCATGCATGCTCCAGGAACACCTGCCATGGGGCTGGGGGTCAAAGATAGGTAGCTGCCTCTGAGCTAAGTGTTCAAGTCAACTAAAATTAACCACAAACTTTCATTCAAGCCTTCTGACAAAATTTACATACTTTCAATAGACTAGAGTTCTCAATAGTTACCTGTCTACTGTAGCAATTGTTATCTGGATGGAAAAACAGATTCCTGGTGCTTCTCCTTCCATCGTAATTCCCAGATTCCTCTTCCCAAACCATTTCTTTTCAATAAAACATTTATTACGGCTAAAGTGGTCTACTCACCACCTTCTCCAAATCATACACTCTTTATTGCTTCAGGTTCATTTTTCCATAAATTTTGACACATCTAAATTGCCTTTACTCACACTTAGTGCTACTGAAACTTCTCCTCAATATTCTGAGTTCTAACTTAGATCCTCTTCATCAGTAAATTATATCAATCCCTTGCCTCTCTTCTATAAAACCAGGAATTTCTTTTACAGCAAATAAGATTAGAAGCTGAAAATGAAGGATAATTAATTATCTTTAGTTAGTAAACACTACAAGGTTCTATAATTTATTTAACGCAAAACTAATTAAAGTATTGTAATGACTCACCTCTAATAAAATCATATTGCTGAGTTTGCTAATGGCTTCAAATATTGACAAAGCATGCCATACTCATATGAAACGAACCACTGGTCATTTGTAGAAGTATGTCCTTTACTTTTTTAAATTTATGTTTGCATGCACTCAAAAGATAAACTTGATAAATATGAAATTTCTCTAAGAATTCCCCAAAGGAGTTTGAAAAATGACATTACAGAAAACTGAAGATTAACTCTCCACAAAACTAGTTACCCTAAAATTCCCTGAGGTGTTTAAATTCACATGAAAACAAATTTTTTAATAATAGTAAAAGTGAACACCTACAAAACACTTGTTATAGGCCAGATACTATTCAAAATGCTTTAGAGCTGTATTCATACATTAAACATTAGAATAGCACTATTGATAAAGCACTACCATTTTAAAGGTGAAAATAGTAAGGCATATCAAGATTAAATAATGTTCTCAAGATCAACAGCAGTAGAACCAGGACATAATCACGTGCAATATGGCTTCAAACAGGGAAGCTATAATTTTTATACATTTTTAGTATTTTCATAATTTTCTTAAATATATTAAAAATAATAACAAATAACAAATAAAGAAATCAATAACAAATAAAGAAAATGCATACAATTAATACTATTTCCTTGAGTGTATCAAAGTGCTATTATTTTGTCATATGTGTTGGTTTCCCTCAAGTATAAAGAATAAGAGGGTCATTTAAAACCAACCAAAGTGTAAAACATTTTCCAAAATACTGTCCACTTTTTCTAAAATACTGGACAGTATTTTGTACAAAAGGTGAAGTTGTCTTGGATTTCTGTGTTCTGGAATTCTGTTTGTTTCAAAGTTGCTCTGGCCCAATGGACCAACTCTATTGTTTACAACATCAGAGTGAAACAGGAAGGATGAGAGTGCCTGCCAGTTATTGGTGTCCACTCACCACTGTCCATGAATGTTTCATTGATTACATGCCTTATCTAAACCAAACCTGGCACATTCATATTTACCATATTCTATGCAAATTTGGCTGCCACTTTTCAGAAATATCATAGTGGGATGGATTTACAGAGAGTTCTATGACGGTAGATTAAATTGTCATTGTTTGCTAATTTATCTAAATATCTACAAGATAAAAGCAAATATAATGTCCATAATCTATGGTATCTGGACAATTGCATACATTTTGCATTTTAAATCACGAACCTATTTTCATCATCATGATTTACTCAATTATTCGACAATTTATTGTGGAAAGGATAGTGAATGCAGGGTTGCTGGTAGGATTTCTTTGAATATTTGAGGGTCCAGATTATTTTCTGATGAAAGGAAACCTTATTTAGCAAGAGTGTATTATTCTGTAGCCTTCTTATGATAAGAAATATCTATTATAATTACCCTATTTCACTAATAAGCTTAAGAAATATGCATTCAGATTTCTAAAATAGGATATAAATAATAGTAATGTGCACCTTATTATGAAAAATAGTCACATTTTCCAAAATAATTATCACAATGATATGATAGTGTACATATTTCTATTTATAGATGAGGAAATTGAGGCTTGCAGGAAATTAAAAACTTAATTCAGCCCAACCACCTGAAAACGGCAATTCAAAATTTTAAAAAAACCTAGAGGATTCTAAACTACATTAAAAAGCTAGTTAAAAGTTAGAATGAGGATTGGCCAATTAGGATTATTAAAGGTAAATAAGGTAAATATATTGATTAAGGTATAAAAAATTTGAATTCAATAGAAAGATGTATTTATCCTTTTATAAATTCCTCACTCTTTACAACATAGTTCAAATTATATAATGCAAAATTGACAGACAACTAAAGAAAAACAATCACATATCCACTGTCATTAGTAAGAACATATAACTCTTAGAAACATAATTATTAAGATTGATCCAGTAGGCACATATAGAACATTGTACCTGTCACATAGAAAATATATAAAATTATCTATCACATAAAAAGCATTTCGAAAAAATCCTAAGCCATTAAGCATGTCTCATCATTGTGGTCACTAACTAAAACTAAGTAAAAAAAATTGTAAAAGTTAATCCAGTAACCATGATAGAATCAATTTTTTAGTATCCCAGCAAAAACAATAATCCCTACAATACCTAGTTACATTCATAGGTTAACAAGTGCAGAAGGATTTTAACAACGTAGAAATTATAAAAATTGAAATGGAAAAGAAAAATGTCATTATTAATAAAAAGCGTAATAGTCTACACAGAATTATTTGGAATTTATAATTGTGTGTAGCAATGTTGATATATATATAAAATAAATAAATATATAAAATAAACAAATAAATACTTTGAGCACCTTTCTATTTGCCAGTAGCAAACATTTTTTAAATAAGAAATACAAGCACTTAAAAGAGTGACCAAAATGATAAATTGCAAATTTTTAGATATGAAATTGTAAAATTTGACTGAGCTATTAAGAGTCTTAAATAACTAAATACATATATTAAATGTTTGTAGATATGAAGATTCAGTATCACTAAGATGTTAATTTCCCAAAATAGACATATAGATTCAAAATAGTGTATTCAAAATTCTGAAAATGGGCATGTAACATGAAAGACAATTGTGACATTAATATGAAAGGCTAAAAAGTCAAGAAGAGTCGAAGTCAGCATAAGAAACTGCCTTGTCAGAGAGTAAAGCTTACTTTAATTAAGGCACTGTTGTCTTAGCACATTAATAGACAAACCACCTGGAAAAAAAAAGAGCCAGAAGAAGACTCATGCATATGTGGAGCATAACACTGTAACACTGCAGAGGAGTAGTTACAGAATGAAGTGGTCAATAAAAGGTTTCAGGACAATTGTTGGCCATATGAAACATATATAAAAAGGGACAGAGATGGCCAGGCGTGGTGGCTCACCCTTGTAATCCCAGCACTTTGGGAGGCCAAGGCGAGCGGATCACAAGGTCAGGAGATCGAGACCATCTCGGCTAACACGGTGAAACCCCACCTTTTTGTATTTTGTAAAAATACAAAAAAAAAAAAAAAAAAAAAAAAAAAAAATTAGCCGAGCATGGCGGCGGGCGCCTGTAGTCCCAGCTACTCGGGACACTGAGGCAGGAGAATGGCCTGAACCCGGGAGGCGGAGCTTGCAGTGAGCCGAGATCGCGCCACTGCACTCTAGCCTGGGCGACAGAGCGAGACTCCGTCTCAAAAAAAATTAAAACTTAAAAAATTAAAAAATGGACAGAGATTTAATACCATACCAAAAAAAGCAATTTCAGATGGATGGATCAAGAACCTATACATGGAAGGCCCACTTGAAAAATTCTAGAGAAGTATTATTCCATTATAAAGATTTCATAAATAACAAAAAGTAGAAATCACGTATTTGATAAATCAGAATACATTTATTAAAAAAATCTGTTTGTGGAAATGAATCCATTAAGAGAGCGAGAAGTAAATCCAAAAACTGGATGAAGATAGACCCAATAATGTATTAATATCCAGAACATATAAGGGGTTCCTTTTAATTAAAAAAAGAATAAAAAATGTGAATGGATAAATACATGAATAGACATTTCACATATGAGAAAATACAAATTGCCAGTAACGATACGAAAGTTGCTCTAGCTTATTAGAATTCAAGGAAATACTAAATATTAATAAAACTGTAACAAAATACCATTTTGTATAATCATTTGGGTAGTTATTTAGAAGTCTGAGGAAATAGGAGTTGGCAAGGATATGGAACAAAGGGAACTCTCTCATTGTTGCTGGTAGGTGTAAACACCCTTAACAAATAACCTAGAAATCAGTTTGGTGATGCTCCATACATCTGAGCATGCACATGATAGTAAGCAATACTACTCCCTGAGCAGTATTCCCTTGAGAAAGGCTTTACATGGTCACCATGAGATATGTACAAGAATATAATATTGCAGGCCGGGCTCACTGACTCATATATGTAATCCCATCACTTTGGGAGGCCTAGGTGGGTGGATCGCTTGAGGTCAGGAGTTTGAAATCAGCCTGGCCAACATGGTGAAACCCTGTCTCTACTAAAAATACAAAACTTAGCCAGGTGCGGTAGCATGTGCCTGTAATCCCAGGTACTCGGGAGGCTGAGGCACAAGAATCGCTTGAACCTGGGAGGCAGAGGTTACAGTGAGCCAAGATCTCACTCCAGCCTGGATGACAGAGCAAGACTTTGCCTAAAACTATATATGTGTATTTGCCTAAAAAAAAAAATATATATATACACACACACACACACACACACACACACACACACACACACACACACACATATATATATAATTGCTCAAACTGCTTTATACATCAATAATTATCTTTTTGAGTTTGTAATTATTTCAAAATAAAAATAAAAGTAAAAATCCTCTCTTAAGAGAATATTAAATAATTCCATCTAAATTTTTACCCTGAACAATGCTTTAAGAAAAAATAATCTTTATTTTGAATTTTTCATGAAAACTGACAATATTATGTAAGGGAAATTAACTCAGTACAAGGTTCTAGTAACCTTGGATCTCTTCTAGGTTTCACTACAAACCAGCAGTTTAATCATATATTACTTAACAAACTTTTGTCTTTATTAACTGATAAAATAATACTAGTATCATTTAATGTATTCTTAAGTTGGAATATTAGATAAAAGATATAAAGGACTTTGGAAAAAACCATAGGAAAACTTGCCCTACAAAACTTTACGTTTTCCTAAGTCCTTTCCTAAGTTTCAGTAAACATCTTCCGTAAGACCATGATTGGTAGTGTTCAGTGCATACCAATGCCTGCGCTTACCAGCTGCTGCCCTTGGACACCCCAGGCCGCGTACTGCAAGACGGAGTCCTCTACTTCTGGAGGATTTAACTCCCAAACTTCCCTTGAAAAAATGTGAACATTTTTACATGAACAAACTGAAATCTACACCAACAATTTAGTAACACAATTGCTCATGAAAACCAGAAAATCAAAGAACTTACCTAGTGTGTATGTTGTAAATCACATATGAAGCAGTATATGAATAATGAAAAATCTGAAATTAAAAAAGAAACATTATTGATCATAGTTTTATCTTAATGTGAATATATATATATATATATATATATATATTCTTAGTAAAATCCAGGAAATCCAAGACTTGGTGTTAAGCAGAAATGAAAATATAAATTATTCTAGCTCAGGAGGTGATTACCCTCTCGGTGCCTTATGCCTAATTTTTATTTCTAATATCAATTCCATTCCTTATTTAATCCACTCTATCCTGAGTATAATTGTGATTATATTACTTTCTTGTTCAAAATTTTCAGTGATGCCCTATTGCCTATTGCCTATAAAATAAAATTCCAACTGCCTTATCTGATGTTAAATAATTTTGTTATTTTGGCTTCTACATGTTTTTCTAAACTTGTCACCTACTGCCTCCCTTCATACAGTCTATACTTCAAATTAGATGGATTCTCCCTGTGTGTCCTGAACCTTTTTTGCTTTTCCCCTAAGGACATTCTACCTTAACTGAGGTGAAGATTCTACTCCCCCTTATAATAAAACCCCTGTGTGGAGCTCATATTGATTTCTTCTATTGAAATTCATCTCACAGTTTCTTTCCTGCATGACGTTTAGGACACATCTCACTCTGTAGTGAAACTATATAAACATTTTGTGTAAGTCTCCTTTTCCTACTAGAATGTTGTCAGATACAGGTGTCTATTACCTTTGTATCCTCCACATTACCTAGCACAGTGCCATGTTTCTATGCATTCAACTGATATTTCTTGAGTGATGGTTCTTATGGGAAAAAACTAATGCATGTTGAAGTGTTTGTTGGTGAAGTCAAAGTGAGATAACACCTTTATAGTAATGGTAGAAAATGACGTATTAAGCAGATGGCTTCAAGTATATAATAGCTAAAAATCCCTTTTTTTTAAAAAAAAAAACCACTATCTTCCCAAGGACTGCAGAACTCATGACCCATTAAATTTCAAACAAACGACTGTAGTGCAAAATGCAAAAATGCCTCTATGTTTTGCTTCTTAATAATGAGATGATGAAATAGTGGAATACAGAGGAAATGAGGAAAATTGCAAAAGATGGTTTAGGGAAAGAGATGATGAGTATATTTCTGTGAAAATTATTTTTCTCTAAGCTATGTGAATCTAGTGAAGAAAATTGTTCTTTAGCTAGCTATATTGTGATATTATTATTTCCAGGACTTACAGAACTTTTAGTGATACTTTCATTTTTCAGTATGCAATTGTAAAAGCTTCTTTTATTCTTGTAGTGGATATACATTGCACAAATATTACAATACTGTCAATTAAAACTCCCTAGAAGTCAAATTGTTATTTCTCCTCACTGGAATAATAGCTTCAATTAAATATGATTGGCCACATATTTGGCAAAGAAGTACTATGTTCTCTCTTTGCAATGAAATTGCAAGCCTTCCACCATTTGTTAGAGTATTGTGTTTTACAATGAAGCTTTATGCTCCCATTTCTTTTGGAATAACTATTAAATCTGAGATTGCCTTTGTGATAGGGCTGTAGAAGCAAAAATAATTTTTCCTGGTGTCTATTTTGACATTTACATTGTGTTCTATAAAGTTCTATACTTTATTGCAAATTTAAATCTTGAATTTACTAACAGAGCTGACAAAAAGATGAGAAATGTGACCACTCTGTCAACACTTTCTCTCTCTCTCTCTCAGAAAGCTCTGCTGCCAAAGCAAACTGCCAAGCGAGTGCTTGGTCTTCAAAGAAGATAAATATATCATGATGTCCTGGGGGGAAAGAGAGTATTCATCCTATCTTTGAATCACCTACCACACTGTACCTGGCTTTTAGGCACACATCTATCTTGAGAGAAAAAGTTGCTATCCATTATCATTTTAGGTAAAACAGTCACTGAGACCTAACTGGGTATAATTATTGAATCTTGGTCTCTTTCTGTACTATTTGTTATAGAGGTTTCTGCTCATTCTCTAATTGTAAATCCAAAGGACTTAGATATCTTCCAAATGGTGTGATTGGAGAAGGGGCTATATAAATCCACCTTCTGTTCTGTAGCTCTTAGCCTGATAATAACATTGTCTCTTGCAGTGTGTTGAGGGGAAGACTGCAATAAAGAAGTTAAACTAGACTTGTCTGCAAACCCACAGCAAAATGAAGTAGCATATTATAGGTTTGGGCCTCATCCATTATCTATCTATCTATCTATCTATCTATCTATCTATCTATCTATCCATATATCTATCATCTATCAATCAATCATCTATCTATTCATCCATCCTACAAAGCCAGCAATTTGCCATCTTCAGATAATTAGAACCTAGCCTTTTACTCTGAGTTTAGAACTCTTTCCCCCAAATTCACTATCTTTTTATGCATGTGTGTTCCCAGCAGATTTCAAATATTTGTTGTTTTTTAACTTTCAATAAGAAAAATCACATTCCATGCCCACAACAGAATAAAGAGTATGGGGGAGGGCAAAATCTTGAACAAGGTTGGAAGAAGAAGTTTCTCTCTCTCTCTCTCTCTCTCTCTCTCTCAACATAGTGTTGGAGATATTTTAAAGGGAGGGGAGGATTTTCAATGATAATTAGATTTAGCTTTACTGAACATCTGTATTAAGGCATTCTGGTCTAAATTCACCCTGCGTTAATCTGTATCTCTTTCTCTCTCTCTTTCCTTGGATAGCATTTCTACTCTTTTTTAACATTCCTTATTTTCCTTTATCTTAAACTCCCTTCTGTATAACTAAGTAGGTCTTATTTCATGATGAGAGGGTAAAATCAAAGTTACTTAAGATTAGGAAGAGTAACAGTTTTTCCTGTAATGATTGGCTGCTGCATAGTGAAAGCCAAACTGAGCATCTGATGGGACCTCTGGGGACAAGCACATTTCACAGCCCAACATTACCGATTCATCCCGTCTCTGCAAATGATGTTCCACTGCTGGTTAGAGTGTGAATAGTTATGGAAAAGGCAGTGGGGGTGGATAGAATTCAGATATACCATATCAAAACTTGATCAAAGCTTATTTCTGGAAGCTGGCCTTAAGATATCCAATCGTTCAATTCCATCAAGAAAAGTATTAGGAGGATCAGAAAACATCAAAAGATCATGTAACCCCATCTGGTACCCATCATCTCTATATTATACTGTGAACCCTAAGAAGAAGTTGATTACTAAGAGTTGACTACTACAAGTGGTATAGATAATTTTCATTATTTGCAGTTGTTTTTACCTGTACTCTCACCGTAAACACTGAATTATCAATTACTGAATCATTGGTCCTAGGAGAAATACAGGATCAGGTTCCTGTGAGCCTCTGGTCACAACATTTTCATGAACCCTTTAATATACAACCTATTTCATGTGTGTTTCTCTTTAAAGACACCTTATTTTAAACACCTTATTTTAAAGACACCTTATTTCATTAACATTGAACTCATGGCCAACAACACTATAACTCATGCTTGGATGAGGCTTATCTAACACATGTATTTGCTCCATAAGGCACGCCACAGCTTTCTCACACTAAGGAAAACAGGATAACTCTTTATCACTATGCTTGGGGGCAGGAGTGAGTGGTGGGGAGTGATTTTAAACAGGAACATGCCCAACAGAAAGCACAACAATGTGAAAAACATGTCACTAAGTAGACCCTCAAAATGATAATTGTTTACAGTAAAAGAGCTGAAACAGGAAGGCACAGTGTCACCTTGTTCAACCTTAGCTGGGAAAGTAGACAACAAGCAATTCAATTGTTCTGCTATCCTGCATATGTCTATGAATGACAGTGAAAGACCTAAGAGTAGATTTGGGGGGGGCACAAGTTAACTTTAGCATGTAGCTGAATTTGTATATATGGAATTTATGGATAATAATCTACTGTATTAATTATATAAACATGGCATGAGATATTATTGGAAGAAAGAAAAAACAGACATATTTTAGTCCTGCCAAAATTTGAACACAAGGAAAGTACACAAGTTATCCAAATTCTGACATTCATGCTCTGTAAATGAAAATTAGCTACATTCACTTATTTAACAAATTTCTGTTAAGCAATATCTTTGATACAGGCACTACAATAAGTATTATTTTTTTAAATTATCATAATAAAAATTTTTTTAAAATAAGATAAATAAGAGTGTCAGTTGATAATTTGTATTTACTTTTATATGTTGTTTGTTGGTTTATAAATGACTATTGAATACTAATTATGTAACTATTGGATACTAATTATGTGCAAGCTCATAAATGAGGTAACTTGCAAAATGCAAAGACCAAGATAAATGTAATCTCTGTCCCCAAGGAGCTTATGTTCCATTCAGTGCAACAAGGCCAAGAAACATTACATTGGTATGGAATACTCTGTTGTAGGTCATGGTTCAATTAGGACTGCATATTATAAGTCCATTAGCTTTCCAATAAATGATTAATCTTTTCGGTTTTAAGAGCACATCATAGAAAATATAATAGTTGACTTAGATGAAGTATAGTTTTGAAAAATACAGCTCGTGTGTCAAACTTAAGATAGCCCTGCATATAATAATAATTTGAATTCAGCTTTCACTACATACCAGATTCTGCATAACGTTTTACATATATTATATAATTTAATATTTACAGCAACCTCAAGAAGTGAATATTATTTGTAATTCATAAAATAAGCTCTGCCAAATTCAAGCTTAAAACTGAAAGTTTAGGTAGGAAAGAGTCACAGTCTGAACCGAGATCTGTCTGATTACAATCCACTTTGTGATTGAATCTCTCTGCACAATACCTTTCAGGGAGCTAGTACATGAAGCATGACTCCAGTTTTGCAAAAGACTCATTTCCAAATTGATAGAAATATGCATGAATTAATTGATTACCAGAGTTAAGAGAGATTTCATTTTGGAAACATGATCTGATATATCAGATTAAAAATGTAAATTGTCTTTTCTTTAACTGTTTTTCACAATTTTTTTTTTCTTGGAATATCAGTTATTACCTAAGACATCTATGGGGATTCATGTCAAGGAGAGTTACACTTAAAAGAACAAAGAACAGTGTACCCTAGTAATTTATGCTTGAACCAGAGGCTTGCATCTCTGGATACAAAAGCTTTTTCTGCACTGCAGTTAAACAGCCGAATTGATATAAATAGCATTCATTTTCATGGCCTGGAGAATATTTAAAATAGGATTATGGATTTGCCATGGAATCAAACAGTTAGGAAAACTGAACTGTGAGAAAGCAAGCTACTGTGTCAACAGCATTTATAAAAGAATGCCAGTAAGAGGAAAGACAATACAGGCAAAATGGGATTTGTTTCTCTTGGAAGTCAGTAATACAATGATGCCAAGTTTGTTCTAGGATAATGAGATACCTTTTAAGATGAGTGAGTTGTGACTGTGTTGTTTGAAAAGATTTATCTTCTTTACACAGTTAAGAACTAACTGTCTCCTAGCTATGAGCTAGGAGACTCTAGTGTTGTAATACGATTCACACAATGATAAACTACAGCTGTACAGAAATATTTTTAAAACATTGCCCTTTTAACAAAAGCTTTGTGAACATTGAACAACAAGTATTGATTGAAAGGGAAAATATATATGAGTATTAAAAGTATACTTAATATTTATCAGTATTTTAAACTACTTCAAAATATTTCTTACTTAATGTTCACTGTAACCTTAAAAGGATATTATCTATTCAAGATACACAGCTAGTATAACTAGAATTGGAACTAAGATCTTATAGACTCTAAAATCCATGTCTTTTCTACTACAATAAGAAAGAAAAAAATGCAAGCATGACTTTACTATGATACGTCATAGAGGAATCATGTAGCATTCTTCAATTGCATCACCATTTTGGTAAGTGGCAAACAGTAAAATACTTAAGGTGGTGAGTCTGAAAGTATGATGGTTAAGAAGATAAAATTTAAGAGTTTTATTTTTATTTTATGTTTTAAAAATAGACTATATTTAGAGCATTTTTGGGTTCACAGTGAAATAGAGTGGAAGTTAGAGAGAGTACTCATACACCTCTGTTGCCACACACGCACAGCCTCTCCACTCTCAACATCCCTTACCAGAGTGGTACGCATGTTACAATCAATAAACCTATATCAACATACCATTGTCACCCAAAGTCCATAATTTCCACTAGGGTTTACTCTTGATGTTGTATATTCCATGAGTTTTTATGAGTATATAATGACTTGTCTTCGTGATTACAGTATCACACGGAATAGTTTCATTGCCCCCAAAATTCTTTGTGTTCCACCAGTTTATCCCTTCTTCTATCCTAATCCCTAGCAAACACTAAATTTTTTACTGTCTCCACAATTTTGCATTTCCCAGAATGCCATATAGTTGGAATCATCTAGTATGCAGACTTTTCAGATTGGCTTTTTTCACTTAGTAATATGCACATGCATTTCATCCATGTGTTTTCATGTCTTGATAGTTTATCTCTTTTTCAGTATATAATATTGCATAGTCTAGATATGTCACAGTTTACAAGTGTTGTTTTAATTAGGCTATATTTATGACAAAATCTATAAAACATAAAAGTAAACTTGCTATTTAAAAAGCAAAACAAAACTGACTGTCACAAAACCTATTTGGTCATTCTGTTATAGGCAGCATGATGCCGTGCCCACACAGGATGTATAATAAAGTAATATTTACACTTTTCCTTGGTTTATTTGGGTCTAGTAGGTGTCACAGTGGAAAAGAATTGGATACTGTGTCAGCAATTTTATAAATTATAGTATATTCCCTCTGAACTAAAATACAATACTTTCAGAAATACTGACTGTAAATGCTGATAATCTAATGAGATGAATGAAATACATATGTTTTTATGTGATATATTTATTTTACTTTAGATAATGGATGGCTGATGACTCAAATATTAAAAGTATACCAAAATTACCTGGACAACATTTTTCAATTGCATGTAGGACTATTCTGCCTAGGATATAATTCAGCTGGCCTATGTATTAATAGCAGCTAACACCAGAAAATTATACTTTATTACCCCAAATGAGATGTTTGAGTGAGCAGAATAAATCATTTCCTAATATATTCCCTGTTACATAAATAAGCTTATTATATTATAGGAAAACCTTCTTTAAATTGCTCTTAGAATGGCTCTTAGAGTTCCTGAGATGTTTTCTATAGTGCAAAATTCCTTTTCAAAGATGCTCCATTTTTCAATAATCAATATGTAACATGTAACTTTCACCATACCACACTCTTGAGTAAATTAACAGCCACATTGACAATGCCACTGTTTGTAATATAATATTTTCATGGGCCAGAGCTTTCCTCTTTAATTGCTGCAAATAAGCAACTTCCACATCAGTTGACATTAAACTGTTTTCTACTTATCATCATTTGAAAACATCTGGTTTGATAACCTGAATGGCATTTAAAATCAATTACTGACAGTAGTACAAGTGATTTTTTATTTATACTGAAATAAGTTTAAACATTGTCTCACTAGCTATAAATTAGTTTTCTCTCTAGCATATCTATGCAGAAATACATATATTGCAATAGGACAGAAAGCCAGACTCCCAAACCTGCTTCCCTTTAGTGCTGAACTAGAAAGGCAGGGATGAAAATTATTGTTTCAACACATGGGAAATTACAAGCCCTTGTTAACTGAATAAAACATGACTTAGAAAAGTGGTCATTTCATTTCCCAGCATCTTTGGAGAAAATATTTTCTTCATTTCAATAGCATCAAATCTTAGCATGTGTTTTCGTTAGCAAGTTACAAGAAAGAAGAAAAAGAAAGAAAGAAAGAAAGAAAGAAAGAAAGAAAGAAAGAAAGAAAGAAAGAAAGAAAGAAAGAAAGAAAGAAAGAAAGAAAAAGAAGGGAAGGGAAGGGAAGGCAAGGGAAAAGGGAAGGGGGAAGGGAGAAGGGGGAAGGGGGAAGGGGAACGGGAACAGGGAAGGGAAGGGAAGGGGAAGGGAGGGGAGGGGAGGGGAGGGGACGGGAGGGGAGGGGAGGGGAGGGAAGGGAAGGGAAGGGAAGGGAAGGGAAGGGAAGGGAAGGGAAGGGAAGGGAAGGGAAGGGAAGGGGGAAAAAACATCATTTACTCATCAAGGAAATAGAGAAAATAATATATATCCAAATGTTTTGTTATGAGAATTAAAGGACAAAAATATATGGAAATTTTTTAGTTATTACCTGAGGCTAAGGTCAAGAGAATACAACCAGAAAAGCTCAAATCTATTTCAATTGCAACTTGTTAACTTATTCCTTAAAAGTTTTACTATCAGGCAGAGATAGAAAATCCTTAAAATGAGTTGTATGGATTTTGTATTTGTAACTTTGCATAATACTATACCCTCATACATAATTAACATACCGCTGTTAAATGATTTTTTAAATATTAGAAAAATGGTAATAAATATAAATTTCAAGAAAGTATGATAATATATGTATTTATCTATTAATAGCTAGATTGTTCATATTTTCCATATACCATAGACAACTCTAAAATTATTTTTATTACTTAGCTTGCATATGCTTAGGATATATTCGCAAAAGTTAAATGGGTAAATCAGAAGATATGCACATTTTACATTTTTATTCCTATTACCAGTCATTTTTTACTAAAGTTAAAAGCAATTTATAGTCCTACATGCTATACAAGCATCTCTCTCTTTGCTCAATGTCACAATACAATCATGTTACCATTGAGGTAATTTAAATTGTTTCAAGGATAAACAATGACAACAACAGCAACAACAACAACAAATCATTTAGACTTGTAGTTTGATTATGATTGGGCTTGAATATCCCGTCATAAGCTGTAATCACTTGTATTTCTACATTCATAACTTGTATATCAAGGTCTTTTTCCTGTTTGTTCTTGGGAATTCATTCATCTTTTTCTTATTGATCTCTAAAAGCTCTTTTTATATGACAGATTATAACTTTGTTTTTATGTATGCAGTAAACATTTTACCCTATTTAGCATTTGTGTTTTCATTTTGTGTGTTTTCCATAGATCATTTTTAAATCGCTATATGTTTATTCTATAAGTTATTTCCTTTATGGTCGCATAATTAAGTAGCATGCCAAGAGTAGCTTCACTAGCTTAACATTGTAAGTTCTCACACACGTTTTTCTTCTAGTACTTTTTAAATCCATGATCTCTTAAATAAAGCAATAATTATTTTTTATTTATGGGGTAAGGTATACATCCAGTTTTGTTTTTTATTCCCCAAATAACCAGAAAGTTGCTTAATGCAATTTGTTCCGTAATTTGCCATTTTTCTTTATTTGAATGTTATACTTAAATTCTATACATAATTTGTCTTTTACTGGTCTATTGTGGATTCTTTATTTGTTTGCCTTTTCCTTACAAGAATTATATTGCATCTTTAAAACACATTTAATCACAAAGAATATTAATACATTTTCATATTTTGGTGACATATACACACTCTAAATATTGACTACTTAAACACATCTTATTCTTATTAAGTTCTAGTTAAACTGAGAAGCATATTAAATATTGTTGACTAAAACTTTTATTTAAAAATGTTTTAAAATTTTTTACTTATAAATCTTTAAAATGTTCTGTCATTTATAAACTTTTAAAAATTTTGATTGACATATAAAACTGTACATATTTTTGGAATACAATGTGATATTTTTATATATGTATATAATATATAATGATTAAATCTGTGTAATTAGCATACTCATCACCTAAAACATTTATTATTTCTTTGTGTTGTGAACATTCAAAATCCTCTCTTTAGGATTTTTGAAAATATGTATTAAATTCTTTTTAACTATAGTTGCCCAAGGTGGTATAGAATTCTAGGATTCCTTTTTTCTAGCTATAATTTTATGTCCTTTACTCAACCTCTTACTATCTTCTCTTACTCCTACCCTTTCAAGCCTCTAATAACCACAGTTCTTCTCTTTACTTCTGTGAGCTAAATGTTTTTGTTCCCACATACAAGTGATACACATCTTTTTGTGCCTAACTTATTACACTTAATATAATGTCTTCCAGGTTTATCCATGTTGATACAAATAACATAATTTTATTAATTTTTAATAGCTGAATATTATTCCCTTGTGTATTTATACCACAATTTTTTAATCCATTCAGCTGGTGATGGACACTTACATTGATTCCATACTGTTCATTTTCACACTGCTATGAAGAAATATCCGAGACTTGGTAATTTACAAAGAAAAGAGGTTTAATTGACTCACAGTTCCAAATGGCTGGGAAGGCCTCAGGAAACTTACAATCATGGTGGATGGGGAAGCAAACATGTCCTTCACAAGTCAGAAAGAGAGAAGAGTGCCAAGCAAAGGGTGAAAAGACCCCTAGAAAACCATCAAATCTCCTAAGAACTCACTATCATGAGAACAGCATGAAGGTAACTGCTCCTATGATTCAATTACCTCCCATCAGGTCCCTCCCACGACATGTAGGGATTATGGGAACTACAATTCAATACAAGATTTTGGTGGGGGACACAGCTAAATCATATAATTCCACCCATGCCTCCCCCAAATCTCATGTCCTCATATTTTAAAACACAATCATACCCTTCCAACAGTCCTCTTACTTGATATGATTTTGAGTTTTCAAAAATAATTTGAGACTTGTTTTTGGCCCAAAGTATAATTAATGCTAGATAATATTTTATGTGATAATGAGAAGAATGTGTTTTCTGCAGCTAAAGGATAAAATGACTTACAAATGTCTTTTAGATCTATTTGGTGTAAAGTGCAGTTTAAGACCTATGTTTCGCCATTCTTTGTCTAGATGATATGTTTCATGCTGATAGTCAGGTGTTAAAGTCCCCAGCTTTTATTGTACTAGAGATTCTCTCTCCCCTTAGTTCTAACAATATTGCCTTAGTAAATCTGGATGCTATGGTATTGGGTACATATATATTTAACATTGTTATATCCTCTTGCTTAATTGATCTTATTATTATACAATAACCTTTTTTGTTTTTTTTGTTACTTAAAGTTTATTTTATATGATATAAATATAGCTTTCCTGCTCACTTTTTGTTTCCATTTGTATGAAATAACTTTTTCCACCTGTTCACTTTCTGTCTACATGTGTCTTTACAAATGAAGTGAGTCTCTTGTGGGCAGCATATAGTTGAGTCTTGTTTTTGAGTCGATTCAGCCAATCTGTATCTTTTTATTGGGGAATTTAAATCATTTACATGCTAGTCAGTTACTGACTGGGAAACACTTACTCCTATCATTTTTTATGTTGTTTTCTCGTGTTTTGCAAATTCTTTGTTTCTTTCTTCCTCTCTTATTGTTTATCTTTTCAGTTTGGTGATTTTTTATATTGATTCAATTTGATTCTGTTTTATTTCTCATTTATTTATCTGTTCTACCAGTGAGGTTCATATTTTTATATGTTTTTATAATGGTAGAGATTGCCCATGAGCTTTCAAATGTAAGACTTTCTTAAGCATTCTTGTAGGACCAGTCTAATGGTGATGAATTCCCTCAGTTTTTGCTTGCCTGGGAAACACTTTATTTCTCCTTAATTTCTAAAGGATAGCTTTGTCTGAGTATTATATTTCTGGCTGGAGGGTTGTTTATTTGTCTGCTTTGCCCTGAACTTTGACTATATTATCCTATTATCTCCTGATCTGTATAGTTTCCATTGACAAATTTACCATTTCTCTGATTGCAATTTCCTTATGTGTGTCTTAATGCTTTCCTCTTGTTGTTTTTAAAAGTCTCTCTTTATCTTGTGGCAGTTATTATTGTATCTCAGAGGGGAAATTCTTGGGTAAATCTACATGGAAATATTTGAGTTTCTTGTTATTTGCATGCCATACATCTTCCAAGAGTTGAGAGTTTTCAGCTATTACATCATTAAACAGGGTTTCTATGCTTTTCTTCTTATATGCTTAATCTGCTTCATGTGGAACTCCCACGACTCCAATATTTGTTTTCTTAATGTCCTCTTATATGTCCTGTAGTCCTGCTTCATTCATTTTTATTATTTTTCCTCTTTTGGCTAACTCATTTATCTCAAAAGACCTGTCTCTAAGTTCAGAAATACTTTCTTCTACTTAATTTAATCTATTGATGAAGCACTTATTTTTATTTTATTTATTTAATTTTTCAATGGTAATATTTCTATTTCGTTCTATTTTGTTATAGCTCTCTTTTTATTGACGTTCTATATCATAGTTTTTTTTTGTTTTTTTTTTTTTATACTTTAAGTTCTAGGGTACATGTGCATAACGTGCAGGTTTGTTACATATGTATACTTGTGCCATGTTGGTGTGCTGCACCCATCAACTCGTCAGCACCCATCAACTCGTCATTTACATCAGGTATAATTCCCAATGCAATCCCTCCCCCCTCCCCGCCATGATAGGCCCTGGTGTATGATGTTCCCCTTCCCGAGTCCAGGTGATCTCATTGTTCAGTTCCCACCTATGAGTGAGAACATGCAGTGTTTGGTTTTCTGTTCTTGCGATAGTTTGCTGAGAACGATGGTTTCCAGCTGCATCCATGTCCCTACAAAGGACACAAACTCATCCTTTTTTATGGCTGCATAGTATTCCATGGTGTATATGTGCCACATTTTCTTAATCCAGTCTGTCACTGATGGACATTTGGGTTGATTCCAAGTCTTTGCTATTGTGAATAGTGCCGCAATAAAATACGTGTGCATGTGTCTTTATAGCAGCATGATTTATAATCCTTTGGGTATATCCCCAGTAATGGGATGGCTGGGTCATATGGTACATCTAGTTCTAGATCCTTGAGGAATCGCCATACTGTTTTCCATAATGGTTGAACTAGTTTACAATCCCACCAACAGTGTAAAAGTGCTCCTATTTCTCCACATCCTCTCCAGCACCTGTTGTTTCCTGACTTTTTAATGATTGCCATTCTAACTGGTGTGAGATGGTATCTCATTGTGGTTTTGATTTGCATTTCTCTGATGGCCAGTGATGATGAGCATTTTTTCATGTGTCTGTTGCCTGTATGAATGTCTTCTTTTGAGAAATGTCTGTTCATATAATTGCTTCAAAGAGAATAAAATACCTAGGAATCTAACTTACAAGGGATGTAAAGGACCTCTTCAAGAAGAACTACAAACCACTGCTCAGTGAAATAAAAGAGGACACAAACAAATGGAAGAACATACCATGCTCATGGATAGGAAGAACCAATATCGTGAAAATGGCCATACTGCCCAAGGTTATTTATACATTCAATGCCATCCCCATCAAGCTACCAATGAATTTCTTCACAGAATTGGAAAAAACTACTTTAAAGTTCATATGGAACAAAAAAAGAGCCCGCATTGCCAAGACAATCCTAAGGCAAAAGAACAAAGCTGGCGGCATCACGCTACCTGACTTCAAACTACACTACAAGGCTACAGTAACCAAAACAGCATGGTACTGGTACCAAAACAGAGATATAGACCAATGGAACAGAACAGAGTCCTCAGAAATAATATCACACATCTACAGCCATCTGATCTTTGACAAACCTGACAAAAACAAGAAATGGGGAAAGGATTCCCTATTTAATAAATGGTACTGGGAAAATTGGCTAGCCATAAGTAGAAAGCTGAAACTGGATCCTTTCCTTACTCCTTATACGAAAATTAATTCAAGATGGATTAGAGACTTAAATGTTAGACCTAATACCATAAAAACTCCAGAAGAAAACCTAGGCAATACCATTCAGGACATAGGCATGGGCAAGGACTTCATGTCTAAAACACCAAAAGCAACGGCAACAAAAGCCAAAATTGACAAATGGGATCTAATTAAACTAAAGAGCTTCTGCACAGCAAAAGAAACTACCATCAGAGTGAACAGGCAACCTACAGAAGGGGAGAAAATTTTTGCAATCTACTCATCTGACAAAGGGCTAATATCCAGAACCTACAAAGAACTCAAACAAATTTACAAGAAAAAAACAAACAACCCCATCAAAAAGTGGGCAAAGGATATGAACAGACATTTCTTTAAATCATATTTTTTTTTTTTTTTTGGTATTCTTGTGTTAATATCTGTGCATCTGGTGGGACAATCTCTTCTTCCAGTTTTATGAAGTAGTTTTTATAGGGAAAGATATTTTTTTGTATGTGTGTCCTACAGTTTTACTTGGATAAAATACTTTGGCTTTGGTTCTGAGTGGTCACAGTAATATGGTCTCTATAAAAATTATTTGGTAATCAATGTCTCCAAGTGTCCTGGTGGCCATTCTGTGATTATTTGCCATGGCACAAGTTTGCTCAGAGGCGGGGATAGCAGGCAGACCAGCCTTCAGGCCCTTCAAGAACATGTACAAGTACATGGCATCTCTGCTGCTGGAGTAAATGTAATTGCTGGCTGTGGTGGTATGCCTTGAACTGGTGGCTTTAAGGCTCTGGGGAACACGCATGTCGGCTTTCTCTGTCCTGGAGAAAACTTCCTCACTGTGCTAGACTGTTTATACTCTAGGACGGAGGGTCCTGCGTGTGCTTCAGTACAACAGTCATGGCTGAACTATTGGGTCCAGCTGGTGGTGCAATACTGCAACCCTCTGAATGGATGTAGGATGGATGTCAGTGAGGCCCCAGGGATGTGGAGATGCAAGGGCTATTGGTTCTCAGGGAAGGATATACTCTGATAGTGACCATGCTTTCAAGATGGCATTGCGCTGCAGTAACCTGGGTCTCAACAAGTGAAGGTGATCTAGTGTTAATTTTTTTTCTCTGGGATAATAAAATCCTATGAACTCCAGGCAACTCCCTCTCATGGACTTAGGCCCTGTGAGGGCTGAGGGGCTCTACTATAGCTAGAATTTCAAGTTTCTGTGGTTGAAATGTGGGCTTTGGGGCATTCTCCACTTACCTATTCTCAGATCTATGGGGAGTACCTCTTGGTTCTGAGCCAATCTTGGCCAGATTCTTTGCTTCGCTCTCTATGCCACCGTCTCAAACTTCCATGCCCCAGAAAGTCTTCATCACTTCCTTGCTGAATTTCATTGTTCTCCCTTAAACATCCTATTTAATGTGTGGTTTGCTGTTACGGTTCTTCTTCGTGGAGGAGGTGAGCCCTAGAGGCTTCTAGTAAGCCATCTTGATGACATCTGTCTGGGTCATTTTTTTTTAAAGCATCCATTTATATTGGTTGTGAACATTATTTACTAGTTCACATTTTAAATGAATAGGTTGCATCATCATATTAGTAGAAGTCTGCATTATAACTTTAATAGTGAGTTTATGGATTAAAATATATGTGTGGATTGTGTGTCTGGTTCAGCATTTACACTGAAAACTTGAACACATGATTTAACTTTGTTTGCCTCAGTTTCCAGGTAATGATAACATCTTCAAGGGAAAATCAATGCTTTTATTTTGAAAGATGCGAGCTTTTTGGAGGAGTTAATAAAGAACTCTTGGCAAAGGAAAAGGCTGTGGGTTGACAATATTTGACAATAACCAACCTTGAGATAAAAATATAGGCAGACATCTATAAAGATTAATGTGTTCTTTATGTGCTGCTTATGAAAAATGACCTGAATACTAAGGTGATGATAAAGATTTGTTGTTCAAGAGAGAATGGAACTCTAGAGACAGAGTTTCACAGAGCAATTACTCTAATGCTGACATTAATATCTGAAGAAAGTTGTTTTCTCCCATAGCAAAGGTAACACTCTACTGATTTTCAACATAAAAATCCCTCTGACCTCTATTCGTAAGGTTCCTCATGGCATGAAACTCAAATAGGTAAGGAATTGACTTTCAATTTCAATCACTTCATGCATATTCAGCTGGACTGGCATGTGGCCCACATTAACCTGGTTATTACTAAAAGCAGAATGTTCTTCTTTAAGGGACCAAGTTTTCAGTCCTGAAGCTCATCAAAACCAACTGAGCCTTCAAAATGCCAAACACATCACCCATAAACTATAAATCAGAGCAGGCATCAGAATCTGAGGTTTAATAATAAACATTTGTTCCTTCTTAGGAAAGCTACATGTCACAAGCATGTAACTGCTGGCAAGGGGGAGAGAGTACATATGATTTACAGCAAAAATAGAAAACATACGAAAAAATGTTTAAGAAAAAAACCACCGTGAAGTATGTAGGCATGTTTTCTTTACTTCTATGCCCACTTGTGCTTGATTCCAAAAGTCATGTTGACGCTAGAAAACTGATTAGTGTTTTATGACTCCAAATTTTCCTCTTTTTTTTTTTTTTTTTTGAGATGGCATTTTGTTCTTGTTGCCAAGGCTGGAGTGCAGTGGCATGATCTTGGCTCACTGCAGCCTCTGTCTCTCAGGTTCAAGCGATTTTCCTGCCTCAGCCTTCCGAGTAGCTGGGATTACAGGCATGTGCCACCACACCAAGCTAATTTTGTTTTGTTTTGTTTTCTGTTTCTGTTTTTTTTCTTTCTTTCTTTCTTTTTGTTTTTGTAGAGACAGGGTTTCTCCATGTTGGTCAGGCTGGTCTCGAACTCATGACCACAGGTGATCCACCCACCTTGGCCTCCCAAAATACTGGGATTACAGGCATGAGCCACTGCGTCCAGCCACTTCTCTCCATTTTTAAAGTATACTCTGTCATTTCTCAAATTTTCTGAATCATAAAAATCATTAGAAACAATTTATAAATATATGAACTCTTTAAGTTATCTGAAGACAGACGGTTTTAGTTCAGACTACAGATAAGGCAGTGACTCTCAACAGCTCTTTTACAGTCTCCTCCCAATGCTGTATCATGGTCAGAACCCAAAATATGACTAAAAAGCACAGGTTTGAAATATCACACCTAGTACACATAAAAAGAAAGTTTAGAGTCCAGGTAATAAATACATACTGAACAGTTTAGGAAAGAGAGTGAGGAACTAAGAAATGTATCAGGAGATATTTAACAACTAGTGGCTGACACACGACTGAACAGAATAAATACAATTATTTTAATGACTTGGTTAAGGCACCTAACGTTATTAGGATTACCTAGGTCAATTATCTAGGTATTCTTAGGCATGTCTTGATTCCTTAAACTTTTAATTAGCAATTGCATTCAATATTATGATACTTGAAGTGAAACAGGCAGATAGAGAATATTCCTTATAATATTCTATTTTAGCCTATGTTATTGCTTTCTGGATATATTCTTCATGACATTAACTCATTGAAATGTGGTAACTATTAGAAAGAAAGTGATTAACTCATTCTGACATTGAATAAAAGATAGCCAGCTGAATAATAAAATCACATTTGGCTGCATTGGAAATACAGTATAACAAAGGATATCAATTAAATCCCAAACTATATCATTAATGATTGTTCTGTTTTGCGAGAGAGTAGAGAAAAAAAATTTCCAGATACTCATATTAAGCTATGTAGGTGAGAGTTTTAACTGTTATATATAACTGCATAACTACTTTTTAAAATATAAGCCATGATAATTGGGTATAGTGGCTCAGACCTGTAATCCCAGCATTTTGGGAGGCCAAGGCAGGCGGGTCACCTGAGGTCAGGAGTTTGAGACCAGCCTGGCAAACATAGTGAAACCCAGTCCCTACTAAAAATACAAAAAATGAGCCAGGTGTGGTGGCACACGCATGTAGTTCCAGCTACTCAGAAGGCTGAGGCAAAAGAATCACTTGAACCCAGGTGGCAGAGGTTGCAGTGAGCTGAGATCGGGCCACTGCACTCCAGCCTGGGTGACAGAGTGAGACTTTGTCAAAAAAAGAAAAAAGGAAAGAAAAGAAAAGAAAAGAGAAAGAAAGAAAATATAGCTAGCTAGCTAGAGAGAGAGAGAGAGAGAGAGAGAGAGAGAGAGAGGGATAGATGCCATGATAACAATCGAGGAAGGAAATGAAAGCATCAGGGACAAGAAAAAAATTTTTAAATGTTGCACTTAGTCTCTTTTAACTGTGCATCGTTTTCTTAGGATATCTGTAGGAAAATAACAATTGTTCTAATTCCTAAAGAGCTCATTTTTTCCTTGCCCTTGTCCTTCATTTTGAATAATTTTTACAATTATGTTCTAACTATATAGAAATGATTTTCATGAAATGGGTATTATGACTCTTGATGCACAAGCAATACGACCTGAATAGGTCATAGGAAAAAAATATAGAATATTTTGTACAAGTGTGCCTGCTAATGAAATATGGCACTGAGATACCAAATTAATTAACCATCCAACAAACCAACCAACATAACAAAGACTTCATTACTTCAAGAGCACCTCAAAAGCACACCAAGGTCTATAATGGAATAACTAAAATATTTTCAAATACAGGGCATAATTCCTCAATGAGTACTATTTTTTTCGACATTAAAATGCACATATTTCTACGACTGAAAACTGTTCTCAGCTGTCGATATTGAATATATGATGGCAGACAATCTCAGCTACTAGTTCTTTTGCCTTATAAGTGGTTTTGAATACACGATGAATAACAGAATATGCACATAATAAAATACATTGTTTTACGTATCAGTTGTCACATTATTCCATTTGCATAAATACAGATGGGGCACAAGTGGTGAGATTCAGTGACTTCAGCATTCTCTAGAAACGCTGAATAAAAATTCTCACAAAGCTGCTGGTTAGCTAAGAGAAAGAAAATGATTTTAAATATTGGTGTTTATAGGCATCAGTTTAGAAGATTTAAAATCTAAAGGGCTTTCCAAATTTCTAGATCTGGAGCTTGATCTAGTCAGTGCTATCTAATAGAATAAAATGCAAGCCATAAGTATAGTTTTAAATTTTCTAGCAGTCACAGTAAAACTGAAAATAAACAGCTGTAATTTATTTTAATAATATATTTCATTTAACGTAACATATCTAAAATATTATTTCAACATGTAGCACTAGCCATGCTACCAGTGCTCAATAGCTATTTGAGGCTAAAAGCTACCTAATTAACTAGCAGAAAACTAGACTTTGAATGAAAACTTTGAATGAATTTAATTTTTTATTTAAGTCCTAGTTCAAACTAGAATATTTACTTATGATTTATTCTGAACTGCAAATCTATTTAGTAAGTCAATGCAAACCAAAAAATATTTTTTTTAATAATTAAATTTAAAAATCATCTTGGTTTATAAAACTGCTATAGTTAAGACCAGAACTCAAATATTAAACGTATATATTTTTCTTACTCATATACCCAGTTAAAAACCTATATGAATTTAAAAACAAAAACTGGATAAAACAGAACATTTAGAATTAAAATATTTTGAAAATCATAATTTTGTGAACAATGAAAACACGAATCAAAATTAATTATACCCACCATGAACACAGTTATACTCCCAGTGTTTTTTGGACATACCCTGAATGTCATCACTAGTTTAAAATAATCAACTGAGATTTGTATAATATTAGAAACCAGGAATACTCTTTATTTCCCAATCATTACTTAACAATTTTTTCCCAATAGTTTCTCTAAAACATGAAAACTCATGTGAATCAATTTTTTGCCCGTTTATCCACGTATCATATTACATTAAAATTAGCAAAAATTTTGAAGTCAGAGGGAGACGCATCTTAATCTAACATTTATTTGGCCTATCATTGGGATCAGAGCAATGCCAGTACCAAGTAGACAATATCATCTCCCCCATGAATTGACTGAAAGGATTACGTGATACAATATATTTTAAATGACAAATGAATAAATAGTCCTTATTTGAGAATGACAGTGTTAACGTAGACTTTGATTGAGATATTTTAAGTGGTAGGTATATATCTCAGCATAAACAGCTTAAAAGTAAAGTCAGTTGCAAAAGAAGATTCTAGACGTAGTAACATTTCTGCTTTTTCACAACTCAGCCTCTCAAAATTACAACCTAGAATAAAAGACAATGCTTTTTACTCTTAGACTGGACATAAGATAAAAAGCTTACAAAAATTGAGGTAACTTGGCATGGTGGACATAGTTTAGTATTAGACCAATGTCTTTGAATTCTAGAGAAACATGAATACTAGAGAAGGATGAGAATATGAGTTTGTGAAATATCAAGTAAATGAAAACTATCAATGATATCTTTGAATACAATAGTCATTTTTGGTTTTTTGGCCACTTCTGTGGAATAAATGTTGTGTCCTCTCCATCTAAATTTTTATGTTAAAGCCCTAATCCCCAATGTCATGACATTTAGATATGGGGCCTTTGAGAGATGATTAGATCATAAAGTTGGAAGCCCTTATGATGGGATTAGTGCCCTTATCAGAGAAACAAGAAAGTATGCTTATTCTCTGATCTCTGTTATGTGAAGATCCAATCAGAAGACCACATCTGAAAACCAAAAGGCAGACCCTCTCCAGATACCAGATCTTCCAGAACCTTGACCTCAGATTTCCCAGCTTGCAGAACTATGAGAAATAAATGTCTGATATTTAAGCCACCCATCTGTGGTAATTTGTTACAGCACCCCAGTTGACTAAAGCAGCCAACTGGCATCAGTTAATTCTATTTCTCCTAAAAATGTCAAATATTTTATTGGGAATATAGTCTTCTTTCACTCTTTGTCAACGTGTTTAGAAGGAATCTGGTACTTCTCAGATGCCAGGGATACCATGTAAAGAGGCTTGATTATGCTATGGTGGCAATGACTGATACAATGGCTATGTAACTATTCAGAGCTAATAATCATCATGCAGTGTTTGATAACAAATCAGGACCAGAAGAAAACATTATTTCTGGCTGCAGTTTAGTCTGGAAAGAGGTGGGACATTACTAGAGCAATTTTGTCACCACAGAGAATATCTGTCTTAAATGTAACCAAAATGATGGAAAAAGAAACCAAGAAAAATAAATAAAGATTATGTATTATTAAGTCACATTTGAAACTAGAACTACTTGGGAACTTTCTGACTATATGAGCCATTTAAGTCTGTTTTCCTTAAGACATTTTGGGCAAGTATGGAAGTCACTTGCAAACAGAACAATTTAACACAGGAAGTCTAAGAATTGACTTTAATTTTTCCCATTTGCATGCTTATCCTTTCTATTAACTATAGTATAGAACTAATCTGTCTAGTTCATGCTCTTCAATAGTGAGTTTTAGTTTTATCTCTGAAGATCAAGCTATTGACCTTAAACACTTTAACACAATAAAACATCATGCTTTTATTTACTTATTTGCTATAGATTAGTTCTCAACTGATAGCCAAAACCAAATGTACATCTTTTGCTAATAGCATTCCCACCAGCAATAGATTACGTTTGTTACAATGTCCTACTCAATAACAGTAACAATAACACATATTCCCCCAGTCTAAGAAACCAGATCCATTTCTGTATCTACTATAGAACAAAAGCTTTATACCACTTGCAAAATAGCAGCAAATACTTCTACCCTCAGGAGAAAGAGAAGAAAAAAAAAAAATCCTAAGGGAAGACCTGAAATACATTCTGGGCACAGATTATTAAAAAGTTCATACTAATGAAAGAACAGTAGGATTTTCATATTGGGTTCTACCCTCGAAACTCATGACATACTTCCCTACCTAAGGCTGATAGTAAAACAGAAAAATGGAAAATGTCATCCTCCCTTTCTGCCAACACTAGGCTAGAAAGTGTTGAGTAATACACAACAGTCTACAGCTGGGGGAATTATAAGAGTGTGGAAAGAACGACCTTCTCTGAGACAGAAGTGCACATAGGAGATCTGGATTTGAGAGTGGATGAGACATTGAGAGAAACTACCTGACAGACCAGCCCACACTTTAATCATAAGGTAAGTCAGAGTATTTGGAAGCCTGTGGTGAACTGAGAGTGACCAGAAGCAGAAAACCAGAAACTCAGTGTCTTAATTTATTTTCTGCTGCTACAATAGGATAGCACAGCCCGGATGATTTATAACAAATAGGAGTTTATTTGGCTCATGCTTCTGGGGTCTGGGAAATTCAAGAACATGACACCAGCATCTGGTGGGGTTTGTTCCATCGTGGAAGACATCACATGGTGAATGAGCATGTAAGACAGAGAGAAGAGTGAAGCCAAATTCATCCTTTTATCAGGAGCACACTTTCTCAATAATGGCATTATTTCACTTTTAAAAGTGGATCCCTTGTGACCTAATCAACTCTTAAAGGGCCCCCTTCTCAACACTGTTAAATGGCAATTAAATTTTAACATCAATGTTGGTGGGAACATTCAAACCATAGCACTCAGCACCTGAATATTGGCACAACTCCCTATAATAAAGTCCTTACCAAAAAAAAAAGAGGCAATTTCTGGATAAAATATATAAACAATTTATTACATTTCTACTACTGTACTCAAGATATATGGCTTTTAAGCAAAATTATAAGATACACAAAGATGCAAGTAAATAAATAACACACTGTCAAAAGATAAAACAATAAAACTCAGTTTATAGGCCGGGCGCAGTGGCTCAAGCCTGTAATCCCAGCACTTTGGGAGGCCGAGACGGGCGGATCACGAGGTCAGGAGATCGAGACCATCCTGGCTAACACGGTGAAACCCTGTCTCTACTAAAAAATACAAAAAACTAGCCGGGCGCGGTGGCGGGCGCCTGTAGTCCCAGCTACTCGGGAGGATGAGGAAGGAGAATGGCGTGAACCCGGGAGGCGGAGCTTGCAGTGAGCTGAGATCCAGCCACTGCACTCCAGCCTGGGTGACAGAGTAAGACTCCGTCTCAAAAAAAAAAAAAAAAAAAAAAAAAAAACTCAGTTTATATATGACGCATGTTTAGCACATTAATCATTTATATATTAAAATTTCCATCTGTGAAATTTAATATATAGATGATTACTATGTTAAAGAATCTAGTGGAAAAGATAGGACATATGCATGATTAGATGGGAAATGGCAGCAGAATGAAATAAAATAACATAATATAATACAAGAAAGAAGGAAATAAAAATGCTAAAAATAAAAGCAAAAAGAACAACCCTGCAGGCATCATATTACCCAACTTTAAACTACACTGCAAGGCTGCAGTAACCAAAATGGCATGGGACTGGTACAGAAACAGACACATAGACCAATGGAACACGTTAAAGAAAACAAAATAAAGGTGCAAAACTATAATCTTGCGACAAAGTCAACAAAAACAATCAATGGGGAAAGGACTCCCTGTTTAATAAATAATGCTGGGATAAGTGGCAAGCCATCTGCAGAAGATTGAAGCTGGACCCTTTCTTTACCACATACAAAAACCAACTCAAGATGAATTAAAGAGTAAATGAAAACCCTAAAACTATACAAATCCTGGAAAATAACCTAATAAATACATTCTGGACATAGAAACTAGAAAAGATTGTATGGAAATGCCAAAAGCAATTGCAACAAAAACGAAAATTGACAAGTGGGATTTAATTAAATTGAGGAGCTTCTGCACAATGAAATATTCACACACAAACAACCTACAGACTGGAGAAAGTATTTATAATGTATGCATCTGACAAAGTTCTAATATCCAGAATCTATAAGGAACTTAAAGAAATCAACAAGCAATAAACAAATAACCCTATTAAAAATAAGCAAAGAACATGAACAAACACTTTTTTAAAGAAAAAATACAAATGGCTAACAAACATATGAAAATATGCTCAACATCACTGATCATTAGAGAAATGCAAATAAAACAATGAGATGGTAAAGAGGTTTAATTGATTCACAGTTCTGCATGGTTGGAGAGGTCTCAGGAAACTTACAATCATGGTGGAAGGCAAAAGGGAAGCAGGTACCTTCTTCCAGTCTTCTCATATCAGTCAAAATGGCTATTACTAAAAAGTCAAAAAATAACTGGTGCTGGTGAGTTTGCAGAGAAAAGTGAACGCTTATACACTGCTGGTAAGAATGTAAATTAGCTCAGCCACTGTGGGAGGCAATTTAGTGATTTTTTCAAAGAATTTAAGACAGAACTACCATTTGACCCAGCAATCCCATTATTAATTATATACCCAAACGACTATAAATTGTTCAACCATAAAGACATAGGAACGTGTCTGTTCATCACAACACTATTCCCAATAGCAAAGTCATGGAATCAACCTAAATGCCCATCAAAAGCAGACTAAACAAAGAAAAGGTGGTACATATATACCATGGACTACTAAACAGTCATAAAATAGAATTAGATTATGTCCTTTGCAGCAACATGGATGTAGCTGGAGGCCATAACCTTTGATATGCTTTGGCTTTGTGTTGCCACCCACCTCTCATCTTGAATTGTAATTCCCTAGGTGTTGAGGGAGAGTCCTGATGGGAGATTATTGGATCATGGGGGTGGTTTTCTTCCATGATGCTCTCGTGATAGTGAGCGAGTTCTCATGAGATCTGATGGTTTTATAAGTGAGGTTTTCCCCTGCTCGTTCTCTTTCCTGCAGCCCTACGAAGAAGGTGCCTGCTTCCCTTTTGCCTTCCACCATGATTGTAAATTTCCTGAGACCTCTCCAGCCATGCAGAACTGTGAATCAATTAAACTCCTTTCTATTATAAGTTACCCAGTCTCAGATATGCTTCATAGCCGCATGAAAATGGACTAATGTAATCCTAAGCGAACTAATGTAGAAACAGAAAACCAAATATTGGATGTTCTCACTTACGAGAGAAACTGAACGTTGAGTACACATGCACACAAAAAACGGAACAGCAGACACCAAGGTCTACTTGAGGGTGGAGAATGGGAGGAAGGAGAGGACTAAAAAAACTATCTATTGGGTACTATGTGTATTACCCGGGTGATGAAATAATCTATATGCCAAACCCCTGAGACACACAATTTACCCATAAAACAAACATGCACGTGTACCCAAACCTAAAATAAACAATTTGTAAAAAAGAAATTAAAAAAAGAAATGCTGGAAATGGACAAACTATAAAACAGAAATATAAACTGCCACTGGTGGGTCGTAGATTCTATATCACCAATAAGAAAAATGGGAAGCTTAAAGATATGTCAGTTGAAATTACTCAAATTAAAATACAAAGAGAAGAAGCGTTAGGAAAAAAGTTTGGAGCAATATAAAATGTTCTAACATATGTGTAACTGAACACCCAAAAGCAAGAGAGTTAGAATGGGACAAAATACAGCTAGATACATAAAATAAATAAAGGAATAGAGAAGTATTTTAAGAAGCCTCTCAATCCATTAAAACACTAACGAGTAAGGTTTTCTATAATTAAGTTGCCTCATTTTTTGTGTGTTGCAACAAGGTTCAATTTTAGAAATGAGTAAAAGTTTGGCTTCTTATTTTAAATTTCAATAAACCTAAGGTGCACACTTTTTTCACATTTTAACATCTCCGGAATTGGGCAGACTCTAGACCAAATGGAATGTCATTAATTTAACTGCTCATGAAAATACAAAACAATGGTATATCTTTCAATTGATGGTATCTGAGATTGGATGCAATATGTTAATTACTCTACTTTGACAAACAAGTTGTGATAAAAGGATGTGTGCCTTTGTCAAAGGTTTATAGGCTAAAACACTATAACACTGTGACTGCTGTGCTCTGCTGCCTGTCATCCCAGGAGACACTGCTAATTACCTAGTGCCAACTATTAAATGGAAAGAACACAATCAGTATGGGAATGAGACCTCTACTATGTCATCAGAGTATTTCAAGCAAGATGCCAGGGAACTGTTAACTTAAAAATGCAAATTAGCATTTAAGTAAGTGCTTAGGTCAGGACTCTTAATAGAACTTCCTTCAGTGATGGAAATATTCAATGTGTGCTGCCCAATATCGTAGCCATAGCCATAGGCGACTAGAGTACTTGAGACATGACTAGTACAACTGACAGACTGAATACATAATTGTATTTAATCTGAATGTAAATGTGAATGCACACATGTGACTAGTGGTGATGTGTTGAACAGCAAAGCTTAGACATGGGGCTTGAGCATTTTTAACATTAGGATGGAAAGATCAGGCATTTTGTTGCCCTAATGCACTGCTCTGAAAATACTAGTGCTACTTTGACATCCTTGGTCCTGCATCATGAACCCAGTTGGGGTAAGAGAGAAACAATTAAGAATGTAATAAGCACAGGAGGTGGTGAGCTCAGCAGCTAAATACCAACTGTCTTTCCTTTCTCACGTGGTACTGACAAGCTTCCAGATTTTTCTTGAGAAAAGCATTTCCTTGCTAGACAGAGAAATCCCCAATACTTGCCCCCATTTTATTATTAGTTTTTTTTTTCTCAATGTAGTATTAGGAACAATAAAAAAGTGGGAGATATACATTAAGCATTATTATTAATTATACTTTCTAAATATTATAACAACCGATAGTGAGAATAATAATAAAATTCAGGACCTTAACCCATATCCATACTTAGATTTTCCAGAGGATAAAAATCTTCCCTGCTGATGAACCAAAAATTTGTAAAAATTTGTAATCAGTATTTGATAGTATTTTATATCATTGGTAATTATTTGTAATTCTTAAGTATACATTTTTTTGTACCTTATGTATTATATTCTTTAGTAAACAATTTGGGCAAATTGAAAATGTTTTTCAGTATAAAGTTATTAGTGAATTCCAATCATTTCCAAAGTCTCTTAACATATTTAATTGTAAGAAGTAGGTAGTAATTTAAATTCCAGTAAAACGTAATGTCTTACCAAATTTAATTTAAATGTCTAATTTTAATATCATCACTGATATAAAGTGAGAATGTAAATAAATACATACATGTATGTAATATTATTATTATTATTATTATTATTGAGATGGAGTCTCGCTCTGTCACCCAGGCTGGAGTGCACTGGCATGATCTTGGTTCACTGCAGCCTCGGCCTCCCAGTTTAAGCAATTCTCCTGCCTCAGCCTCCCAAGTAGCTGGGATTGCAGGTGCACGCCACCACACCCGGCTAATTTTTGTATTTTTAGTAGAGAGGGGTTTCACCATGTTGGTCAGGATGGTCTCAAACTCCTAACCTCATGATCCGCCTGCCTTAGCCTCCCAAAGTGCTGGGATTACAGGCGTGAGCCACCACGCCTGGTCTGTATGTATTACATGTAGATATAAGAGGTTTTCTTCATATGATTGTGTGATTTGTTCTCTACATAAAACAACTCAGCTTAGAGAATAAGAGATGGCTGAATGCCAATCTATACTCTGGCTATATTATTGCATAGGGCTGTATTCTACCAGAAAAGAAAACATCATTTTCATCACACAAGCCATTGAGCCTCTGCTAAACAGTTCGCCTACGGATATAAGTGCCCAGAAGGAACAACTTTTTATAAAGTGTCTATGTACCTTTTAAAAGATGTCTTCCTTGACAGAAAAACGTCAAGACTAGGGCAATGAAAAGTTGTGCAAGGAAAACAGACCTGAACACCATGAAACAATGGAGTGCACGTGCATTAGACACGCAACAGGAGTGACATTTAAGTTTTGGTTTTCATTTGATCTTATCATACATTACTAAAGAATATAGACCTCAAGAATAAGAAGTCATCTTTTAAAATATGAAATATATATCCTTGGCTCAAGAATTTTAAAAAATGCCGAGAAGGACAAAACTAAATTTAAAACATTACATTTTTTTCATTATTATTTTCAAATAACTTAAATAATGTAATTGGATTGTTTGTAACTCAAAGGATAAATGCTTGAGAGGATGGACACTCCATTTTCCATGATATGCTTATTTCACATTACATGCTTGTATCAAAACATCTCATATACCCCCCAAATATATATATATATATATATATATATATATATATATATACACGTAGTATGTATCCACATAAAAAATGATAAAATAAAAAGTAAAATTTTCTCTTCTCAAAACAATTCTACATGCAAGAAAAGTGAAGTGCCAACATTTAATCGATTTGTCCAAATATAGTAAGAACACATTGGAGCCAGGACCTAAGCTAGAATTTCTTGACTTCTAGATACATTTCATACATCATTCTATGCTCACATATCTTCGAGAGTCCCTTAATTGAGTAACAGTTTGAGGAAGGCCATACCAGAATTCTTGACTGCAAGTAACAATATTGGATTTTATCTAATTAAAACTAAAAGGAATGTATTAAAAAGGATACTGGGTGTACCAATTTACATTTCTACCAACAGTGTACAAGGGTTTCCTTTTCTCCATATCCCTGCCAACACTTATCTTTTTTCTTTCTCAATAATGACCAAGCTAACAGGTATGAGGTGATATGTAAGTGTGATTTTGATTTGCATTTTCCTGATGATTAGTACATTTTAGCTCCTTTTCATATACCTGTTTGCTATTTGTATGTTTCTTTTGAGAACTGGTATGGCCATTATAGAAGACAATATGGAAGTTGCTAAAAAAATAATAATAATAATAAAAATAGAGCTATCTTATGATACAACAACCTCAATTCTTGGTACATTTTCAAAGGATATAAAATCAGGGTCCTTAAGAGATCTCTGCACTACTGGGTTCATTTCAGCATTATTCACTAAGTAGCCACAATATGGAAACAACTAAAATGTCTCTTGGTGGATGAATGGATAAAGAAGTTGTGCTTTATAAATACAATAAAATGTTAATTTTTAAAAAAGAAGAACACAATTTGCAACAAAATGGATAAACCTGAAGGTCATTATGCTAAGTAAAATAAACCAAACACATAAAAAAAATTACTGTAGGATCTTACTTATATGTGGAGACCAAAATCGTCAAACACATAGAAGCAGAAAGTAGAATGGAGGTTGCCAAGGAGCTGAGGGGAGGGGGAAAGGAGAAGCTCTCAGTCAGAGGGCATAAAGTTTTAATTACGTGAGATGAACAAGTTCTGGAGACCTAATGTACAACACTATGACTATAGTTGACACGGTTTTATATATACATGAAATTTGCTAAGAGGATAGATCTTAACTATTCTTACCACAGAAAAATAGATGATAGTAACGATAGGAGGTGATATAAGTTAATAAGCTTAACTGTGGTAATTAAGTGTTCCATAATGTATATCAAATCATTAACTTGCAATCTTAAATATATGAAATTTTAATTTCAATTATAGCACAATAAAACTGAAGGCAAAATATGAAGGGTGTGGGCAGCTGATAAACTTGTTGGGTGAACTAAAAAACCCAGATCAGGGCAAAGCTTCCAAGAATGTTGGCTGAAACCACACCATGAAACTGGCTGTTGAAACAATAACTTCTACTCCATAGAGCCTTTATAGAAAATGTCTACTTGCTTCAGGACTACAAAAGCCACTTCTATGCTAGCAACTTGACTCACAACAACTGATGCCAGTGAAAACCAAATATTCTGTAACCACCCACCTAACAAAACTTAGAAGCACTGCAGGGAGCCTGCTTTTTCTTACTGACCAATTCCAAATCAAGTTCAATGATTGGCTGTATAGGTGACAGGTTTGTATCCTAACTTTAGCTGATTTCCATGTTGAGAACTGAGAAATATAGAAACTATAGAAAGGCTAGTCAAAGATGATAGGAAACCAATTTAATGATGTGCAAAACCAAATTTAAATATATTTCAGGGCGGGCGTGGTGGCTCACACCTGTAACCCCAGCACTTTGGGAGGCTGAGGCAGGTGGATCACGAGGTCAGGAGTTCAAGATCAGCCTGGTCAAGATGGTGAAACCTGGTCTCTACTAAAAATACAAAAAACTAGCTGGGCGTGGTGGTGGGCACCTGTAATCCCAGCTACTCGGGAGACTGAGGCAGAGAATTGCTTGAACCCAGGAGGCAGAGGTTGCAGTGAGCCGAGATCGCGCCACTGCACTCCAGCCTGGGTGACAGAGAAATAAAATTAGGGCCTATAATATATGAATTTTTAACTGGTTGCACATTTATTTCTGATAATGATTATTCTTGATTTTCTTATGACACAGTAAGTTTTTAAGAATTATCCCAGAACTCATGTTGATCCAACAATTAATCAAGAAATTGATCTATAAATGTGGCATAAAAAGGATATTTGTATTTTTAAGTTACACTTTGTTGTTTCCAAATATAAAGACCTTCATGATTAGAACAAAGCAAAACAGAATAAACAAAATATACACATCCATGCAATGCAATTAAGAAAATAAAAATTAGGAAAAAAAATAACCAGACAGAGAAAATGAAAGGAAAGAATGAGACAAGAATTATAGTGGGGTCTAAGATAAGATGATAATTTTAATGGGCTATTGGATTTTAAGTAGATTAAAGAGTTGTTTTATAAGGAATTTATATGATATGAAATGAGCAATCTGAATTTCTACGTTCCAAGTGCTCTATTTTCAGGGGAAAAATCTCCATCCCCTGGAGATATTTACATAATTAAGTTTTGGACCCCAAAACAACTTTGTAACTTATTTAGCCTAAACTCCTTATTTTATGTCCAAATACTTGATTTATTACTGCATTTTACAATGACTGTAGGAATGGTCATAGTAATGTGAAAAATGAAGCAAGTCTCTCTAAGAAAGCTCACCTTGATTATGCTAAACATTAAGCAGGTGAAAGAGAGTGGGGGAAGAAAGGAGCAACAATTACCATAGTTGGAGTTTATGTCAAGAGATCTGTAATGTGGCTGTAAACGTAATAAACAGACATCTCATTCTGTAAAGGAAGGGATTTTAACTAAACAATCCTAAGTCGTCGTCAGTTACAAATTGAAAATAACACATGAAAAATGCTGAGCATGTTGACTGTGACACAGTAGCCCTTCAACAAATTTAAACTATCATAAAATCCTAGTACAAACTATTTTCTAAATTTACCCCTATGCCATGGATTTGTTTCCTTAGATGACATAATGATTAATCCATTTGTGGCTTGTTTGTGAGTACAAAGTGGTAAAACTAGAAGTGATGGCATACAAAGAAAGATAAATTTTTAAAATGACTCATTGCTTTCAGCACTTAGGATATGGTTAATTAATAAAAAGTCAAAACAGAAAGAAACTTGCCTGGGGCTTATAGAACTGAAAAATGAAAACATCGTTTTTTCCTTGCAATAGTTACTGACTAAACTCCTTATGCTAAGCAAAGATTAAAAAGTCTTTGGAAAGTTCTCAGTATATTAGACATATAAAAAACTACCTTATAAGCAGTAAGGCTATCATTTTATGCCTATGTACATCCTATAAAAGCACTGACTCAATATCAAATTCATAGTCATTTGGAAAAGAGTGGCTAAATTAAATCACTGATTTGTGGCTAAATCCAAACAACAAATACATTTTATTTCTTTTCATATTTGAATGTAGCCTTAGAGATTCTGTTGAATTGTAGCTTTTTACAAATAAATCTTAAGGTGAACTCTATTTGCATCTTGATACCTACTGGAAATAGTTTCAATTCTAAACTATGTTTTCTTTTGTCACTTTTAGCATAAATTAAAGAAAATGCACTTTGTGGGAGGTGAGATGAGAGGTTGGTAGGAAAATAAGGTTCTGCTAAAGGCTCACTATGTGTCTTAGTTCATTTGTGCTGCTATACCAGAATATCTGAGACTAGGTAATTAATAAAGAACAGAAATGTATTGGCTTATGGTTATGGAGGCTGGGAAGTATGAGAGCATGGTGCCAGCATCTGATGCAGGCCTTCTTACTAAGTCATCTCCTGACGTTAGGTGGAAGGGCAAGAGAGGACAAGACTGAGAGAGGGAAGGAGGTTGAATTTATCGTTTTATCAGGAATCCGCTCTCATGCTAACTAACCCACTTCATAATAATGTCATTAATCCTTCCATTCATGAGGGCTCTGCCTCTGAAAGTTCCCACTTCTCAACACTGGTGCTTTGGGGATTCAGTTTCCAAAACATAAATTCTGGGGGACACATTCAAACCAGAGAACTATACAACTTGAAAAAATTTACTCTATGTAGTCCTTGAATTGATATAGTTTATTATGAAAGGGGAGGCTGGACAAGCTTTCTTTCAGAATTAATATTCCCAGGATCCTTCATTTAGTCTCACATAGGGAGATCAGTAGTGATTTTGTTGTTGTTCAGAGCTTTAACTGATTTTGAAACTTATTTCAGTTAATTTGAAACTTCTTCATAACATTCTACATTATCTGAATTTTTAATATGAACATCTCTAATCATAGACAAGAGCGTTTTGCAATATTGAAACAAAAATTTATTCATGAGTAAATCCCTAGACAGAACTTACAATTACAATTTTCCTTTCTCGTACCCACAGATTGATCTTTCTCCTTATTTATATAAAGTTAAAATAATGGGGGAAGAGAGCTTTTTACAAATCTTCGGAACTACATGTAAAACATTAGTGATATTCTGAAACCTCCAGCTTTTTATCCCTTGGAATTAAAAAATAAATCAGTAAGCACCAATTTGAGCCTACAAAAAAGTAACTCAAAATATGAACAACATTTTACCATGCATCTCTGTCTTACTGACTTTTCCATTGTATTGTTTAGTTTTATTGATATAAAATGAGTACACAAAAACTGCACATATTAAACATATACAATTTGATTAGTTTAAAAGTATGCATATACCCGTTATATCATCACCAAAATCAAGGTAATAAATATATCTATCACTGCCAAAAATTTCTGTGTGTGTGTGTGTGTGTGTGTGTGTGTGTGTGTTTGGTAAGAACACAACATGCAATGTATCCTCCTCTCATATTTTAAAGTGCACAATATTGTCTTATTAATATAGATTATTACTATGTTACACATCAGATATTTATAACTAATTTATTATGCATAACAGAAACTTTATACCCATTGAAAAATAGTTTTCCATTTTCTCCTCACGCAGTCCCTGGCAACCATCATTCATTCTATTCTTAGTTACTATGAGTTTGACTATTTCCCATGGTATTTAACACCCTATTGCCAAAGCTCCTTCTCATTCAGTCTTCCTCCTCAGGTTTCCCCTAAGAAATGATTTGTATTATTCAAGAGCTAATTCTTTATTCAATATTACATGACAATTCTTCAAAAATTAAAATCAATTCAGTGGGAATGTGTTGAGCAATTATGCGATTAATATCTTAATTTTTATATTTATACTTATTAATTCTCCATCATTATTGGTTTAAAGAAGTAATAAGAATCATAAATTTAAAGGAAACTTATGAAAGGAGGAAAAGGACAAGGGTGTGTATAATTTGATAACAGACCCCCATATATCCAAACCAATCAATTAATAGAGCTAATATCTAGTAGAAAACAGAAGATGGAGTTGATTAGATGTAAATAAATACAATTGATGAGCAAAGCATAATTTGTACATTTTACAGATTCTAAATTTATATAAAATGATTTCATTTTTACACCATTTGATGCAAAAAGTTTTCTAAACAACTTGTTATACTCTAAAAAAAAAATTTATTCTAACACATGCGCACTATGTATTCATGAGTGTTTTTAGACGTACAGCATCCAAGGAATACATACTATTAGAATACTTTGGTTTCTTTCCCAAACTTTGTGTCCTAGACTCTTAATTGAAACTTTCGACTGTGCTTACTTGGCCAAATATCTATCATAAAATAAAGCCTAAAAAGTTATGTATTTAGGACATTACAAAAATTACCTAAAAACAATATATACTTTGGTATAAAGTAATCTTGAATTCCAAATTTCAACCCACCTTTATCTCCAGTTGAATGCATATATAACAGTCAAAGGGTGAAGTTGCAAAGAAACATTAATTTTTTTACAAGTATCCATTTAGAGGGATGAATTTTAAAAACAACCAAAAGGAGACAAGAGAAAATAGAAAATAAATGTAGAATTTTGGAAATTAGAAAAAAACAGGCTGAATTTTATGAAGAAATCCAACCCAAAGATCAAAGTTGTGGGAAGTGATGTTGAGAGGCAGCTTTCTCTATCCCTGATAGTTACTCTAATGAGCCTATCAGCTATTTCATCTGGTAAATGCTAAAATTTATTGCACCTTCTTTGCCCTCTGCTGTCTTAATGGTGACAGAGAGGTTACACAATGAGACTGAGAGATATCGATTGGTTTATAAACAATAAAGACCACTGTTGGGTCTCTTCATGAGCAATCATATAAGAAATTCATTTTAAAAATAGATTTACGAAGAAGCATGATGTGTTCCCTTATGACAAGATTTCTTAATGCATATTATTTAATTTCCATGCATTTTGTGACTGATGCAAGAGCCACCCCAAATCCTAAATAATCATTTATAGACTGTTCTGTTTGCTTTGGCAATCACACTGCCAATTCGGCATGCTTCTTGATCTTTCTGATTTTGTATATTTTGCACTTATCTTTTCAAAGATATTCCCTGAATAATAATTAGGAAAAATCATTAAATTTTGCGTTTAGTTTTCTTCAATACCTATATCTATTGACATTCCAGTATTTTAATAAGGGAATTATTAATAGGAAATGTTACTAATGAGAATTTTAATAAAGTTTAATTCCTCCAAATTTTTAAAATGGCAAAGGCAATTCGCTTTGATTTCTTGTTTGTACTATTGAGTGTGCTGCCTTCACTTGTGTATACTTAGAATTTATTTTTTATACGTGTTTCTGTTAAATAAAAGGTTATAAATTTCTTATGATGAACTGCAAGGGATGGGGGAAGCAGATTAGATGAAACTCATTCCTAGATTCAGGAAAATCAAAATCAAATTGAGTAGACTGTTGTGTCAATATTTCTGATATAATTAATACAATATAAAAAGAATGTTATAGGGCTTTATGAATTTTAAAAATTTTATTCTTAATAAAAGAGTTCTTAGGAAAGTAAATTTGGTATTTGAACTGAGTAAAATAGTCTTATTAACTGGGTGACCGTGGATAAGCCATTTAATCTCTTTAAGTTATAACATTCACAACAATAAAACATGGATAACAAAAAGTAGGTTTGCTGTAAGAATTAAATAAAATACGCAGTTAAGATATCCTCTACAAAGATTGGCCAAAATAACTAATAAAAGAGAGCTATAACCCCCAACACTCTCCTCTTCTTTCCCAAGACATTATCATTCCTTTTATCGTCACATCAACATCAACTTGCCTTTTAGGGAATAGGACCCACTGGATGGAAAAAGGGGAATGGAATCATCTAGAAAAGACAATAAATATAAGAAGTAAAGATCATACACATTGTGTTTCTGGAAAATTATGAGAAGTTAATTGTGGACAGAATTTAGTGTATATTGGGAAAACTGTAGCCGGAAATGAGGCTACAAATGAAGACTAAGAAAAACTTTTAGGAGCATATAATAAAATACAAAGGAATTAGGATTTCATTTAGACAGCGGAGATTCTCTAAGACATTTTTAATGTAGATGGCAGATTTGTTATTTTAAAAGTGAACTATTGGTACCACTGAGGATGGATTGAAATTGGGCAAAATATAAAATGCTAGAGTTAGATATGTCTTCTGTGCAGTCATCATTTATTACTCTAAGAATAAGTTTTATTCTTTTTTAACTTGTATTAGACAAATTTTAATTTATGTTTTGTCTATTTGTCTAATTTTACATTCTTTGTCCTCATATCCCCTGCTTTACTTTTCCTAAATTGTCATCTCATTTTACTGCCTTTCATACTTTGTCTTTTCAATTACTTGTTACAATATTTTAAATTTTGTATATCCACCTCTAATTAACTGATTATCTCAATTATTCATTGAATGAATGTTTTCTGTGTGTGAAGTATAAACCAGACTCCATCATCATTTGTGCTTTCCCCCTGTGTCTCTTGTAAAATATAATTAGAAATTTGTTTTGAGAATTCATTTGTAAACAGTTTTGCCAATGTTTTCCTTCTTTGAAATTGCCATAGTGAATTGTGATGGTTAGTTTTACGTGTCAACTTAAAACTGGCCACAGGGTGTCCAGTCCCGTGGTTAAGCATTATATCTGAGTGCATCTTTCAGGGTGTATCTGAATGAGACTAGCACTTGAATCAACAGAATGAGTAATGCAGACAGCCCTCCCCAGTGTGAGTGGGCCTCATCCAACCCATGGAGGCTTGAATCAAACAAAATGCGGAATAAAAGAGGATTCGCTCTCTTTGCCCAACTATTCTCAAAATGGTACATCAGTCTTCTCCTGCTGTCATACTTGAACCCAGTCTACAACCTTAAATCATTGTCTTTCCTGGTTCTCAGGACTTTAGACTCACACTGGAACTGTACCATTGGCTCTCCTGAGTCTCCAGCTTGTCAATTTCGGATCCTGAAACTTCTCTGCCTCTATAACTTCCTATGCTAATTACTATATCTCTCTATCTACATTATATATATAATATATAAAGGAATTAGAGAATACATATTTTAAAGGAATATATATATTCCTTTAAATATATATATATATATATATATATATATATATATATATATATCCTATTGGTTTTGTTTCTCTGGAGAATCCAGCCTAACACATGAAGAAAAAAGCAGTATCTTTTTCCAGCTAGTGACTGCCTACTATATACAAGACACTATGCTATACACGTCATTTACCAAATAATTCATAATTTTCTAGTTCTCACTTCTCTCATCTGTAAAATGAGTACAATCATTGTACTTAAACCATAAATTTATCGATATAATTAAATGAATTAATTTCTATAAAGTACTTGAAAGAGCATCTGGCATATACCATGTATCTAATTATTCTAGCTATTTTTAATTTTTTGTTATTCATCTCTATATTACATCTGAGAAAAACAGTCTTGAAAGATAAAATTTAATTTGTCCAACATCACAGATAAGGTCGATTATGGAGTCTGCATTTGAATTCCCATATATCTGAATCATAGGGCATCCTCTTAACCTACAGATGTCATTGAACTGACGTGTTTCAGAGAAACTTTGAAAAATGAATCATTAGATTTTATAGTTAACAGAACACTAACATTCAATTCAGTTTGAGTGTGATAACTTGAAGAATTAAGCATTTCACTGTTGGTAAAAAGAATAAAAATTTGCAAAACTTACAAAGGCTGTGCAACCGTGGAAACTATCTGCTTATTCTCTTTACAATAACTTTTCAGTGTAAATGGAAGCTAGAGAATATGTGTAAAAAAGCACCATCTTTTTCTTTTCCAGTCTCCATATGGTATGATCAAAGCTGACAGGGCAGACATTCCTGTCTGTACCCTGACTGACAGTATTGTATTACTCCATGGATCATCCTCCTCCTGCTCATTCTTTTTATCTTGGTATATGTGGGAAACCATTCGGCGTCTAAGCCATTTCTAACGATTAGTCATCCCCTCTCTTTCTTTCCAACTCTTTTACTTGAAAATGAAAATTGCTTTCCTTCTTCTAATTGCTTAATAAAAATTAATTAACTTTCTACTTGGGCAAAACATTTTGGAAGATAATTCAGGGCTGGGAGAGGAGGATAGCACAAGGAAAAAAGGTTCAAGTTATTTTCTTAGAAAGCTTATAACGTGACACCTACTTTTCATTTCCAGGTTCATTAATTTTCCTCCAATTTACCAACTAGAAGGACTAATTTAGAAGTCTATTCATATTATACAAACAGGGTTGAATAAATCTACTTTATTTTGTTTGTCTGTTCTCTCGTTTTTAATTAATTTGCAGTTTTCATTCGTTCCTTCTTTCAAAAAAATAGTCTTGGACTAGTTACTACTAGGTGATGGGAGACACAGAAACAGCAAGACTCAGACCCTTCTCTGAAGTTTCTGATCAACCATAATGGAGAAAAAGATAAACATGTTTTGTTACACCATGTAAATTTGCTAGAGGATGACACAGCATAAGGTATGGTGGCATGGGGCTTTCTGTCATGGGATTTAGGGAAGGCTTGAAGAGGAGAGATCACTTGAGTTGAGTCTTGAGAAATGTGGAGAAATTCTCTCTCTCACTCTCTTTCTTCCTTTCTTTCTCTTCCCTTCGCTGGACTTTTCTTTCCTCTCATTTTTTCTCTGTGCCTCCTCTTTTCATCCCTCCCCACTCCTTTTCTGCTCCTCCGCCTCCTCCTCTTTCTCCTTCAATGCTACTGGAAGAGAAAGATCATGGGCAAAAATGCATGGGCACCTTGGGGAGCAGGGAGTGTGTTGACTATGGCTACACTAGGAAATAATCATGGAGGCTGGATGAGTCTGGAAGACCAAGGAGAGACCACACGTGAAAGGACCTGTGTGTCATTCTAAGAAGAGAAATAATTTGTAAACCATAACACTCTTGCTTAGCAGGTGGATTATATGACAAAACATATGACAATTACTCTGGCAGTAAGATGTGTAACTGATTAAAGGGAGAAGAAACTAGAGTCATAATAAGGCTTGTAAGTTAATTTATTTATCAAAAATTGTAAAAATACAATTATCTTTACCAGTTGTCAAGTGGATTACTCCCCCCCTTTCCCCATGCCAGCATGTGCCTTTATCTTGATACTAATTTTTCAGGATCAAGAAGATAAGACGTTGTCATGTCAAAAAAAAGTTACTCAGTGAAAACTTTTAGATGTTCCTGGAATAATCACATTAGCTAGGAAATCTTTTTGCAACACATGGATTCAAGCTGAAGTGATTAAAAGTCACTTTCAAATATCTAATTACTTCTGCAGATACACCTCAATGATTGAAATTCCGTGTGCCTAAGATCTGTTTATTTAAAATCTGTTCTTAAAGTGAGGCCATCAAAGAGAGAATTTAGTGTCATTTTTAATACAGAAATTCCTGTGCCAACAAATTACCACTGGCCAGAAGAAAAATGCTGTTCCTTATTTTTCAGTCTCTTTTTTTTGGCCAACAAATCCAAAAACTCATTGAATTGACATATTTGACACACTGTAAACAAAACACATATGTCTTAGTTTTTCCACACTGGAGAAAACATGATACTTGCCAGATGACCTGAATAGCAGCCAGCCCTCTTAGGTAGTAAAGGTGGAGAGAATGTCTGGTGGCTAGCTGGGAGATAAACATAAGGAAAGAAAGTAGTAGAAAGAATGGACGTATATTTATTTTCTCACTATTTGAAACAATGTGAAAGACGAGGGGGGTATATACTTTGAAAACATGGAGCACATTTTCATTCTGACTACATAATATAGGGCATAAAACAGCATATGGTACTTAAAAATCTACTTGGTGAGAGAATGCAATATTTGATTGAATTCCTTCATTTTTCATAATTTGAAAACAGAATATTAACCCCAAAGATTATTTTTAAATTAGTCTGAAAGCAACTAAATCTTATTGTAAAAGATGATATAAAAGAATGAAATATTACTAGGATATTGATCAATGGGTTCCTAAAAATAATTATGTACAAATCATATAAGCAGCACTCTGAAGGAGGAATGAAGACTGACATATAAACACGAAATCATAGCAAAATGTAATCTGTAGTTTCTACAATGTATTTCATGAATTTAATGTTAATCTTTGAATACAATATTCTCCATAATAAACTCTTGTCTTACTTTGAATGTTGATTGTCACTTAATCCTGTCAAAGTCCGTTATAATCCATTTGGTTGTTAATGAGCTCAGAGAGAGAAAGAGAAGAGTAGCTCCTCTCACATCGAACATTTGGCCCAGGAATTTGAGCCATTTATAAGCATTAATTCACTAATCCCTTTAGGATTATATTACTTCCTGTCATTAATATTCTCATTCTTGCTATTGCACTATCTACTTCTTCTCCTTTTCCCTAGAACCATGAATTTTCTCTGGTTTTGTTTTTTTCTTCCCAGAAATGCTAGAAAGACACATTTTAAAGAGGATAATGAAAGTAATATGGACTCACTCAGTTTGTTTCCAGGAATCACCTGTGCCAGTTCTGCCACCTGGTCTTTATTACTGCTTTGCTTTCCAACTGGACTGGTGTCACTACTCCATTAATCTATTAAGTCTTGGCTCCTTCTACCCCTGCTAGGTGTTAAGGGAACAAAGGTGAATGCTGAGGATCCTCCATATGACTCTTACTACTGCTTTGCTTTCCAACTGGGTTGGACTCTCCACCCCACTAATCTGAACTCTCGCTTCACTCCACCTTTGCTTTAGGAGGTTCACCCTACCCATCCTTCCTCCCTTGAGATAATCTATGTAAATTACCTAGAATACCCTAGGCTAAGTTTTATTACATTTTCTCAATTGACAAAAATTGTCTATATTTTAATTTTTTATTTATTTTTTATCTTTTTTAAGTTCCAGGGTACATGTGCAGGATTTGCATGTTTGTTATATAGGTAAACGTGTGCCATGGTGGTTTGCTGCACCCAAGAACTCATCACCTGGGTAAGATATGATAATTTGAAATATGTATACATTTTGGAAGGGCCAAATTGAGCTAATTAATATATGTGTTATATCACATATATTTTTGTTTTGAGAACACTTAAAATCTGCTCTCTTAGGGATTTTCAAGAATATTATACATTGATATGAACTATCATCACCATGTTGTACAATAGATCTCTTGAACTTACTCCTCCTATTTAACTATAATATTGTATCCTTTGACCAACATCACACCAATGCCCCCACTCTGACCCTTGACAGACCCTGGTAACTACCATTCTACTCTGCTTCTATGAGTTCAGTTTTTAAAAATACGTATTTCCCATATAGAGGATTAATTCTAAATGAAGGAATTGTTAGGTTCTCACTATTTTTTTTTTTTCCTCTGGTGGAGAATTCTTCTGGTACCTTAAGTGAACAAATCTTAGTAAGCTAGATGTGAGGGATCACTTGCCTTCTCTCAGACACGCAAACTAAAGTAACAACATAAAATAAGTTCTTCCTTGTTTGCACAGAATAAAAGTGATATGAATCTTTACTGGTTTAGTCACATCCTTCTATGGTTTGAATGTGTTTGCTCCCTCCAAAATTCATGATGAAACTTAATCGCCTCCAAAATTCATGTGCTTTCAAGGTGACAGCATTAAGCTGTGAAGCCTTTAAGAAGTGCTTAAGCGATGAGACTGTTGCCTCATTAATGGAATTAAGGCCCTTTTAAAAGGGGCTTCATGCAGTGTTAGGGAAGCTTGCTCTAGTTGCCCTTTGACTTCCTACCATGTGAGGACTCAGCAAAAAAGGCCCTCATAATATCACATGTCAGTGCCTTGATCTTGGACTTCCCAGCCTCTAGAACTGTGAAAAATTAATTTGTTTTATATGAATTACCCAGTCTCAGGTATTTTGCTGTAGTAGTACAAACTGACAAAGATGTACCTTCAGTCATGTTACCACAGTCCTTTGTTTGTTAATTTTTTTTTTACCATGTACTATTTCTAATACAGCATCTATCTTGTTATTGTTGAAATATTTGCACTTTTCATAGTAAAGATCTTGCCTTATGCAATGCCATATTTGAAGGCCTAGCAGAGTGTTTAGTACATAACAGCTGCTAAGTCATTGTTTGTTGAAAAAGGCTAATGAATGAGTATAATCATCGTAGAGCTACATGGAGAGGTTTAAAAAGCTTCCTAAGTGCTGCTGCCACATCTTCAACTGCCTACTGCAATGCCTGAAATTCTAGAATTCAGAATGCGTTTCTCTGGGTAATGTATAGAGCAGCACTTGTTAAAGTGGTTAAACCCAAACAGTGTCAGTCTTCTTCCTTTGACTGTGTCACACTAAGGAAAGGATAGGCCCTCATGTGTCTTTAACCTTCCATGTCTCCATCTTCCTTCTTTCTGTCCATGCGTCTGGAGCCCATAGGTATTACAAATAACCAAATAAATCTTTTGTCTCCAGAGTGAGGTGACATGACTTTTGTTTCATTCCGATATGATGACAACTATTTTTATGGTTACCATAGAATGACTATCTTACTTCCTACTTATAGTCTACAGTTTTGGTGACCTCAAATGAAATTATTTCACTCATCTGTTGAGATTAATATAAGAGCTAGCAGTGTGCACACAGGGGCAAAGAAGAAAAAAATAAAGTGCATTAGAGAGTGATGTTATGGGCTTCTAAACATGGTAGATCTAGAAGGAACTTAATAGTGGTAAAATTCAAAATAATCAAAATCACCAATTTAAAGAGAAGGAAATTGAGGCTCAGGGTTGCCAACTTTTTCAGAATTTGTATGAAAACAGTTTAACCTACCCAAACTAAATGATCTGAAAACATAATTTATTCAAAAGACCTAAGAATGTTTTTAAATGATGTCAAAATCTTTCTGTATAGCCATCTACATAAGAATCCCTTGCTTATTAGCCCAGCTGGATTAAGGAAATACCTAAATGTTTACTAAACACATAAACACTTACCCTATGTTTTAATGATATTACATGTCACAGCCAATGTGCAGGACATGGTGTTTCAGCACAGATAATGCAGGTAGGACTTACAGTATTAGATCTTTGTTGCCTCATCTCTTAATTTTATTAATTATAGAATCTCCCATATATAATGTCTTTAATTTCTTTTTTTTACCCAGAGTCAGGCTGTGTTCGCATTCACAGTGCTAATAGACCCACTGTAATGATCTTTAAAGCTCTAGGTAGGACATGCTATTTTTAGTTTCTATGAGCCTACTAAGTTTAGAAGCAATATGTGACAGTCTGATCTCCATCACTGCCAGGTAGAAGCAGGGCCAGTGCAGTGATATAGTGACATGGAGTAAGCACTAGTCACTCTCTGTTGAATAAAATAATAAATAGGAAGAGGCAAAGAGGGCAAAGAAGTGTGCGTGTATGTGTGTGTGTGTGTGCACGTGCGTGTGTGTGCGTGTGTATGTGTATATTTGTGTGTGTGTGTGATGGGAAGTGAAATATATATGTTTAACAGTCAGGATTATATCAGTCAGGATCATAATTGACAAAAAACAAAACATAATACCTTATCATATTTAGACTCTTCTATCTTTCTGGACTATGATATTTATGCTGTGCTTTGTCCTAATAATTGTTACCGCATCCGCATGATATAAATGCTTCAGCTTCACCTTAACGTTATATATAGGAAGACAAAGAAGGAAATAGAGTTGGAATAAAAAGAGGAAGTAGAGCAAACATTTCCCAAAAATCCCCAACTGATTTCTGCTATTTAATATTGGAACGTAGTGTGTTACATAATAAGTCATTTTTGCAAAGGTGCCTAAGAACTTAATGGTTTTGTTTATTTTCTGTATTTTGACTTAGACATACATCCACCCTGAACAGCATAATATTTTTTATAATAAGGAAGAAGGGGATATGACATGATGGCTTAGTAAGGGTGAATTTCACTTTCCTCAATTTCAGGCAAATTACTATTTCTATTCATAACTCAAATTATTACATGGGAAAAATGAAGGATTCAGACTAAGGGACTGAAAAGTCATTTGATACAGTGTCCAGGCAGGTGATGTAAAAAATAAAGTGGCTGGTGGGGATTGGGATGCCCTGAATATCACAGGACTCATCTGAAAGAGGGTGTTGCTTCTTAGCTCCAGCTTATCATGGTCATGCAGGGATGTGCAGCACATTTTCTAATCTTCTAAATAAATTGAAAATTACTATCTTTGTATCGAAACTCTCAATGTTCAATGTTGGTAACTGATACAAAGTTTTCATACTCAGTGGAACAGAGTAAAGCACATTTGGGACTTGGGGTTGGCCTATAATATAAGGAAAGTGTTTAGGAATTCAAAACAATCTCAATTCTCAGGACCCTTTATGCTAAAAGAGTCTGTGTCTTGGCTTCCTATCTGATCCCATTTGAGAATACTTTTCACAGTATCATCAAGGTGAACGCTTAAAATAATAGGAGACAGTACTGTAAGACCAAAGGGCAAGTTCCTGTGCAGTTCACCTTTGAAATCTGACTTTGCTACTCTATAGGTTTTCCTCTGACTTACTCATATTACAAATAAACATAGAATCCAATTATGTTGTTAGACATGTTGATATTTCAATATAAGTAACTACATCTTTGGTGGTATAATTTATATAAACCACATTAAAATATGGAGATTAGTGGTACTGACTGTTAAACTTCACCCACACCGAACTCCTTTTCAATTAATAACTTTAAAAATTTTTATTTTTAGAGACAAGGTCTCACTCTGTCACCTTGGCTAGAGTGCAGTAGCTCAATCATAGCTCACTGCAGCCCTAAACTCCTGGGCTCAAGGGATCCTCCTGCCTCAGCCTCCCAAGTATCTAGGAATACAGGTGCATGCCACCATGACCAGCTATTTTTTTTTTTTTTTCAAATACCTTATAGAGACGGAGTGTCTCTATGTTGCCCAGGCTGGTCTGGAAATCCTGGAACTCCTGGCCTCAAGTAATCCTCCCTCCTTGGCCTTCCCAAGTGTTGGGTTTATAGGTGTGAGCCACTGCATCCAGTCCTTCAGTGAATAACTAAACTAAGAAACCATTATTTTCCTGTAAATTTTTTTTTTTTTTTTTTTTTTTTTTTTATGGAGAACCACAGTTGGTGTGCAGTATGAGACTGGATTTAGAAATGTTAAGTGGCTCAGATGAACAAAATCAACTGACCTAGTTGGCCAGTCAGGTGCTAATGGTACCAATGACTATGGCAATGACAGGAAAATACCAACAAAGATAAAGACAAGAACCACATTAAACATTTTTATGTGGATCTCTATTTTTTTCACAATATTCCAAACTGAACTGTTTAGACAACGGTTTGATTTGTCCTCAACAGTGACAGCATAAAAAATAACTGACTAAGCTCATCAGCATCTGGTACAGAGAAGAAACTCATGAGTTTTTGCTAAATGAAGGGCTACTTTCACAAAAGCTGGGGATGGCATTTCATGGGAACAAACCAAAATCTTGTATTCAGCTTTGCTTTTTAAAAGTATGATGAATCTAGCTACATTTGCAAGCAAAAACTAATGCCAGTAAAAGTACGAGTAATTCTTGTAATTTAAAAAGGGCCTTGGAGTATAACTCTATTTTTATAATGTCATATGTGCCCCATCCTCCCAGAGTCACCCAGTGTTCTGTTAGACACCTTATCTTTTGTTTTAATCCATTATATCGTGGGTTCCTCTTTAATCACCATTTCTAATCTTTGTACAGTATATGGATTTCGCAGTCTGTACAGGTAGACCCTTGAGCATTCAGTTTTACTGCCTCTCTACAATTTTTTCATGCTACTACTATTCTTTATTAGCAATCCTGTTAACTGTAAAATACAATGACTTGATTCTTTAATCTCTCTATTGCAGCCAAAGTAGCCAATGTCAGAGTGGAGTGTCTTGAGCAATTAAGAAGAGAAATTGTGTTGAACATAACTTTGAACTACAGTGACAAGTTGTGCGTACCGTAACAGTTTATATAAAACTAACCCACTAAGGTCATCAATTTCACTGAATACTAATGCTGTCATAGTTGCTTTTCTTACTCATTTTTTTTTTTTATTTCTAGAGTCAAGAATGACTTTAATTAGTAAACCTGAAGAAATGAGCTACATTGAATTTCTCTTTTAATGCACATTAAATAATTTAAATGACTTCATAATGCATGAGATATTACTTGCTATCTTCTGATTCATAGAAGTAATCTACCAGAAATGATAGATGAGGTCAATCTGTTTAACTGAATTAATAACCAAATAAATATTTGGACAGGTTATGTAACTTTTTTCAATAGTATATTTGAACTACAATACAGTATATTTTAAATCTCTCTATATATCTATATATTTGAACTACAACATAGTATATGTTAAATCTATAATCAGAAATGTGTCTATATCAGAATGCTCTAGAGAAACAGGACAAGATATGTATGTGTGTGTATATAAAATGCATATGCATATATGTAAACACACACATATATGTATGTGTATGTATGTATGAGATATTGAGAGGGAGAGAGAGATTGAGAGAGAGATAGGGAAAGAAGAGAGTGAGATTGAGAGAGAGATTGAAAGGGAGAAGGAATTTAAGAGAGAGATAAAAAGAGAGGGAGAGAGGAAGATTGGGAAATTTATTTTAAGGATTGTGCCATGCTGTTGTCAAAGACAGGAGAGTCCAAAATCTAACGGCACAGATTAGCAGGCTGGAGACTCAGAAAAGAATTGCAGTTAAAGTACAAAGGTAGTTGGCTGGCAGAATTCCTTCTTGCTCAGGGAAGGTCAATCTTTTTTCTGATAAGGCCTTAAACGAATGGATGAGCCCACCCACCTTGTGGGAGGGTAATCTTCTTTATTCAAAGTCCACTGATTTGAATGTTAATCTCATCCAAAAAAGCACCATCACAGAAACATCCAGAGGAATGTTTGACCAAATATCTGGCACTGTAGCTAGCAAAACTGACACACAGAATTGACCATCTCAGTGTTTTAACTTAAATATCATTATATTATATGCATGAGGCATTGTCTCATTTATATTTAAATTGCTACCCATTTTGAATATAAAAACCATATTTGGATTGTTAGAGTTACAGAAATGTATGACATGCAAATAATATAATTCTCTTATCTAATTACTGAAAATCCTATGACTTGAAAACCAATACCCTAACTTTCTGTGGGTGTCGAAGAGGATTTTTTTCCCTTAATAATCAATTTAAATTCTGCATGAGCTTTCTGCTTAAGGCAGAAGTTGGTTCCAAGTCCAACTCCTATGTTCCATTTCATTATTTCAGGCTGTGTGGCTGAAAAGGTTGATACTTGGTAACACTATCGTATATGAAATGACATAAGAAAAGGTTTTCTTTTGAGGCACCGGTATTCCATAATTTCACTGAATCTGGTTGTCTACCAAACTATCACATATTATTGAACCCCTCCCATTTATCCATTCATTTATTCTACATGCACATTGAACCCAGTATATGACAGGCATTCTTCTAGAAACTGGAGATACAAGACAAAGACGTTACCCTTCTTGAGCTTGCATTTCAGTATAATAGCAGAAAACCAATAATACACATATCAACTTGTAAGTAGATAACTTCAGACAGTAATAAGTACTGTAATAAAAAGACTAAACAGGATACTAGGATAGAGGGAGAGAGTGGGGTTGGTTTAAAGAGGTCTCTCTGAAGAGGTAGTATTGGAAATGAATGGGAAGAGCAGAGACAGAGATGGAAATGAGGTGGGCACATTTGGGGACTAGAAAGCAAGTCTGCGATGCTGAAATGCAGACAACCAGGGAAGACTGTGAGGAAATGACACTGGAAACATAGGTGAGGACAAATCATGCAGGGCCTTGATGCCATGGCAAAATTTGTCCTGATTCTCCTTTTAGGGCAAGGAAATGACAGGATCTGAACAACTCTGAGTAGACGATGGACTCTTATGGAAGAAGGTAGAACACAAGCAGATCATTTAAGAGACTATGGTAGTAAACTGTTAGAAATGATGGCTTGGGCTGGGAGAGAGGGTGAAGAGCAGCTGCCGGGTTTGGGATATTGGAATCAGTAGAATTGTTGCTGATGCAGGAGTGCTTTCCTGTATCTACATCATATAATACACATTATTCTATTTTCAAAGCTATTTTCCAATTTCTATCTTGTTAGTCCTAGCAGGAATTCCACAAGATATGGAAAGAATGATAGCTATTTGGTGAATAGATTGCTAACAGAAAAAAATAAATAAATAAACACTGTGAAATTGAAACTTTATAAATTAATTGTTTATACCATCTGTGTATAAAGACCAGCCCCTGCAGAAACATGTTTCACATAGAAGAATTTCCAAATTCCCAAGGCAACCCAAACCATCTGGGCCAGCTCTAATTGTGAGAAAGGTATCAATAATCTCAGAAAGCTTCCCAGCAGAACCTAAATTAGAATGCAAGGACTAGGGGTCACATTGCGCTGCCATGGTTCGGCTGATCTTTACAGCTGCAATCTGATTCTGCACTTTCTCAAATCACACTCATCTATTCCTTCATAAATACAATTAAAAATACAATTAAATACCTTTGCCAATGTGAGTTGGCAATATTGCTCCCAAAAAAGTAGACAAAAAATATTAAGTTTTGCTTATTAACTGTAAAATCAATTCCACATAAATGAGGCCAAGATATTCCCTCCCTCCCTCCCTCCCTCCCTCCCTCCTTCCCTCCTTCCCTTCCTTCCTTCCTTCCTTCCTTCCTTCCTTCCTTCCTTCCTTCCTTCCTTCCTTCCTTCCTTCCTTCCTTCCTTCCTTTCTTCCTTCCTTCCTTCCTTCCTTCCTTCTTCAGAGAAGAAAGGGGAATACTTGGCATGATGAGGACACACAAAAATGGAAGAGGTCATAGTAGTTGTTGTAAGTTCTCGGTCCACCCGAGAGGCAGGAGGAGAGGGGCAGAAAACAAAGCAAGTGTGACGTTCTCATTTTTCTTGGGAGTGATTTTTTCAGGACCTGCCTTCCTCCATTAGTAGTTCTTTTATTTGGGGGAATGTTGGCCTCCAGGACTTTTCTTAGAAATCCACACAGACTTAGCTTAATAGAAGACCAGTATTACTTTTCCTTCCCTGAGGGGTCTCACTGATGAATGTTTAGCAAGTATGTCAGTAATTCTGGAAGCCTGAAGCCTTTTACTCCATTCAACACTCAAAGGGTACACTTTGGAGTCAAGTAGATCTAAATTAGAGTACAGGCCCAGTCACTTACTAGGTATGTGACATGAATAATTTATTTGCCATCTCCAGCCTGAATTTTCTCTTCTCTTAAAAAAAAAAAAAAAAAAAAAAAAAAAAAAAAAAAAAAAATCTACTGTATGAGTCAGTTAAAAAAAAATCACTTCCATATCTGTTCCTCTAATTCAGTCTCTGTTCTCAGTGCTGAAGCAGTTCAGTAAATACCTGACAAGCGGTTAGCATGAATCTGTCACTCTGCAGGTCATACGTTTCCCAACTAGACTGCACAGAAGAACCATCTGAGGATTGTGTTTAAAATGCAGATTCCTGAATCAAAACCCTAGAGATTCTGCTTCCCAGGTCTGCAAGGAAGTTTCAGAAATCTACATTTTTTAACAAACACCTCAAAAGTTGCTGAAATTTATCTCCTGCTCTTTATATTTGGATAACAAAGAAAAAAAAACTGTAATGCATTTGAGTTTCATGTACCTGTGACCTCCTGTCATTTCAGAGGTAAATCCTGCTTCACTTTGGCTCTATGCATAAACCTTCTGACCCTCAGCCTGCCATATACTGGCACAACCTATAATACCAGGACAGATGTTTGTCTACCACACCTGACTTTGTTTCCTGTTACTCCTGTTTGCCACTGTCTTCGTAGTTTGCAGACTGCTTTAGACTCTAATTTCTACTTCCTAATTGTCCTACATTACAAGGAAATTACCAGCTTCTAACTAGAGTATCTTGCTTATGTCAGACTAATATGGAGTATTACATTTGTGAATACCCTTTCCTGATATTTCCACATTACAGTTGGCCAGAAGAGAGACTTTCAGTGAGATATAGAAGGAAGAAGAGAAACAGAAGCTACTAATTTCAGAAGGTTTTCATAAGATAGATGCCTAAGGTACGTAGAGGGGTATCAAGCAAATCTCAGTGTATCCTTATTCTCCTCTTCTCTGAATCTAGTCCACCTTTTCAGTAGCTGGCCCTGCTGACCAATGGGGGCCCCAAACCTACCACTGGGCATTTGGCTGTGGACTCACAGTGGTAGTGGCCACCAAAGACAACATCTTCTTATAGATCTTGCTGAAGTGCCCCCTTCAGAGTCCTACTTTGGCAGCAGAGCATGCTTGGCTTCTTGTCTACCTGAGTCAGCACTTCAGGAAAACTGGCCAGTGATTCTTTCTCTGATCATCCCAGTCTCCTTTAAACACGTTCTCTTCACTTAGTGCTTCCATGTTTGTGTAAGGTCTGATTCCTATAATAAACCCCTATCCAACAAGGCTTTAAGTAGTCCTGTTTTGTTGACCAAAATCCAGTGGATACGCACCGTAAATCAACTCCACTCTTAGTCTGGACTCTACATATTTATTGGTCCAGATAATAGCAAGGATTTCAAGGGAGGACTCAATCATACAATGGAGAAAAAATCCATTTTGTTTCTTGATAACCCACCAGGATATTTCAGTGACTTACAGGGAAAATATACAGAATCCCCCAGGCATTTCTATTTTATTCCTAGAAATCAATATAGATATTTTGGTCACAAAACTTTCACATGACATTTTGACCTAGAATCCATGATGTGAGAGAGGACAAACACAGCTGCTGTTTCCTGAAGCCTTCTGGTTTACAGACACTTGGATCCGGCCTTAGAGATAATGCCAAGGTTGATTGAAATGTGTAGATGAAAGAGAGATTACCATTGCAAATTGTGTTAACCTTCTTACTGCATGGTTGACCATCACCAAAAGAGTTCAGCCTTCCAGATTGCAATCACATATAATACTAGAGAATTAAATCACCCATTACCAACCCTTCAAGCACAGTTTTAGTAAATGCACACTTGAAATTCTAAGTAAATTTTGACTGAACAAGAAATGTGCAATCAACTGACGGATTTCAAAGTCCCATGATATTTTCTTCCCACAGAATCACAAGGCAGTACCCATTAAAATTAGGCAGAACCACAGATGTATATGCAAGTGCATAACTCCAGAGCTTTCACAAATCCTATTCAGAGGAAAACTGATCTTTGCGTTCCAAAGATTTTATTGATCCTCAGAGGCAATAGTCTAGAGTGAAACCTAACATGGAGTCAGATCTCTGGCTCTTTTTCTACAGGTTATACTCTTACTTTCATGATTCAGTGCTTTCACTCTGAACTTCTATTTGAGTTATACCAGTAGAATGTGATACATGTACAAGGGTGGTACTAGAGGTCACAGACTGGTGATGTCTAGGCTTAACTGGTCTTCACACAAGTTTAGTTTGACTGGGATGGCCACCATTCTTGTCCATCAGTGAGAGCTGTGTGTAGGCTTCCCCCAAGGTCACAGGGACCTCCCTCCTAGAGAAAAGAGTAATTTAATCAAGTCTTATGCCTATGAAACATGTTCTATTTGGGGGCTCACACATAAATTCAATGAGAGTTTTAGTATTAATTGTCATAAAATAACTTTTATTTCTAACTGAGAGCTATTAAGTTTCTTGGTGCTCTTGGAAATCCTCTCCCAACAATATATTGCATTCGTTTATCTACTCCCCAATCTTTATTTTGTCATTGTTGCCCAATCTTACTCTATCAACTGGATTGTATTTTTCATATTCTTGGAGTCTCAACTCTCTGCTTCCTATTTTCTTATTCTATTTTTCTCCTCTATTTTTAGAAATGTGTACTTTGCATCTATATTTTTTGTGATTATACTAATTCAAAAACAATTAACTTGCCCCTTTTCAAACTGCTCAAAAGCCATAGTATAGTTACTTTACTCCCCTTCCTATTGTGTATATAATTTTGTAATCAGTTTTTTGAAAGATATTTTTCCTCTTCACAAAATTTCAAATTATTTTGGCTTTCTATAGTCATAACTTGCTTAGATTTAGCCGCAATTTTACCAATATAATTGCTCATAATTTCTTTTTGTATCATTCCCTTTACATCTGGATTTCTTTTCTGTTTACATTATATCTTTAACATTTATTTTACCGAGTATTTGTTTTTGGTTTATCCCAGATTATCTGTTCAAAAATATATTTTACCCTCATGAAAAGTGTATTCACTAGGTACAGAATTTTAAGCTATCTCAGCTCACTGAAGTTATATTCCACTGCATTTAGGTTTCTCATGGTTGTTGCTGAGAGGCCTGTTTAAATTGCTTGTCTTCTGTAGACTGCCTTTCCTCTAAAATCTTTTAAGATTCCACTCTCTCTTAGATTCTGCAATTTTATTATGATAAAGGATGTGAGCAGAAGTCTGACTCCTTCTTTATGTTATTTATCCACCATAATTGGTGTTTTCACCTTCAGCTATGTTGTAAGATTTTTTTTTTTTTACTTTTAAAAACTTCAAACATGAAGAAAAGTTGAAAGAACAGTACAATAAAGACCTGCATAATGCTCATTTAGAATCACTAATTCTCAACATCTTTCTATACATGCTTCATTTCTCTCACTGTTTCTCCTCCTCTCCTTCTCTCTCTCCCTCTTTTTCTCTCTCTCTCTCCCTTTCTCTCTCTCTTTTAACATAAACATACACGCAACTGTTTTGTTGAATGATCCAAAGAGAGTGCATAATTATATTTAAGCATGGGCTTCCCAAGAATATATGACCACAACACCATTATCACACCTGAGAAAAATAAACAGTTTAATAAAATTATACAACATGCAACCTATATTACATTTCATCAATAGTCATATAAACGTTCTTTATATCTTTCCAATCTATGACGCAGCTTCATGCATTGCATTTCACTGTTATGTTACTTTAGTCTTACCTAATTTAAAATAGTTGATGTTTTCCCCTATTATTCATTATTACATATTTTGATTTAATATTCAAATATTAAGTATATGAGAAGTCCAGGCAAGCTGTCTGGCAAAGCATACCATCCTTTGATGGTATTTGTCTGTTTTTGTGTGTGTGTGTGATTAGATTCAAGTCAACATTTTCGGTAAGAATATCACATAGCTGGTGTGGTGTATCTCCCATTGCATGTCACCTGAAGAAACAAAAAGTTAAGCTTTAGACCACCAGTAATGCCAAACTTTGCCACTTGGTTAAGATTGTCAGTACATGATCTTTCCATTTTAAAGGGACATGTTCCACCTTTTGAGTAATATGTGCAATGATGCTTTGAAAACATGAATAGTCTATTGTTAAACACGTTTTACCCAATGATTTTAGAATGTATTAATACTTTCATTCATAAATTAGAATATTAGGACAGAAACATCAAGACTTTTTCCAGTCTATTATTCCAGCCATATTTATTATATGATATAAAGCCTAAAAACTATGTCTAAAATTATGTGCTGACTTGATATCTGGTGAAATCACAGGGCCTCCAATAACTTAACCACAAGCTTCCCTCCGCATTTGGCTTCTAGAGCTAAGATCCTTTCCAAATAACCTTTCTTATCAAAGGGAACAGGTGCAGCTACTGCTTATCATTAATTGGTGAGTTTCAGTTCCCTGCAAACTTGAAGAATTATTCAAACAAACTGAACTGAGGTATCCAGGTCCTCTCACTGGGACCGAGTAGGTGGTTAGTGTGACCTACGGAGAGTAAGGAAAAGAAGGGTGGTACCACAACCCACCTACGAGCCACAGAGGGCAAGGGGAGCTACCACCTTCAGCCAAGGGAGGCGGTGACTGATGGTGCTACCCTTCCTGGGAAACCACACTTTTTCCACAGATCTGTGCGACCCACAGATCAGGAGATCCCTCTTGTCAGCCCAAGCCACCAGAGCCTTGGGTCCGAACCGCAGAGTTGTGCAGATTCTCAGCAGCTCCTCGGCTGGAGACTGCCCAAGACTACTAAGATCCCAGAGGGAGGAGTGGCCATCATTACTGTGCTTGCATGTTGCCTAAGATGGCTGAGCTTCCAAGGGGAAGGGCGGCAGCCATCACTGTGGCTGCCTGCTGCCTGAAATGACTGAGCTCTGAGGGGTGGCCGCCATCACTGCAGCTCCAGTTTGCCATCTTTCCCCTGCAATGCCAGGAAAAATGGACGGTTTGGACGCTGGAGGAATTCCCCACAGTGCAGGACAGTGGTTGTGGCAGAGTGTGACCAGATTGCCTCTATAGGCTGGATCCTGACCCACACCATTTCGCTAGGCAAGGCCGCCCTGCAGGAATTTCAGAAACTCCAGCCAGGGTTTTAACAACAGAACTCTAATCTCTCTGGGACTGAGCCCCTAGAAGGAGGGGTGGCCACAGTCTTCGCAAATCAGTAGACTTAGTCTTTGCCTCTGCTGGCTTTGAGGAATCTAGGCAGTCTAGACAAGTGGGATTCCTCCCAGCACAGTGCACAGGAGGAGGGCATCTCCTCTACCAAGGAGCAGCCAAAGTGCCTCATTAAGTGAGTCCCACATCCTGTGCCTCCTGACTGGAGGGGAACCCTCAATTAAGGTTGCCAGACACCTTATACAGGAGTGTTTCTGTTAGCATCAAGTCAGTGCCCCTCCGGAACAGAGATCCCAGAGGAAAAGAGAAGGCAGCCATCTTTACTGTTCTGTAGGCTCCACTGGTGACACTTTCAGGTGTGGAAAGGAACTACGTGAACAGGATCTGGAGTGAACCCCAAGCAAACTGCAGCACCCCTTTGAAAGAAGAGCCTGACTCTTAAAAGAAAAATAAACAAATAGAAAGCAACAATAACAATAACATCAACAAAAAGGTCCCCACAAAAAAGCCATCCAAAGGTCAGCAGCCTCAGTGATCACAACTAGATAAGCTCATGAAGATGAGAAAGAATCAATGAAAAAATGTTGAAAACTCAAAAAGCCAGAGTGCCTCTTCTCTTCTAAATGATTGCAACACCTCTCCAGCAAGAGCACAGAACTAGGAAGAGGCTGAGATGGATAAACTGACAGAAGTAGGCTTCAGAAGGAGCTGTTAAAAAGAATAACCAGTTTAGAGAGGAACATAAATGACCTGATGGAGCTGAAAAACACAACACGAAACTTCACAATGCAAACACAAGTATCAATAACTGAAGAGATCAAGCAGAGGAAAGAATTTCAGAGCTTGAAGACTATCTTGCTGAAATAAAGCAGGAAGAGAAGATTAGAGAAAAAATAATGAAAAGGAATGAACAAAACCTCCAAGAACTATGGGATTATGTAAAAATATTGAACCTATGACTGATAGGAGTACCAGAAAGAGACAGGGAGAATGGAACCAACTTGTAAAACATACTTCAGGATATAATCCAGGAGAACTGCTTCAACCTACCAAGACAGGTGAACATTCAAATTCAGGAAATCCAGAGAAGCCCAGTAAGATACTCCATGAGAAGATCAACTCCAAGACACATAATCATTAGATTCTCTAAGGTTGAAATGAAGGAAAAAATGTTAAGGGCAGCCAGAGAGAAAGGCCAGGTCACCTACAAAGGGATGCCCGTCAGACTAACAGTGGACCTCTCAGCAGAACCCTACATGCCAGAAGAGATTGAGGGCCAATATTCAACATTCTTTTTTTTATATACCTTAAGTTCTAGGGTACATGTGCACAACATGCAGGTTTGTTACATATGTATACATGTGCCATGTAGGTGTGCTGTACTCATTAATTCATCATTTACATTAGGTATATCTCCTAATGCCATCCCTCCCCACTCCCCCCACCCCATGACAGACCCTAGTTTGTGATGTTCCCCACCCTGTGTCCAAGTGTTCTCATTGTTCAATTCCCACCTATGAGTGAGAACATGTGGTGTTTGGTATTCTGTCCTTGTGATAGTTTGCTCAGAATGGTTTCCAGCTGCATCCATGTCCCTACAAAGGACACAAACTCATCCTTTTTTTATGGCTGCATAGTATTCCATGTGTATATGTGCCACATTTTCTTAATCCAGTATGTCATTGATGGACATTTGGGTTGGTTCCAAGTTTTTGCTATTGTGAACAGTGCCGCAATAAACATACATGTGCATGTGTCTTTATAGTAGCACGATTTATAATCCTTTGGGTATATACCCAGTAATGGGATGGCTGAGTCGAATGGTATTTGTAGTTCTAGATCCTTGAGGAATCACCACACTGTCTTCCACAATGGCTGAACTAGTTTACAGTCCCACCAACAGTGTAAAAGTGTTCCTACTTCTCCACATCCTCTCCAGCACCTGTTATTTTCTGACTTTTTAATGATCGCCATTTGAACTGATGTGAGATGGTATCTCATTGTGGTTTTGATTTGCATTTCTCTGATTGCCAGTGATGATAAGCATTTTTTCATGTGTCTGTTGGCTGCATAAATGTCTTCTTTTGAGAAGTGTCTGTTCATATCCTTTGCCCACTTTTTGATGGGTTTGTCTGATTTTTTCTTGTAAATTTGTTTAAGTTGTTTGTAGATTCTGGATATTAGCCCTTTGTCAGGTGGGTAGATTGTTTTTCTCCCATTCTTAAAGAAAATAATTTCCAACCCAGAATTTCACATCTGGCCAAATTAAGCTTCATAAGCAAAGGAGAAATAACATGTTTTTCAGAAAAGTAAATGCTGAGGGAATTCATCACCACCAGACCTGCCTTGCAAGAGCTCTTGAAGGAAGCACTAAATATGGAAGGGAAAAATCGTTAATGACTACTACAAAAACACACTGAAGTACAAAGACCAATGACACACAAATTCACACATAACAATATTAACCTTAAATGTAAACGTGCTAAATGCCTCAATTAAAAGACAGAGAATGGCAAGCTGGATAGAGTCAAGACCCATCAGTGTGCTGCATTGAAGAAACCCATCTCACGTGCAAAGACACAAAAGAAAGAGATGGGGGAAAATTTAACAAGCAAATGGAAAGCAGAATATAGCAAGGGTTGCAATCCTAGTTTTCTGACAAAACAGACTTTAAACCAAAAAATATCAAAAAAGACAAAGAATAACATTGCATAATGCTAAAAGGATCAATTCAAAAAGAAGAGCTAGCTATCACAAATATATATGTATCCAATACAGGAGCACCTAGATTCATAAAACAAGTTCTTAGAGACCTGCAAAGAGACTTAGACTCCCACATAGTAACAGTGCAAGACTTTAACGCCCCACTGTCAATATAAGACAGCTCATCACAATTGAAAATTAACAGGGATATACGGGACTTGAACTCAGTTCTGCATCAAGTGGACCTGATAGATACCTACAGAATTCTCCACCCCAAAACAACAGAATATAAATTCTTCTTGGTGCTACATGGCACTTACTCTGAAATTGATCACATAATTGCAAGTAAAATACTCCTCAGTAAATGCAAAAGAACTGAAATCATAGCAGTCTCTTAGACCACAGTGCCATCAAATTAGAACTCAAGATCAAGAAACTCACGGAAAGGCACACAACTACCTGAAAGTTGAACAATCTGCTCCTGAATGACTCCTGGGTAAATAATGAAATTAAAGCAGAAATCAAGAAGTTCTTTGAAACCAATGAGAACAGAGAGACAACATATCAAAATCACTGGGATGCAGCTAAAATAGTGTTAAGAGGAGAATTTATAGCACTAAAATGCCCACATCTTAAAGCTAGAAAGAGCTCAAATCAATACCCTAAAATCACAACCAAAAGAATTACAGAACCAAGAGTAAACAAACCCCAAAACTGGCAGAAGACAAGAAATAACCAAGATCACAGCAGAACTGAAGGAGATAGGGACACAAAAAATCATTCAAAAAATCCATGAATCCAGGAGCTGTTTTTTTGAGAAAATTAATAAAATAGACCACTAGCTAGACTAATAAAGAAGAAAAAAGAATCATATAGACACAATAAAACATGATAAAGGGGATATCACCACTGACCCTAAAGAAATACAAACAATCATCAGAGAATACTATAAATACCCCTATGCAAATAAACTAGAAAATATGTAAGAAATGGATAAATTCCTGGACACACACACTCTCCCAAGACTGAACTAGGAAAAAGTTGAATCGTTGAGTAGACCAATAACAAGTTCTGAAATTGAGACAGTAATACATAGCCTACCAACCAAAAAAAAAAAAAAAAAGTCCTGGGACCAGATGTATTTACAGGTGAAATCTGCCAGAAATACAAAGAGGAGCTGGTACCACTTCTTCTGAAACTATTCCAAACAATTCAAAAAGAGGGACTTCTCCCTAATTCATCTTATGCGGCCAGCGTCATCCTGATACCAAAACCTGGCAGAGATACAACAAAGAAAATTTCAGGCCAATATCCCTGATGAACATCAATGTGAAAATCCTCAACAAAATACTGGCAAACTGGATCCAGCAGCACATCAAAAAGTTTATCCACCATAATCAAGTCACTTCATCCCTGGGATACAAAGCTGGTTCAACATATGCAAATCAGTAAATGTAATTCATCACATAAACAGAACTAAATACAAAAACCACATGATTCTCAACAGATGCAGAAAAGGCCTTTGATAAAATTCAACATCCCTTCATGTTAAAAATTCTTAATAAACTAGGTATCAAAGGAACATACCTCAAAACAATAAGAGCCATTTATTCCAAACTCACAGCCAATATCATATTGAATAGGCAAAAGCTGGAAACATTTCTCTTGAAAACCATCACAAGACAAGGATGGCCTGTCTCACAACCACTATTTAACTAACATAGTATTTGAAGTTCTGGCCATGGAAATCAGGCAAGAGAAAAAATATGGAGCATTTAGATAGGTAGAGAGGAAGTCAAACTGTCTCTGTTTGCAGATGACATGATCCTATATCTAGAAAACCCCAATTGTCTCAGCCTAAAAACATCTTAAGCTCACAAGCAACTTCAGCAAAGTCTCAGGATACAAAATCAATGTGCAAAAATCATAAGCTTTCCTATACACTAACAACAGACAAGCTGAGAGCAAAATCATAAATGAACTCCCATTCACAATTGCTACAAAAATAGTAAAATACCAAGAAATACAGCTAACAAGGGAAGTGAAGGACATCTTCAAGGAGAACTAAAAACCATGGCTAAAGGAAATAAGAGAGGATACAGACAAATGGAAAAACATTCCATGTTCAATGATAGGTATAAATCAATATTATGAAAATGGCCACACAGCCCAAAGTAATGTATACATTCAATGTTATTCCCATGAAACTACCATTGACATTCTTCACAGAATTAGAAGAAAACTACTCTAAACTTCACATGGAACCAAAAAAGAGCCTGCATAGCCAAGACAATCCTGGGCAAGAAGAACAAAGCTGAAGGCATCATACTACCTGACTTCAAATTATACTACAAGGTAACCAAAACAGCATGGTACTGGTACCAAAACAGATATATAGACCAATGGAACAGAGCAGAGGTCTCAGAAATAACACCACACGTCTACGACCATTTGATCTTCAACAAACCTGACAAAAACAAGCAATGAGGAAAGGATTCCCTATTTAATAAATGGTGCTGAGAGAACTGGCTAACCATATGCAGAAAATTGAAACTAAACCCCTCCTTACACCTTATACAAAAATTAACTCAAAGATTTAAATGTATAGCCCAAAACTATAAAAAACTTAGAACAATATGCAGGCAATGCCATTCAGAATATAGGCATGGGTAAAATTTCATGATGAAAGCAGCAAAAACAACTACAACAAAAGAAAAAATTGGCAAATGGGATGTAATTAAACTAAAGAGCTTCTGCACAGCAAAAGAAACTATCATCAGTTGAACAGACAACCTACAGAATGGGAGAAAATTTTTGCAATTTATCCATCTGACAAGGATCTAATATCCAAAATTTATAAGGAACTTAAATGAATTTACAAGAAACAAAACAAACAACACCATTAAAAAATGGGCAAAGGACATGAACAGACACTTCTCAAAAGAAGACATTTATGTGGCCAAGAAGCATGAAAAAAAGCTAAACATCACTGATCATCTGAGAAGTGCAAATGAAAACCACAATGAGATAGCATCTCACGCCAGTTGGAATGATGATTATTAAAAACTTAAGAAAGAACAGATGCCCATGAAGCTGTGGAGAGATAGGAATGCTTTTACACTGTTGATGAGAATGTAAATCAGTTCAATTACTGTGGAAGACAATGTGGCGATTCCTCAAAGACCTAGAACCAGAAATGCCATTTGACTAGCAATCCTATTACTGGGATACATGTGTGTATATGTTTATTGCAATCAATTGTAGAGGACTACGTGCTCGCAAACCAGATGTTCCAGATAAGTCCTGCTCTTGCAAACAAAGCAGGGCGTTCCTTCCCTGTAAACAGGGAGGACAAAGGAGCCAGCTACAAACAGCAGACCCTGGGGGCTTGTTTACGTGTAAACATCTTGAAAATCCAGAAAGTCAGGGAAAGGTCAGAAAAACAACAAAGTGTCTCGTGACTTGGCAACATTCCACAAACGACTGTATAAAATAAAGCAGAGCACGCCATTCAAGGCGGCCGCCATGTTTGTCTTGTCTTGTGTTGTCTTGTGTGTTCATTCCTTTGTTTAGGAAACACGCGGACCCCAACAATCAATAATACACTGGATAAAGAAAATGTGGTATATATATATCATGGAATGCTATACAGCCATAAAAAGGAATGAGATCATATCTTTGCAGAGACATGGATGGAGCTGGAAGCCATTATCCTCAGCAAACTAACACAGGAACAGAAAACAAAACACTGCCTCTTCTCGCTTCTAAGTGGGAGCTGAAAAATGAGAACACATTGACACAGGGAGGGGAACAACACACACTGGGGCCCGTTGAGGGGGCAAGGGGACAGAGAGTATTAGGACAAACAGCTAATGCTTGCAGGACTTAATACCTATGTGACGGGTTGATAGGTGCAGCAAACCACCAAAGCACACGTTTACCTATATAACAAACCTGCACATCCTGCACATGTATCCCAGAACTGAAAATTAAATTACATTAAATTTTAAAATAAAAAAAGTAAACAAACCAATCACATCCTCCCATAAGTACCAGGGACCTTTCCCTGGTACTTACTATAATCTTGCTGTCCACAGTCCCTGGTTATTCACTTTGTTCCCAAGTGCAACCTGTGTGAGCCTCTGTGACATGGGGTGCTCTCCTCTACTAGGCTGAGAGTATATATATGTACATGCCCTATGTGAGTATGTGTGTGCATGAACTGCAGTTGATCTCATCTTCCCAGTGTCAGGTGTTATATTCTGTCATCCATGTAATTCTCGAGTAGGAATCCCTTTATCACCAACAGGGTGAAGTAGGGCTAATAAAATCACATAATTCTTTTTTAAAAGAACTGCCATTTTTGTCTTTCTTCTTTATCTCTTGTGTTACTATGTACTCGTGGAATTTTTTATTTTATATTTTTTTATTATTTTTTTTTTCAATATCCATTTTACTTGACCACTCAACAGTATTCTTTTTTTTTTTTATTATTATTATACTTTAAGTTCTAGGGTACATGTGCATAACGTGCAGGTTTGTTACATATGTATACTTGTGCCATGTTGCTGTGCTGCACCCATCAACTCGTCAGCACCCCTCAACTCGTCATTTACATCAGGTATAACTCCCAATGCAATCCCTTCCCCCCCGCCATGATAGGCCCCGGTGTGTGATGTTCCCCTTCCCGAGTCCAAGTGATCTCATTGTTCAGTTCCCACCTATGAGTGAGAACATGCGGTGTTTGGTTTTCTGTTCTTGTGATAGTTTGCTAAGAATGATGGTTTCCAGCTGCATCCATGTCTCTACAAAGGACACAAACTCATCCTTTTTTATGGCTGCATAGTATTCCATGGTGTATATGTGCCACATTTTCTTAATCCAGTCTGTCACTGATGGACATTTGGGTTGATTCCAAGTCTTTGCTATTGTGAATAGTGCCGCAATAAACATATGTGTGCATGTGTCTTTATAGCAGCATGATTTATAATCCTTTGGGTATATACCCAGTAATGGGATGGCTGGGTCATATGGTACATCTAGTTCTAGATCCTTGAGGAATCGCCATACTGTTTTCCATAATGGTTGAACTAGTTTACAATCCCACCAACAGTGTAAAAGTGTTCCTATTTCTCCACATCCTCTCCAGCACCTGTTGTTTCCTGACTTTTTAATGATCGCCATTCTAACCAGAACCAAAGACAAGAACCACATGATTATCTCAATAGATGCAGAAAAGGCTTTTGACAAAATTCAACAGCCCTTCATGCTAAAAACGCTCAATAAATGCGGTATTGATGGAACGTACCTCAAAATAATAAGAGCTATTTATGACAAACCCACAGCCAATATCATACTGAATGGTCAAAAACTGGAAAAATTCCCTTTGAAAACTGGCACAAGACAGGGATGCCCTCTCTCACCACTCCTATTCAACATAGTGTTGGAAGTTCTGGCTAGGGCAATCAGGCAAGAGAAAGAAATCAAGGGTATTCAGTTAAGAAAAGAAGAAGTCAAATTGTCCCTCTTTGCAGATGACATGATTGTATGTTTAGAAAACCCCATTGTCTCAGCCCAAACTCTCCTTAAGCTGATAAGCAACTTCAGCAAAGTCTCAGGATACAAAATTAATGTGCAAAAATCACAAGCATTCTTATACACCAGTAACAGACAAACAGAGAACCAAATCAGGAATGAACTTCCATTCACAATTGCTTCAAAGAGAATAAAATACCTAGGAATCTAACTTACAAGGGATGTAAAGGACCTCTTCAAGGAGAACTACAAACCACTGCTCAGTGAAATAAAAGAGGACACAAACAAATGGAAGAACATACCATGCTCATGGATAGGAAGAATCAATATCGTGAAAATGGCCATACTGCCCAAGGTTATTTATACATTCAATGCCATCCCTATCAAGCTACCAATGAGTTTCTTCACAGAATTGGAAAAAACTGCTTTAAAGTTCATATGGAACCAAAAATGAGCCCGCATTGCCAAGACAATCCTAAGTCAAAAGAACAAAGCTGGAGGCATCACACTACCTGACTTCAAACTATACTACAAGGCTACAGTAACCAAAACAGCATGGTACTGGTACCAAAACAGAGATATAGACCAATGGAACAGAACAGAGTCCTCAGAAATAATACCACACATCTACAGCCATCTGATCTTTGACAAACCTGAGAGAAACAAGAAATGGGGAAAGGATTCCCTATTTAATAAATAGTGCTGGGAAAATTGGCTAGCCATAAGTAGAAAGCTGAAACTGGATCCTTTCCTTACTCCTTTTACGAAAATTAATTCAAGATGGATTAGAGATTTAAATGTTAGACCTAATACCATAAAAACCCTAGAGGAAAACCTAGGTAGTACCATTCAGGACATAGGCATGGGCAAAGACTTCATGTCTAAAACACCAAAAGCAACGGCAGCAAAAGCCAAAATTGACAAATGGGATCTAATTAAAGTAAAAAGCTTCTGCACAGCAAAAGAAACTACCATCAGAGTGAACAGGATTTTTTTTTTTTAATTCAACATGTTATTCTATATTTTTCTTACTGATGCTTACATATCCCAAATGTGGTCAATAAATTCCTTATACAGAGCATCTGTGCCTTCTCAACCATATCCTGTTAACTACTGAGCATATCATTGCTTTCTGGCATAACCCAATTTGTTCTTTCTTGTTTCAGACTTGAGATCAGCCATTTAAGTTTCCCAGTTTTCAATGTGGGTTTAGTGAGTGGTGTTTAGAAATCAATATCTGTCCATTATATGCACAAACAGGCATAATGATATCCTTTAATCAAGAGGAAATGGTAATATTGAAACATAGAATAGTCAGATAAATTTAAGATGGATTAAAATGTGCTTGAAGTTTGTATTAAATATGTGTATGTGTCTACCTGTAACAGGGTTATATTGATACTTCTAAAGAAAACCCAACACTAAAGCATTCTTCCACACATACCCATTCCATATTTGTGTCTCCTTTCTTCCAACCATGCTAATGCATCTACTCACTAGTTCTTTCATACAATATATACAGAAAACAAACAATGTGAGAATGACCACACCAATACAACTATAAAAAAAAAAGGAGCTAATGATATTTTTGCAGTTGTATTGGACTTTAGAATTTATCTTTCTAAGCATATATAAATCAAGAGGAAAAGGTAATATTGAGATATAGACTAGTCAGATGAATTGAAGATGGATGAAAATGTGCTTGAAGTTTTTTATGAATAATGTTACCTGAATTTATCATCTTAATTTGTTGATTAATTGGTATGTTAATTGACAAATTAATCAAGTAAATGTTACTTAAGTTATTATTTTCTCAGTATAGTAGTGAATAATTTGATATTCAGTTAAGATCATGTATGTCTGCTTGATTCAACTGATTTTTTCATCCTTTAAATTTAATTTTGTTTTTTCGAATATATAGGATATTTTCATAATTCAAACATCAACTACATAAAGAGTTTACTACATAAAGCAAGTTCCTTGCTTTCAAGGAATTCACATTCCGATTCTTACTCCCTCTACCCCATTTTCACCTACTCTACGTAGGTAACTATTTTTTAGTTTCTGTTTATACTTCTGTTTTTTGTTTTTTTTTTTTTCCTTTTTGGCCAGGAAAGTATATCCAAGCAGACAGACAGATTCAGACAAATAGACAAACAGATATAGAGATATCTCAAGAGAGAGAGAGAAAAAATCATACATTCTTATTTTTCCTTATTTGTAAAACAAAAGTTAAAATACTGTAATTATACTTTACAACATATAGCTTCTTAATCACCTCATATCAGCTCAGAAGAAACTTTTTTCATTCTTTTTTATGGCCAAATACTATTCTACTCAGTGGTTATACATAAATTCTTCAATGAACACCTTAGGTAGTTTTCAGTATTATACAACTATGCTGGAATTTAAAACCCTAGGCATTTCTTTTATGTGAGGAGAGATTCCTTCATGTTAAATTCCTAAACATGAGGTTGTAGGAACAAAAATATCAAAGGTAGTTTTTGAAAGATATTCCCAGATATAATTTTTTGTAGTTGATTTTCTAAACTACATGGCTATTCTTAATGTCTTAATCCTTTTATCAACAACTGCCAACAAACTATTTAACTTTTCTTGAATACCTTCACATTTATCTTTGTCCCTCAGAATGGAGTAGCTCCACTGAATCTAACACAGTAATAATGAAGTCTAAAATGGAATAGGTCAATAATCTCCACTGTTGCAGATATTTCATATCAATTTGGTCTGGCTATAATGATATTGGGCTATTTTTGTCAGAAGTATCTCCTTAGCACACTATAACTCTTATTTTGCAATTACAGTAATTTTAAATACTTGTCTTTCCCACAGTTACATTTTCCATTTCAGAGATTTGTGAAGATAATATTGTGAATCCAAATAGTTCTTTCTCACATTTCTTTTAAAAAACAATTAGCTCATAAATCACACCATCTGTCCATATGGTATGGCCATCATTCTGCTATTCAACGTATTATCGATCCCTTCCAACTTTAGGTCAGACGCATTTTTTTTTTTTTTATTAAATTGCCTTTATATATTTATCCAAAGATGTAAATTATATCATTATTTATATATTTATAAAATTCTCCCTGGGGAAGATAGAGAACACTAACCTTTAATAAACCCAGGGGAACTTCATTCTAAATGTTAAACATCTCGTTCAAGTATAGATTTACCAGTTATAACCCCATCTAACTCTTCCACTTTTTTTTTTTTTTTTTTTTTTTGCTCATAATGATATCATGATGCCTATATTCATTAAGTGTTTTGTGTTTTGCTGATTTTTCCATCTGGTAACTGTGACATACTAAGAAAGATAAATCTTTCTTCAGAGCACTGTTAGTGTTTTCATTTAGAAAGCCGTCTTTCTAACAGATGTTTCTTCATTCCTTAGACCAATGTTATGGGTTGGTAACTATATTTATTGCATGCCAACCATCTACTTGGTGCTTCACAATAACTGAAATAAGTATTATTAACTCCATTGATTATACAGCTGAGGAATCTGAGTTACAGAGTGGGGCAGTTATTCATGCAAAGTATGCAGGAACTGAATAGCAAAGTGGGTAATTGAGCTGGAGTTTCTAACAGTCTGGAATTGTGATGGGCTGCACGTAGCAGCAGACAAATGATCTCATAGGTTGCTCACTCTCTGCACTTCCAATTTATCTCATGCTGCCGAACTAAACATTTTAAACAGTGCTTGTTTTTGCCTTTTGGGGGGCTTGACAAATATAATTGGCCAAAGAATTATGATAACATTTCGATACTGTTATTCAGCCATGAATTTGTCAAGGAAGGAAAATATGAGAGAGTAGAAAAAGAAGATAAAAGTATACTCCTAGCCTTTGAGAACCAAAACACTTCACTTTGAAAAATTTACAGACATCAAGTTAACAAAAAGATAAGGAACGATCCTTTTAAAAGTGTTGGAGTCCAAGGAAGAATAATCTATTATATCATCTTTCCTTGAACTTTCTTCTCCATGATCTTAAAGTGCTTTAGAAAGACAAATATGAAAGACAGGAATCCAATAAAGGACAAACTAAACTTCAAAGACCCTTTGAATGAGACATTACAATAACTAATTTACAGACCTAACATCTACACAAGAAAAAGTCTCAAGATCTAAAAGGTCACGTAGCACTAGAAAAATAAAGTGTTTGAGTAAATGATCTCATTTTGTTTCTAGGGGGTTTTAATGAATCTTTTCATCTGACACTCAATTCTTGACCAACAATGTTCTACGTCATTTTTTTTCCAAAAATGTTTCATGCAGCCCTAAATACTTCATCAAACGAAGAGATCTGGTGCTCAGGTATCTTGGAAATCTTGCTAGAGATAGGCAATGCATATTTCATATGTAAAAGGCTCTGAGAAATTATACAAAAAGCAGAGTCTGCTCCTCAGAACTACAGATCTTGTACCAGTGATTTGTTCTTACAGATCTTTCCAATAATTCTTATCCACCATTCCCCAGCTTCCCTCAGGCCCTCAGCTCCACTGTAGACTGGACGCCTCCCACCTTCCTCAGAGTAAGAGGCAGTCTTTCCATAAACTGTAAGCTCTGTTAAGGCAGGGGATCTTGTTGATCCTCACTGCATTGTCCTTAAAGTCTAACACAGTCACTGGCATATAGTAAGACTTTCACAACTATACCGAATAAATATATATGTAATAAACTTGTTAAATAAATATCAGTAAATTGATAAATTGAAATTTAACACCAATCATAAATTCAGAAGACTATCTGTATACAATCATTTCAATCATTCCCTCCAAATACAATGAAATACACTTGTATCGCTCACTAAACATCCTGACATATGCAAATTGCTTGTAAATAAAACATGATTGAGGATGTAAATTTCTGATTTGCTAAAGCAGAGGCTGGTGAACTTTTTCTGTAAAGGGTCAAATAGTAAATATTTTAGGATTTGTGAGCCATGCCGTCTATGTTGTTCAACTCTGCCATCATACCGCAAAAATACCCATGGACAACAAGAATAAATGAATGGGGCAGGGCGCGGTGGCTCACGCCTGTAATCCCAGCACTTTGGGAGGCCGAGGTGGGCAGATCACGAGGTGAGAAGATCGAGACCATCCTAGCTAACACAGTGAAACCCCATCTCTACTAAAAATACACACACACAAAAAAGAATTAGCCGGGTGTGTCGGGGGGCACCTGTAGTCCCAGCTACTCGGGAGGCTGAGGCAGGAGAATGGCATGGACCTGGGAGGCAGAGCTTGCAGTGAGCAGAGATCGCGCCACTGCACTCCAGCCTGGGTGACAGAGTGAGACTCCATCTAAAAAAAAAATCAAAAAAAAAAAAAATCATAAATGAATGGGCGTGGCTGTGTTCTAATAACATTTTATTTACAAAAACAATCAGAAGTGCCTATTATCACTAGTGATCCACGGAAATGCCTATATTTCAAAAGATGTAGAAGTATTGGGACGTATGTAGAGAAATTGGGATCCTCAGATATTGCTGATGGTAATGCGAGATGGTACAGCACATTTTGAGAAGAGTTTGGCAATTTTTCTAAAGGTTAAGCAGAGAGTTACCATGACTCAGCAACTTTACTCCGAGGTGGAATTCTACCCAAGAGAAAAGAAAACGTATGTTAAAAAAAAAAAAAAAAAAAAAAAGACAATGAAACAAAACACTGCAAAAACTTTTACGTGGATGGCAGCATTAAGAGTCAAAAATGGAAACAACCCAAAGATCCCATTGAGGAATGAATAAATTAAATGTAGTATATCCAAGAAATGGAATACTATTAGCCAGTGAAAGAAATGAAGTGCTGATAAATGCCACAACACCTATGAATCTCAAAAATATACTAAATGAAGGAAGCCAGATATAAAAGGCAATATATTGTATAATACCATTTTTTTGAAATGTTCCAAAGAGGCAAATACACAGAGACAGAGAGTTGATGAGTACTTGTCTATGGCTGGGGGCTGTATGAGGGGTGGACAGCAGAGGGAATGGGGAGAGACTGCTAATGTGATCAAGGTTTTTTTGGGGAGAAGATGGTTAAAATGTACTGTAACTAGTTTAGGATGATGATGCACAACCCTGTAAATGGACTAAAAACCATTAAATTTTACACTTTAAATTAGAAACTTTACACTTTAAATTAGTAACTTTATAGCATGTAAATTATATCTCAATAAAGCTGTTAAAAACACAGAATTTGTGGCTGGGTGTGGTGGCTCACACCTGTAATCCCAGCACTTTAGGAAGCTGAGACGGGCTCACCACCTGAGGTCAGGAGTTCGAGACCAGCCTGGCCAACATGGAGAAACCTTGTCTCTACCAAAAATACAAAAATTAGCTGGGGGTGGTGGCGGGCACCTGTAATCCCAGCTACTCGGGGATCTGAGGCAGGAGAATTGCTTGAACCTGGGAGGTGGAGGTTGCAGTGAGCCGAGATCACGCCATTGTACTCCAGCCTGGGCGCCAATAGCGAAACTCCATCTCAAACAAACAAACAAACCAAAAACACACAGAATTTTTTTAATAACAGGTAGAATGTTTTCCACACCTCTGTTAAAAAAAAATTGTGTGGATTGAAAATACACCTCAGAGTTATGCTTTCCATTCTAAAATTTACTTTACAGAATTCCATTAAAAAATATCCCTTAAATGTTTACAGAAAGTGAAAAGCCTGCAACAAAGTCAGTTTAAAAAACAATCCATAAAATTAATGGGGCTCATGTTCTCATTTTTTATTTAGATTTGTCTTGTGTCAACTGTGTCTCGCAAAGTATTGCCTATTTATTATCAAACATAAGTAAAACATCATGCATTTAAAGATTTGTAGCTAGAAAGAGTTGCTGTAATTAAAAATGTAATATTTTATAATAGAAGGATAATTACAGTATTTATCCTTCTTTCCACTTCGAAAAGCTAGCACTTAAGTTAAAAAGATACCCAAAATAAAAAGCATTTGCAATGGTATCCAAAAATGGTTTAAAAGTTCATTGTTATGCTCTAATTCAAGAAGAGATGCTCAAGCACTACAAAGCTCCGCATGTTTTTCTGCATTTGGAGTTTGGACCTGACAACCTCAGGTAAGTACAGAGAGAATTTCATGGCACACATCAGTGTTGTCATGATCTTTCTATCCCCAGGTGATAACCATGTTATTCTGAAATAAGAACAGCAAATTATGTTTCCAGAATAGGTTCAAAGTCTTTGGAAGTAAGATTTGAGTTATTTGGAAATATTTTCTCCTAAAAGTCAAGTCTCCTATATACTATGTTGACCATGTATTTCAATATATGCCTGTCATCCTGGTGTAACTATGAATACTGCTTTCTTCACTCTCAAAAAATTATCTAACTTTGACAATAAATTATATAGTCATTCTGCCTCAGGACTATATTCTTCAAGGAAGTTACCTAAATAACTACGCAGGGATCTGATTAGAATAGGCAAATGTCCATGATCATAGAGAAAGTATCTGGTAAAAGGAAATATTACTAATCTTGTACCCAATATGGAGAAATGAACATACTAAAAAGTCATGCTTTTAAGTTAATGGACAGAAGATTGTGAATCTCTAGACAGTCCAAAGCATCAACACAACCAGAATTGTTAGTGTAGATATGTAAGAATTATGGTCTCTCCATAAAATATGACAAACTTTCCATTGTTGGTGCTTTGCAGGCTTGATTTCTAGCCATAACATTTGACCTTTGTTTTGCCCTGTTCTCCCAGATGACCATGTAAGATTTTCTAATCTGAGAAGAATGATGAACTAATGTACAAATCTTACTCCACACTTGCAGCGAGGAAACTAGAAGATGACAGCTACAAGTTTCTGAATCTGGATAATCTTATCTCTTGAAACTAACACATTCACTATACTCTCAAACCACATTCTTCTTTTTGGCATAAATAATATGTGGGTGTGTGTGCAAAAAGTGTAGAAAGATCACGTGGAAAGGCAGACTAGTGTTCAGCTCACAGTGAGTGATTAGATGACAGATTTGAGCCTGGCCCAGTGCTCTGTTCGGGAAGAAAGACTTGGCTTTCAAGGTGTCCCACTCATTCTGCTGAAAAATAGCTGGTGTACGTTGCAACGAGCAGCAGTGAGCAATGCCAATCAGTATAGCAGCCATGGCAAAACATTCCACCATACTACATATGAAATGAGATTCTACTTTACTTTGAGGGCAAAACAAAATTCATAGAATTAATCTTTTGTCTGTTTGTGTTTATTAAGAATATGATTACCACGACTGGGTTCATCTCAATATCCTTCCCCAATTTTTTAAGTCACTCATTTATCTACTCAAATAATCAACTCTCAGGTGCCAGCTGTCTCCACAGTTCAGAAACAAAGTCCCATCCTCCATGAGTTTACAAAAGAAGACAGAAAAACACATGACTAAACTCAGTAAATGATAATAGGTGTTGTGATAGAAGAAGTCCACACGGAGTAAAGCAGAGACACTGAGAAGGGCAGTTCTATGCCTGGGTCAGAAAAAGCCTTACAATGTATGTGACACTTGACTAAGCCTTTGGAGATGGGCAGGTGACTGTAGAATTCCACAGGGTTACGCAGAGCTATGCTAGGAATCACTTGGCCTAGTCAGGAAACTGTAAGTGTATACTTGAGAATGGGACTCTCACAAAAAAGATGCGAGAATTGTAAGGAGATTTAAAATACAGGCAATGTCATGCTAAGGATAGTAGACTTTTTGCTATAGAAATGGGAAGATATGAGGTGTTTTAAGCAAGGAACTAGTATATCCAGACTTGAATTTTAGAACTACAAACAGGGCCGGGCATGGAGGCTCATGTCTGTAATCCCAGCACTTTGGGAGGCTGAGGAGGGCAGATCATGAGGTCAGGAGATCAAGACTAGACTATCCTGGCTAACACGGTGAAATCCCATCTCTACCAAAAACACAAAATTAACCGGGTGTGGTGGCACGCACCTGTATTCCCAGCTACTTGAGAGGCTGAGGCAGTGAGCCGAGATCACACTACTGCACTCCAGCCTGGGGGACAGAGTGAGACTCTGTCTTTAAAAAAAAAAAAAAAAAAAAAAAAAAACCTACAAATGATACGGAAAATTAGGGACAAATGTCTCTCAATTTGGCAGTGTTGTGCTACAGGTATTTAATGTAGACTTGGCAAGTCTGCTCCACATAGGTTGTATCTGAGCTGAAGTTCAAAGAATGAACGAACAGGTGTTAACCAGAAAAGGAAGTCATTACAGGGAGGAGGAAGGGAATTAGGGTAACAGAACCAGAAACTACCACAATGTAGCATAAGTAGAGTGGCAGAAAAGTATAAGAAATAAGACTCCAGCAAAGGGTATATCCTAGATCAAGAGGAAAATAATTGTCAAAGGATTCCTACTTCCTCCCACTGTCGATGGCACGGAATTCAGGGCCAGCGTGTCACACAACTCCATGCATAACAAGAATGGAGCAATGTTTACATCCTAGTCTAAGTGAACGATATCCTTTAGTGTTTTGCAGTGCACAGTTGTACATGTAAATCTAGAAAGGTATAAGCACTGAAATCATATAAACAGATTTCTATGTGTAGATAAACTGGAAACTTGGACTGCTTAGTGAATGCTGGATTTAGAAAAAGCCCAGAGTCTACAGTACCTAGTAAGACAAGTGACAGCAAAGAGAAAAAGATTTTCGGAAGGAAATCTTACAGTTAAATGAAACCATGGGACGTGCCAAATTGTTCACTCCTCAGAACCTTTAAACTTGCTTTCCCTCTTATTTGTCTCTTTCACCCACTCTTCATTAATTCCAGCATTTCATCGTTCCTTACTGTGACCAAAGTGACCTTCTCACAGAAGGCTTTCATGACTCCTAAGAGCCTTAATGATTTTTGCAATAAAGATAGTTCACTCAACTGATGCATTGCACTCAATGTATATTTTAGATAAAATGCTATGCCCTTTCACTCTTTATTTACTCATCTGTTTTATGCTTTTTCAAAACACTCATCCCTAGCAGAAAGCATATTATTTGTTTCTTTACAGATTTGTTTTCTCAACCCTAACTCTTCAATGAGAATACAGTAGCCCTTCCTTATCCCTGGTTTTGCTTTCTGCAGTTTCAGTTACCTAAGGTCAACAGCAGCTTAATATGAAATGGAAAAGTCCAGAAATAATTTATGTTTTAAATGCTATGTCACAATGCCTAAAGCATTCACCTCTCTTCATCTTATCACATAGGTGTCTTATAATTTCACATCATCTGAAGAAGGGGGAGTAAAGTACAATAAAATATGTTGAGAGAGAGAGACCACATTGGCATGGCTTATATTACAGTATATTGTTACAATCGTTCCATTTTATTATTAGTTATTGTGATTAATTTCTTACTGTGTGTAATTTATATTTAAATTTTATCATAGGTATAGACATATAGGAAAAAACAGTGCAGTCATGCATTACTTAATGATGGGGGTACATTCTGAGAAGTTAGTTTTCAGGCAATTTTGTTTTGCGAACATTATAGAGTGTACTTACACAAACCTAGGTGGTCTAGCCTACTACACACCTAGGCTATGTAGTATACCCTATTGCTTCTAGGCTCCTAGGACAGTATGTTAATGTCCTAAAAGCTGTAGTCAATTGTAACAAAATGGTAAGTATTTTTGTATCTAAACATAGAAAAGATACAGTAAAAATATCTTATTATAATCTTATAGGGCTACTGTCTTTATGTAGTCTATTGTTTACCAAATATTGTTATGCATATATATGTATTTAATATGAAAGTAATGTTTTTATATTTTATTTATATTTTAAATGATTTGCTCCATTCTTGTTATGCATTCTTCATTCATGTTATGCATAAATATACATGTTTTAATAGCATATATATATGTGTACATGTATTCATAGCATGTACATATATGCTGGGATTACAGGTGCCCACCACCAGGCCCGGCTAATTTTTGTATTTTGGTAGAGACAAGGTTTCTCCATGTTGGCCAGGCTGATCTCGAACTCTTGACCTCAGGTGGTCCGCCCATCTCAGCCTCCTAAAGTGTTAGGATTACACGCATAAGCCACCACGCCCACCCACAAATTCTGTGTTTTTAACAGTTTTATTTAGATATAATATATATCTATTATATATAAGATATATATCTATTATATATAAGATATAATATATTTAGATATAATATAAATATACACACACACACAGGGTTTGGTACTATCCATGGTTTTAAGCATTTACCGGGGGTCTTGAAATGTATCCTCCATGGGTAAGGGGGTAAACTACTGTAACTACTGTACAAAGCTCATGAAAATAGTACTTAATGATGTCTATAACTGTATCCCCATCACTTGAAAAAAATTCTAAAATATAAAATTATAAATTATAAAAGATTAATCAATGAATCAAGACTGAATAATGAAATTTAACATGGGGACATGTAAAAAAGAGAGAGGAGTAAAGAGGACTTCTAGTGAGGGTAAGTCAGTATGAGAGCAGGTTTGAGAAAATATAAGTTTAAGTTACGCGCCTCAAGCTTTCAACGGTGATTTCCAGTAGACGATTGAACACAGAGCAATCTACACTGGAGTCAGTAGCATGAGATGGTCGTTGAACATGAGCCATTTCCCAAGGGTAATATGTATCATAAAAATAACACACTAAAAACCATCAGTATTTATTAGAAATGTAAAAGAGATGCCTCTAAAGGAATCAGAGAAGTAACTATCAAAGGAATAACAGGTCAACCAGAAGAGTATCGTTCTGAAAGACAAGGTGCAGTAGGGTCCAGAGACAGGTTATGGCCAAATTTGTCAAGAGCTACCAAGATAATCAATAATAAAAAGACTGAAAATTAATTTTTGCTAATATTACAAACTGGGACTAATAGCTGTTGGAGATGAATAACAAACTGCTGGCAAAATTGGAAATGTGCTCTGAGAGATTTTTTTTTAGTTTGAAATGTATTTGTATTGATCTGCATGTCTAGATTCTGACTTAGATTAGAGTAAGGATACTGGGGGATTAAAGCAAATTCCTTACATACTAGCAGCATAACCATGGTTGCAGGGTTTAATTCTCTGTGACCCAGTTACCTCATTTGGAAAATGGAAAACTATGCTGGTACCTATCACATAGATTTTATGAGAATTGAATGAGGTAATATACATATACATTCATTAGCATACAATTATCATTCAGTGAATATTTACTGACAAAGTTGTATTGTATTATTATTATCCATCCCCATTCTCTACAATAGTACACACTGTTGTACCCAATACGAGCTTCAAAGATATCTTGGCATAGCTGAAATAAAATGGAGCTAATGTCCCAGATTTGGGACACTAAAGTTAACTTACACAGTTTAAACAAACTTAGTAACTTTCTTAATTCATCTAAATGACAATCATTGAATTTAAGCAAATCTGAATAATTTAGAATTGCTAATAATTTCACAAATCTGTATTAGTGATAAAATACTTCTAATTTTTTAAATGGTCAGTTTAATAACTCAAACTAATTCCATATATCCCTCACCTCTATTTAATTGATACTTATAATATTACTTCTTTGTAAATTAACTGTCAAATTTAATTCTCTAATATAATCTCCATTTGGATTCCCGCTGGAAAGAAAAAGAAATAGAATTCCAGGATGAAATGTCTAGTTTCATGTTAATTAATTGAGTCTTCCATTTTTCCAAAATATCAGATTTGACATTAAATTTCTTAATCCCCATAAATAATTGCAATGATATTAAACAGATATGACTTACCAATTTGAAACAGTGCTCTCTAGTTTTGCATTTAATATGAACGCAATTGTTTTTATATTTTATTTATATTGTAAATGCTTTGCTCTGCTTTTTTTCTTAATAAAAATGATCCTGCTTGTGTCTACATTTTAACAGAATACTGCAGCTACTTGAGAATACACTTATTTTGTAATGGTGTAATCTTAAGAGCAGAATTTGTGCTTGTGTAGCATGTGTGATGCCACTTATAACACCGTGCCATTCTAGAATTTCTAGAAAGTCCATTGAATGAGACAAATAATATCCATTTTGGGGGGACTCAAAATCCGTGCTTCTATTTTAGATAAAAACAGTCTGAAATTTAAAAATATGTGTACGTATATGCAAAAAATTGATTTCCTTTCCCAACAGATTCCATCTACCTAAGAATTCATGGACACAAAGGTTACCTACTTACCCAGCTGTGAAGAACTAAGCAGTAGGAGGTTAAAAAGCTAATGCTACTCAGGTAATCAAGCTTTTTTTTCCCTTTGTAATGACATTCTGGAATTAAAGCAGCAATAATGTAAACTTAAAATAACAAGGCAGTTCTCCCCAAAATATATGTTTTTACTTGCAAATATTTTGCTGGCTTGTAATCATTTTAAACGGATTCTCTTTTCCTCTGCCTCTGCAAGTGGACATATGTAATAATAATTTATATTATTTAAAAGCAGAAAAAAAATGCACAGATAGGGAATTGAGGGCAATTTGTTTAGCCCCTGTAATAATTTAATACTTATTTCACTCAAATATTATTTTATATTTCTGTGTATCCAGGATTCATTGCTACCCAGGTACAAAATATCTCAGAGATGATCTCCCTCAAAAAGACAATTTCTGTTTTCTCTATATAATAATTCTGGAGACTTGGACGCTGGCTGCCAATTGCCTTTTAGCAAGTCACTTAGCCTTGCCAAGTTAGAATTCCTTCCCCTAGCCAGGCACGGTTGCTTATGCCTGACCAAGGTGGGAGTATCACCCAAGGTCAGGAGTTTGAGACTAGCCTGGCCAACATAATGAAAACTCGTTTCTACTAAAAATACAAAAATTAGCTGGCATGGTGGCACACGCCTGTAATACCAGGTACTTGGGAGGCTGAGGCAGGAGAACTGCTTGAACCCAGGAGGCGGAAGTTTCAGTAAGCTGAGAGGGTGCCATTGCACTCCAGCCTGGGCAAGAGAGAGAGACTGGGACTCAAAAAACAGAAACAAAAAAATTCCTTCTCCTACAAAATTGCGGTGTTCAGAGAAAATTTTCACCAACAGAGGGGTACTTGAAAATATGAATGGTTTTTTGTGCAGTCAAAATTAATGGATGTCTGACTGGTGCTTAATGGTAGATCCTGCAATGTGTAGAGCTAACTATGCCCAATAAAGAATGATCCCACCTACAATGTTATCAATAACGTTGTGACTCATAAACTGAGAGCTGGTCTCTAACGTAATTTCCAATTCTATAATTTCATAAAGCATGTTTTAAAGGTGATTACGGTAGACATTTTGGTTATCTGCTCCTATCCCATTGTCTCTTACCATTTCAGGGCATACCCTGAATTCCATCTGAACAGCTGTGTTGCTCTGCCCCAATGCTTTTTTGGATCTCGCCATCAGCAGTCTATAGAATTATCAGTAATTAATGTCTCTGGGATCAGCTTTAAATCAGGGACTGAGTGTACTATTTTCCCTCCTGTGGAGAGGTGGGGGAGTCACTCTCAGTTAAGCATTCTCCAGTGCTCCCCAAAGGATTCAATCCCAGTTGCCCACAGTGTTGGCAGGCTCCCCAGTGGACCCTTTATTGTGCCTTTTCTTCCCTATTCCACTTTCTCATTGGTATTTCTTAAGATCACCTCCCAGATAATCTACTTGTACTGAAATCCATACCTTAGAGTCTGCATTTTGCTGGAACATGAACTGAGACAGTAACATATTTACTCTAGGTGAAAAAGGGTCTCAGAGAATAAATATATCTTAGCAGTATTTGTTCAAACCTGTCAGCAACAGACTTGCTGAAGATGGAGGTTGGTGGGAATTGAAATGAAAAAGAATGAGGAAAACATTGGAAGAATGACTCTGCTATAGGCGGGGGATCTCTTTGAATCATAGTGCAGATTTTACATCATGGAGAGGCAGTAGTGATGTCAGACAAAAAGGCTGGAGGAAGGAGCCCTAAAGAACTCAAGGGCCTTAAGGCCAAGAACTGATCTCATGAGAGAATAATGCAAGAATCTGTATAAACCAAGGGCCAAAAGATATTCTATGCACATATAAAAATCAGGAAACACTAATACTTCATGCCAGTGTTAACCTTCAAATATATCCTGGGCATTTAGTAGAGACTTGGCTAAGCACTGGAATTTTCTGAACTTCATATATAAGAGACTTCCATCTGGTCAAGCACCAAATCACACAATACCATGCCAAGAACATCCAATAAATGAAGGGATTCCCTTTCAATCTATTTAAAAATAGCATCCAAACATCTGGCTTTCCTAGAAATCACTTCCACAGCAAGTCACAGAAACAAACCACTGCATGTTATATAATAGAATGCAACTCCTTCAGCTTTTGTCTAAATATGTATTCTCTCAGCAGTAAAATATGAAGGTCATGTAGTAGTTGTAGCTACATGCATTAAAAAGAGAAACATAGGCTTGGATTTATGTATCATTTTATACAATTGATATATCAACTCTGCCTAGTGGTAGATTATTCTGAAAGTTGCCAGTTGTCATTATTTTACTGTAATTGAATGAAAACTGGCAAAAAAAAAAAAAGATGCAGATGTTTAGCATTTTAATACATCTAACTGAGCTAAATATACCACTATCTCTATTTCATAATTTTATGTAATTTCACATATGTAGTTAGAATACATATCAATACAGCTTTATGAGAATGGTATTATTAGTCTCATTTCACAGAGGAAGGAAGTGAGGCTCAGAGACATTAAATATCTTGCCCAGGAGCATAATAGCTAAGAAGTGCAGAAATGAGATTCCAAATACCCAGTGTGCCTGCCTGCAAAGCATATGCTTTCTCATTTATTACATTTTGGCAGAACATGTCACTATATTAGAGGTTTTTGGTAAGAACTAGGCAGATACTCCCAATGCAATCCCTCCCCCCTCCCTCCTCCCCATGATAGGCCCCGGTGTGTGATGTTCCCCTTCCCAAGTCCAAGTGATCTCATTGTTCAGTTCCCACCTATGAGTGAGAACATGCGGTGTTTGGTTTTCTGTTCTTGTGATAGTTTGCTAAGGCCTGATGTAAATGACGAGTTGATGGGTGCTGACGAGTTGATGGGTGCAGCACAGCAACATGGCACAAGTATATATATGTAACAAATCTGCACCTTATGCACATGTACCCTAGAACTCAAAGTATAATAATAAAATAAAAAATAAAAAAAAAAGAACTAGGCAGATACATTCTACTTCACTATACATGTGGAAGAAATATGTAAATGAAATAATGATAATGTTGCATTTTCTAATAGATTTCACATGCCAAAAATAAGGCTTGAGGTTAGTCAAACCATATTTGTAAAACCGTACTGCAAATAGTTGATTAGAAACTTACAAGGATAATGATCACATTAAACTAAAGCACTGCTGTATTCTAATAAAACAGTCTTGCTTTTCAGAATGGCTTTCCATCTTTTGTCCAGGAGGAATATTTCTGGCAAATAGCCACCAAATGCTTATAGATTCTTTTTGGAATATTTCATGCTTCCTCAAGATGTTAATTTGGTGACATTAAGAATAGATCAAGTCAAGTGCATAGTTAGAAGCTGATGAGCATATAAAAATATGAATTTGGTTAGACATATGTCCTATTATTTCAGAATAGTTCCCTCATGAGGGCCATAGGGAAGAGCCACAATTTGGTATAATTTTCCTTCCATGTTGTAATATATCTCATATACCTAGAAATGTATTTGGAGTAATTATATTTTCTCACTAATCATCATGAACATAATATTTGTGAATATACCAAACTGGGAGTCAGGAAATGTGTATTCTTCATTGGTTTCTCATCTTACCTCTCTATTCAACCTTGAGTAACGTTGGAAGTTACAATAATCTTAAAAGCCATTGAGTTTGTTGATTCCATTTTACAGATTTTTGAGAGGGAGGGAGGGAAGAAGGAAGGGAGAGAGAGAGAGAGAAAGAGAGACAGAGAGAGATATTTCGGCAAATGAAGTGACTTCATCAAGGCAACCCTACTAATAAGTAGGCAGGCTAACACAGAGCTTCTGACTCCAAGACTAGTGCTTTAAAAATATTTCTGGAGTGCACCCCCATCATGATATGGCTTCACTAACATGTTTCAAAGTTCAATTCTAAAATGAAATAATTCTATAACGGTCTCATTTGTAAGCTACAGCAGATGAAGCATGGAGGAAATTCAGAACCATACATATTTTTGGAGGAAGTTAGAAAGTCATATAGTCATTAAAAAAAAGTTTCACTTAAAGAAGTAAAAAATAAAATAGGTTAACTTGTATTTGAAGATTGGGGTAAACACCAAATTCTGACATAAACAAGGCTGTGTGGGGTAAGAAAAACATGTTTCAGAATCAGGCTTTGCACAGAAATGTTGGCAAAGCCGTAATTACTGTGGTCCTAGAGTGTGCTTCTCTAATACGGTATTTCATTCCCTTGAAGATATTTATTTACTTTTTGGTATGTTCTTTGCATAGATTAAGACACAGTTTTGAAATGTGTTTCCAAATTATGTATCCAGGAGGAAAATACGCTCTTCTTTAAAAGTGCAGAATACAAATTTGAAAATAATCTATTTTCTATAATCATTTTACATTTCACTCTTCTACTGAAAAGTTAGGATCTGGATTTTTTTTCTTTCATTTCCTGCATGAAGATTTCTTTTAAATGCCCTACAGTTCTAGAGTATTAGTTGCACAATCCAGCTTTTATTAAAATTCTATTTCTTTTTAACTGGGAGAATGCAAGCTACATCAATCTGATATAATGTAGATATGTTGGGAAAAAGAACTGAGTCTTAAGATACCAATTTTCAACCATTATCAAGTGGGTGGATTAATTTCCTGAAATGCCGAGGAATATCAATGGTCTACTAAGAAGGTTATTTCTAAAGATATTCATTTTGGCCACTGTTGCTTACTGATTTTCTTTTTCTCTCTTTTCAAAATAATAATACAAAGAGCCAATTCCAAGTACTCACTTCTACCTGCGCCAAGGCAGTGGTGCTGGAGAGCAGATAATAGAATTTAAAGGGCACATATAGCTTTCTGTCAGGTTACTCAAGATCTCTTACAATAATAGCAAAGTAAACAAACTAAGCTGCCCAATATTTAAAATTATATTATATTTAATATATTATATTAAAATATAATTATGTTTAATATAAACTAATGACATAGTTTCATTCACATGGATAATTATAAAACAGTTCTTTTAAAAGTACTGGGGTCTCTGCCCACGTAGCTCTTTTATATCTGTAATGGGAATGGTTTTAAAATTCACTTCCTGATGAAAACACAGACACCGCCCCCCCCCCGCCCACACACACACACTCACACTCTTACACTGCTTGTGGCACCTAGCCTTCAAGCTGGCCCACATCATCCTCTCTTCCCCATGGTAAGTTACCCATGTCAAGTCCTCTCCCATGATGAATAGGGCTGATCTCATTAACTAATAGTATACTGTGAATATAACAACTTGTAGCCTCTGAGACTAGTCATAGAAGACATTTCCCCATTGCAGGCCCTTTCTTGAATCATTTACTCTGGGGAAATTCAGCTGCTGTATCTTGAGTCTTAAGCAGGTGAGGTCCATGATCTGGGTAGAGGGAACTGAGGCCTCCTGCCAACAATAGTATCTGCTTGCCATCCATGTGACTGAGTGACTTTGAAAACAGATCCTTGAATACCAGTCAAGCCTTACTGACTGCAGGTTTGTCTGGCATCCTAACCTTAACCTCATGAGAGACTCAGTTCACACATTTAAGCCATTATTCTATTTTTGACCACAGAAACTATGTAAGATAATAAATATGTAATGTTTTAAGCTACAAAATGTTTGAATACTTATTCTGCAATCGATAACTGTGATACATCATTTCTTGATTTTATCATTTTAGATATTCTGTATTAATTTATCATTAATGGAAATAAGGGTATAGCTCTTAACTATTCATTCCAACCATTCAATATGGTATATTTCAGTTTTTAAAATTAATCAGTTTTCAGTAGTTTCACTATTAATGACCTTATAAATATGATTCACAGCTGAGCGATTAATTACATTGTTTTACTTGATACAATGTTGGTTTCACTAACGTTAATGACTCATTCTTCCGGAAATTTTTGCTTACTATTCTCTGTAGTGACAACTAATTTATCCCCAAACTCAACAAATGAAATGGAAATGTCACAGTAGGGTCTGGTATTTTAGCAGGTTTTTGTTGTTGTTGTTTTTGTTTTTTGGTGGATGAGAAGGGAGGTATTTATTTATTTATTTATACTTATTTTTAGCTTGAACACTTTGCTGTGAGAGCTTAGGATTCTCTTCATTTTATCTGGGTTAGTTACTCTCTGGGACTGCTAAAATAATGGAATCCTGGAATATCCCTTCACTATCTTCCTGATGACTCTTTTTTGATCTCTCCTGTGATGGATCCTCTGATTCCTAGACATCAATCTTATATCTACTTTCTTTGTGATTTTCATCCTTTTTTTTCTGCAACATATTGTCTAGTAGTTTCCTGAGAAAGTTATTGTTTGAGATCTTGTGTGTCTGAAGATGTCTTTATTCTAATAAGCTCTACTGGCCAGATATGGATCACTAGCTTGCTAATTACTTTGCATCAGTACTTTGAAGATGCTTATTTAATGTCTTCTAATGTCTAATATTGCCATTATGAAGACCCTTTCTGAGATTCCATCCTCTGTTTTCAAATCTATTGTTTCTTCTTTGGAATAGTTTATTTTTTACATTTGGGAATTTCATAATGATGTGCCCTAGCAAAAATTATTTTCTTTTTCTCCATCCATTGTTCATGGATTGTTTCTTTCCCATTTTTTTCTGTTCTTTCTTCCTGGAATTCTTGTTGATCTTTATGAATTGATCTTCTATTTGTTTTATATTTCTCCTTTTATATTATATGCCTAAGTCTTTTTGTTCTTTTTCAATGTCTACAACTTTGTCTAATACAATTTATATGGATTTTATGTTCCTTTTGATATCATCTCATCATTAACAAAAGAATTTCTAAAATTTCATTTTGGATATTAATCTTTTTCTTCTTATACTCCCCACTTTCACGTTCTATTTCTTTAGTTTTCTTACTATTGTTCCTTTCATGTTAGAAGCTCTGCTCACATATCTGATCATCACTGAATATCCATTAATATTTAAGAAAGAGATGCTAAAGGCTTATTGGAACTTCTTACCACATAGTTTGAGGAATGATGATCCTTGCTGTAGAGTGGCCAGATAGCCCCATTAGTTTTTCCAAATAATTGTCCCCATGTTATTTGGAACAACTATGTGGCAATGTCACATCTTTTCTCTTGGTTTGTCCCATTTTCAGATAAAAGCCTTCCAATTTTCTTCATGACAGAGTACGGTTAGCAGGCAGGGTATTTTTGTTTGTTTGTGTTTTGTTGTTACTGTTATTCTTCTTGTTGTTGTTTGAGACGGTGTCTTGCTCTGTTGCCCAGGCTGGAGTACAGCAACGCTGTCTTGGCTCACTGCAGCTTCTGCTTCCCAGAAACAAGCAGTTCTCATGCCTGTGTCTCCTGAATAGCTGGAATTATAGGCCCGCACCACCATGCCCGGTTAATATTTTTGTATTTTTAGTAGAGATGGGGTTTCACCATGTTGGTCAGACTGGTCTTAAACTCCTGACCTCAAGTGATCTCCCTGCCTTGGCCTCCCAAAGTGCTCGGATTACAGGCATGCGCCATTGTGCCCAGCCAGAATAAGGATGTAATCATCACTTTCTCCCTGTTTTGTTAGTGCTTGTGCCCTCAGCTGACTTGGTGTCTCTTAGGCCATAGAAAGAAAAGTATTATTATTCCATCATGTTTAAACAGAAGTCTAGTCTACTCCATTTTGGACTACTTATGAACTTTAGAATACTTACAACATATTATATTCTAAGTATTCCAAAATTAATCTTTAAGACTTTAAGTTAATCACTCTATGGTTTCTACATATTGATTTTGGGCCTGTTTCCTGGGATATAATGTATGTCATTTCCACCCTGGCCTCTACTTCCTTTACCCCACCAAATTTTCCTCATATACTGTATATAAGACACTAAGGACATACATCTTGGACCATGTACTGTAGTAGGCATAGGCTGAACAAGGATTAGTGAATAAAACATGTGTGATATGAAGCATACAATCTAATGGAACAGATTCACATTAAATAAATAAAAAAATGAATTAATAATACTGAGTTGTAATAAATGCTAAAGGAGATAAGAAAGATAGAATGCAATAGAACAATTTTCTTGTTTTACTTTAGCAGTTTCTAAAAGTGCTAACTAAAATTATAGGAGAAAGTTTTCAGTAGACACATAATGCTTTTGACTCGTGTTGTGCTAAAAGTAACAAAAATGCTCATGTATTTTTTGTACATAAACAGTTGTTAAATAGCATCTCTCCCTATTTACCTGTGTAAATATGTGTGGTTTCATATGTTCACTTTCACTAAGTGTGGGCTTTTATATCTATGTTAAATTTATCTTGTGAGAAAACATCTAATTTCTTACATTATTATTATTTGAATTAAATTTGCATTATTTTTTCAAACATATTAACTCTATCTCCCATAGTTATGCCTTTGCCAAAAATGATAAACATATTTTCTTTGACATCAGTATCCAAGTTATGAAGACAGCATAAGGGATTCGTACAAAGCCATAAGGGCACTTCATGTAGGCTGACATCATTTCATTAATCAACTCTTAGGCTTTAGTTTTTAATTGTCTGTATTTGGCTTTTCTTCCTAGAACGCTTGCCTTCCCTACCTTTTGATAGTTTGGAGTTGCAGACTAATTGAGAGATATCCCAACCTCACGTGGCCAAAGGCATTTGGCATTTGGTTGCATTTGACTGCTTCTCATCAAGGCAGGAGAGGAAAAATGAAAGCTCGCATTCTTTTCTTTCCTTTTGTCTGATACCATCACTACATTTTGTCTCCCATATCAACAAAGGACACAGATTGTTACGGGCTAAGAACATAGAAACAAAGCTTCCTGCTTTTGTTGTAGGAGTGCTTACATTAGCCTCTGACCATGAAAGAGGACAGCTACTTGATAATCAATCCAGGAAATTAGTACTGATATTCATACCCTGTGTTTTTAACGTTGACTTCTGTGATAGCAGGAACTAGTCTAAGGAACGATGAACGCTCTTTCCTTACTGCGTAAAGGGTGTCCCTTCAGAATTCCTAGGTTCACTTTACTCAAAGTCTCGCAGAGAGTTTGAGAGTCCTTCAGCCAAGTGTTTATAAGTAGCTGTGATCTGCTGCTAGATTCAACACTCCAGCTCTCAAGAGGAAAGTGAAAGAAACAATTTAAAAGAAATTAATTGGTGCTCAGTGACAAGTTACACAGGATGAAGTGGACAGGAAAATATAGCACATTTTCATCTACTTATATTTTTAATGTAGTGTTATTTTGTTTAGCTTGGTTTTATCTTCTAGACTTTTAGTTTAAATTTTAATCTATTATTATTTGGCAATTTCATTTTTTAAAAAAGCGAAAGAACACATTGAAAAATAAAGGTCTAATGCTTGAGTTTGCCCTGTAGGATTTTAAGAACAGGTTTTTCTCTCAAGAACTAAGACTGCACCTCAAATTATTATCAAGGCTTAAAAACAAACAATACTGAGCAATTTATTTTTAGACAATAAATTTTAATTTTGTGAACAAATATCAATAGGAATGTTTTCGTTATTAAAAATGCTTAATAAAATGTTGCATTAGAAATTAGCACATTTTTATTAACTCGTAGGTCAATTTAAATTTGAATAGAGAGCTTCATTTTACCAACAATTCTACATTAGGAATTTGAAAGACACAATATCATCTAGTGATACATAAAATAGGAAAGGCATAGAAGTTTGGGAGTCATGAGAACTTGGAGTTTGGATTTCTTTGTGAATTTGGATCAGATACATAACTTGTTAAAGTTTATTTGACAAATCTGCATAATACTTTGCATTCATAATATTGTTGGGAAGATGATTGATAGAGAAAATGATCCTCTCACATAGTAGGTGCTCCAGAAATGTTTGATTTTGAGCTTAAAAGGCAAGTCAGAGGTTTCTATTTTCCAAAAAAAGGGTAATTTTTACTTTTATTGATAAGAAGATAGGAACATTCTTGGCTGGAATATGTCATGATCTGACAATTAATAGAAATTTGCCCATGTTGGCTTTCTCTTCCTTTTCTTTCTTTCCACTCTTCTTATCTGCAGTTCATTCTACACTGAAAAAATGCAAAATTAAGATCAAATGTCAAGTACTTCCCTTACATTCTGGAGAAAAATGCACTTCTCCTTTGCTTAGAATGGAAAGAATCAGAATATTTTAAAAAAACTGCAAATCATGCAAACCTGGGGAAATATATACCAAAAGAAGGTAATAAATTAAGAAGAACACTTACAGAGATAGCCTGGGGTGATAAGAGTTTAAAATTTTGACCTTTTTGTTCATCTTAGAAAAAGTATCATATATGTATTCTCTCTAGCTCATAGTCTTCTCATTTTCAAAATGAGAGAAACAGTGAAACTATTATGTTTCTTATCAGCATTAAATTATATAACGCTTGTGGTATCCCCAAAATTGACTCCATTCAAAAAAAAATGCATGTTAATTATTATTTGCCAAAAAAGACAATCTCCAAATTTCTTTATTTTGTAAAAGTATTCCATGACTTAATCCTATAGATGAGGTGAATACGGAGATTGTTTGCTCTGTAACTTTACTATCATCTCCCTATCCTCGTATTTTGTGGTGAGATCATGGAAACCTCTATCAAACTCTCTTTATGCAATAAGTTATAACAAATTAGCAGTGGCTTATAAAGATATATCAAATTAGAGTAAAATGCAACTGAAAATGTCATAAATCATTGGGTACTTAATGTTTTCTTAATTTATTGTGGTAAGTATGAGAGAAGAAATTGGAGATGTACAGATTTTAAATGACCTTAACAGTCTTACACAGGAGTGTTTGCAGTATGGTAAGAAGGAAGTGGGTACTTGATGTTTTCAAAAAGCAAATGACCTCATGAAAAGTATACAAGGCTATGTTGTCGATATTAGAAAATTGGAAGACAGCCAGAGAATAATTAAAAGACCCTTGCAGATGTAAGTTTGTGAAATGAAAAAGGCTGAGATTTAGGTTATGATCTAAAGACTTGGATTTAGGTAAAGAAGGTAGGGTAAATCTGAGTGACAGTTTCTTGAAGAAAAGAGACACTAGTTGTGAATCATGATAGCAATTACCCTGACAAAATAGAACTGTGGTGGCTAACCAGCTCAGGCTCAGAGACTGCTGTTATGTTCTATTGAATGAGCTGAAATAGTCCAGGTTGAGAGCATTCCTCTGAGATCTTAGAAGAAATAACAGATGTGAGAATTACAGTTAGGCAGCTTGGTTTTAAATCAGAAGCTGGATGGTTTTTTAGATAACAAAGCTTAAGATCTATTGTTACAAGACTGAGAACTCAGAGATGAAATGTCTGTGGCATATACAAAGACTAGAGAATAGAAACACTCTGAAAATGGAGTTGGGGCTACTTCTCGGGAGGACAACCCTAAGAATCCACTGTCATCACCCAACTTAAAAAAACATGCAATCAGGTCACAGAATATTCATTTGTTTGAAAGGGAATCTGAATATCCTGAAAGATAGCACTGTCTCAAAAGCTACCATCTTAAAAAAAACCAACCAAACAAACACAACAACAACAACAACAACAACACAACCCAAACAGCTAGAAGGGAGGTTTATTCAGCTTACAGCATGTCCCTATCTTGCTTTTTTTTTTCTTCCTTTAGCCTAAGGTATGTTTACCACTCTACTTTTATAAACCACATCCTTATAATACATGTTCTCTTGGTTGAAATGTATGTCTTAAGATGTAAACACCTAGGTTTCCCTTAGTTTAAGTTTGCATAGATAATTCTGCAGCAAGCATAGAGTCTGTAAAGATTGCTACATAGTAAGTGTCTTCTGATAAAAATCATCTCGTAAATATTTTACCTTAGACAATAAAGAAACTCTTGTGTTTATCTCACATCTTGTCGGTGGACTGGATTTGTTCTCTGACCCAAATTCCAATGAAGAAATAGCGCTGCTCTAACATGGTTAAGAATTATTTTGAACAAAGGGCTGCTTTTAAAAAAAGCCAGCATTGTACATGGCAGGGCTGACACTTACCTCCTTTTCTCTGCTATTAGGTTTACATGGTTAGAGCTGTCAAGAAATACAAAAAACAAATAACAACAACAACAACAAAAACACACAGTGATGGAAAGGCCAAGTTCCAGCCCAGTTCTGTTATGCCCAAATGTTACACCAGGGCATGAGCTTACACCCTTGCTTACCTCTCTCTCTAGATACTGGGGAGTGCAGAGAAAGCTAAGAAAATAGATCTGTTCTATTTTCCTGGTCACTGCTACTGTCATGAAGACTAGAGTTGTTTTGTGTGTGTGTGTGTGCACGTGCGCGCCTATTCCAAGTCACAATTCACAGATCCTTGTCACCAACTGAAGAAAATATGAGACCACAAGCTGTGTCTTGATGATGGAATTTTTGACTCAAACATAGACCTTTATTTCTCCAAAGAACATGTTCAACTTGCAGATGACCACACACACACACACACACACACACACACACAGGCTTATGTATTTTTAAAATGATAACATTCAGCATGTTGAAAAGAATAAAGGGAACTATGACCCTTAAACATGTCAGGAAGAATGTAAGCTAGAATGGCAAATGTACCAACCTTCTGAAGGTAACATGCCAATAAGCATCAAGAATCAAGAACCTTAGAGAATTTTCTTTTAAGAGAATTTTCAGTTCTCTTAAATTTATTTTTAACTTATTTAAAAACAATTATACTTTTTGGAAATTATTTCAAGGAATTAAGAGAGGGACATGCTTTACATGTGTTTCTTTCAAAATAATTTTTAAAGTAACCAGTAACTATCTGGCTTTTTCAGAGCACTAAGTGAATTCCCAGCAAATACAATGACTGCAATTGGCAAAGCTCTGAGTTCCCCACAGATGTTGGCCTGTGGTCTGTGTATCCCCAGGCTGTGCCATGAGTGACCACTCAAAGAAATGTGACCTTGCAAACAGGTGTATTTTTTCCTCACATAGAACATTTGTCCGAGAGGAAGGTCTGTTTCCTTTATGAAATCTCAGTATTATAAAATCAGCAACTTTACATGAAAGAGAAGGATGAAAAAATAAAGCAAGAAATTTATATGACTCCAAAGAGCAAATAGAAATATTAAAAAATATTTTTTAAAAAGATGTTTTTTAATGTTGAATGATATCATTTCCCTTATAGGACACAGAAGTAAAGATACATAGAAGACATGGGGTTGAAATTCAGTATTTAATGTGATATAAATTTGATTGTAAGGTCTTTAAAAGATTCTGTGCTAAAAATGTGCATTTACTTTGGAATTGTGTTCTAGCATTTTAAACCATTCATTATCTTTTTAAATGTATAACTCTGTCATTGTATACAGATAATCAGCTTCTTCAGGACAGAGATTGTGATAGTTCTTTGAGCTCTGGAAACATATCCAGGTGAAGGTGATCATGAGAAACATAATTGCCTGGAGGACTCAGAACTATTGACAAACAGACTTTTACTTAGAGACTGTTAAGTTTCTGCTTACAATGTGGGGTTTTACTCATGAAAATGTCCATTTTTAGAGATAAAAGAGAAGATGCAGGTGATTTAATTTAAAAATCTAGTTTTACAGTTAAAGAAACAGAAATTTTAGAGGTCAAATGAGTTGTTGCAAGTTACACAGTTGGCCGGGTACAGTGGCTCACACCTGTAATCCCAACACTTTGGGAGGCCAAGGCAGGCGGATCACCATGTCAGGAGATCGAGACCATTCTGGCCAATATGGTGAAATTCCATCTCTAGTAAAGTACAAAACAAATTAGGCAGGCGTGGTGGTGCGTGCCTATAATCCCAGCTACTCAGGAGGCTGAGGGAGAGGAATCACTTGAACCTGGGAGGCGGAGCTTGCAGTGAGATGAGGTTGCCTGGCAACAGAGCAAGACTCCTCTCAAAAAATAAATAAATAAATAAAATAAAGTTATACAATTATTGTGATTCAACTAGTTGGGAATTAGACCTTCTAAATCCACATCCAAGCTCATTAACCCAATTAATATATTTTTTTTCTTTTCCCTCTAAAGATTACTCTTTAAGAGGTTAGAATTTCTGTCAAGTGGTTAAATTTTATCAATGTGGTCAATTTTAATAACAATGCATTTAAGGTATTTATCTACATTACAGAATCAGGTAATACATCCCAGACTTGGCAGTATTTGATGTGACAAAGGCATAGCTTTTAATTATGTTTTTATACTTGGGTAATTGGTGTTTGTGTTGTGCTCTTACAAGAGTGATAGAATTGCTACAGTAACAAAACATATAAAGAAACGAACCCCTTAAAAAAACAAAGAAACCTAATTTAATCTTAGGAAACTTTAATAACACTTTAAAGTCCAGATAATGAGAAAAGTTCGATTCATCACACTTACTTAAATAAATTCTCTTTTCAATTCTAGCCACCACTTTAAGGTGGCCTTTGAGAAACTAGAACAATGAATATCAGCTATAGTTTAAAGAATCTGAATGACATTTCTCTTTTAAGAAGTAGGTAACTGGGCAAAACTGAATAATGATTCTAGTCTCATAGGACCTAGAAAAGACTTGAAAATGATAAGCAGATGAATAGGCATAAATAGGGTGAGGTAAAGCTTTTTATTATTTTTCTGTTTTCAAGGCATTCATTCTAAAAAGCCCAATTCAAAACCAAGTAACTGCAATCATTGGCTATAGAAAGAAAAGGAGGGAAAGAAATGCGAACTGGTGTCCCTGTTAAACAGCAGCAATTTTTCAACAGCAGTTATGCTTTTGTGCAAATTTAAATTAGATGGTATCTGCTTATAGATTATTAATCAAACAGAAATATTCAACTGAAGTTTCCCCTTGTGATTATTTTATTTTGCATAATTTGCCATTTGCACTTCATCTGCAGCTGCAATCTCACTGATATAAAAGAAATGTCAACTTCAAAGTTGCCATCTCTTACAAATTATGAATTCAGCTTTGTGGATTAATGTTACAAGTGGCCTATTCTTAAGATAATTAAATGTGAATGAGCCACGCTTTAGAGGCAATCAAACAGAAATCTTTTTCCCAAAGATGTGCAAAAATAGATTACCTGAAGAATTTAGTTCTCTGATTTTCCATATATCCATGGAAATCAGCTAACACATTTAATTAAATGGACACGTAAATAAAAATTTTAAGAAAAAGTTTTAATGTTCTTTTCCAAAATATGTATTTTAATGGATTTTAGAAAATCCATTAAAATACTTGTTCATTTGAGAGAAAGTTATTACATTTTCATCTTAGTTTTTCAACAATTATTGAACAGGAAATTTGAGTGTTTGAAATTGAAGAGTAAGCTCTTAAAAAAACAATCCTTACACAAATAACTAAATGCTGGATAAAACACAAAAACACAACTAGCTGAGGGCTTTGGAGGATGAGCCAAGCAGGGAGTTTCTAAAGGGGAATCAAACCTTCAGGCAGCATAGAGTAAAATCCCTATTTTATGGGGGATTTATCCTTAAGATAGCTGTTGCTGCAGTGGAGATAGGTTAAAAATGACTTGTCATAAACAAACAAACAAACAAACAAACAAACAAAAAGGGCGCTGTGGGGTAACAATGGCTCCCAAAGAGTCAAAGACAGAAAGGAGAGACCAGGAAAAAGGAACCCTCCATTCAGTGCATAAACTCAAGGTAAGTTCCTGGTTGACCCCTGGGACCATTCATGGGGTGAATGGGGGATGGTGGGCAAAATTAAAACAACTTATAACTAAAATTACAAAAACGTGAGATGTGAGCCACAAGGCACTATATGTGTGACAGTCTACAATTTGAGTTTAAACAAGTAAATTGCCTGCTAAAATAAAAACCACCAACAATCTGTTGGAGGTAAAGTAGAACAGAATACAGAATATATTCAGCATAACACTCACAATATCCAGGATGCAATTCAAAATTACTCAGTATAGAAAGGCTGAGAATGTGACCCACTACCAAGGTATTAATAATGAACAGATGCCAATCAGGATGGTGCAGAGGTTAGAATTATCATATGAGGCTCGTAAAGCACCTCTTATAACTATGTTCTTCAAGGTAAATAAAAATGCATTTGTAATGCATGAAAGAATAAAATCTCAGCAAAGATACAATGTAAAAAAGAAAGTGAAGTGTTGGAACTGAAATAAATAAACATCTGAAATAAATTCACTGGGTAAGCTTAATAAGAGAATGGAGATGAAAGAGAAAATGGCCAGTGAACTTGAAAATCTGTCAACAAATTTTACTAAATCAAAAGATGGGAGAGATTTTAAAAATTCTAACCAATCCAACAGACCCTGAGAAATCTATGGAACAATGTCAAAAGTTTTAATATATAGGTAATTGAGTCCCACAAGGGAAGATAAAGAAAATGGGGCAGAAGAGCTGCTTGAAGAAATAATGACTATAACTACCATTTTTGGTAAATGAACAAGATGTTAAATTTAATAGTTGAGCAAATGCCAAATAAGACAAATTCAGAATATATTTTAAGATAATCATACTCAAAATTTTCAGTCTAAAGCATGAGAAAATTTTAAAGTACTAGTGAAAATAACATTTATTTTAGAGGTGTAATAATTTGAATAAAAACAGACTTCTCATCAGAAGTCCATGAGGACCAAAAGAGAGCAGGGAAGAAAAAGAAATCTTTACAGAGGTAAAAAATTAAAAATAGGTAAAATTGTCACCTCATAATTTAAAATGTAGTGAGATATGTTTCAAAAATTAATGTCAAATAAATACATATTTAAATAAAAAACTAAGAAAATTTATTTCTATCAAACCTACACTCCAAAAAACATGTTATTAATGAAAAAAAAAAGGTCTTCAGGCTGAAGGGAAACTAAGAAATTATATCAGATGAAAAGCTTGGATCTTTAGTCATAAACAAATGGCATTAAAATGTTAAATTATGAGTAAATATAAAAAACTTTTTTAATTTTTTCAAAATATAATTTACTTTTTAAAGCAAATATTATAAAATTATTTATGGATTTTTAATCTGTGTGTATATTAATTCAGATGACAATTGTAATTAAAGGATAGTGGGAATAAATTGACCTGTTATATGATTGCAAGATTTCTATATTTTACACAAAATGCTACAAAACATTGAAGTATACTGTTATATATTGTTCATTATTAAGAATATAAATTGTAAGCCATAGAACAGCCACTTAACAATGGTACAAAGAGGTATAGGTAAAAAGCTAATAAAGAAATAACTGAATTCTAAAATATATATTCAAGTACTTAAGAAGAAAGCAGGGAAGGGAAATCAGAGGTCAAAAAATGAAAGATGGCCATCATAAGGACCAGAAAATAAAAGATTATCATCACAAAAACCATTAATAAAATAGTAGAACTAAATCTGAATGTATCTTATAGTAAATGTTAATGGACTAAGCACTCAAGTCAAAAGGCAAAGATTATGTTCACATATTTTTCAAAAAACCCATAAGACTCCAACATATGCTATCCAAAAGGGATACATTTAAATACAAAGACACAGAGAAACTGAGAGTAAAAGGATGGAAAAAGATTGACAACTAGGTGTCAGAAGGCTGAAGTAGCAATAATAATATCAGATAAAATAGACTTCAAAACATAGAGACATATTTTATAATGATAAAAGGGAGAGGAAGTCACAACCATCATACATGTTTACATATCTAATAACTGAAGTTTAAAATTTTCAAAAATCTGAAAGATTTAAAGGGAGAAATAGACAACTTTACAATCATAGTTTGAGAGTAACACCTTCTCAATGATTGCCAGAATAGTTGGTCTGATGAGGGAATCACTTAGTCACTTTTGATTTGACATTTTTAGATCTTATGAGGACTGCTTTAGAACTTTGGTAAAGGAGTTCAAAAGCCAAAACACGTAAGCTATTTGTCCCAGTTGAAATCCAGTAATAAGATTTTGAAAGTTTTCTTTTTTTTGAGGAGTGAACACTACAGTTAGAAATCTACTTAATTAAAAGCTGATATCCAAGCTACACACACACACACAAACACATTTTATTTATATATGTAAATGAAATATATATAATACATACAAAATATATATTAATATATAAAGAGTGTACATAAATGTATATATGTATGTATATATGGCCTTTATGATTTTCTCTTTTTGGATCCTGTTTTGGGGAATATTTTTAGTTGGCTAAAACTTTTTTCTAAATTATGTACATGGTACTTACGTTTGCTTCCTTTCTTAAAAATTGTTCTATTTCTTTTTAATCCACCTTATTCTTCCTTTCTCTTTGTCATATTCCATTTCTTTTGCATTGCCTTACCTGATCTCTTTGGCTTTGAAGGACACGAGAAATTACTTTGTATTGTGAAAAAATTTGACCTTGGTGTGTTTAATGGCTAGGGAACGGGCTGATTGTAGAGTGGACTGATTTGTGTTGGGTTGCCTACCAGCCTCCAGGTAATGTCCTCACAGTGAAGTATACTGTGGAAACATTGCACTGTCTCCTCCTGCTGTGTTTCTCTCTCTTGGGGGACCCAGCATGCAATGCACAAATGGGATCCTTGATTCTGAGGGATACGCGTTTTACTTCCAGCTGTGCCTGCTTCTCATGTAGTTAAATAGTAAGCCCTAAAAACTGTATGGTTTTCTTCCCATATTCGCTACAGGGCTCCACTCTAAAGCTAATAATCTAATTAGGAAACAAGTTAACTAAAAAAGCCAAAATACAACTTTCTAGCACGTAGCTAGCTATCCTGAAACCCTTTTGTAAAAGAAATTTACATATTTAAGGAAATCTCCATTTGTAAGGGTGTCTACCTGTGTACATTAAAAGTGTTTACCAATGTTTGAAATTTACAAGTCATCCCTTTGTTAAAGGTGCTTTTTCGGGTCATCTTAACTGAATTGTACTTACATAATTTTTTCCTGTGGTTTGAGCAGATGATGATACAATATTTAGGCCAAATGTTTTACCTTTGTACTCTGAGATATAAATTTTCTACTTTGTTTTACAAGAGCTATCCCTTTAGAATTGCAAATTTGGGGTTGCCTAGGTAATTATTGCTTAGAGAAAACAGGTAATCAAGAGACTGATAGTCTAAAATACTGGAGAGAAACTCTGAAATATGACAAGTGAAGATTTCTTTCTCTATCTGTATGCCTATGTGTTTATACACATTTATAAGCACATATGATGTTTCACTACTAAAATATGTAAAAGAACTCTAAATACTTGTCTTAAAGAAAAAAAAACCGCTTAAATCAAATATTTTAACAGAAAAATAAAAATTTTACCTCACATAGTTTCCTAGTTCATGTGACTTCAGTAATCTTTGGTAAATTAAGAGTGTTTTAAAGTTACTGGTAAAATAAAATAGAAACATCATCAGAATTTAATTTAGAAATTCAGTCTCAATTACACAGGCAAGTCAGATACTGCCTTTGCTAGGTGTTTTAAGGTAACAAATTGTGATATTCATGTGTGATCTTTGTTGTTTTTTGTTTTGTTTTGTTTTGTTTTGTTTTGTTTTGAGACGGAGTCTGGCTCTGTCGCCCAGGCTAGAGTGCAGTGGCGGGATCTCCGCTCACCACAGTCTCCGTCCCTGGGTTCATGCCAGTCTCCTGCCTCAGTCTCCCCAGTAGTTGGGACTACAGGCGCCTGCCACCACAACCAGCTAATTTTTTGTATTTTTAGTACAGACGGGGTTTCACCTTGTTAGTCATGATGGTCTCGATCTCCGACCTCGTGATTGGCCCACCTCAGCCTCCCCAAGTGCTGGGATTATAGGCGTGAGCCACCGTGCCTGGCCTATGTGTGCTGTTTTTGATAAATATTTGACTTGCCTGTTTTACAACTATTAGATTGCAGGCTCTAAACAAATGGACATGAGTTCTTCTTGGCCTAGCTATGCCTCCTGGCAATGCAGGAAAGGGTAAGGCATTAACTACAGCTCTGCTCTTTGTTCTGGGCTCTGCATCTAACATGTAGTTAAAATTGCTTACCTCCTAGGTTTTCCACTAAAAACAAGAGTTAGAGTCAACACTGTAATAAATAAAATTAAAACTACTAGATGTAAAAGAATTCTATATACAAAGCATATAATAAAGTAGGATGTGTTTTTACTAAAAAGGTTATAAAAAAGCATGGAAATGTGGTTTTTGTTAAAGAAAAAGTAATTTTGTCTCATTTAGAGGTTTATAAGAATTGTTTTAAATTAAAAAAAATGATGGATAAAACTAAACGGATATAGAAAATTGGGAAGGAAAAGAAATATTTGTCCTAAAGTAAAATATTAGAAAAAAACTGAAGGTTAAACTAAGTTACATAAGGTTTATGGCAGATTAATCTTATAAAAGGAATTTTGTTTGTGATCAAGTTGGCTAAAATTTAAAGGGATTATTTCATTTTTTCTATAAATTAAACATTAACATCAAAAGCACACTGATACAGGGCCAGCATCAGGGCCCTTGTACTGGAGTAATGGTTTTCTTGGAGCATTGATCTGCTCCTTAATAGAAAATAATTAAAATTTATAAAAGCGTCTACAGAAATCTTAATTCATGGTCAAACTGTTTGAGGTTGGATTAATTTGTTCATAAGATTTTATTAAAACAAGCTTTAGCATTAATAATATGCTATTGAAAGGTAAAATTTTGTTTTCTCTTTTGGACAAAGTTTTCAGTTAATAGTAAGAGATAGTAAAAGATTTTTTTTTTAAACCTGTTGAGTGAACTGCAAAAAAAAGAGAAGAGAAAGGCAGATTCAGTTGTCTTCATGGTATCTTTATTATGTCCTATTGTTTAAGAAACTGAGTCTCCTCTCAAAACATAAATGTTTTTGCTTTCTAAAATATTGGCCTAATTTTTGATATCACATGTTTAAAAATCTTAGATTTCACAAACTTTCCAAAATCCAATTTCAAATTCTGTCTTTTTGACCTCATTAACTTTTTAGATGTTAGGTCCCCTGAAGTACAAGAAAGACATACTCAGCTTATTCGGTACGTTAAAGTCATATAGAAAGCATTGTGAAATATAACATAATGTTTAACTTTATTTAGGTTATATTTGTATAAATGTGTTATTGGTATGTGTTCCAAAATAGTATGGGAATTCTATAATTCTGATATGTCTCAGTATGTGTTATCAGTAATAATTATGATTATTATGATAAACTTTTGTGGGCCACAGAGGTAACCAAATTTACTTGTCAATTGTGTCTTTCACCACGGCTATGCTAAGACTTTTGTCATCCACAGTTTTTTTGCTTTGATTCTCCTCAAAAATTGGTTTATCATCAGCTAGAGTAGAAAACTTGCTTCTTTAGGGGAGTTCATAGAAAGGACCTGGATAGGCATGCTTGAAAGCAGGTTTCTGATAATTTTGGAGATTGTGCCATTGGACTAGAGAAAAAACTTCCAGAACCTTCATTGGAGAGCTAAAGTATTCATGAGGATTGTTGGCCCAACATCAGGAAGAATAGGAGTTAATTGCATGCCTCTGGAATATTAGATACTGAAATAATTTTTTATGACTTTTTGTTTGAAACATTGCTAATTCTTTATGTTTTGCTTCTCAGAGTCAAGAAAACTTTTCTCTTTTGAGCTATTTATAGCTTTTAACAATTGAGTAAAGTATACTATAAACAAAATTTGAAGCCTATTTCTTTCTGTCTGATTTCTCCAGAATTTGGAAACTATTTGTAAGTGTTCTTAATTCATGGCAATATAGTTATATGTATAAGTTGAGTAAGAATCTGTTTCATTTTAAAGAGGATAAAAATAGACACACTGGTTATTTTATCATGGCTTCAGCTGGAAGGGCATATCTTCAGATATGACCAGAATGCTTTGAGGAATTAAGATTGATTTTATAGAGCCAATAACAGACCCATGGAAAAAACTGATCTCTTGTCTACATGGTTACTTTGTAGGGTTCCTGACCTATGGTAAGTAAAGAATGCCACTTTCTGACAGGTCTAAGAATCTCAAGTTTTGGGGACTTCAAGAAGAGAGGAATTTACCCACTTCATAATAGGTATCTGCAGGCACAGGTAAGTTATTGGCTGGGCTTGAAAGGTTTTTAAAAGTTCAAACTGAGATTCCTTACAAAAAAAGTTCCAGCAAAACCAATGTTTAAAAGCCTATGTGAACAATAATTCCTGTTGCACTTTAGGCAATTAATCAAGCCAGGAATAATAAGACTAAAACTTGTGTTGTAAATAAATTGGTCCTACTGTGATTTGCTTTGGTAAAAAATGGGGGAATAGAGAGAGAAAAATTGTATTTCAAAAGAGACAGTAGTATGCTATTATTAGATTCTAACCTTGTCCATTAGTTTTGAGTTTTCATTTTTTCTATACATTTTGGTCTGAATCCTGAATTTTTTATTTGCTACCAGTCTCCAAATGAACATTTTTCATTTTCATTTTTTTTCTTACGTTTTTCTGACTTGGAATTACTAGAAATTAAAACTGTGCTCTTCTTAAAGCCCTGCAAACTGAAGCTAGACAACTTAAACATTAGTAAAAATAAATAACAGCAACTTATACATGAACAACCTTCACGCCTCCCTGCTGATGTGTGGATGTCTCAGAAAGTTCACTTGCACTCCTGGTCCAAATCACAATCCAGAAGAATCTGTCAGGTTACCATTGCAATATGAGGATGACTTAGAGACTCTAGAAAAGTTAGTCCATAGATGTGCTGCTCCAGACATCAACCTTTGTTTTCCTTCTGTTTCCATAGAAATGCCTTATTAGAGAGCTGACTGCCTGCATCACATGTAAAGGCAAAGCTCATCTGCAATGCCACCTCTTGGAATGAGACACAGTTGTTTAACTGAACTGATATACTTTCATGACTAAGAGACTAACTAAAGAAGATTTAAACAGTATGTTTAAATTTATTCTTTTCCATATATACCAATTTATCTTTCTACTTTTTAGTCTATATCTAACAATCTTTACCACAAATTCTACCAAAGTAATCAGCTTGACTTTTAATGTATAAAAATTGTTTTAAGTTTCAAAGTAGGTACCAAAAGAAATAAAAATATTTTATCCCAAAATATATTTATTTCACATATTATAAAATACCTGTTGCAGTGCCAGCAAACAGAAGTGGCCTTGCAAAGGTATCTTTTGTCAGGAAAAATTTTGCATCTGTAGAAAATTTCCATTAACATACCTAAGACTTTTCTTTTTTCCCTTCTCTTTTCTTTTTTTTTTTTAGACCAAGTGTTATTCTATCACCAGGCTGGAGTTCAGTGGTGCAATCTCCGCTGACTACAGACTTCACCTCCCGGGTTTAAGCAATTCTCCTGCCTCAGCCTCCCAAGTAGCTGGGACTACAGGCACACACCACCACACTCAGCTAATTTTTGTAACTGTTTTTTTAGTAGAGATGGGGTTTCACCATGTTGGCCAGGATGGTCTCAATCTCTTGACTCGCGATCTACCCACCTTGGCCTCCCAAAGTGCTGGGATTACAGGTGTGAACCACTGCGCCCAGCCTACTCAGACCTTTTCTGTGCCTTTCCTAGACCTAGTAGAGATTGAGAGGTTGGCACCTTTAAAAGTCTGAAAGGAAACATTTACCATCTATTTTCTCTGAGGGAAGCTTCATCTACCTAACAAGACCACCGTTGCCAGTCAAGCCTCTTCCTTTCTCTCTCTTATAATCTGCCTTGAAACTAAAACTTGTTTTGGGGCATGCTCTGAGTCCACATTCTTTGTATTATCTAAGATGATATTAATATAAAAGCTTCCGTATCTTATTGTTAGCTTGGGTCTTTATTCTGAAGGCTCTCATGTATACACATGAAATAAATCTGTACATCTTTTCTTTCTATTAATCAATCTGCGTCATGTCAGTGATTTCTCAGTGCCCTTTTAGGAGGATGACCCCCGTTAGTAGGTAGTGGGAGAAGATCAGGGGAGCTGCATTGTTCATGGTGCTCACCTTGCCTGTCAGGAATGAAAAGGAAGGCAGGTTCACTTTAATCTCAGACTGCAATACTCTGCTGCTCCTGTGGTTAACGAACGTAAGTCAGAATGAGAGAGAAACAAAAAGCAGGGAGATTAAAAGAGTTAATGTGCTTCAGAGTGTTCGAGGGTTAGAGAATGAAAAGAACAATGTAGGGCCTTATACTTTACACTACCTGGTTTGCTGAAACAATGTGTATCTGAAAGTATAGATACTGATATGCATGACTGTCTATTAAATGAGTTATTTGACAGAAACTGTCCATTGTAATACTGGAAAATACCTACACAATTATGAATGCCAGTCTCAGGATATTACTTACACTTTAAATTTTAGTGTCAATGCAAGTTAAAGTTTTGTTTAACCATTTGTTTCTGAGCTTTAATATTCCATGACTTCTTGCACAATTACCTTTATAATTAAGTTTTTAAAACATGGAATGCCAACTGGTTAGATTTCAGTTGATCTCATTTTGCTCGCTTTGATGTGTCATGTTAGTCTTTTGATTCTGAGCATTGATTCTAGAATTCACCATAACTGCTTGCTCTTCCAGATTTAAATTGTTCGTAAGTAATATTTGTAAAAAATCCTCTCTACATCAATTGAAGTTTTTGACAGAAAGTAGGAAGGCACTTGAGCAGAGTTCTGTAAGTGATCTCATGTTCTTTCCCTCCAAGTTGACCTAAAATTTTAATCAGCATTTAGAATGTGATTTTCCACCTGGGTAAACATTAACTTAACTCTTTTAAAGCCATCACTTCTCTTTTTTATTCCCCAAATATTTCAGACAACATTAAAGCATGTATTGATAAAATAAAAATGCATTCTCTATTAATATTTGCATTTTGGTGAATGGATTAATACAACAATCTGTCAACGAAGAAGCTGGGTTTGGTTTGACATTTCATGGTTTTAGGGACTTCAGGCAGGAGCTTTGTGGTTACTGAATGCTTTATCTTAAGTGTACAAACACTGTTCACTTAGATAATTCATCATAGATTTTTGCTAGCTATGTAGTAGGCATAAAATGAACATTGGTCAAGTGAATGAATGCCTATGTCATTTTTAATAGTTTTAATATTTTATATTCAACTGATAAGGCTCTTTTCCAATTTTTCATTTTACAAATAATAATTTATTTTATTCAATAATCAGATTCATACATTTTTCCAGTCCAATCCAGTCTAAGACATTATTACGGTCTAGGCAAAGCTGAATATATTTTTGTAATGTTATTCAGCCTAACTATAATTATATAGAAGAATATTGTCCAAACTTGAGCATGGAAATTCCTGTCTTTAGTTCATGGAGTTTATTCTTTAATTCATTCATTTGTTCAACAAATATATATGTAGTTCCTGAAATTCAGTCCCCATTCCAAACAAAAAGAACTGTATTTGGGAGAAAAAGCTCAATTACAAATCAAATTCTGCTACTAAAAGCATTTACCTTTGCATCTTTTGATGGGGGGCTGACATTTAAAAACACCCTTTGTTTCCTGTGTGTGCAACACATGATTCCATGTGGCATGCCCCAAGTATGTAGTTATTTGGGACTCTTGCTGTATTTGAGCTTCACCTGCTTTGGAAGATCACTGTCTGTTTCTTAGGAGGGTTCCACAGGTATCGTCTTCATGATGGTAGGGTAAGCCAACTCCATCATATATTGAAGCCATTATAAAGCCTCTTTATTACAAATTGTATTAAATGAATATTGGTTAATTTTGGAATAAGTGTGATGTGGTACTGAGAAGAATGTATATTCTGTTGATTTGGGATGGAGAGTTCTGTAGATGTCTACTAGGTCTGCTTGGTGCAGTTGGGTTCAATTCCTGGATATCCTTGTTAACTTTCTGTCTCGTTGATCTGTCTAATGTTGACAGTGGGGTGTTAAAATCTCCCATTATTATTGTGTGGGAGTCTAAGTCTCTTGTAAGTCTCTAAGGACTTGCTTTATTAATCTGGGTGCTCCTCTATTGGGTGCATATATATTTAGGATAGTTAGCTCTTCCTGTTGAATTGATCCCTTTACCATTATGTAATGGCCTTCTTTGTCTCTTTTGATCTTTGATGGTTTAAAGTCTGTTTTATCAGAGACTAGGATTGCAACCCCTGCCTTTTTTTGTTTTCCATTTGCTTGGTAGATCTTCCTCCATCCCTTTATTTTGAACCTAGGTGTGTCTCTGCACGTGAGATGGGCCTCCTGAACACAGCAAACTGATGGGTCTTGACTCTTTATCCAATTTGCCAGTCTGTGTCTTTTAATTGGACCATTTAACCCATTTACATTTAAGGTTAATATTGTTATGTATGAACTTGATCCTGTCATTATGGTGTTAGCTGGTTACATTGCTCGTTAGTTGATGCAGTTTCTTCCTAGCATCGATGGGCTTTACATTTTGGCATAGTTTTGCAGTGGCTGGTACCAGTTGCACCTTTCCATGTTTGCTGCTTCCTTCAGGAGCTCTTGTAGGGCAGGCCTGGTGGTGACAAAATCTCTAAGCATTTGCTTGTCTGTAAAGGATTTTATTTCTCCTTCACTTATGAAACTTAGTTTGGCTGGATATGAAATTCTGGATTTAAAATTCTTTTCTTTAAGAATGTTGAATAATGGCCCCCACTCTCTTCTGGCTTGTAGAGTTTCTGCCAAGAGATCTGCTGTTAGTCTGATGGGCTTCCCTTTGTGTGTAACCCGACCTTTATCTCTGGCTGCCCTTAACATTTTTTCCTTCATTTCAACTTTGGTGAATCTGACAATTATGTGTCTTGGAGTTGCTCTTCTCAAGGAGTATCTTTGTGGTGTTCTCTGTATTTCCTGAATTTGAATGTTGGCCCGCCTTGCTAGGTTGGGGAAGTTCTCCTGGATGATATCCTGCAGAGTGTTTTTCAACTTGGTTCCATTCTCCCTGTCACTTTCAGGTACACCAATCAGACATAGACGTGGTCTTTTCACATAGTCCCATATTTCGTGGATTCTTTGTTCATTTCTTTTTACTCTTTTTTCTCTAAACTTCTCTTCTCACTTCATTTCATTCATTTGGTCTTCAATCACTGATACCCTTTCTTCCAGTTGATTGAGTTGGTTACTGAACCTTGTGCATTTGTCATGTAGTTCTCGTGTCATGGTTTTCATCTCTATCAGCTTATTTAAGGACTTCTCTACATTGGTTATTCTAGTTAGCCATTTGTCAAATCTTTTTTTCAAGATTTTTAGCTTCTTGGCTATGGGTTCGAACTGCTCCTTTAGCTCAGAGAAGTTCGATCATCTGAAGCCTTCTTCTCTAAACTCGTCAAAGTGATTCTCCGTCCAGCTTTTCTCTGTTGCTGGTGAGGAGTTGTGTTCCTTTGGAGGGTGAGAGGCACTCTGATTTTTAGAATTTTCGGCTTTTCTGCACTGCTTTTTCCCTATCCTTGTGGTTTTGTCTACCTTTGGTCTTTGATGATGGTAACATACAGATGGGGTTTTGGTGCAGATGTCCTTTCTGTTTGTTAGTTTTCCTTCTAACAGTCAGGACCCTCAGCTCCAGGTCTCTTGGAGTTTGCTCAAGGTCCATTCCAGACCCTGTTTGTCGGGCTATCAGTGGCGGAGGCTGCAGAAGAGTGAACATTGCTGAACAGTAAATGTTGCTGCCTGATTGTTCCTCGGGAAGCTTCATCTCAGAGGGGTACCCAGCCATGTGAGGTGTGAGGTATGAGGTGTGAGGTGTCAGTCTGCCCCTAGTAGGAGTTGTCTCCCAGTTAGGCTACTCGGGGGTCAGGGACCCACTTGAGCAGGCAGTCTGTCCACTCTCAGATCTCAACCTCCATGCTGGGAGAACCACTAATCTCTTCAAAGCTGTCAGACAGGGACATTTACATCTGCAGAGGTTTCTGCTGCCTTTTGTTTGGCTAATCCCTGTCCCCAGAGGTGGAGTCTACAGAGGCAGGCAGGCCTCCTTGAGCTGCAGTGGGCTCCACCCATTTTGATCTTCCCAGCAGCTTTGTTTACCTACTCAAGCTTCAGCAATGGCAGGTGCCCCTCCCCCAGCCTCATTGCCACCTTGCAGTTAGATCTCAGATTGCTGTGCTAGCAATGAGGGAGGCCCCGTGGGCATGGGACCCTCTGGGCCAGGCATGGGATATAATCTCCTGGTATGTCATTTGCTAAGACCCTTGGTAAAGCGCAGTATTCGAGTGGGAGTGACCCGATATTCCAGGTGTTGTGTGTCACGGTTTCCCTTGGCTAGGAACAGGAATTCCCTTCCCCCTTGCGCTTCCCAGGTGCAGCGATGCTTTGCCCTGTTTCAGCTCTCGCTCAGTGGGCTGCACCCACAGTCCTGCAACCACTGTCCGACACGCCTCAGTGAGATGAACCTGGTACCTCACTTGGAAATGCAGAAATCACCAATCTTCTGTGTCGCTCATGCTGGGAGCTGGAGGCTGGAGTTGTTCCTATTCAGCCATCTTGGAACATAGTTGGAAGTAAAGCACTCCTCAGCAAATGTACAAAAACAGAAATTATAACAAACTGTCTCTCAGACCACAGTGCAATCAAACTAGAAATCAGGATTAAGAAACTCAGTCAAAACTGCTCAAGTACATGGAAACTGCACAACCTGCCTCTGAGTGACTACTGGGTACATAACGAAATGAAGGCAGAAATAAAGCTGTTGCTTGAAACTAATGAGAACAAAGATACAACATACCAGAATCTCTGGAACACATTTAAAGCAGTGTGTAGAGGGAAATTTATAGCACTAAATGCCCACAAGAGAAAGCTGGAAAGATCTAAAATTGACACCCTAACATCACAATTAAAGGAACTAGAGAAGCAAGAACAAAACATTCATATGCTAGCAGAAGGCAAGAAATAACTAAGATCAAAGCAGAACTGAAGGAGATACAGACACAAAAAACCCTTCAAAAACATCAATGAATCCAGGAGTCAGTTTCTTCAAAAGATCAACAAAATTGATAGACCACTAGCAAGACTAATAAAGAAGAAAAGAGAGGAGAATCAAACAAACACAATAAAAATGATAAAGGGGATGTCACCACCAACCCCACAGAAATACAAACTACCATCAGAGAATATTATAAATACCTCTACACAAATAAACTAGAAAACCTAGAAGAAATGGATAAATTCCTGGACACATACGCTCTCCCAAGACTAAACCAGGAAGAAGTTGAATCCCTGAATAGACGAATAACAGGCTCTGAAATTGAGACAATAATTAATAGCCTACCAACCAAAAAAAGTCCAGGACCAGACAGATTCACAGCCTAATTCTACCAGAGGTACAAGAAGGAGCTGGTACCATTCCTTCTGAAACTATTCCAATCAATAGAAAAAGAAGGAATCCTCCCTAACTCATTTTATGAGGCCAACATCATCCTGATACCAAAGCCTGGCAGAGACACAACCAAAAAAAAGAGAATTTTACACCAATATCCCTGATGAACATCGATGCAGAAATCCTCAATAAAATACTGGCAAACCGAATCCAGCTGCACATCAAAAAGCTTATCCACCATGATCAAGTGGGCTTCATCCCTGGGATGCAAGGCTGGTTCAACATACGCAAATCAATAAATGTAATCCAGCATATAAACAGAACCAAAGACAAAAACCACATGATTATCCCAATAGATGCAGAAAAGGCCTTTGACAAAATTCAACAGCCCTTCTTGCTAAAAATTCTCAATAAATTTGGTATTGATGGAACATATCTCAAAATAATAAGAGCTACTTATGAAAAACTCACAGTCAATATCATACTGAATGGGCAAAAACTGGAAGCATTCCCCTTGAAAACTGGCACAAGACAGGGATGCCCTCTCTCACCACTCCTGTTCAACATAGTGTTGGAAGTTCTGGCCAGGGTAATCAAGCAAGAGAAAGAAATAAAGGGTATTCAATTAGGAAAAGAGGAAGTCAAATTGTCCCTGTTTGCAGACGACATGATTGTATATTTAGAAAACCCCATTGCCTCAGCCCAAAATCTCCTTAAGCTGTTAAGGAACTTCTACAAGTCTCAGGATACAAAATCAATGTGCACAAATCACAAGAATTCTTATACACCAATAACAGACAAAGAGAGAGCCAAATCATGAGTGAACTCCCATTCACAATTGCTTCAAAGAGAATAAAATACCTAGGAATACAACTTACAAGGGATGTAAAGGACCTCTTCAAGGAGAACTACAAACCACTGCTCAATGAAATCAAAGAGGACACAAACAAATGGAAGAACATTCCATGCTCATGGATAGGAAGAATCAATATCGTGAAAATGGCCATACTGCCCAAGGTTATTTATAGATTCAATGCCATCCCCATCAAGTTACCAATGACTTTCTTCACAGAATTGGAAAATACTACTTTAAAGTTCATATGGAACCAAAAAAGAGCCCACATTGCCAAGGCAATCCTAAGCCAAAAGAACAAAGCTGGAGGCATCACGCTACCTGACTTCAAACTATACTACAAGACTACAGTAACCAAAACAGCATGGTACTGGTACCAAAACAGAGATATAGACCAATGGAACAGAACAGAGCCCTCAGAAATAACACCACACATCTACAACCATCTGATCTTTGACAAACCTGACAAAAACAAGAAATGGGGAAAGGATTTCCTATTTAATAAATGGTGCTGACAAAACTGGCTAGCCATAAGTAGAAAGCTGAACCTGGATCCCTTTCTTACACCTTATACAAAAATTAATTCAAGATGGATTAGAGACTTAAATGTCAGACCTAAAACCATAAAAACCCTAGACGAAAACCTAGGCAATCCCATTCAGGACATAGGCACGGGCAAGTACTTCATGTCTAAAACACCAAAAGCATTGGCAACAAAAGCCAGAATTGACAAATGGGATCTAATTGAATTAAAGAGCTTCTGCACAGCAAAAGACACTACCACCAGAGTGATCAGGCAAACTACAGAATGGGAGAAAATTTTTGCAATCTACTCATCTGACAAAGGGCTAATATCCAGAAACTACAAAGAACTCAAACAAATTTACAAGATAAAAACAAACAACCCCATCAAAAAGTAGACAAAGGATATAAACAGACAGTTCTCAAAAGATGACATTTATGCAGCCAACAGACACGTGGAAAAATGCTCAGCATCACTCGCCGTCAGAGAAATGCAAATCAAAACCATAATGAGATACCATCTCACACCAGTTAGAATGGCGATCATTCAAAAGTCAGGAAACAACAGGTGCTGGAGAGGATGTGGAGAAATAGGAACACTTTTACACTGTTGGTGGGACTGTAAACTAGTTCAACCATTGTGGAAGACAGTGTGGCGATTCCTCAAGGATCTAGAACTGGAAATACCATTTGACCCAGCCATCCCATTACTGGGTATATACCCAAAAGATTATAAATCATGCTGCTATAAAGACACATGCACACTTATGTTTATTGCGGCACTATTCACAATAGCAAAGACTTGGAACCAACCCAAATGTCCATCAATGATAGACTGGATTAAGAAAATGTGGCACATATACACCATGGAATACTATGCAGCCATAATAAAGGATGAGTTCTTGTCTTTTGTAGGGAAATGGATGCAACTGGAAACCATCATCTTCAGCAAACTATCATAAGAGCAGAAAAACAAACACCACATGTTCTCAATTAATGAGGACACTTGGACACAAGAAGGGGAACATCACATACCACGGCCTGTTGTAGGGTAGGGGGAAGGGGGAGGGATAACATTAGGAGATATACGTAATGTAAAGGACAAGTTAACAGGTGTAACACACCAACGTGGCACATGTATACATATGTAACAAACCTGCACATTGCACACATGTACCCTAGAACATAAAGTATAATTTAAAAAATGAATATTGGTTAATGAATAGACAGAATGATTTTTGAAACTGAGAGAAACACTAAAAGGAACGATATGCTACATGAATAAATGAAAAATGTGCGTTTCCAATTCATTAATGAAAAGATTAACTTTTAAATACATGGCATATGAGGAACTGGATCACCAAACATAAAAGTCTTAAAAAGCCTATAAATATTTCTTACACACACATACCACAATAAATACCCAATGGGTCAGAGATACAAATAAGCAGAAATTATTCAAGTATTAAGGAAAACAGTTTATTTTCTTTATATACCTATCTGGAGATGATATATTCCTTTTCTAAAAGCTTTATGGAAAAGGTCAATAGATTTTTTACATAAGTTTTTAAAAAGTATAATAGTTTACATGCCAAAATGCCTAAGCAAAATATTACCAACTACAATAAATATTTATAATTTGGATCTTAGAGTGATAATTGTAGTAATTGTTACTTGGAACTTACAGTAACTGTAACTTATATCTGAGATACTGTAAACTCTATCACTGAGAAAAACTTAATATACCTAATACTTAAAGCTTCACAGAATGGAGAAGAATAAAACTAGCAAGCTGAAAGAAAAATTATCACAGTATGTGATCAAACAGTTTATAGAAAAACATTAAAATGTCTTCAAATATGTCACAAGTGGCAGGATTTCATTCTTTTTTATAGCTGAATAATTTTCCATTGTATATATATAGACTACATTTTATTTAGCTATTCATCCATCAGTAGACACTAATCTTGTTTCTATATCTTGGCTATTATTAACAATGCTGCAATAAATATAAGATTGCAAAGAACGTGAGGGTGCATGAAGTATATCTTCAACATACCAATTTTATTTTGACAACATCGATAAACTGGAGGATATTATGTTAAATGAGATAAGCCTGACACAAAAAAAACAAAACTGTATAATCTCACTTATATGTGGAATCTTAAAAGGTCAGATTCCTAGAAGCAGAGAGTAGAATGGTGTTTACCAGAGGCTAAGGAGTAGAAAAAAGGACAATGTTCACTTTGGGAGTCCAAGGCGGGAGGATCATGAAGTCAGGAGATCGAGACCATCCTGGCTAACATGATGAAACCCCGTTTCCACTAAAAATACAAAAAAGTATCCAGGCGTGGTGGCAGGCACCTGTAGTCCCAGCTACTCAGGAGGCTGAGGCAGGAGAATGGCATGAGTCCGAGAGTCGGAGCTTGCAATGAGCAGAGATCATGCCACTGAACTCCAGCCTGGAAAACAGAGCAAGACTCTGTCTCAAAAAAAAAAAAAAAAAAAAGAAAGAAAAAGAAAAGAAAAAAAGGACAATGTTGGTCAAAGGTTACAAACTTTCAGTTATAAAATAAACAAGTCCTGGAGGTCTAATGTGCGGCATGGGTGTGCTAGTAAGTGTGTGAATTTGATTGTGGTAATCACTGCACGTTACATATGTATATCAAATCATCACATATATACTGAGAATATATGCAGTTTTAATTTGTCAATCAAAAATTTTAAAATAAAAAATGAAAAAAAAAAGTTTTAAACATTTGAAAAGATACTCAAGTTCCTTATAATGAGAACAGTGCAATGAAAACTCAAGTAAGAATGTAATGTTACTATGACTAGGGGAAATACAAACTTAAAACCAGTTGTGTAGTTTCTGCATAAACAATAGTATTGAAAAACAAGTAAAATGGAAACAAAACCAAACAAAAAGCATCACACTGAGAAGTATTTTACTCCCAGAAGAAAACAGCCAAAATCCTGTCTTGGGAGACATGGTGAGCCTGTGGGAAGACATGCATTTTCTTCCATTATTGTTGGGAGTGAAATATGGAAGAAGCATCATAGAGTGTAATTAGGCATTCCTTTTTCCAACAAAACTGTACATACATTTGCCTTTCAACCTGGTAATCCTACATCTCAGAATCTTTTCAAAAGTATGCAGCCAAATATGAGAGAATGTATGACAATGATATTTTGTCATATATTCTAAGTTTTTCTAAGAATATTTGCTGTCAAATTTTCTAAGATTTTGATATTATCATTGATATTATTGAGATGGAGTCTCGCTCTGTTGCCCAGGCTGGAGTGCAATGGCACAATCTCAGCTCATTGCAACCTCCACCTCCTGGGTTCAAGCAATTCTCCTTCCTCAGCCCCTCCTAGTAGTTGGGATTACAGGCGTGTGACATCACACTCAGCTACTTTTTGTATTTTTTTAGTAGAGACGGGGATTTGCCATGTTTACCAGGCTGGTCTTGAACTTCTGACCTCAGGTGATCCACGTGCCTCGTCCTCCCAAAGTGCTGGGATTACAGGTGTGAGCCACCACACCTGGCCTTTGATATTATTTTTCAGAGCAAATGACTAGAAACACCTCCAAATATCAAAAAGGACAAGTTATATAAACTATATTATATCCTCACATTGGATTATTATGTGATTGTAAGAAAGCTTAAAGGCATCTTTCTACATTGCTATGGCAATTCCCAGGATATATGTTAAACAGAAAATAAGCAAAAAAAATCAGTGCAGAACAATGTATAGGGTGCTGCCTTTTGTGTGAGGAAGTGGCGACATGGATAGTTAGATTTCCACACACGTATTTGCTTATGTTAAAAAAAATCACTAAACTAGAAATATAAACTAAAAATGAATTAAAGGGCTTACTGATTGAGGAGAAAATGGAAATGGTAGGGAAGATACCAATGGATTATAGAAAAGCTCACATAACTGCGGACAAGCTACTTTACTGTATAGTATCTTTGTTTCTTTGAAGAAAAAGGAAAGAAGACAGGAAGGAAGGGAAAGAGGGAGGAAGAAAACTTGATAAAATGTATTTACCTTGTTTATTCAATGTGAGGCTAAGTGACATCACATGTAAGAAACTGCAGTGTTTCGCACATGAAAAGTACTGCAATTAGCAACAATAAATAGTAATCTTGATAAATTGACTAAATAAAACCTACTTTTATATATTTATTTATTTATTAGTACTGCATGGGTTTTATTCTATTATATATCTTCAACATGCCATTATCTGGATTACCCATGCCTGCAACTGAAATTATGTCTGAGTTAATCATTGTAATTTATTAATATTAAGACCTTTGGAATTTTAGTTAATAGAAATCCTAAACTGATTAATTTACTCCTTAGCCCACATCTACTTTTGGGACTCAGAAAATATCCCTGAATGAATTTGACAAGCAATATTTTGCCCTCATAGCCTGCAAATGAGTATTATTTCTTAACTACCAATTTCTATCACATACAGGCCCACGTAATAGTTACCCAATAATAAGGTTATTTCTACTATAACTTTACCAGCATATGTATTTATGGAATAATTATGGCCAACGGGACACAATAAAAATTAATGGGTATGTGTTTTTAAGGCTGACAACTGTTCATCAGATCCCATAGTGTAAACCGCAAAATATCTTATTTCCTTAAACAAAGCATCTTTCAACCGGCAGACAAAGGCATGAGAGGACAGAGATTGTGAAGGATCATGCAACCAGTATTTAACCACATGGAACCCAAAATGACACCCATCACTTTTGTTTCTCTACCATTAGTAAGAACCATTCTCATAGCTCCACTAGATGCTGTGGCTCAGAATTATAATCCCTCGCCTGGACAGCTGCTGCTCAGCAACAACTCTATACCATCAAAAGAGGTTTTGTTTGTCACCATGCAGCATCAAATGTAGCTTTCTAAGCATGCAGCAAACACAAGCACATAATATTGCTTTGGCAAGACAAGCAAGAAGAAAAGCATTCCTCTAGAGAAAGGATCATCAAACTTCTGTGAAGGGACAGACAGTAAATATTTTTTTTTTTTTTTTTTTTTTTTTTTTTTTTTGAGACAGAGTCTTGCTCTGTCGCCCAGGCTGGGGTGCAGTGGCCGGATCTCAGCTCACTGCAAGCTCCGCCTCCCGGGTTTAGACGATTCTCCTGCCTCAGCCTCCCGAGTAGCTGGGACTACAGGCGCCCGCCACCTCGCCCGGCTAGTTTTTTGTATTTTTTAGTAGAGACGGGGTTTCACCGTGTTAGCCAGGATGGTCTCGATCTCCTAACCTCGTGATCCGCCCGTCTCGGCCTCCCAAAGTGCTGGGATTACAGGCTTGAGCCACCGCGCCCGGCCGACAGTAAATATTTTAGCTTTTGCGGGCTATGTATGCTTTTTGCTACATTCTTCTTTCTTTCTGCCTCCATTTTTCCCTTCCTCCACACTTCCTTTCCTCCTCTTTCCTTTCTCTCTTTTTTTCTCTCCTTTTTGTCCCTAATCCCTCCATCCCTTCTTTCTTTCTTTTTTTTTTGCTTGCAGGTTGTTCAAAAACAAGCCAAAGGCTGGATTTGGTCCATGACCAATACAGTTTGCTCACCTCTGCTCTAGATAAATGCTTTCTAATAGAACTTTCTGAGAAAATTGAAGGGTTTTATTCTGCATATTACAGTAGTCATAATTACTTGTAGCTACTGAGAACATGAAACATGACTCATTTAAAGAAGGCACTGAATTTTTATATTTACTTAAATTTTAACAGATTTAAATTTAAATAACCACCTGAGGCTAGTAGCTATTGTATGGGACAACACAGGAAACCCAACATTTTCCAAAACAATGTCCCTATCTTATTTTTTGACACTACGTGTAGCCTGTGGCTTACACTTTCATCTAGCTAGTTCCTCCTAACTAACTTAGACCTCCAAATATTATATAATTATACAGTTGACTCTTGAACAACATGGGGATTAGGGTTGCCAACCTCCCATGCAGTCAAAAATTCACATATCACTTTGACTCTCCAAACTCTTAACTGCTAATAACCTACTGTTAACTGGAAGACTTAACCAATAACATACAGAGTCAATTAACACATGTTTTGAATGTGATATGTTTTATATACTGTATTCTTATAATAAGGTAAGCTAGAAAAAATGTTATGAAGAAAATCATAAGATAAAATATGTTTACATTACTATACTGTAAACATCAATAACACAAGTTGACATTGTCCATTCACAAGATAAATTATTTTAAATGGAAGCAGCTGCAGACCTCAATCTAGGTCTATATCAAGCAATTTAAGTTTGTCTTTTAATGACAAGGCTTTGCCTCTTTGAGAGCACTTTGAGCATCACAAGTAGAACTTTGCATTCAAGGTTAACGTATTCCATTAAACACAATAATACATGAGAACTGGGACAGATCACTTCTTACTGCAATATGCAATTTACAAGGAAGATGAACTGCTCACACAGAGAGGACCAGCATCATGCAGCGTTTCGAGTAGATACTCTCACCACTTAAGCTCACCAAATAGCAACAGGAGGTAGCTACAAAATTATTACAGTAGTACAGTACTTACTACAGTGAATTTTACACAATTATGATTGAATATTGCATCTTATTTTTGTTTACATTTCTCTCAACTGTGAAGTGCACCATGTATGATCTGTAAATCTTTGTGTAGATAAGTTTCGGTAAGTGTCAACTTTTTATAATACATGTATATACATTGTATTTTAAGGTAGTAAATTATAAAATAGACTAGTATCTACACCTTTTTTTTTTTGAGACGGAGTTTTGCTCTTTTGCCCAGGCTGGAGTAAACTGTGATCTCAGCTGACTGCAACCTCTGCCCAACGGGGTTCAAGCAATTCTCCTGCCTCAGCCTCCTGATTAGCTGGGATTACAGATGTCCACCACCATGCCCAGCTAATTTTTGTATTTTTAGTAGAGACAGGATTTTTCCACTTTGGCCAGGCTGATCTCGAACTCCTGACCTCAGGTAATCCACCCACCTCGGCCTCCCAAAGTGCTGGGATTATAGGCGTGAGCCACCAAATCTGGCCTAGTATCTACACACATTTTATGCATTCATGACATACTTAATTTTTTAGGTTCATCTGCAAGTTTTTTCAAATTGTTACAAATCTCCAAAATGTTTTTCCAAAATATTTATTGAAAAAAATCCATATACAAGTGGAACCACAGAGTTCAAACCTGTGTTGCTCAGGGGTCATCTGTACAATATTCAGTATGTTTTCATCTTAATATATGTATTCTTGATGCAACCATTGTGGTTATATGGCCATCTGGGTAATACTGAGCTTGCCTACCACATTGTATGATCTTTAAGGAACAGGTCTGCATGTGCTTTGCTTACTGATCTAATCCACAGGTCCAGCAGAGGACTTGGAACAAAGTACGTGTGTAATAAATATTTGTTAAATGGAATTTGGAAGGTCTATGATCAAAGTGATCTATGATCAGTCTGGGAAATTGAGTAAAACTGATTTACTCAAATTCTTTTACATACTCACATGAACTCAAAGTGAATTGTATTTTATAGCATTCCCTAAAATATTAGAAGTCTTCTATTTTGGATGTTTGTTTCCAGAATACTTAGTAACACCTCACTAAACACCAATTCTTCATGAAGTACATCTTGAGAAATGCTGTTCTAGGTCTTCTCATAGAGAAACAAAAGTAGTTTGTTCAGCTTATATATGATCTAACCCAGTTCCAAGCTTGAAGTCAAAGCTATATAATTGCAAATACTGTGTATTTTTCTGTAACATCTCTTGTGCTATATGCTTTCTAAGAAAAGTCTCTATTTGGGGAGATAAAACATGGCCATAATTATTTGTTGCTATCGCCATTAGCAAGTGAAATCTATTTCTCCACTCATTGAATCTGGGCTGGTGTGATGACTTCTTTTCACCAACAGAATGTGATGGGAGTAATGTTGTATGTTTTGGCCTAAGTTTTTGCCCAGTTTGATTGCTACTACTGTGTGAGCAAGGCTGGACTAGCACCCTTCAGGATGAAAGACCACATGGTGAAAACTGTCCAGCCATCTCAAGGGGTCAACTCTTTCATGGTTCAGCCATGCTATCTGAGCTTAGTCAACTTTGTATGATGAGCCCAGATAACATGGCATGGAGCAGAAAGGAGCTGTCTCAGCTGAACCATGCCAGAACTACTAGCCCACATATTGGTTAGCAACTGAATGATGATTATTCTATACTGCTAATATTTGAGGTAGTTTCTACATAACACAATCTAACTAATACATTCCCGAAATACCTGATACTATTCCTGACATATGAGGTGATCTTACCTGATATTCAGGCAGAACATTGCACAACCTCGATTTGCATGCTAAATAAGTTATTCCTTTTCCAATTATTTTTTCAAGTCTTTTTAAATCAAGAGAAATGTCTTCATTTGGTGATAGTATGTCTTCAATACCTAATTCTTCCTATTCTTCACTTTAAACAAAAAGATTGCATGTCTTTACTAGAAGTGAATAACACTATATGGTTCTCATTTTTATTTTCAGAAGTATCTCTACTTATGACAAGTGATAATGGCTTTCCATTTATAATAGTGATGAAAATTTTATCTTAAAACTTAAATAAAATGGAGTCAACTAAGTTAGAAAAAGAAGTTAAAAAATACTTCAAGAAGGACCCTGATATGGTAAAAATGGTCAACATGATACAGAATTGCAGAATTTGGAAACATTGTCTTAGGAAACTTAGTAGATGTGGCGATGGCAGGCATTGGTTGCTGAGACAGAATTCAGTTATTCAATATGTTTGCCAGAACCTTCACCACAAGATTAATAGCAAATATAACAGCAAAGATCAACTTTAACTACTTTCCACTTTTTGCCTAGGGAAATCCTCCTCAGAGGCAAAAAGCATTTTCTAATGCTCATCACTTCACATTTCACCACCCCCATCCTTTGCTGTACAGTTCAGACTGTGACCAGGTCAGATGCCAGCATGCTTATCCTCATAGAGTAGAACTACATGAAATGCGAATATTAAAGATGGCCACAAATTTGGTGACGTGTTTCTCCCTGAGAAGTTGTGTCTATACCACTTTTCTTCTTTCCTCTGAATCTGAACAGCCATGTGACTATTTGATCCATAGAATATAGTGGAAGTGGTGTTACTAATTTTGCTCCACTACCAGTTTCCTGTCTCTTGGAAAACCCTCTATGGGAGCCCTGAGATACCATGTAAGAAATCCAACCACTTTGAAACCATCATATCGCAAAGGCCACATGTGTCATTTGGTCAGCAGTCCCGAGTGAACCCAGCCTCCTAGCCATCTCATCCGGGTACCATCTACTCTAGGGTTCTATCCTTTCCAAGGCACCAAGAGGCCTTCTTGGACCTTCCAGACCAGCACATTTACAACTGAACACTAGCAAGTAATCTCTGTTAATATCCAGTGGAAGAAAATAATCTCCTTATTCAAATTTCTAACCTAGGAAATCTATGATATATAATGCAATCCTGTGGTTTTATGCTACTAACCTTAAACACAGATTTGTTCTGCAACAGTAAATAACTGGAATAGAACCAAATAATTCTGAGTGCAAATAATTCTAAAAGAGCCATCAAGGAACTTGTTTCCTAGTAGACCTGACAACTGTGAAATCTAACAGAAAGGCAACTTTGAAATGTGACCTGGAATGTACAAAACCTAATGCAAATATTCAGTGCACTGTTTTCTCTTTGTTTGTTGGATTTAAAGTCCACTTCTTGAGATCAATTACAAAAGCTTTCTTATTCATCAAAATGGAGATTAAAATACCCAATCATCTCACAAAGTTGCAAGATGATAAGACAATTTCATTATAGGGAAGAGAGAATTAGAAAGAAGAAGCTGATGTCAGCTGAGTTCCTAGAATATGCCAGATATTTCTCCTTCCCCTCTGCAGTATAGTAACAAAAGGACAGACTTGCATTCAGGAGAATAAGTGATATTAACTGTGAGATATTAGATAAGTCATTAACAACCCTGAGAAATTTTTTTGGAATGTGATAATTAAGGAGATTATTACTTATACTAACATCACTGGGTGTCTGATTGTTTGTTTGTTGTTTGTTTTTTGAGATGGAGTCTTATTCTGTTGCCCTGATTGCAGTGGAGTGATCTCGGCTCTCTGCAACCACCGCATCCCAGGTTCAAGCTATTCTCTTGCATCAGCCTCCCGAGTAGCTGAGATTACAGGCGCCCACCAGTACGCCTGGCTAATTTTTTCTATTTTTAGTAGAGATGGGGTTTCACCATGTTGGCCAGGCTGGTCTCGAACTCCTGACCTTGTGATTCCCCTGTCTCAGCCTCCCAAAGTGCTGGGATTACAGGCATGAGCCACCGTGCACAGCTATCACTGGGTTATTTATAATAAAAGTTACACACGTCTGTTGCTCTTAAAAGATGTGATGAAGTTAAAAACTCCTTGGAAATATAAAACATAACTGATGGCTACTGACAATGACAACAAATCTATTATTTTACTGAACTGAATACCTCTCTTAGGGTGGGTATCTAGGCAGACATGCACAGGGCACGAGAGCATCACTCCCAGAAATGTCAGGTGACCATTAGGAGACGGTCAGGCAGATGTCAAAATTGCTCTGAAATAATAATTGGTTGCAGCTGGTGCCGGGGAAGGCCATCTCCCAATAGATAGGAAACACCTGAAGCTGGTGATGAGCCGCTTCCCGATGAGATCGCAGGAGTTGGGCAAGTAGGGCTCAAGCACGTGTACTAACAGGCAAAATGGCAGAGTTTAACTGGTATATGAACTTCTTCCTGCAACACTTGACTGGTAAGGGAAGAACGCCTCAAGTGAACACGTGCACAACTTCAGTAAATATGCTGAACATGCAGCCCTTCCCACGTGCTGGCAGGCCACCATGCATGCGGACAGCCTGCTGCAAGGAAGAATCAGGGCAGAAGAAACCCAAACCTTGGAACCATACCAATGTATTAGTGTAAAACCCCAAGTCAAGGGTCAGATGGGGCACTTGGATCTCTCAAGGCACCCGCTTGGCCCTCTTTCAAGTGTACTTTACTTCCTTTTGTTCCTTCTCTAAAACTTTTTAATAAACTTACATTCCTGCTCTAAAACTTGCCTCAGTCTCTCACTCTGCCTTCTGACCCTCAGCCAAATTCTTTCCTCAAAGAAGTCAAGAATAGAGTTGCTACAGACCCAGAGCCATATGGAGTCGCCACTGGTAATGCCTCTAGATGCACATTTCATATATAAGTATTTGTAATTTGTGGTGAACACAATGATGGGACTCACAGGTGAGATGATTGTTCCTTAAATTCCATCTCTGCTTGGTCACTCAGGAAGCCAGGTTTGGGGACTATAAGATTCAGGCTCAATTTATTGTTAAATGCCTGTCCCCAAATGACCAGAGGGTCTTCTTGCTCAACTTCCTAAAATCCTTTGGTACTGCTGAGTAAAATTAACCAAGTAATACAGGAATTTGCAGATACCATTGAGACTACTGTTCTTACCATACCTACAATTTTATAGGGCCAACATTTGTTTATTTGTTTAGAAGAGTTATTTTGTATAGTAGAGTATAGTAGCATGAGTGGTTGAGCAAGAAAATTGTTAGTGAAAAGTCAGGTCAGAGATTGGGAACCTTGGCCCTACTTCTGATACAACCACATTTTTGCTGTATGACCTCGAGAAAATCACTAACCCAAATGGACTTCCGATTCCTCATCCACACAAAGGTGATAATGAACCCTGATTTACTCTCCCATTATGAAGTAAAATGAAATAATGTATGTAAAAGTACTAGGAAAACAGCAAATATATTTGCAAATGGGCAGTGTGTCTCTAGTACTACTACTAAAAGCACTTACTCTAATGAAGTCAAATTCTTTTCCGTAGTTAAGCTGGGCACAGGTGACAACAAAAATCAGGGGCATTAAGTGTGGCATCAGCTTCTCCACCAAGAGCACAGAAGCTCTAGAATGTAAAACTCTAAAAGATGAAACTGAATTATGTTCCTCATGTTTCTCCCAGCTGATTAGATGTAGGGAGAATTCAGGCTCTACAAACAATTTCCTGATACCATATTTGCTCTGACACTTTCCTGAAACTTGTCTCTGGCTAAGTGATCTAACCTCTCTAGGTCTCATTTTCTGTACCTTAACAATGGGTGTTTATTCAACAAATATTTAAAGGAGGCCTCAGTATGGTCGACACACTTCTCTGGGTTGGTAAACAGGAATACACCCAATAGAAAAATATCCTGGCCTCTTGAAACTAATGTTTAAGGGAGAAAAAGTGTAATTGACATACATAAGATGGGATTGAGGCAACAATGAAGGGGGAAAGAAAATATTAGGGAAGTGTTGAAATTTTAAATGATATGGAAAAGGAAGGATTCACTAAAGTGTTGATATTTGAGTGAATCATTGAAGAAAATGAGAGAATTCATTTATGAATATCATGATTAATAATATTCCAGTAGATAGAACAGCAGGTACAAAGGCGATGAGACTGAAATGTGCCTGGAATGTTCATAGATCCACAAGGAAGCCAGCATGCCTGCAGGAGCCTATGTGAAGGGGAGGATAGTAAGAATTACAGTTACAGAGACAGAGAGGATTATTATAATATTATAATGTTGGGTGAATTAATAAGGTAATGCAAAAAGGTTTTTGCCCACAACAAGTGCTCAATAAAAACAATTATGATAATAATGTTGATTATAATGATCAATTGGAAATTAAATGATATGATGAAATAACTGATTCCAGATAAATAATTCCAGTACTAGCATTTCTAAAGCCACCAAAATGATTGTGGCATGTAGATATATTACACTCTAACCAACTTTTTCATTTATTATTTTTATTTTCTGGGACAAAGTACCAATACTTCCCCCATAAGAAAATGCTAATGGCATGAATGGTTAAAAAATTACGTACATACTATGGAATACTATGCAACCATAAAAAGGAACAAGATTATATCCTTTTCAGGGACATGCATAGAGCTTTGCAGGGACATGGATAGAGTTAGCAAACTAACCCAGGAACAGAAAAACAAACACCACATGGTCTCACTTATAAGTGGGAGCTGAACAATGAGAACACATGGACACAGGGAGGGGAACAACACACACTTGGGCCTGACAGGGGGTGGAGTGGGGGAAGGAGAGCGTTAGCAAAAATAGTTAATGCATGCTCGGCTTAATACCTAGGTGATGAGTTCATAGGTGGAGCGAACCACTATGGCACACATTTACCTATGTAATGAACCTGCACATCCTGTACACACATACCCTGAAGCTTAAAACAAAAATTAAAATTAATTTTTTAAAATGCGTATACGTTATGTGGACAGAGAGAAACTGAGAGAGAGAGAGACTGTACAAACGTTGGACCTAATGAGGTAAAATGTTAATAGTAATTCTGAATGAAATGTATACGAAGGTATTTTATACAATTCTTAGTCTTTAAATATATGTGTAAATTTGAAATTGCTTCCAAATACACACTGGATTAAAAGAAAAAGTAAAAATCATAGGGGCAAATTCATAAGTTCTGCAGTGGATGGAGCCCAGTGTATTCAGCAGCAATCTGCGCATTCGGAAGCACAGAAACATTGCTTTCCTTCTGCTACATCATTTGGTTCCACCATTAGGCCACAGAGAGACCCAACTGGGTTAATCAAGACTCATTTAGGATTTTTTTCACACTTATTTTGTAATGCTTTAAAAAATTTGTCTGTCTACCACAGTCCTTGGCATAAAGTAGGTTTTCAATAAATGAGACAGGTAGCCATAATTGACGGGAATCATTTGCTTTATAGGGTCAGTTTTCACATCTGTGTGAGTACTCCTTACTGTGGTATTTCTCAAAGTGTGCTCGTGGAGAATATGCATCAAAATAAGGTGGCCAAGAGCATGGACTCTGGAACAAAACTGCCTGGATTCAAACCCCAACTCTGCCACTTGCTAGACTGTCCTTGGATAAACAACTCTGTGTCCCTTGCTTTCCTGTAAAAAATGGATAACAAAACGTAAAATTTTCGTGACTTGAAATAAGTTAGCATTTATAAAATGCTTATAACAGTGTCTTACATATAATAAACACTATATGAGTGTTGGTTAGAAAAATTAAAATCACCTGGGGTGAGGAAGCGGCCTTGATATTGTGTACGTTTCCAGATCCCACTCAGGACTGAATGAGTTAGAATTTCTTGAGCCTGTGGCATTTTAACAAGCTCTCCAGATAATTCTTAAAGCCATTAAAGTTTGAAAGCCACTGCTTTAGTTATTAGCAGCCTTGATGAACTGATTCCGTAGGGAAAAGTAATATAGTAAAATCCAACTTTACTCTGTATGTTAGTGCCTTAGGTCTGCAAAATCCCCAAATCCTTTAGGGAGATTTCTCTCCAAATCAAATTAAATGGACCAATAAAACATGGTTCTGTAATGACTAGCATCTCAAATCATGGTTCTAAGTATGCAAATTTCCTTGACTTGTTTTATCCAGGTGGCTTCTCTTTCTTGATCAGTTTCCCCAGGATAAACATTACTCACTGTCCATGTTGCTTGTCTGAGGACTCAATGCAAATGGGGTTACTGGAAGTGTGGAATACAGCCCTTTTCCCTAAATATTCAGTACAGTTTCTGTGCCTGGTAGGAGAGAAGCCATAATAGAAGAAAGCAGCTTAAATGGTTTTATGGAAAATATCAATTAAGCAAGAAAATTTTAGCAGTTGGAAGGATGGGGGATTGTGTGTGTGGATGTGTACACATGTATGTTTGTGTGTTTTCCCAGAAGAAAATTTAGGGTTACTGCAGAAAGTTGCTATTTTTCATATTTATTTTGTCACTGGAGTCAACTTCTACAGTTCAAGTGGATTCCCTTACGATGTACAAAAAACGAGATCAGACTATGAAGAGAGTGTTTTGTGTGAAAGGCGACAGAGGCCACAGAGGCCAAGGCACTGGTTTCAGTGGCCATTTGAGCAAAGAAGAGACAGCGGAACCAGGCTGACAGCTTGCTTTTGTTTCTGAGAAGTGGGGACTTTGTGATTGGAAAGCCTCAAAGGAACGTGAAATAGGTATTCAGTTTTTTAATAGATAAAGTTATGACTGTCATAATGCAAAAATATTATTTTAACCACTGAACTGGAATTAATAATGATAATAATAACGTTATGAGCTGAATTGTGTCCCCCTAGAGTTATGTATGCTGAAGTCCTAACCGCCAGTATTTCAGAATGTGACTGCATTTAGATAAAGTGTCTTTAAAGAGAAAATCAAATCATTAGGGTGAACTCTAAACCAATGTGACTGGTGTTCTCATATGAGAAATTTTGGACACATATCTGCAAAAAGGGAACACCATGTGAGGCTATAAGGAGAATATGGCCATCTAAAGCCCAAGATAAATGGCTCAAAAGACACCAACCCTGTGGGCACCTTGACCTTAAACTTCCAGCCTCCAGAACCACCGGAAATAAGTTTTTGCTATCGAAGCCACTCAATTGACAGTACTTTGTTATAGAAGACCTAGAAAATTAATACAATAATAACTACAAGAATACTAACATTTTATAATACTTCAAATTTTACTGAAGATTTATCTGATCTCATTAAAAGTCGTGTAAAAATCCATAAATGCTTACTCTCAGAGAGATACCATTAATATCATCAGTGCCATTGACAAATGAAAAAACTAAATCCCAGAGAGGTTAGGTAATTGGCATGAAATCCCCTTATTAGCGAACATGTAAGGCAGAAATTCTACCCATGACTTCTTGCTAAGAAGATCACACTCATTTTAATGCCATACATGACTTTCCACAGGAACTGGACTCTATGGAACCCCAGGCAGGAAGAGATATGAGATGCAGCATCTTCCTCTAGACTGACTACCTTAGGCCTGGGAGTCAGTGGGCAGCTGGGGCACTTTCACGGACAATTTCTCAAAAGTAGAACCCTCCTCAGCCTTGGCCATTTCCTTTTAGGAACAGAGAGAGCATTAGGGGCTGTTCTAAAAGCATCTTTGTCTGTCATCATCTTGTTCCTTCAATACTCCCGCATTTGGCTGGAAAAGAGAGATTACCTGAGTATTTCTCTTGCCTTTCAATGGCCTTCATTTTGTCCCAGATTGAGAAGAGTCAGAAACCAAAATAATAGTGAACCCTTTCCCTAAATTTATTACAACTCAGGCTGGTCTCTGTTACATCAAAGAAAGATGCATGAGAGATTACTCTGTATTGTCTCATCTTCAGAAATTATGTACTGCCCACTGTTGAGGTGAGGAAGTTATGTTTGTGAGTAAGTGTGGGCCTGGAGTTGGAGGATGGACTTCAATTCTGTGGGTGGCTTTCCGCACATGTGCATTGACCTTGATGTCTCAGGAGTTAACGTAGACATTGTCAACTCTGAAGTACTCATCAATTTGTTCTCTTCTGGAAAGCCTCTCCATCTCATCTTTTTTCAAATCCTCCAACCTGTACATTTAAGTTGGTTTTCATGCAGTCTCATTCTTCCCATTTTCCTGAGAAATTCAACTGGAGTCTCTACATTTCAGTGTCATGAAATATTCAACTTAATGGTATGCCATTTTCTCTTAAAGAAAGCAATGTTCATAAGACTTTCTAGCAACTCTGTGCTTAGCGTCCAAAATATACTTGAGATTAGAAACCTGAGACTCATTTACTCATTTCTTTCTAACTCTTCATTAAGACTTTGCTCAAAACTTAGCAGAATTCATTTGCTAATTTATCATGCACTGTTATATAACATTCAACCAATTACTGTCTCAAAATATTGTGTTGTTCCTTTTTCACTGTTGAAATTTCCATTTATTTTTATCTTTTGTTGGCAATCAGAGTGTGATATTCTTTAAGGCATTCTTGGCCCTATCAAGGATAAGGCGATCAATGTTTTTTATAGATCATTGTATTGCTTTTCCACGTTGCAGTAACAAATCACCACAAAGTTAGTAGCTTCAAACTATACAAATTTCTTATCTTACAGTTTAGTAGGTCACAAGTCCAACATGAGTTGGAATTAATAAAATTAATAAAATTAAGGTGACAGTGCGGAAGCCTTCTAGAGGCTCTAGGGAAAAATCCATCTCCTTGCTTATTCATATTATGGGTAAAATTCAGTTCTTTGCAGGTGGTTGTAGGACTGAGGTCTATGTTCCATTGCTGACTGGGACTGAAGGTATTTCCCAGCTTCTAGAGGCTGCTCACAGTCTTGAGCTCATGCGTCCCTTCCTCTAGCTTTATCACATCTCTTAGAATGGCTTTTCTTCCTTCCTCGTATGCCTTTAAGGGCCCATATGATTACATTAGGCCCACCTGGATAATTCAGTATGATCTCTCAGCTGACTTCCACCCTCAATTCTCCTTTGCCATAAAAGGTGGCAGACTCACAAGTTCTGGTGGTTGCGGACATGTGTGGGGGATCTTTATTCTGCCTGCCACAGTCTTTCAACATGGATAATTGCAAGGGTGAGATCCTGAGCTGGTGATGTATGAAATTCTGCTTCGGGCAGTTCTGAACACAAATTGAATTCAGCCACAGGGCTAGCACCTCCTGAGAAAGTGGCAAGCTCCTAGCTTCTGTACGTACAAGGAAAAACTACGTTTGATCTTTTAGGAACAAAGAGGATAAATGTAAAAGGCCCCCCCCAGGCTGCTCCACTTGACACTAATGATAGTGCCTGTGAAATGCCTCGAGAAGAGACCGACTCCTCACACTTGAAACCCTTTTCAAATTCAAACTCTAAAACGGTACCCAACACTCAGTTTCTTATGATGATATTTAAAGATATATTTTATCCAATAAATCAAAACTAAATACAGTAAAGTATGAGCAAGTTTATGTATTGGTTTCCTCTAAATCTCACTATGAACAGTTTGATGCCTGAGGTGACTCTTATTTCTCTGCACTCGGCATAGCTGTTCAGCCCTTCCTGTTGGTATCAAACAATCTTTCTAAAATATCTGATTTTGTTCTTAAAGCAGGGCAAAGACAAAAAGCAGCAACTGAAGGGTTCTTCTAAATGTATGGTCAATCGCAGGAAGGAAAGGTTGAAGGTGCTGTACAATAAAACTGAAGGGCAAAAGAGATCTTAGTAAAACCAGTTCTCAGGGAAACCATGCAGGAGTCCCACTTATTCTACAGAGCCTTCTTTGTAGGCATCTCTGAGCTGTGTCTATGAATTCTCATGGGCGCAGTGCTGGCCACAAACTGGGTCTGGCACAGCAGGTAAACAAACCGCCATGGACAATGCTGCTGCAGAGAACCGTGGATCAAGTGCACAATGTGGGAGGGCCCTGGAGGTCATGTACATCTAAGGGACTGCAATGCCCAAGGTAAAGTCATTCCACAAATGTTCATCAGTCACTGGCATGTTCCAGGTGTTGTTCCAGGTTTTGAATGTAGTATAAAAAAGTCCTCACCATTAATAACCTGACAGCTTAGTGGAAGACCAATGGATATTGACTCAGCAGACAATGAGATATGCTCAATTACAGGTAGCACCGATTTGGACGCACAGAGGAGGGTCCAGATAGAGTGTTTAAGAAAGTTGGCCGGGCGTGGTGGCTCACGCTTATAATCCCAGCACTTTTGGAGGCCGAGGCGGACGGATCATGAGGTCAGGGGTTCAAGACCAGCCCGGCCAACATGGTGATACCCCGTCTCTACTAAAGATACAAAAAATTAGCCGGGCATGGTGGTGCGCCCCTGTAATCCCAGCTACTCGGGAGTCTGAGGCAGGAGAGTTGCTTGAACCTGGGACGTAGAGGTTGCAGCGAGCCAAAATTGTGCCATTGCACTCCAGCCTGGGCAACAGGGTGAGAATCTGTCTCACAAAAAAAAAAAAAAAAAAAAAAAAAAAAAAAGTCTTGTTGCAAAAAGAAATGATCATTTAGTTAAGTGTTGAAGGATAAGAGGGAGATGCACAAGAATATAAATATGGGGAAAGCAAATGAATCAGAAACAATGGAGCAGGAAGTGTTGCAGGAGCTAAAGCTGAAGTAGAACCAAGTCATGGAGAACTTACTATAAGATGATGAGGAACTTGTGATAGAGCTTTAATCAGAATAACAAATAGTCCTATTATGTCTCACATTAATTACTCAGAATAAAATGTGGGGAATGAAAGAAACAAGACTGGTAGGAGAAAAACAGCTTCCAAGATTTCATGGCAGTTCGGGGAAGAGATACTACTATACTGAGAGGGTACTGTTAAGGAGGAAGACGGCTAATTAATCCTGAAAATGAGGTGGAAGGACAGGGTCTAGGGTGGAGATGGGGAAAGTGGGGAAGTCAGTGAAGTGGAGGGAAGAACGAATGAAGTGACACCTTGGTTCCCGCATTACATGGATGAATGGATGGCAGATGACTTAATTAATTTACAACAACCCAAGAAAATTATGGAAACTCACAAGGACTTGAAAGGAATCGGGCGCATTCCTCAGCCCTGGGCTCAAAACAAACAAGCCCAGTACAAACACATCCCATCCCACCACGTATCTCCATATATCTCTCAAACTTCCTGAGCCCAGTACAAACAACAAACCATCCCACCACATATCTCCATATATCTCTCAAACTTCCTGGGCCCAGTACAAACACCACCTGGAAAGTCTCCGATAAGGAGACAGCCGTTCGAAGTTTTACTAAAAGCGCGGGAACCAAAAGAAATCCTTTGTTCCCCTGTAACTTTCGGGCTATAAAAAAGCAAGCACTCGCATTGTTCGGGGCCCTCTTATATGCTGTGGAATGGAAGGACCAAGTTCGAATTTGTAGTAAAGATCCTTGCCCCTTGGCTCTGACTCTGGACTCTGGTGGTCTTCTTTGGGGAACTAACGGTCTGGGCATAACAGACTGTGGTTAGAAAGGTCATGGCTTTAGTTAAGCTTCAGTGGTTCAAAGTGTAGAGAACCAGGCCAGCTCAAGTAAAGGGAGGAGTTACCAAAAGATGCCTACAGAGCAATAAGGAGATGAGAATAATACTAGAAACCAGGAGTATAAAATTACCTGGCCAGGCGTGATGACTCACACCTGTCATTCCAGCACTTTGAGAGGTCAAGGCGGGCAGATCACTTGAGGTCAGGAGTTCAAGACCAGCCTGGCCAACATAGTCAAACCCCATCTCTACTAAAAGTACAAAAATTAGCTGAGTGTGGTGGCACACTCGTGTAATTGCTTAAACTCAGGAGGCGGAGGTTGCAGTGAGCCGAGATCGCGCTACTGCACTCCAGCCTGGGTGACAGAGAGTGAGACTCTGCCCCGCCTGCACCCCGCCCAAAAATATCCCAGGAAGCCTAGGCTTCAGGCAGGTGGTATGTCCTGCAGGGCTAGCACCTCAGTAGTAAGAATTTATAGTTCTCCCCTTCACATCTCTGTTCATTAACATGACTATACCATGCTCTGATTGTTCTATTTCCTAGTTGATATTAATAGGTTTTCTTAGGCTCTACCTACATATTATTTCATCATGCTAACGTTTTTGCTTCTTTTGAATCCAGCTAATAAATTCTGTTTAAAGAACCATGAGTTTGGAGTTTGCTCCTTTTCAAGACTCTATCTCAACATTTAGAAACAGCTGAAGCAATAAGCGGTGTATCTTCTGCATGCTGCTATGACAGATGCGAACATAGGCTCAACTCCAGCTGCACTCTCTTTTCTGCCACTGCCAACATGAAATTCTGTAGTCATGACTTACAAAAGTCAGGTATTTCTCATAAGAGTTACCCCAAAGGTTTTTAAAGTTTGGGTTTAAAAAAAAATAATAATGTTAAACTTTGCTTTTACTAATAAAGTAATGAATTTTATAGAGATGCTTGTCAAATCAACACCCTGACATTAAAGTTAAAGTCCCTAGAGCAATATCCTCCCCAAACTCTCAGGTAATTTCAGAGCTATGAATATGTATGATAACTCTTATCTAGATCAGATAACCTTGATTCTGTCCTATGTACATTTTAAGAAGCTTCATGCTAGTGCTCTGTTTGTAAGTACATACATAGCGTAGAAACAGATATAAAAAACACATTTGTATGCATATAACATGTCTGTGTTTACATATGTGCATATATACATGTACATATATGTACTTGTGTGCAATGTGTGTATACGCATCATTTTTCTCCATATTTCACACTATCAGTTTGGCAGGCCATATTTCAAGAGTTTGAAAACCATAACTTTTTCACTGACAATTCTAAACTAGAAAATAAGTGAGTGGAAAGGATGTATAAGAAGAAAAAAAGACATAAGTTTAGAAAAATGAAGTTATGTAAAAGGCACAAAATATCTTGCACTTGTATTTTTCCCAGAATACTGATACAAAAAAAAAAGAAAAAAAAAATGTTTGTGGGTGTTTAAGTTATGGTAAGTCTTTAGCATACCTACAAAAATGCATTTATTGTTGAAGTTTTTTCAATCTTGATAAAATTTAAACATCTCTATAGCAACCCAGGTGTGGTGTTACATGCTTTTGATCTGTAAATATATCAAGCTTTTAAAAGAGTACAATATACAATACTGTAATTAGACAGCTTTGATTTGTTCAGACAATAGGTGGGTAAAATTCTTTGTATTTAAATTGAGTGATATAACTGTTCAATAGAAAAATGGTCCATAACAATTTAGTTTGGAAAAGTGAAATGGTTTGCTTTATATTCCCCTCAGGAGTGCACAATTTTACTTTATAAAAAAAAAAACACACACAAGATATTGGAGGAAAGTATAATAAAAATGCTTCAGGGGATAGATTTGGGGTTTTGAGACTATGGTGATTTTTGCTCTTTTAATATTTTTCTCCATTTTTATGTTTTCCATAATGAGCACATATTTGTTCTAAAATCAGGAAAAAAACAACAACAAGGAACAACTCTACAAGTTGTTTTGGAAAAAACAGAACTAAACTCTCTTAGATAGGGTCCTTGTGATTAAGACAGAACAAAACGACACAGCATCAATGTCCATTTTCAATACGCTTCTATTACTAACGTATTTCTACACATTGCATATCTGATTGAAGATGTTGGCAACAATTATCCTAAGTGAATTAACGCAGGATCAGAAAACCAAATACTACATGTTCTCACTTACAAGAGGAAGCTAAACACTGGATTCTCAGGGATATAAAAAATGGCAACAATAGAAACTGGTGATTATCATATGGGGGAGGGAGGGAGGTAAGGTTTGAAAAACGAACGACTGGGTACTATGTTCGGTACCTGGGTGACGGGATCATTCTTAGCCCAAACCTCAGCATCACGCAATATACCCAGGTAACACACCTGCACAGGTACTCCCTGAATCCAAAATAAAAGTTGGAGAAAAAATACGTTGGCAACAATCAAAGACATAGAGTGACTGGCTACTCTGATAGTTTTTGCATTGTGTTGACTCACACTTAGTATCTCCATAGATCTAATTATTTCGCTTCCTTAGCGAGTCTAGTAAGAAAAACTAGGCTGAGAATGTTCAACATAGGAACTCGTCCTGGCTTCTTCAGACATGAGGTGTGTGAGTGCCAGAGCAAGTGACTGCCTCTGCATCTCCACAATCTGATTGACACTGTGGTTAATGCCCACCGACTCCCCTCTTTGTCCTGTGGTGGTGGCAGTCAGTGTGCTAACAAATGCCAGGTGAAACAGGTTAATCACTGAAAATAACCCTACAAGGCAGTACATAAAATACGAGTATACTGAATAACAATTTTGGGTCATTATTATTATATTTATATTTACATTATTTGTTCATTCAAATTGCCTAATCTTCCATTATGCAAACACTTAATTTCTGTGTTTTGGTCCATAACTATATTTAAGAGAGAAGCACTCCTACATATATTCTTTTAACAAAATAACTTTATTTTCAACACTTTTTCCCTTTAATTGGCACTTTCCTGTCGGGATGTTAGAATAACACCACCACACAGCATGAACTCAGAACCAATATTTGGCATTCCCCTGAAGTTGACAGAGCAAGATGGCAGGTGGAGTAATGATTTCTTTCAAAGGAAAACCCTACTGATTCCAAATTTCACACAAAACATGTGAGCACAGAATGAGATTCTGGGAGATCTGAAGCATGGACTATGTGAAAGACCCAACCATATATTTTACCCTTAACGAAGTATATAGAAGGTGTTGAGCACCAGTAAAAAATTACTTTCTTACAAGTGTGCCATTAAAACTGTTAGGGCGGTTAAGGTAAATGGGGATTGGGGATTTTCCTGGCTTATTTTATCCTGACTGTACTGAGGTCATGAGATTATTTTAAGGCTTTCTGCTTATTTAGGCTCTGAAGATGTAGTGTCAAAGCTTCATGCATTGCTCAGTTTCCATCAACTAAGCCATGTCACTTGCGTAAAAGAAGCAAACAGCAGGCATAAGAGACAAGAGTTTCCCAGTTGTGTTGATTTCTCTGCAGGAATAAAGACTCCTCAGAAAGCAACATTTCAATGTCAGAAAAAATACGTTTCCTAGAATTTTCTCCTTTGACGATCAGCGTTAGTCTCTGTGTCACACACATAACTGTAAGGCAATTTCAATCACAGTAAACTTGATTTAAATAATACTTGATGATATAAACATTTGTTTTCAGATTATTTTATTTTTAAGTTATCTACTTTTTTTTTTTTTTTTTTTTTTTTGAGACGGAGTCTCGCTCTGTCGCCCAGGCTGGAGCGCAGTGGCCAGATCTCAGCTCACTGCAAGCTCCGCCTCCCGGGTTCCCGCCATTCTCCTGCCTCAGCCTCCCGAGTAGCTGGGACCACAGGCGCCGCCACCTCGCCCGGCTAATTTTTTGTGTTTTTAGTAGAGACGGGGTTTCGCCGTGTTAGCCAGGATGGTCTCGATCTCCTGACCTTGTGATCCGCCCGTCTCGGCCTCCCAAAGTGCTGGGATTACAGGCTTGAGCCACCGCGCCCGGCCCTTAAGTTATCTACTTTTAATAATTAGTACTGGTATGTGTTTTATTTCATTAGTGTTTTATTTCAAATTCGTTTTAGTTCACATTTGTGATAAAATTAATTCTTAATAATGATAAAGGATCATGACCATGAGACAATGTCAATTGAGCCTCTGGTTTACTCCAATGACTCACGGTGTCCCCAGTCTGGCAGATGTTACGCAGTTTGCACATGGGTGTGGCTGTGAATCCATACTTATACTTATAGTTCATGCCTGGTATAATTACTTCAGTTAAATAAAAGTTATCAGGTGAACGTGTACTTCCCCAGTGATCATTTCAGCTTGGATCATATAATTCTTGCCCCAAATTTACCAAAAATATCCGTTGATTGTTTAGATATAATCTAAGTACAGTTTAAAATAAACCGGCACATTCTTTGATTAATGAATTCTGTATGAATTCTTGTCCTTCTACCAAGTATAATTAGTATTTGATATAACAAATTAAGTATAAATTAATTTTCGAGACCAATGACACCACAGATTATAATTACTTAATATATGAACTGCAGCCTACTTTTGCCCTTTTTAATTAAAATCAGATAACTTCTTTACCTAATACATTAGCCAACAAACTTTTGTCTTTTTAAAGCTTAGGATGCAGTATTATATGTCTTCAAGTTTTCAAAATCAATGAAATACATTTATCTGATGCAGCATATATATTGCTAGTTTTGAGTTCAAGCTCTGAAAGCAGGTTGCCGGGTCTGAAAATTTAGTTATATCAATTACTTGCTGTATGAATTCAGTTATTTATCTCTCTGTAACTTGGTTTTTCTTTTTTATCTGTGAACTAAGGGGTGGTGAAAGTACATATAACATGCAATTGTTGCAAAGTATAGATGTAAGATATTACTTGTACACATCTCACATTTAGCAAAGGAAGGACCTTTGTTATGGCATGGACAGCAGAAAGACACTAAGGAAGACTATTGCACATCAATATAAGAATGTTGATACCAAGGAAAGAGAAACACTGAATAAGAAAGGATTAAAATGCCAAGAAAATGGAAATGAGACTTCTCACTAATTGGCCCAAAGTGGCCAATTTATTCTGTTAATGCTGACTGAACATTATCAAAAACTTAAAAAGTGTATTTTAGGTGACAAGGAAACAAGGCTAGCAGAAGGGTAGCAGAATGAGCTGCACTGACTGACAGCTCAGCCTGGGCGAAGCTTAAGTGGAGAACATACTCAGATTAACTCCATGGGAATAAGCAGAAACACGAAAGAAAAACGGACAACATGGAATCCCACAAAAAATCAGGTGTAGAGTTTTAAGTTTGTTTGAAGATGAATTGTGATACCACTGAAGACTTCTGAGTAGGCAAGTGGCATTACTCAAACAAATCCCCTGAAGCTTACTCTGGTAAGAATGAATGGGGAAGAGGCAAGAAATTCTAGATAGGGATATCAGTTAAAAATACTAATCTAAGCAGTTTGCACACTCTTTTTTTTTTAAGAATTAAAGGAAAAATTAATTAAATCACGCTAAAAATATGTATATGTGAGTGTGTATATGTGTATTTTTAGGACTTTTAGTAGGTTAGAAAACTAAGATAGCCCACATATTCCCTCAAACCAATATATAACAAGAGGAACAAATAAAACTGTAAAAAAAAACCCAACTTGAGCATGATTAAAAGAAAATAAGCCTAAAATGAAAACTAAATGACCTCTCTGAAAAAAAAAAAAAATTGAGAGTGATGGGATTTAGAATAATGACCAAGTATGTGATAGAAAAATGAGCAAATGACAAAATCACCCCCAAAAATAGACAAAAAAAAGACCTTTAAAAATACAAGAAAAAGGATCAACCTCATTGCAATTATAAAAATACAAATTAAAATATACTGAAATATTGTTTCTTTCTTTCTTTTTTTTTAGATGCAGTCTCGCTTTGTCGCCAGGCTGGAGTGCAGTGGGGCAATCTCAGCTCACTGCAACCTTTGCCTCCTGGGTTCAAGCGATTCTCCTGCCTCAGCCTCCTGAGTAGCTGGGACTACAGGCACCTGCCACCATGCCTGGCTAATTCTTGTATTTTTACTAGATATGGGGTTTCACCATGTTGGCCAGGGTGGTCTCAATCTCTTGACCTTGTGATCTGCCCGCCTCAGTCTCCCAAAGTGCTGGGTTTACAGGCGTGAGCCACTGAGCCCCGCCTTTTCTTTTCTTTTCTCTTCTCTCTTTTTTTCTTTTTTTCTTTTTTTGAGACAGAATCTTGTCACCCATGCTGGAGTGCCGTGGCACGATCTCGGCTCACTGCAACCTCCGCCTCCAGGGTTCAAGTGGTTCTCCTGCCTCAGCCTCCCAAGTAGCTGGGATTACAGGCATGCACCACCATGCCCACCTAATTTTTTTGTATTTTTAGTGGAGACTGGGTTTCACCATGTTGGCCAGGCTGGTCTGGAACTCCTGACCTCAGGTGATCCTCCAGCCTCGGCCTCCCAAAGTGCTGGGATTACAGGCGTGAGACACTGAAAAATTTCTTACCTTTCATATTAACAAAAGTTGAAAAGTACGACAACACATTTTCAAGGCAAAGTTCAAGGGAAACTGTCACTCTCAAACACTGCTATTGTGAATGTAAATTGGTCCAACATTTATAAGGGAGAATTTGACAATATAAATAAAACTATGTATGCATTTACTTTTGACTCAGAAATGAATATCTAGGAATTTTCCTTAATGATTCAACTTCAAAAACATAAACAAGGTTATCCATGAAGTCATTGTTTGTAATTGCTAAAACTTGAAAGCAATTCAAATGCTTATTCATTAGAGAGGTTGAGTACACTTGCATATTTCCATAAAACGGAGTCCTATGCAGTTGTAAAAAAAAAAAAAAAAAAAAAAAAAGGTGAGAAAATCTTTAAGAGGTAATTTGGAGTGATATCCAGACTACAACATTAAGTGAAAAATGCAAAGTGCGAAAGGAATCAAAGGCATGCGAAGGTTTCTGTAACAGAGAAGGAAATATAATACGCATGTATATGTGAGTAAAAGAAACACTGGAAAGATAAACCAGAAACGAAGGAGACTGGTTATCTGTAAGGAGAGGGTGAGAATTGGAAAGCAGAATAAGAGTTTAAAAATTGATTGAAAAGGTGAAGAGTGGTGACAATTCCTTTATTCTATATTTTTGTATAGTTTTAACTTTTAGTATTACATATTGATATTTCACATATAAAAACAAATTCCTGGAATCTACGAGCATGGGAAGAAAAACCGTGTTTCAAATTAATAGTCAAGATGTGCTGAAAGGAAAAAGGAAAAAGACACCAAATAGTACTTGAAATCTGTATTTCGACATATACTCTCCGATTAAAGTAAATTTTTTATTGAAATGTATTGAGTTGGTTTGCTTTTCACAATGGCACAATTTAGCCATTTCAAACTACTTATGTCTATTATAAGGCTGAGGAAATAGTAAATACATTATGGGTAATGGAATCCAGGTTTCTCAATGTTAAAGTAGGAATATAAAAACATAGAAAGGATGATGGCAAAATTAAACCCTGTAATATTAAATTAGAATGTGAATATCGTATGAATTAATGGATTATAATAGAGAGCTAGAGACAGATACTGGAAAGTGTCTTAAATTTATTTTGAAAATGTATGTATATGTCATTACGTAGCAGTGAGCATCCCTAAGACCAGCTCTTGGCCGGGCGCGGTGGCTCAAGCCTGTAATCCCAGCACTTTGGGAGGCCGAGGCGGGCGGATCACAAGGTCAGGAGATCGAGATCACAGTGAAACCCCGTCTCTACTAAAAAAAATACAAAAAATTAGCCGGGCGCGGTGGCGGGCGCCTGTAGTCCCAGCTACTCAGGAGGCTGAGGCAGGAGAATGGCGGGAACCCGGGAGGCGGAGCTTGCAGTGAGCCGAGATCGCGCCACTGCACTCCAGCCTGGGCGACAGCGTGAGACTCCGTCTCAAAAAAAAAAAGACCAGCTCTTGGTGCCTTAATATAATTCTTTACTAAAAGCAAATACATTGGATAAATACTTCATTCTTGAATTGGAGCAGAATATGTTCAAAGTGAGCCTGGAACAACTTACAGTAACAAAAAGTAAGATAATGTTCCTAGAATGGTGACTTTGTTTGAAAGACACAGGAGCCAGCTTGAAGTGGATCCCACTGGCCAAATCTAGAAAATTGGATCATCAAAATGAATCTTAATAGTAATGTGTCATAACACATAGAATAAAATAAGAATCCACGAGTCTATAGTAACATAAATAAATAAATAAACCCATGAATGAATAAATGGGAAAGAATGGAAAATGATTTGTGACAGTAATTAATTAGTATAGAAAAAAATGAAGAGAAAAACCACCATTTAGAAAAAGATAGTACACTTTTTCAGTCAAGAAAACTCAATGGATGCCAAACATTAGGAAAAAAATGTATATAAAATACATTTATATAATGCCAGAGTATTTCCCTACAGAAAATTATAGTTTCAAATGACAAAATCACACCATCCTAATTAAATGATCTAAGTAACTACTATCATTAATGGAACTCCTAGACATTATGAGGCTCCTGATTTGTTGCACATTGAAAAGCACAATATCACTTCGATAGTATTATTGTCAAAAATACGTAACCTTGACCAGGCACAGTGGCTCATGCTTGTAACTACAGCACTTTGGGAGGCCGAGGCGGGCCGATCACCTGGGGTCAGGAATTCAAGACCAGCCTGGCCAACATGGTGAAACCCCGTCTCTACCAAAAATACAAGAATTAGCCAGGCTTGGTGGTGCATGCCTGTAATCTCAGCTACACGGGAGGCTGAAGCAGGAGAATCACTTGAACCCAGGAGGTGGAGGTTGTAATGAGCCAAGATGGCTCTGCTGCACTTCAGCCTGGGCGACAGAGCAAGACTCCGTCTATAAATAAATAAATAAATAAATAAAACCCATAATCTCTACCTAATCGCAAGATACTATCAGGCAAACGTAAATGGAGTAGCATCTACAAAATAATTGTCCCATACTCCTTAAAAATATCAAGCCCACAAATAAAAATTATGGAAATATTCCAGATGTAAAAAGACAAAACAGACATGCCAAATAAAAGTACTGTGTGAATCTAGATTAGACTAAGGACCAGGATTTTTTTTTTTTTTATTCTAAAGGACATTAGTAGAACAACTGGCAAAATATGAATATGATCTACAGTCTTGGTGATAACATTTTATGAACAATAATTTTCTTTTTTATCATTGTATTATGATTTTTAAGTGAATGTCACTGTATAAATAAACAAACGTACTTGGAGCTAAAAGGGCATAATGTGGGCAACTTATTCTCAATTGGTTCAGAAAAAATAGTTATATATTAATGTATATAAGTGTGTATGTACATAAAATGTAGTGAAATAATCTGGGTGAAGGGTTTACAGTATTTCATTAAATAATTCTGCAATTTTCTTATAAACTAAAATTGTTTCAAATTCAACAGTTTCAAAACATGTAAAACACAAATGTAAATTATCTTCAGGGACACCTACATACGTATACACACACATACTTGCACACAAAGCTCAGTGTTTGCTAACTTCTGCTTTTTGGAGGTAGGAGAGAATTCTCTGCTTTCTGCTTCTGGTATATAGCATTTTCATGATTTTTCTCTCCGTATCACAGGAAAAAGAAGGCCAACTGGTGTCAGAATATAGAAACTCTGGTAATCACTCACCCTCTCCCAGTGAAAACAGGGAAAATGCCTTTAGCATTTGAACATCAAGCATCAAAGCCATGTCTAAGCCCAGGACCTACCTCCAGACCTCCAGCTCTTCCCACTCGAACCCAATCGACTAATACTATTGATTCTTCTATCAATAAAAGACAAATGAATACAGAAATGTTATTTAAATTGGCAGTTAAATTTGGAAAAGAGAAAAATGTCAATATTTTTAATGTGGGAAACACTGCTTCAAGTTGACATTTTACCATATGATGTATTTTTTCAAGCCTTTCTCTTTTGAGTAAAACAATTGAAAACACTAGGCTGTGTGTGAAAAATGTTCAGAAAGTTGTTATGACTAAAAATTCATTTCATTTTGAATCATCTCAGAAAGTTTCAAGAATATTAGCTAAATAAATTATGGTACATTTATATCCTGGAATACCACAAGGTCTTTGAAAATGAATGACGTAGTTAGGTATATATGTACTGAAATAGAACTTTCTATCATATTTCAGTAAGCAGAAAATTCTAGGTACAAATTAACATAAAAAACATGGCTCTATTTCTGTGAAAATGGACTTCCATATGGAAAATATTCTAGAGTTTCCTTAAGTTAACACTTGTTAATAGTTTATCTTTAAACAAATTTTAGTGTTTTACTTTTCTGCCTGAGCAAGTAGGATCCAGACAATCAGGATAAAATAAAATAAAAATAAAACATTTAAAAACTAAGACCAAAAAAAAAAAAAAAAAAAAAAAAGACTGATGATCAAATTTGAGTGAAAAAATAATTAGAGACCTCATTTTATTAAATATATTCCATCTCACATTTTTCCACAATTGGAATATGTTTATTTGAGTATTGAGGACTGGCATATTTTAACAAATACAATTTCCACTATGAAAAAAAGTAATTAAAAGAGGCTTCCAGAAGGGGGCACAGAGAGATAGATTCAAAAAGAGACTGTGGTTGAGAGTGAAATGAATGAAAGTAAATCTATTTTTAAATGTTGTCAAGGTCCTACAAATGGTTAAGAGCAAATATGTATTGCATGTCAATCTTAGGCATTTAGATCAAAATTTGAATACAGATGACTAGTTTTATATTATCATTCTGTAATTTCTTGGCTGAATCATTTATAGAGAAAATCTGTCTTCTTCCAGCTCTTGGGCACATCCCCCTTAACCTATATATTTTGTTATGTTAACCTTGATATTTTGTTATGTTTTCCACATATTTGCTATTTTCTGTCAAAATGGCTTAAGCATCTTGCTACTTTGATTCTGAACTTTATTCTATCTCAGAAATATTTCCTTACAAAGAGGTAGGAGTATAAAAAGGGATAACACCTATCAAGTGCCCACTGTGTTTCAGATTCCGTGTCTTAATTATCTTAGAGAGATTTAGTGTTGCTTTTACAATGTTACACAGGCACTAAGTGGTAGAGACAGGATGTGAATACCTATATGACCTAAAAGCCAGTATATTTTCCACATCACTGTTCATAGCTGTAGGGAATCACATCCTCTTTATTTGCCTTTCCATTTTCTCATTTGATTGTACCAGCTATCTTGAGTGTAGGGGCTTTTGCTCTTTTCCTATCAGAAAAGATATATGAAATATCATTTCCTTAAGAGATACACAAAAATAATAAACAAGGCTTTAACAGATTTATGTTCTTGGAACTCTGACACTTACAAGATCTAACAGGAAAATGAAACATACATTTCAAATAAATACATATTGAGGAGTACTACCACGAGTCAGGGTTAGGAAAACATTCAGGATAAAATGATGAACAGCAAATGCTCCCTGCTCTGAAACCATCATAACGTCGTAGTGCACTTGGCTATGGTAACTGACTGACATGTTTAAGAGGTGATTTTTCTGTTTTCATCTTTTGCCCATGATGTTCACAAAAGAAGAAATACATTGTTACTGATACATACTCACAAATTATATTCCAGGAAAGGTAGTTGAAAATTTCACACCTTCGTGCATGAATAACTTACACATAGAAAGAAAGACAGACAATTGGCTTCAAACATTCCTGACTGGGAAGATATTATTAGCTTATCTGTGATCACTGAGATTTCCGGTGATCAACCAGTACCAATGAGTTGAAATCAATAGCGATGGAACGTCCTTGGCTATGGAGATCAGAACGGCTTTTGACAAAGCCAACTTAAACTTATGTAGACAATAGAAGATATAAAATAATCATGCAGAGTAGGAAATTGAATTAGTGTTTTTCAGTAATATAAGTGTACCTTTGGGGAGATTATATTTTAGATAAAAATAAGCAAATGACTGAATAAAACCCAGATTTGACAGATAAATATAATTCAAAAAGACAAAGGTAAAATAACTAAGATTGTTTGCAAGAAAGTGGTTATAACTTTGGACTGGGAATCTATGTTTATTATAACAGGAGGAGATGATAGAGAGTAAAAAGAGATAAAAACAATTGATAAACGTGAGGTTATTTTAACCATCGATCAGGAGAGAGAAGAAATGAGTGTGGAACTTTTGGAATCATGATTGATGTTAGTGGGGGCGCTGATAACGGTGATGAAAAAGTGTATGGTCTCAGCCTTTAAATGATCAGCTGAGTTAGGGTGAAGGAAAATATATTGGAGACAAGTAAGACAAGGGATCGAAAGCCTTTGGTTTTAAGGCCATGTGGATTTAGAAGGTGACTAGAATAGAGGCAGAAGTAGAGATGAGGAGAAAGAGCGAGCCAGAACCTACAGCCCCTTAAATGAATGGCAGAGAATGACAAATGTCAGTGGGTTATAACAATGAAAAGGCAGAAGGATTTGTATATAGCTGGATGACTTCGAGCTTCAAACATTCTGGGTTTTTGAAGGAGAAAAGGTGAGATATGACTTTGAAGTAGCAATGAGGAACAAATAAAGCACCTACTTTATATACTGGCTCTATAACATGTGGGAAATGGAATAAAACATTGTCATTACCTAAAAGGCTACCAGGATTGTGTTTTTGACAAACTGTCAGATTTCACAGAAAGGAAGGAGATGAGGCATATATTCAGAAAAGTCTTTAAAGATATAGGACAGTTTGGGAGATGAAAGGAGAGGAGTTCCAAGAGACCCATGGAAGTGTTCGTTTTGCTTTGGGGTAAGTTGAGAAGCGGCAAAGCGATTCAGAACATTTATTTAGACACCCAAATATAAGTAAATCTACACATAAACTTGTATTTCTTCAATATATTTAAAAAAGACTAAAAAGATTGAGAAGAAAATCAGTAATATGCCTTTGTCTATTTTCCTTCCATAAGGAAAATGAATAGCCATTGCAAAACTGGTTTAGATAATTATTCTATATTACTTGAAATACTTTCATGAATTTATAAGAAAAATCATTTATTTTCTAAGAGTTATTTACAATATTTATCCCTTCATTTAAATACTTCTCATATATACTATGCACCAGGCCTTTTGTGCTAAAGTACATTTTGAAAATGAGTGGAAAAATACATTAAATTTTTTATGTTTTCCAAATAACTTTCCCATAAAATTTCCCTAATTCTCTCAAAGCAATGAGTGAACATGCCTACTTTTTTTGGACGTGATAACATGGCAATGGGTCAGTCTTTCAAAACTTGAGATTCCCTTCCTTCCTTCTTTCCTTCTTTCCTTCTTTCCTTCTTTCCTTCTTTCCTTCTTTCCTTCTTTCCTTCCTTCCTTCCTTCCTTCCTTCCTTCCTTCCTTCCTTCCTTCCTTCCTTCCTTCCTTCCTTCCTTCCTTCCTTCCCTCCCTCCCTCCCTCCTTTCTTTCTTTCATTCATTCTTTCTTTTTTTTTGATGGAGTCTTGCTCTGTCACCCAGGCTGGAATGCAGTGGCATGATCTCAGCTCACTGAAACCTCCACCTCCTAGGTTCAAGCAGTTTTCCTGTCTTAGCCTCCCAAGTAGATGGGATTACAAGTGCCTGACACCAAGTCTGGCTTTTTTTTTTTTTTTTTTTGTATTTCAGTAGAGACAGGGTTTCACTGTGTTGTTGCCCAGGCTGGTCTTGAACTCCTGAGATCAGGCAATCCACCTGCCTTTGCCTCCCAAAGTGCTAGGATTAGAGGTGTGAGTCACCGTGCCTGGGCAATCCTTGAGATTTCAATAGGCAAATTCTATCATCTCAATTTAGGTAATGGGCTAGTTTCCGTATGGCTCCTGACTGAAAAAAATAACAGAATACTGAAATTTGATGACCTGCTCTTTCACTTTCACTAGGAAGTAAGTGGTGAAGACAGATGTCTAAATGAATAGAGACACCCATATTATGAGACATCAAGACAAGACCACTGACTCAAAGAGTCCCTGATGATTCATTTCAAAATATTTTAGTATGGAAGAGTTAATGGTCATAATGACCACAGTAAGATGAGTTTAATATTAAAACACCCACTGCTAATTTGTCCTTTCTTTTGAATGCTAACAGTGTCACTTGGCTAGCTTGAGCCCTAGAGGCTGTGGCTGTTGTGAGCCATGATAGTGCCACTGCACTCCAGCCTGGGCAAGAGAAGGAGACCCTGTCTCAAAATAAAATAAAATTTTCTGATCTCAGCAGCAACTACCAAACTACCTAGGCCGGGGGAATAGATCACTGTGAGCTTTTCTTTTTAGATATTCATTACCAACGTGATAATTTTTGAAGATTGTAAATATACTTCCCCCGTCTCCTCCTCACCCTGAAGTCAGTAGCTTGTCGTACCTTAAAAAAGTATTGAAGACACTGCGGGCTCTTTTACAGCAGTTAGTTATTTGAACAGCAACCTCAAGCCTTAGAGGGAGAATTTAAAGTAGTCAGTCCCTACTAGTTCACACAGGAGAAAGGACTTTTCTCTGTAGATTCCTATGTAAGTACCTGCAGTTAGATTAAAGTCAGGGTTCTAAAAACACAAACAATGCACCCTTGGTAGACAATGTCTAACAGAATATCTAACATAACCTTATGTTAGAACATTAGAAATTATTTGGTATAAGATTTTTCACAAAAACATAAAGTTTTAACAAAATATATCTGTCAAATGGCCTATACATCCTCCTTATTTGACCTTGTTATTTGTAAAATATACTTCAGAATGCCATCTGGGTACTTTAGCTCTAAAGGTAAAAGGGGTCCTCAATCAGCTTGCACATAATTTGGAAAATAAATATATGATTCACACAGTCATGAAAACAAAAATACAAACCGCAAACTAATAATTTTGATTATTAATAGAAACAAAACTGAAGTCTAATGTTCTATTCTATTATTTAAACATTATTTATATTATCCTATATTAACTTAAGCACCAAGAAAGCAGTCTCCCATTCAAGTTTGTAAAATAGAAATCAAATGGCAAAACAATTAAGAATGACTTTAATTAGCTCATTCAAATATATCAAATTAAGAAAACTATTGTTGTTAAATTGTAATTCTGTCATAATTACTATTTTCAGGATACTGAAAATTACAGGGATATCGACATTAAAAGACACTTTAAAAGTGTTCTACTAACTTTAAATTAGTACCTTTTGGAGGATTTCACAATATTTCTGATAAAGCAATTGGCATTTATACTGAACCTGCCTTTCATATGGCTTTCATAATTTCACTGGAGAACTCATCCCATTTGGGTAACATTTTTTGTGAGGCTGAACAACACAAAAATGATAGTGTTCAGTAATGTAGTGAATATTTCAAGAAACAGTGTATATAGTCAGTCTGAATAGTATTTGGGGAACAAATTAAATATAAAAATACTATTTGAAATTCAGATAGAATGATATTGTCTAATGATTTCCTCTTTATCTCCCGAGAGATTTATTTATCTTATCTGAGAAATGCCCTACTTGACCTAGAAAGCCAACTAAACTAGCTCACTGTGGGCAATTTATTTGCATAAGTAAGTACCTGTCATTCACAAATACAATTCCCCCAGTGATTCATTACAATTAAAGTAGATAATGGCATCTACTGTAACAGAGAGATACCAACTTGACAAGGGAAAATGAAGCCCTCCAAATGCCTACAAGTCCCTACTGCCTTTCTGAACTTTCATCAAAATTACTTATTTGTTGATACCTCAGTTGTATAATATCATAAACTCTATATGATTTTCTGAATAAATGAAAATAACTCTTAATTTCCCAGAGTAGATTTTTAGTGTGAAAACCTAACATACACAATCCATTTAAATAGAATATACTATAATGGGTACAGTTTTGTATGTTCTACATCGCTTAGGAAGGTCAGTATTTTTCGGACTGTGGTATACAGACCACCCAGTTCAGGATCCCCCTGATTGCTTGTTAAAATTCATCCTCATTACTTATTCATTAAATCCTAATTCCTGAGATTGGCAATAGCATTTTAGCAAACCCTTAAACGTACTCTTGGGCACCCTGAAGTTTTAAAGTCTCTGACCAATGGTTTTCATTAATAACTGCTCCCTGCCGTTGTTCAATGATGGCATTGAATGAGATCTTCAGGAGTCCTTGCAATGTACAGAGTTACCTTCTCTCATAGTTCTAAATTAGGTGTGGATCTTCTATTTCATACACTATGGCACAAGGAAAAGCATTACTTAGATCTCATTCAAGAGATCCTATTATGGAGAGCAGTTGACCAATAGTTGCATGGTGGATCCAGCTGCCCCTCTGGATCCACTGCCAGGTTCATGCTGAGGACATGTGTCTCTTGGGGGTTGTTTTCAGGGCAAAATAGGACAAACACCATTTTGGGTCTGCTTCTCAGAGGACACACATACACACACACAAATGTATATGTAATGTATACAATATATCGTCTTATAAAATATATACATTGTTACCTGACTTGACCAAGTTCCCATAGATGATAAGAATAACACCTTTAACGTGGAAGTCCATGTGTTTTTTACTACATAATGTTGATTATCCATTTTGAGCATTAATCTTGCATTTAAAATGGTACTTCAAAATAAATAAAACTTTCACAATAAAAAAATCCCAAGAGTCCTCTCGGCACCTGAAAAATGTCTTCCTAAGTAGGAGCCTATGCATTTCACAGGAGGTGACAAATAGGAGTAGGCCATTCTTTTTCTTTCTCTCTAAACTTGATCCATCTTTCTTTACCAAAAGCCTTGTAATCCATGATGGAGCTGTGACCTCTGGAACACATGGAACATCTGGAAAAATGTGCTGGGTATGTCTGAGTATTTCTACAATATGCCCACAAATCTTAAAGGCAGCTCAAAAGTTTACATAAAATTATACTCTAAGAAAGGGACTTTCATGTGGAATTCAGAGCTCTTCCTGTTTCTGATCTCTCTCAATTACCTTCTGTTATAAAAAAATTAGCACGTACCACAGCTCCAAATGTAAGAGGGTAGAGGAAAGTTTTTCCTCCTCTACACGTGTTCTGAGTTTCTAGGAAAGAGCATATAAAATAGAAAATAATAATCACAAGAAGACAGGGTTAAGGCAATAGAAAAGACTCTGAACAAGGCAGTGCTTTAGTTTGCAAGCTCTTTACAGATAGAGGGCAGGGTTCTTGATGAAGAAACTCTCAATGATGGATAATTTTATGGCCATCTTACGTGGTGTCAAAATGACAGACTGTTTGGTAATCTGTTTTGAAAGGCACTTCAAACCTCCTTCTTGCTTCTGTCCAGTAGGCTTTCATCAATTTTCTCATCACATTTTTTGAAAGTTTTAAAATTTGTTAACCATTAGTCTTAGAAGTAGCATACTGTCATGTTGCAAAAAGAAAAAAATAATGCGGTACCACAGTAACTCTTTTTGACTGCATTTTATTACACCTAGCAATTCATTACGGAGAGAGAGACAGAGAGAGAGAGACCCACAGCCCACAGACATATTTCATGGGGTTATATTTTAATTTCTAATAAAATACAAATTATTTTAGTGGAATACATAGGGTACCTCTAAGTCACAATGCAAAACTATTATATTTCATTGTTGATTTCGCAAGCAGAAATGGAATGGTTCTTATAGTCAGAAAACTTATTGTTCAAATCTTGAGTTTTGTACTGCTCTGTGACTTTGGACAAATGACACAATATCTTATTATCCTCACCTAATTTGGCATAAGATGCTTATGTCACAAAGCTGTGCAAGCTTTGCATCTTAGAACTTTAATATCATGTATAAAGTTGTAAACAGAAAGCTCTTCTATCAGTTTTTGTACGCTTTCAGATAGTGAAAATGCTCTGAAATGCTGATGTTACCTTAGAGGAGAAAATATTAGATGTCGCCATTTTAGTTTAAATTATTGGACACACTAATTTCACTAGAATGTCCTTATAGAAATGATTATTGGTTAAAAGAGTATGAGAGGGTGTAATGCGTAGAATGGGTGCTTGAAAGTGAATATACTAACTAAAACCTTTGCTAAGCACAGAGAAATTCTAATAGCACTGTTTCTTCTGGCACACAATTAGGATTCTGATGTTGCTGTCAATTTTCAGTACAGCCCATTCATAAATGTAATGGGATCTCTTTTCTCACAATCTAAGCAAGGGATGTCCAATATTTTCACTTTCCTTGGCCACATTGGAAGAAGAATTGCCTTGGGCCACACATAAAATACACTAACGATAGCTGATGAGAAAACAAACAAACAAACAAACAAAACTGCCAAAAAAAAAAAATCTCATAATGTTTTAAGAAAGTTTATGAATTTGTGTTGGGCTGCATTCAAAGTGATCCTGGGCCACATATGGCCCAGAGGCCGTGGATTGAACAAGCTTGGTCTAGGGGGTGTTCCTTTCATTTTTTCAGCATTTGTATTAGGAGTATAAAAAAATATCTGGCTATTAAAAAAACGGTTGCTCATCTTTACCACTCAGTAAAAAGCATAAGAAAGAAAAAACCTACAAGTTAACTTTAGGTTATGCTTTTAAACTCAGAAAAATACTAATATCCCAAAATTTTCCTATTTCAAAAATTATAGACTGTGGAAACTCTCAAATGGTTATTTCAAAGGTAGTCCATGCTAATGACAATAACTTGAAAACACACACAGAAAGAAATCTATTTGCTTGCCAATAAAGTTAAAGAAGCTAGAAGTTACAGAGAAATATCCTCTATGTACCTCCTCCACCACACATATATGACAAAAAGAAACATATACATTTCATCAGTAATAAGCTTCACAATTTATTATTTTTGGGATTTCCTCAAGTGCTAATACAAGAAGGCAAAAAAGGTCAAGGATGTACTTAGGGGATATAGTCTTTAGATAGAAAAAAGGAACATAATCATATGAGGGGATCAAAATATGTCACACCAAAATATGCCACTTTTGAAAATGATTTTTTATAACTGAAGATAATTGAGAGAAATTAGAAACAGGAAGAGTTCTCTGCCCACTCACTTTCTGACTAAAAGCATCACATTAATTTTCCTTGTGGAAATGTTCCCTTCTCCCATCTCAAGAAGATAACAACCCTTGTTACACGAGACAAAGAGTACTGAGAGATGAGTCTACACAAACAAACCTTACTAAATAACTCTTCTCATCACAGTTTTTCCCATGTATTTCCTAGTCACTTTCCTAAATATATAATCCTTTGTTAAAGCGGTATATAAGCCCCTGAGTCTAATAATTCCTTTAGGTTTTTCACTTCTTTTCTGTGTGGTTCCAGTGCATGTAAAATTAAAAACATTAACTTTAATACAATTTGTATGCTTTAATTCACATACCACAGCTCCAAATGTAAGAGGTAGAGGAAAGGTTTTCCTCCTCTACACGTGTTCTAAGTTTCTAGGAAAGAGCATATAAAATAGGAAATAACATATTCTAGAAGATGAATTTTTGCTCTTGATTCTTAAATTGGAAATAAATTTCCATATCAATATCCATTTGGACCATCAGATACCAAAGTAAGAGAAGAAAAGTAGTGAGATCCTGACATCGGGCCATAGTCATGTCCTTTCTACTTTCGAGGTGTGAAAACCTAGGTATTAGTGCAGAAGTTAGATATTTTCTCCCAGTACTCAACAGGAGCTTAAGAGTTAGAGTTTCCCTTGTTTTAGAAGGGAATGTTTCTGGGAAAGGACATCAGCAGATAACTCAATCTAATGTGTCAGGAGTGATTTGTTCAGTAAAACAAGCAGAGGTTGCACAAAGGGAAGAGACTATATATAAACCAAGGAAATATATATTTTTAGTGACTTGATGGAAAAGAAGAGCCCAGTACTTGTGTTTTGTCATGGAAAGATATCACATGAAAATTATTAAGACTGCCTGCAGAACAGAACAGAGGATACAGACCTTTTGTATAAAAGACTTACGTGTGTTGGTGTATATGTGCTTAAGAAGAAAGATGTTTTTGGAAGCACTCCTGAGCAACCATTAACAATAGTTACCTTTGGGGTATGAGATTATGTAAAGCTCCTGAAATATCAGCGTGAATCTGTGAACACAGCATAGACTGGGGCTACTATAATCAATATATTCATTGATTTGAATATAGGTAATGAATGCATTTGATTTATTAAGTGCATCTACCCCAAATCAATAGGTGATCAAAGTGATGTTGCCCAAGGACAAATTCTTTGTCTTCAGATGTACTTGTAAACCCAGGAATAACATTGCTGCTGGTGTTCTCAAAATGATAAATGGCTGTCTTGGTGGGGGAGAATGACAACGGAACTAAAACTTGATTCTCTTGTCACTGTGTGCTGTCCCTATAGTAAACAGGTATAAGGACACATCTGTGATTTTCATCCCATTTTTTCACATGTGACATAATTTCAGCAATTATGACCAATTTTAACTCCCTGAAACTTGTAAAACATAGGGTCAAAATTCTAGGTAGATTACAAAGTAGTTTTGGGAGTAGACACTTCAGTAATCACTGGCATTAAAGCAAGATAGGGTTTTTCAGTGAAAATGCTTATGGGCCTGGAGAAAGGTGTTAATGTGTTTTCTCTCTCTCTCTCTCTCTGTGTGTGTGTGTGTGTGTGTGTGTGTGTGTGTGAGAGAGAGAGAGACAGAGAGAGAGAGACAGAGAGAAAGTAAGTGTCGGGGCTCAGAAGCTAACCTGAATCTGGCCTTTCCACTACTCGCTCCACCTGAAACATTGAATAATTCAGTTTAAATAATTCAGCGACTTATTTCGAAAGTTGTTTGAATAGTATAACAAGAATTATCTAAGGAAATCAATTAAGAAAAAAAAAACCCCTCAGCATAATTTTGGGTGCCAAAAGAACATGTATATAAGCCTCTTCCCAGTACAGCCATGAATCCAAATCATGGTTGTGGGTGGTCTATATAAAAAAATCAATAGATTATTCTGCCACAAAGATCATAGTGCAGATAAAGTATAATATGCCATTTGTTCAGTAAATACTAGCTTCATTTTACTCACTAATGTATTTAATCAATGTCCTGATCTAATTAGGATCCTTTTTTCTTCTTGTAGGAAGACCATGAAAATGTATTATCCTCAATAATCAGAATATTTTATGCTAATTTAATATATCATTATATTTATTCATTCAAGGTTCAAATAAAAAAGTTTCACATTTTTTGAGAAAAACTATAACGTGTGAAATGACAGATTTGAAAACAGCTTTTAATATATGTTAATATACTTCTTAATCCTGAAAATAGTGATAATTTTCATCTACAAATCTAATTTACATTGGCTTCATATTATTTAGATGAGCAAGAAGAATAGCTATGGAGAAAGACAATCTGCATTTGAATATAAAGATTTATGGTAATGTTATGGTGTAATTCCATAATTTATACCAAGTATATCAGGCCTAGGATATCTACAGGATATACTTTGAAAGTCAAATGACTGTAGACTTGCATATAAAATAATATTATCTAGATAGTACATGAATAATGCAAGAGTGTACATTGAAATGGTCACATTAAATTAATCTGAATTGCTTTCAGCATAGTAAATTCCTTTTAAATCCATTCATTTCTCAGGCTAGGCAATGACAACTACATGGAAGTTTTCGTCTGAGTCCTTCACTCTCTTATCTTCTTTTGAGTCACCACAGCTGGATAAACCTAGTTTCAAATTTAAGACCTCAAAATCCAGGAATTTAAAGTGTAACTTTTGCATACATTATATAATCTTTTCTGGTCTAAAATCAAAGAACGAAGAATAACTTAAAGAAATGGAAGAGATTATTGAGAAATTTGGTCTTCCCTGCCTTATCTCTCTGGTTAATACATGTTTAACGCTACCCCAGCCTAAATCATGATCTTGAGTTTTCTGAATAAAGTTTTTCATCAATAAATATTTAATTTATTGATGAATATTGATGAATATTTATTGATAATACATACTGTATTGTGTTCTTTATGTCAACAAAGACACATTTAAAAATTATTTAAAATTTGCCCCTGTTTTATCACATCCTGAAACAATTTTGTCTGAGAAACATCTTCCACCTCCTTCAAAATACCTATCACATGCCAAGGTAAACTGTAATCCAAGATAAAAGGGGAAATGAATAAAACCTACAGAATGAGCAGCTCAGCAGCCTCATCTATCAGAAATATTGATTGGTTTGATAATAATTCCGTAAGTGTGAGGCAATAATTATTCTAGAAGGAGACTCCATGAAGTACAAGACAAAATTTATAGTGAAATTGCTTGAAAGTGAATGGGAGCAGAGACGCTTGTGTCATAGACTTTGTCCTTTGCCTACACAAATGTCTTCATTTCCTTCCCAGATTCTATGCTAAGAAAACTCTGGGAGATAACTTAATCTCAGAGAGGACAAATACTATGTTATTTCAAGGGGATAAATTATGATTGTTTTAAATGAATCATTATAATCTCATTCCTCTTGGCCAGAGATTTATTTTCATTAAAGTCACCTAGGTAGTACATCATGTAAATACTTTGTTTCATTGCTAAAAAGGGTGCAAACAAAACTAATGCAATCCTTTGCCATTTGATTCAATCTACTCTTTTGCTTGGAATAGGCGGGGCACACCTGGAACTATGGTAGCCATCTTACAACGACAAGGTCACAGGCATCAGTGAAAGATTAAGGGCAACTAGAAATGCAGCAGCTGCTATTGTAGAGCCACAGAACAAATGAAATTAGCTGCCTACTTAATAGATACAATTTAAAATTAATAACTCACTTTTTTTAACCAACTGTGTTTGAGTTTTCTTGTACTTGTAGCTGAAAAGATTTCTAGTTGTTGTAGGTTGTAACTTGAGTGATTTGTTGTTTTTTAAAAACAAATTTAAATACATTTCATTAGGAACTATGATAAATAAAATATATATACAAATAGAGACATTGGATTGCCATAGTTTGACAGCATATAAGCAAATGCTTAAATGTTGATTGTGCCAAAATATTGGAAACTGCCCAAGAGGCAGAAGATCAAACTAGAATGTCATGTTATCTTTCACTGTCCATAAGAAATAAAGAGAAATGTAAGAAAAATCAACATGAGCTTCTTGAAATTTATCACGGGATACTAGGGAGAGGCATGAAAACTTTGAAAGTCAAACATTAGCAGCAAAATAATCAACATCTTTGAGAATTCGGTGGTCATTAGAGAGAGAATCCATAGCCAAAGCTGTATCCACAGTCATAGCTTGACCCACGGTCACTGCCACACCCAGAGCCTTAACTACAGCCCAGTCTTGGGAAGTTCTTGCTACCCATATCATAGCCATAGCCAAGCCCACAAGAGCAATTTGTTCTTAATTTTAAAATTATATTGCACAATGTACTCCTTATACTATTCATTTTGGCCAAACCTTTTGTTTTAGAGGATCACATTGTGACAAGTAATTATTACAATCTGAAATGTCTACCAAAGTTTGACAGGTACTACAAGCAAGTGAAGTCTGAAAGAATAAAATATTTAAAATTGTGAGTACTAAGGTTACCTGAAGACAGAATGCCCCATCTGTGACAGTGAACCAATTGTTACCATGTCTCCATATGCCAGTATTGCCAGATCTTCCAATTTTTCAAGAGAAAAAAAAAGGGATATGATTTTGAATATAAAATTCTCCAATTTTTAAATATCGACAATAAATTCAATTTTGAATGTTTTAGTCATTATTTGTGTTAACATTGTGAGGGTCAACCTAAAAACATATATGGATGGGCCAGATTACCACTACAGAGTTCAGTTCTTTGAACAAGAAGACAAAGACAATATCTCTTTTGGCAAAATGATGTAACACACAGCTTTCTTTGATTGTTTCTCCAACTTCACAACAATTACATAAATAGATCTTAAATTATACCAGGCCATGAGAATTTCAATAGAGAGTCTGAACCAGCTGCAACCCCATATTTAGCTTATTCACATTCCTTTAAATAAGCATTATAGCTGATTCTCTTTAACAGAAAAGTTGAGAAAGAAAATAGGTCATAGCCTAAGCAGATGGCTACTGTAAATTTCATGCAAAAACTAAGAATGAGGGTCAGTTTCTGCATGAAAAAGTAGTTAGAAAATGAAGGGGATATTTCTGGGTTGTGAAGTGCACTGGAGACTTCATCTGTTTCAATAATGTGCTATGCATATTCCCATGAACATGGTTTTAAGCACATTTTGTAAGTATCATATATTTCATTATAACTGTCAATTCTGAAAAATGTTTCAGAGATGCAATGACAATAGCAATGTTACAGGGATTGGTATTATGAGAATGAAAACTTCTAACCTGCCCAAAAAACAATCAGCTACATTAGCAATTGGATGGATATACATGCAATGTACAAGGATGAGTTTTCTTCATTTTTCATGCATATTTCACTATCTAATTCATGATACCTCACAGGCATAGAAAAGGTTCTATAACTATGTATTTTTATAAGAGCCATTACTGACTGTAGTGGATTTTCACTCTTGGCTGGATAGCATTTATTCTTTCATTTGCTCGTAGCATTTGGACTTCCCTTTAGGAAGCTTTCTCTCCCCCTTTTTTGTATGACTCAAATGATTTGATTGGAATTAATTCTACCTGAGCTGCATAGATGGACTCGATTTGTATATCCTGAGCAGCAGAATCTCATCATCACAGTGACTTGGCTCAGGGATGTGTGTGATGTGGGAAGAAAGGAGTTGGGAGAATGGTATGTGTGAAGGTTGGGTAAGAAAGCATAAGATACTCTCAAAAATACATTACATCAAATGTTCCTGGAGCATGGACGGTGGACAAGACAAAACTAGAGAGGCAGAGAAGCCAGAGTTTGCATATCATTGTAGAGCTTTAAAGGATTGAGACTTTATTCTAAACGTGGTGTCGCTGATTGATTTTAAGCCAGTGACTGGTTTGTATTTTTAAACAAATTATTCTGGTTTCTGTGAAGAGAATGGACTAGAGAGGAGGTAAGGCACATTGGCTATAGAGATCAAATAGGATTTTATTGTAGCAATCCAGGTGAATCAACATAGAGATTCTAAGTAGTGTGGTGGTATAGAGATGGAATAAACAGATGATATTTATAATAAACCAAAGGAGTGGTAGAAGATTGCAGTGACAGAAATGGTCATTTTGAAATGAGAGAATAGGGAGAGAATACATGAGTGATAAGATCTTTGGACTAAACACTGAAGGACAGAAAAAGTTGGATAGAAAGAGATGGAGATCAAGGAAGGAACATCCATGAGTGAGTGCAGTTAACCACACAAGAAAGGACAAAGGGTGTTGGACTGGGAGAAGACTGATCACGCACAATTGGAGTAGAAAGGAAACACAGCACAGATAAAGAAAATAATGTCAGAAAGGCAGCTCCAGGCCTACTATATAGACCTCGACATCAGGGTAAGTAGTGTGTACATTATTTAACAGAAGGCACTGGACCATTTAAGATTTTCAGGAAACTGATGTATCCAAACAACAAAGCCATTATTTCATAGTATGTACTTGGCAGTAATAGAGACATGGCTTCTGGAGTCATAGCAAAGGAGGGAACTAACAGGCCTGATTAAGTATTTGCAGTGGAAGCAATAACTGGGCTCTTTGATATCAAAATACAATTGGGTAAGTGATGGTGATGGTGCTACAAAGATAACTGGGGCTTCAAGCTTTGTTAGGTAGGTAGTTGTACCTTTAAGAAAAATAGAAGAATCAACAGAACATTACATTTTGGTGAGAGAAGAGGATAATTACACAGATATTTAAACTTTGCCACGTGATGCCATTGCCACATTTCCACAGAATCAAACAACACTATTTGTAATTCAGATGGAGGTGAATGTTATATTCAAATGAATATGCAGCTGTCTCAAATTTCACATGTGTTTACATCATGGACACATCAAACATCATTATGATGTTTATCAATGGCTGTTTTATGTGTCTAATTACCGAACTCCTTCCTCATCCATCATTTGATGGTAAATTCATGGAGGCAAGGAAATGTATCTTCTTCTGAGTCTTTATTGTTTGAAGTAATAATGGGTCTTGAAATTTGTTGATACTATAGCTAAAGCCTATTATACAAGCTCCTCATGGCATCAATGACTTTCTACACTGATATTTGAAGAATACTCCTGTGTGTGCCTTGGCCTTCTCTGTACTTCTGTGTCCTCAACTGTCTGCCTGGGAAACTCGTCTTTGAGGCTATCACCTCCTCCATGCATGCTTTTTTAGCATAATGCCAGGAAAATTAGAGGTTCTCTTGGACTCAAGTGACTTGAATAATCATCAGAAACTTTTCTTTCAGTCTTTATTGATGTTACTGTCATAATTTTATCCCACTTTTCTGGTTGGTAAGAAGGATCTAATGCATAGAAAAAAGAAAAAAAAACTCACTTAAATGATCCCAGAAGATTTAAACATCTAAACTGTGATTATGTAACCATAAAAAAACAAAGGAATCAGATTAGATGTTTGCTTATAACCTTCAGCACACAATTTCTTCTACATTTTCTGTTACAGCTTTCTAAATTCTAGATTCTTTTGAGTTTGCCTTGTAATTTTGTTCCTTCTGGTTAATTGATATTTCTTGTTAGTTTTCTTCTAGCTAATCAAGGTTTTATTGTGCAAAAGTTAAAATCACATATTTTATTCTAGTACTATTTTCAAGTCTAATTGGGTTAAGTAAAATGCATTTGAATATCTAAACATAAACGAAATAGATTTTGGTCTAACTTAAGGAAAGATGCCAACTCTACTTAAGACTGTTGGATAAGTGCTCTTATGCAAGCAAGCTCTTCTGTCATTTGCCTTAATGAAATTATGTATAAGTCTTTCTTTTTTTTTTTTTTTTTTTTTTTGGAGATAGGATCTCACTCTGTCGCCTAGGCTGGAGTTCAGTGGCGTAATCACAGCTTATTGTAGCCTGGACCTCCAGGCTCAGGTGATCCACCCACTTCAGCCACCCCAGTAGCTGGGACTACAGGAACATACCACAATGCTCGGCTAATTTTTTTGGAGAGGCGGGGTTTCACCATGTTGCCCAGGCAGGTCTTGAACACCTAAGCTCAAGAGATCACCTTCCTTATTGTCCCAAAGTGCTGGGATTATAGGCATGAGTCACTGTGCCTGGTCTATAAGCCATTTTAAGAAAAGTGTATCTGATATGGAGTTATGAAACAAACTTTAAAATTGCAAAATCAGATGAAGCATTTTGTTTTATTTTTAAGACAGGCTGCCATCATATCACGGAAGTCTTAAATACTCTCATTTACAAAGCAACTTTTGCACGAATCTTGAAGTTTTCATAAAAAAGATTTTAGTGCTGTAACTGCAAAAGCATCACTCTAAAACTACTTTATATGTTATTGCCAGATAGCTTTTAAAATACTGTTCCACAATTATTTAACAAAGTGAAAGATGAAGAATGACCTCGCTGGGAATTTTATTATAAGTTATCATTCATCTCTTGCTTAGAGCTCAGAGTTTTCTGTAGGGCAATACTGGGATGGAAATGGATACTAGGTGACATTTCATGTCAGGGATAAAGAGGAATATGCGCAACTAAACGTAAGTCAAGGAAAAAATATCAGTTATAAACTTTTCAAAGGCCGGGCTCATAGCTTCTAAGGATTCCATATCATTTCTTGTCAGGATCAGCAGATGTTAATTCTATTAGTAGGTACCCAATAATTAGCATTTGAATTAAATTCCATTTTTATATGTGATGCAGCTGCAATTCTGCATCGAGAATGGGAGGAGCTGGAAAGACCTGTCTCACAATAGTGAAACAGGGAAAATGTCTGTTTTCCCAGGGTACCTGCCATTTTCATGCTGTCCACTATATCATCTAACTTTGATGAGTCTTCCTGGAATTTACACCTTTAGTTCCTCAAATAACACTCCCTAAGCTCTTGACTATCTGCAAAGAAACAAGCTGAGTGCACGTGATATTGCTGGTCTTTGATAAGTTTAATTATCAATGTCTTCCTTTTCATCCTACCCCGACACCTATATTTTATCAGGACCATGATGATCTAGCTCATTCCAAAGACAGAAGAAAATCATCTTAGTTATCATTATCAGCATGAAAATAAATGAGGAGTAAAACTGTTGAGAAAAATTGGTAGATATAATACAGAGAACCCTAGATGAATGGAAAAGAAAGAAAATACATTTTTATCCCATTGTAAAGGAACCCATTGTTTAGCTATAGGTTTTGATTTCTCCAGATTGAGGAGATATATATATATATATATATATATATATATATATAGAGAGAGAGAGAGAGAGAGAGAGAGAGAGAGAGAGAGAGAGAGATACATATATAGATACAGATTTAGACATGTATACACTTACATACACATACTTAACATTGGGTTAGAACAGAGCTTGATAATGAATGCAGTTATCTCAGTTGTCAACCAAAGAAATGTTCATCTGGCTGGAAGCTGATCAAGTAGGGAGTGGCTGTTCTACCTTTGATAGACATTTTAGTGGCCAGTTGGAAAGGGAGAGAATGGAACTCATCAGCGACATTGTCTTGTAGATGTGGAGAACCAAAAAGATGTTTCCAAACCCGAATGTAGCTTTAGACCTTAAGTCTAAGAGGGTCAGTCATTCCTAAATCTAGGGGTTGCTCAGAGCTTCCTCTTGCCTTTTTTGTCCACTCCCAAATAGAAAGGGAACTAGCAAGGTCAAGAATGAGTTGGAAAAGCCCTGAGCATCAAGGATGAAAACATTAAAAAGAGGGGGGACCGTGACATCTACTTTTACTGCAGGTCCAGGTCAGAGGGCACACAAGAGACTCTGTAGCTTCCTGTGATCTTGTGAAACTCATGAGGACTGGAGATACCATATGAAAATAGCATTCTCAACTAACAAATAGGCAGCTCTTTCCTGATGTAAAAATCCCATATAGTCTTTGTGAGCCAGTAAGGATTTGAGGATTTGTGAGCCCTTTGAGGATTTGGGGATTTGTGATTTAATTTCATCACAGTTAAATTTAAATTCAGGGATTGAAAATAATTAGCAAATACATGAATTAAACTTCTGATTTCCAAACTTCATTTTCCAACTCTCCTAACACACGAAGTCTCTCAGTGTTGTGCACACAATCTAGGACCTTTCATGGTTCTGTTCTGGACAGGCCTGAAGGCATCCTCCCACTCAAAAAGAAAAAAAAAAGTATTGGAAAACTCAGACCCAATCTTCCTAACAGTTCTGATGCATTCTTCTTGGAATTTTGAGCTTTTCTTTGCTCCTTGCTCTAATGTTCTATAATTCTTCTATTTATACAAATTTCGCCCACTACATTGTGAACTCTTCAAATGAAAGGCAGGAATTACATGTAACTATTTTTATGTCTAGTACCTACCACATTTCCTCATATTTAATAATTTAAAAATGAATGAGTATATATACGAAAGAAATGCAAGGTAATTAGTATTTGAAAAAGATCAAGATATGTGTGTGTCTTTTACCAACTTTTTTGTAGAGAATAAAATTTTTCCTTTGGCCATTAACATGGAGTATTTTAAAGAACAGTGTGGTGGAGAAGTCTTTTACTGAGCATTTGGAAACATATTATCTAGGTCAGACTCTGCCACTGCCTAGCTTTTCTTGTCACTTGACTTTTGTGGGCCTCAGTTTCTCAGCAATACATCGAGGTGTTCTACCATCCCCTGTGACATAAAAACCACTGTCGTTTCTTGGTAACTAGCCCAGAAAACCTTCTTTAACCCAGAAGAAAGAAAACAACTTAAGCAGCAGTCAAGACAAACTTTCTGAGGATAAACAGCCTCTTTTCTGTATTCATCAAACAGAAAATACAAACCAAAATAAAGCAAAAGGAAACATCCTCAAACTATAAGCAGCCCTACTTTTTAAATGCAATTCACCACCACTAGCAGCAGTGAGGAACATTTTACACCCTTCTCTATGTAAAGGTCAGTCTTTTCAGGAGGATATGCTTGAATGCCATGTGTTATGTTGCCCTTAAGAACAGCAAATGTGAGTGATACCAGTCTAAATTCAAGTGGCCTAATTTAGCTTTGACCCTTAAAATAAGCCAGACTTAAAGCCTATAACCAGAGTTTTACTCTTGATGGGAGGAAAGGTCTTGACTAAGTAGTTGTAGGATGTGCAGTTAGATTGTGTGCCAGAATGAACTCAGGGACAAATAAAAAATAATCCTTGATGACAGGTTTAAAACCTTGACTAGGTTGCCCATATTTCCCATGGCCTCAATTGAGATTATGCTCTCTCACTTAATTTTATAAGAGGTGAGTACTCAGGAATGAATATGAACTAAATGGGAAAATTGATCTCAGCATGAAAAGACTTGCAGAAATACCAACGGTGTACTGTCAATCATAGACACATATGCTGAAGGTAGCCCAGGAGGTTTAAACGTAAAGACAACAAATTAAAACTACAACAACAGCATACACCTGTAATTCCAGAAAGCTGATAATACTGACACTTTCTCAAGGATTATTGAATATTCTACAGATATCATAAGAAATTTTCATTTTTATTATGGTTTTTGTGACAAAATTGTGTAGTGTTAGAAGCAAATTTTAATTTATTCCTCAGTTTTTACTATCTCACATTTTCAGGAAGAGAATAAGTATGTGAGAGTCAGTATTTCTTCAGGATTTTGTTTTTTCTTTAATTATTTTCCTTACCTGTACAGTGGAAGGAAAGACTTTTGAATTTGTTAAGGTAATTAATTTTTGCCACCTTTGAAGTTACAATTGTTAAATAAAAATCCATTTAATATTAACGCAATTTACACAGTGGCATTGAAATTAACACAATGACTACTTTCCCCTACTGATTTCTGGCAGTTAGATCTCATCTCATAGTTCTTTGTCATAAGTAGAAGGAATAACAATCAGATGTTAACACTCATTGAATGTGTCTGAATTTATTTACAGCAACAGCGACATTCCCATGTAACCAAAAGCAATAACTTGTGTGTTTTGATGTCAGATAAATGAATTTTTTTTTCACAGCGAGTGACTGAAGACATACTGATTCTATATTCTAGGCATGTGAGGGAGAGAAAAAAAAAAAAAAACAGCATGTGTCTGCCTTTAAAGAGTTCATATGCGATGGTAGAAATACAAGTAAAACACCAAAATGTAAGTTTCCAATTACATCATACAGAATTAAAGAAATCAAATATCTAGCATTTAGCAAAAATGAATGCACTTCTATTTATTTGGCTGCGTGTTTACCTGCAAGTTTATTGATATTGGCATGTTTGTGAAAATCAGATTAGGACTGCCAGTCCTCCAAGCACCAATTCAATTCAGTCTTTCATTAACATCAGCAACTTTGATGTCCTGAGCTTTGTCCATTTACTAAGATGCTTTAGAGACCTGTCAAAATGACTTATACCCTTTTTATTCTTTGACAGAGTGAAAGACTGAGACTTGACTTAGATCATATAACTGCCCAAATGGACCGGAATTTTCTGGCAGGTCCCTTTAGTGTTTGCTGTGATATTCTCTGCCTGGCTGAGGACCCCAACTGTGATACAATTTCCTCTGAGTCATACGAGGTGCCATCTCTGTTGTTCCAGTAAATTCTATGCCTTTTGCACCCCCTGAACTGAGGTTTTCACAAAGTAAAAATCACGAATGATGAAAAATAATAGAATATATGTTTCCCATCCAATGCCAAAGTTACTTAAAGGTTTGACAACACTGACACAACATTTCATAAATGGAATAAAAAGTTGATTAAATCTTTTTAAACGATAAAATTCCAATTAAAATATGCTTCTATTATAAAGTATTCATTTTGCTACATCCCCAGGGAAGGGATAATTCTTTCAGTCTCTTCAGAGTTTAGAAGTAACTTCATGGGAAATTTGAGTCACTAATGTGATACAATCACCATCGTTATACAGTTACTGCAGTTACCACTAACTGTAGAGTCTACAGGGCCTTAAAAGGGGCCTCAATGTCATCTCTTAATGCTTGTGCTCTCTCTCACTGCTCAGGCCAAAAGGGCTTCCTGGCTGCTCCAAACTTTTACTCAAGATATTCCCTTTACCTAGGACACTCTTCCCCCAAATATTCACAAGAATCTTTCTTCACTTCCTTAGGTCAATACAGGTGTCATTTCCAACGCAATGCCCTTGCTCACTACTCCATTGAAAACTGCACCCTTTTTATTGGCATCTTCCCTTTTGCTTTACTGTCACTGTCTACTACTCAGCAATGGAAAGGAACAAAATCTTGGCACACACAACAACGTGGATGGAACTTAAGAGCATTATATTGGACAATAAAAAATAAGCCAATCTCAAAAAATTATATACTTCATGATTCCATTTATATACCATTCCTAACATGACAAAATTATAGAAATGGAATACAGGGGTTGCCCAGAAATTAGGTAAGTAGACAGAGGGTGTGACTATAAAGGGGAAGCAGAAGAGATTCTCTTTGTGGTGACAGAGCAGTTCTCTATCTCAATTGCGATGGTAGAGGTGGTTACGTGTAATAAAAAATGTCATAGAATCACACACAAAGGCACGTCAGAAAATGAGCATATGCAAAAACAGGTTTAAGACCTGTAATCATATTAATTATATTACACTAGTCAATTGTCTGGTTTTGATAATGTGCTATTTTTATGCAAGATGTCACCACTGGGGGGATTTTTCTGATGGGTAAGGAATACAAAGGTCTCTATACTCATTTGCAAATTTGTGTGAGTCTGTCCTTAAAAGTAGGCCGGGCGCGGTGGCTCAAGCCTGTAATCCCAGCACTTTGAGAGGCCGAGATGGGAGGATCACGAGGTCAGGAAATCGAGATCATCCTGGCTAACACGGTGAAACTCTGTCTCTACTAAAAAGAATACAAAAAACTAGCCGGGCGTGGTGGCGGGCACCTGTAGTCCCAGCTACTCAGGAGGCTGAGGCAGGAGAATGGCGTGAACCCAGGAGGCAGAGCTTGCAGTGAGCCAAGAAAGCACCACTGTACTCCAGCCTGGGCGACAGAGCGAGACTCTGTCTCAAAAAAAAAAAAAAAAAAAAAAAAGTAAGTAAAAGTGAAATAAAATGTAAAATAAATTTCTCCTTAGCACTTACCACCATGTAACATGCTATGTAATTTCCTTATTTATTTTCTTTCACCTTTATCTCTCCCCACTGTTATGCATTATAATTTGTTTTGTTCTGTGCTATATCCATGGCATGTAGTGCAGAAGAAAGCTTACATAGTAAGCTTTCCATGGATAGCTATTAAATGAATTTATGATTAATTAACCTAGTATTTTACATATAAATATCATCTTAACATTATGGCTAATATCATGAGCCTCTGATTCTGATCCCAGCTCTGCTATCATCCAGCAGATCTTTAGCAAATTACCTGAACTTTCTTTTTTTTTTTTTTTTTTGAGACAGAGTCTCGCTCTGTTGCCCAGGCTGGAGTGCAGTGACGTGATCTCAGCTCACTGCAAGCTCCACCTCCTCGGTTCACGCCATTCTCCTACCTCAGCCTCCGAGTAGCTGGGACTGCAGGCGCCCACACTGCGCCCGGCTAATACTTTGTGATTTTAGTAGAGACAGGGTTTCACCATGTTAGCCAGGATGGTCTCGATCTCCTGACCTCGTGATCCGCCCGCCTCGGCCTCCCAAAGTGCTGGGATTACAGGCGTGAGCCACCGCGCCCGGCAATTACCTGAACTTTCTAGGCAATTCCCTCATCCACAAAACTAATAATGCTTAAAAGGTTACATTTTACAAATCTCTCCCTTTCTCTGTCTCTCTGTCTCACACACATACACGTACACACACCCCCCAGCACACACAAACACAAAGCTAGAGGAAGCGCTGTTTGAAATTTCTTGGAAAGAATGCAGTAATATGCCTCAATAACCTCTACAAAATTAGTATCACTTGATACAGTGATTTATCAGAAATGTGGCCACAGTTTTAAGGGCAAGGATGATCATCACAACATTGTTTATAATAGTGGGAAATTTTAAATTAACCTAACTGTCCAATAACAGGAAACAGGATACGTTTGGGGGTATGGGATACGACCCCATAATTTGGAACATTTTTCAGAAAATAAATACCATAATTCATTTTATAAATGAATAACTAATAAGTACAGGTATAATCCATAATAACCTAATTGTAGGTTTTAAATTTCTATTCTCTATTAGCATCATAACTATTAACAACATTCATTATTTAGAAAATTTCCCCTTTCACAGTGTCTTTTACAAGATGACTATATTTTACATTACATCAATAAACATGAAAATACTTCTGCTTAGAAATTATAAGGGAGAGTAAATGAACATCTATGCCATTAATTGTTCTCATGGCATCATTCAATCTGCAAACAAAGAAAATGTAAATTATTAATAAAATGTTCTCCCTCAGAATGTGTTATTATACAGGCTTACATATTAAATGAAATTCAATTGCCAAAAGTGCTCTTCAATTCTTTATATAGAGAAAAGTAATGACAACAAAGTGATATCCTCAGATTGAAAATTGCTAATGTTTTTGTATTTGAAATATTATGGATAGAATTTTTTTTTATCCAGAAAGAAAAAAATGATGAAAATCATTGTCTGACAGTATTCATAACTTTAAGTGCAAAATTATAGGTGCAAAACTAGTTTAAGTTAGAAAATTATGCACAAATAACTTAGATTATTTAATTTGTTTCTTTATGAAGATCAAAATTCACACAACCACCACTAGCTTTTCATCAGCCTGTAAGGTATCTCTTATTTTGAAACAAGTCTCTTGAAAAGGAATTAGGAAGATGCCGAAAATGCGTATTTTCTCCCTGGATAGACAAGCTTCCCCCACTTATTCAATTATTAAAGAAACAAACAAATGACTATAATGTGCACATACACTGTACTTGGTGCTGGGTTTACCACACAGATTAAGTTCCAGTTTTAGCCTTAAATGATCCCAAGATAAAAAGGGAAGAAAAATGTGTATAAATTTTAATTAAACATAACGAAGTTTAAGTAGAATTAAGCATCATAATGCAATACTTCATTCTATTTCAGGTACAGAAGATTATATTTTATATCTTAACACAAATTTCCTCTTAAAAATAAAGTATAATATATATATATATTTTTTACCATAAGCCTTGGTCATTTTCTAGGCCAAGGTCTTTTAAAACTGTGTTGACCTCATGGCTAATTATATTCTCTATTTCTTCTTTCCTCAGAAACACTAGGGTCCTTTCTAGTTAGAGACCCCCACACTACTCACTTTCTTTGAGCTGGTTAATTTATTAACACACAGCTTTAACTGTTTTCCTTTTTAAAATAGGCAGCATAAAAACAATTGAAAATTAATTAGTATAAACTCCAACTAGGAATCATAACATTGCTGTGTTGGTATAATCAGAAAATATTAGAAAATATTACTTCTGAATTTCTTCTGTGTATATCCTGTTTTTTTTTTTAACTTGAAGTTTTCTGTTTCTACTAAGAATTATTATTGTTATGGTTCTCTGAAAAGTTATTTCATATTTGATACTTTTCAAAATGGATACGATTACACGAAACAAAGTCTACTGCTTTTGATTGAAATTTGTAGCAAGAAAAATCAAGGTCTAGCCGGGCGCGGTGGCTCAAGCCTGTAATCCCAGCACTTTGGGAGGCCGAGACGGGCGGATCACGAGGTCAGGAGATTGAGACCATCCTGGCTAACACGGTGAAACCCCGTCTCTACTAAAAAATACAAAAAACTAGCGGGGCGCGGTGGCGGGCGCCTGTAGTCCCAACTACTCGGGAGGCTGAGGCAGGAGAATGGCGTGAACCCGGGAGGCGGAGCTTGCAGTGAGCTGAGATCCGGCCATTGCACTCCAGCCTGGGCGGCAGAGCGAGACTCCGTCTCAAAAAAAAAAAAAAAAAAAAAAAAAAAAAAAAAAAAATCAAGGTCTATATAAGCTGCAACATTTCAAACTTGACATATTATTTGGAAAGTCACATCCCTTTTTTCCTGCGTTTATGGTATGATGTATTTCAGAGGTAAAACTGTTATCCTTCTTGAATTAATGGAAAATAGTGAAATTTAACTATTTCAGCATAACTCACCCATCGTAGATTTCCTTGCACAATGCCTATGATGGACAGTTATCTACCCACCTTTTGAATATTTTTAGAGAAAACAGACTCACTGACTTCAACACTAGGCCTTGTATTAGTGAAAAAACAAGTGTTGAGAGAGGCCTTCATTATGTGGAGCCAAAATCTGCCTTCCTGGCACCATTTCATGTCAAAGGCCCTAGTTTTATGCTTAGAAATACATCAATTTCTCTTCTCTGTGACAGCCCTCCAATACTGAAGATATCTATTAAACTTCCCATATTTTGCAGTTTTCCTTTTCCAAAATTAAATAATTCCTTCAACTGTGATGAAGGAATTATGCAATTGTGGAAAAGGAAAACTCTGGAGATGAAGATTTAGCTTCATCTCCAAGCTAAATCTTGGAGAATTATGACTGTCTCCTATACAGCCTCTAATTGGTTAGAGTATCCCAGGTATTTTCCAATCAGCCCTTAGAACTCTGACACATCCACCTCCTGTATCCACTGAGCAGCACTGAGCAACAGAAATGTAACCCAAACCCAGCATATGTAAGCTTATTTTTAGTTGCTATGTTCATAGAAAATAAAGAGTAACTGGTTAAATCAATTTACTAATATATTTTGTTTAACCTAGTGTATCCCAAATATTATTTAAACATATCATGAATATGACACATAATATTATATGATTTTCTGTTTTCTATTAAGTCTTCAAAATCCGGGAAGTACAATTTTTACCGCAGTTTGGAGTAGCCACATTTCAAGCTCTCAATAGACTCGTGTGACTGGTGACTACAGTATTGGCACATGATTCCGGGTAGTTTCATTTTATCAACCAACTTAAAAATTTATCAATGTTTCTAAAGTTAATGTGACAGCCTGAATTTATACTGAGCTGTGGCCAATAACGTCACTTAAGTTAGTGTATCCATTACTATCCTTCATGCTCCCTTTTGGGAGCCAGATTTTTATAAAATGCATGCCTTAAATTCACTCAAAACACTATTAAGTTTAATCATTTGAACTCCAGTCAGCATTGCCACCCCTAGGTTATCTGTAATCTTGATTAGATAGATTATCTCTAAACCAATCCTCTATTCTACCTTGCTCATTCAAAACTGTTACAAGTATACTTTTATCTATTTATTTTAAACTCTTCAAAGTGTATAGAAAAAGAAACAGACATGAAAATATTAATAATACATAATAATACAGGTTTCTGATCTATTCATGGAGGCCTTTACATATAATATCAATTAATCACAATTCTCTGGATATGATTATTCAGCCAGCTTCAAAGCCATCTAATCTCACTAGATCTAACTAGTATTCAGAACTCTACGGTGATTTCCTGATGCATTTTCCAAACCTTTATGCAGTTCACTTCCTTTGTTTCAGGATCTGTGTCAAGGGAGACAGCCATCAGTCATTCTCATCTCCTGAATTTTATGGCCTCATGTGCTTCCTTCCCACCTGTAATCATAGCTGTGACTGTGTGACAAACACTAGAGTGCTAGTGATGGTTTATGCGTTTCAAGGCTACAGTTTTGCACACTCTGCCTGGTTCCCTTGAATTACCGAGACTGGGGGAAGCCTTAAGCCTTCCCATGAGGACATGGAAGTGGTCCTGTGGACACGTACACATGGAAAAAACGGAGGTTCTCAGTCAACAGCCGGCATCAACTTGCCAGCCACATGAATGAGTCACTTTGAAAGTATAGCTCCCAGCTGAGTCAAGCCTTCAGAGGACTGCAGCCTCCACATCTGGCATCAATCACATAAGGCCTCTGTGGGAAAGGTACACCCACGCCCTTCTAGAATCCCTGATCTGCAGAATCTATGATCACAATAAATGACTGCTTGATGACCTGAAGTCTGGCAGATGTGCATCATTACCAAGTGACCAGAATAAGATCTTTTTGCTTAGCATCATAGTATTTTCCTAATATACTACTGGCCAAAGTATGTTTTTTTGTTCTAGACCATACATAGATCCATGAGAAAAAGCAAACAAAACAAAACAAAACGAAACGAAACGAAACAGTGATGTGTCTCAAGCTCAGGGTACAATAAATATGTTTTCTTCCATTTGATAAATTACAATACACTAACTTATTAAAATCTCTCTAAAGCCTTATAATAGAGAAAACTGCTTAACTCACATTCAGCCTAATATTTGACAAATATATAGGAACTCGCTCTACTTTTTCTCCATGCTAAGCCTATTTCTACTTTGTGGCCTCCCCATGTGCAAGGGGATTCTTTGCCAGTCAACACACCATTAGGAAACAGGTAATTTTATTGTTGTAGATACTTATCTCATGATAGTAAAAGTAAGTAACAGGCACATGCAGGAACCCACTGAACTAAAGAGTCCATTGTGTTAATACAATTACATATATAGGTACCTGTTCTAAAATCATGTTTCAAATCTACCTGTATGTTGTAAATGTATACAAAGCTAAAGAAGTAGGTTGGAATCTGCACCTTGCAGTTTAAAATGAGAACAGGATATTATTTCTATAGAAACAAACTACCTGTGATAGATACAAATGATGACGCCATTATGTTTTACGATTAAAGACTGTCTTGTGTAGTAACAATTTTAAAATATGTCTCACTAAATAACTTCTATGAGGAGAAACTTACTTTTACTCCATCACTTGCCAATTCTACTCATCTATTATTCCTAGTGTAATTTCACCACAGTAATGAAGGCAATCATTTGATATTGAAGGTGTTTATTTTATTTTTTAAAAAATAGGCTTGCTTTCTCAGTGACTTGATCTTAGATATTTGCACTTAGAGAGTGAATATGAATCACAGAGCTTTCAGTGGTAAGAAGGAATCAGAATCTGCTAAGATATCACAGATTCTCCTGTTCATAAATTATTTTGTTGTTTATTTTTGTTCATTTACCTTAGAAAAACCATTAGTGCCCTATAAAATAGTATCATAAACCAAAAAGGAACCTTAAATTCTTTCTCTTTACTGGGGAAGCATACAATTACATTGCTTGCTAGTGGGCAGTTTAGCAATATGCATCGAGAACATTAAATAATGTAGAAAATGTATAATCCAATAATTTCAGTCTTATTAATTTAACTGAGAATAAACAAAGACAGATATTTATTAGTGTTCATTGCAGGAGTTGTTTTTGTAACAGTGACAGCATGCTAATCTGTCAACTATAAACATTAAAGAAATGGAGTTGAATAAATTATGATATAACCACATGAAAAGATTGTTGAGCCATTAAAAATAATGTTTTTGAAAAATATTTAAGACAAGGAACAATGTTCATAGTGTAATGTTCATGATAGTAAACTGTTATACTATTTTTGGCTGGGCGCGGTGGCTCAAGCCTGTAATCCCAGCACTTTGGGAGGCCGAGACGGGCGGATCACGAGGTCAGGAGATCGAGACCATTCTGGCTAACACAGTGAAACCCTGTCTCTACTAAAAAATACAAAAAACTAGCCGGGCGAGGTGGCGGGCACCTGTAGTCCCAGCTACTCGGGAGGCTGAGGCAGGAGAATGGTGCAAACCCGGGAGGCGGAGCTTGCAGTGAGCTGAGATCCAGCCACTGCACTCCAGCCTGGGCGATGGAGCCAGACTCCGTCTCAAAAAAAAAAAAAAAAAAAAAAAACAATTAAAAAAAATTAAAAAAAAAATTAAAAAAGTAAACTGTTATACTATTTTTATAATTTTGTCTATAAGTAGAAAAAATATACGTACTAATGACAATAAATAAGACTTAGATGAGAAAAACCAGTACATTAACAGTGGTTTTCTCTAAAAAACAGAGGTGGATAGAGGCATTATATTTATCTTCTTTATTTTGTATTTTCAGATTCTCTATAATAGAGTCATATTATTTCAAAATAAAAAGATGCTATTTAAAAGTATGTTGTTTAATTAGTGATAAATTGATAAATACATTAGTAAGTTTCACCAAAAAATGTTGTAAATACTGGCTTCCAAAAATATTTCTTGTGTTTACTTCTTTCCTTCCTTTGTGTCACGTCCTAGGGACTTTTGAATTTTTGCCTTAACCCAAAAGAAATATTCCAAAATTGATACTAACTTATTTGTAATGCCTTATTATCTCTGTGTGGTAAGGAGAAGGTTAAATAGGAAGGTGGTTCAGCAGCAGCAGCTACAAAAAAGGAAAGGTGAGTATCCTATGGGCACTAGAAGGCAGGAGGATTTCAGGATGAACTCAGAATCCCACATGTTTGAACACAGTAACTTTCCCAGACTGTGCTTTCTTGGAGTTTGTATTTTTTTGAAATATTAGTGAACCCCAAATGTATGAATCTTGACAGCCTAGATAGTTCTATAACCAGATAATATACTCCCACAGACTTCTTAAATATGTATCTGTAATTGTAAAGCACTGAAGTATTAAGGTCCAGAACTTAATTAGATAATTCCCCAGAGAAGAGTTACTTCTTAAAGCAGTAGTGCATGCAGGATGCATTTTATAGGATTACTTCTCAGTTAAAATAGACACTTATCAGAAAAATAATTTTGTACACAGAGCTATAAAATAGTAGAGACCTAAACTGAAATGAATGCATCTAACTGTGGAGAATAACAATGCTGATTTCTTTTGCAGAGCATCGAATTTAGAGGACAGATACTAACACAGCAGATGTAGCCCAGGTAACAATTGATTTGTTCCCTCTATTAGACACGATTTAAAGGATTCATTCAACTATTACTCTTGCATTCGGAAAAAGCTAATTTTTATGCAGATTTATATCCCATTATGCATAGAGAGCAGTTCTAATTCTGCTGAATCAACAGTAAATTTAATTAAAGTTTCTAATCACAAACATAGGATGTATTAAGAAAGAGGTTGACAGTGTAAAATGGTTAACTAGTCTACTGGACGTGGTGTATTTTAAACCCAAACAAGAAAACAATAAAACTATAAATTTGTTTAAAAAGGTTAAAAAATTAATGATTTCTCCTTACTTCATGTTTGTCCTTAAAAAAAATGTGGTAAAGGACTCTTGACTTTTTAAGGATAGATTAAAAATACAAATGTTAAATAATTCCAATGGACCAATAATTCCAAATATATAGGGATAATATATAACATTAAATAGATTTATTGATTAAATTAAAACTATTTAGATACATGACTCAGAATACTGAAAAATAATTTAGTCTGATATGGTGAATATCAAAATACTAGATGACAAATTTTAACCATAAATATTCTGATCATCAAGGTTTTAGCATATCATGATTTGTCATATTTTGGAATGCTTTCATCTTCTTTAAAAGCATATTTTTAATTTTATGGCATTAAAAGGCATTCCAGAATGATTATTTCATTGACTATTTTGAGAAACAGTTGTAAAGATGCAAATACAAAAATAAAACGTCTAACCATTATGTCTGGAGAAGCATATTAAGTACTGAGTATTGAAAATCATATATTGTTTGATTAATAAACAATAAAATATTGTAATACGTTTACAAACATATTGTAATATGTTTCACTTGCCTTCCAATTAATTAATTACGAATTAGTTGATAAGATTTTAAATAGATAGGAAAATAATTCTATCAGAGTACACAGTTAATCTGTAAAGATAGACAAAAACTTTCTGAAAATGACAAAGTAATTGAAAAGCTAGGGACTTTGGAGATAGAAAAAAACAATTCTGTCCCAGCTCTGCAACTGTGAACTGGGGCCCTTGAGGAAGTTAGTTAACATCTCTAAGTCTTTCTCCTCTGTAAAATATGATGTAAATAGCCAAGAAGCGGGACTTCGGGAGGTTTACATTGATAAACACACTTCCATGGCAGATGCACTATCTAAGTACCCAAAAAATGTTTGTGCTCTCTTAAATAATCTTTTTTTGAAATAGGTGTCAAAGAAGAAGCAGAGTAATGGATGGGAAAGAGAGAGTGATCAGACAAATAATCTATATAATAATGCATGGTTCATGTACATCTGTATTACAATCTAATCAACAGGAGGGTGGATAAGTTGTGGTATGCGTAATGGAATGGTATATCATAGCGGGAATGCACAATCTGTTATACAACACTTGAAAACTATGGATATATTTTACGAACTAATTTTTGAGTAAAATAAGAGATACACAAAACAGTACATAGTGTTTGACTTTACATACAGTGCAAAAACGGGTAGAATTAATCTTTACAAATGTAGACAGTGTTCTCCCTTCTGTTACTTAGTAACAGGGAGAACAGCAATGTTTTGCTGCTTTATCTGGGTGATGGCACCAAAGAGGTGTTTAGTTTATAGAAATTCATCAGGCTATCTTCATAGTATATGCAAGCTCCTATAGGTATGTTATATTTCAATACAAATTTTAATAGGGATAATTTGAATTTAAACGCATATTTTGTTCCAAATTCCATGCACACCCCACTATGCCACCTATAATGAAAACAGATCAGACATTAACCTTGAAGGGTAAATTGGTTACTAGAGCAATATCCAAGGTCAGAAAGGAACAGTTGGACATTAAATCCCGGAAGAAATCATTGTGAAAAACTAAAGAAAAAAAGGGTAGATCATCTTTCTTAAATGATATATTCTATGAATCTTTGTCCTGCATATGATGAGATTCTGGCTGCTTAGCTCTCTTCTTAGGTAGAGCTCTTGCAGTTTAAGGAATCTGATCCCTAAACACTGGTTTTCAGTCTTGAATGCATCAGAATCACTTAGGCTTGTCAAACCACAGATTGCTGGGCCCACTCCTACAGTTTCTGTTTCAATGAGACAAGATAATTTGGATTTTTAATAACTTCCCAGGCTATGCTGATACTGCTATGCTGGGCATATACATTGAGACCCATTGTTTCAGGAAAAAAAAAAAATAATAACTTTCCATCCTGAATCACATTAGGTAAGTTAGTCTCTGTATTTTCAAATAAAGGAAGAATTACACCAACTACTGCTGTGTGTTATGAATAAAAGATGCAAGGATTAAGTATGTACAAGTGAAGACTTTGGCAGAAAATATGTGCAGTTTAAACAATTAGCTGTTTTTATTTTGATTTCTAGGGTTTCCCTTTTCTGAAATCTGGAAAGTCTTCCATAGGTGGGAGAGACCAGGTCACTTAAAATTAATGGTCTTCAACACTGGCTGCACATTATCTCCTGGGGAGTTTGTAAAACTCCAAAGCTAGGGTTGTACCTCAGGACAATTAAATCAGAGTTTCTGCAGGGTAGGGCCTCAGCATTAATAATTTGTAAAACTCTCCAGATGATTTTAATGGTACAGCCAAGAGTGAGAATGACTGCTTTATTTATTTATTTATAATTTATTTATTTTATTATTATTTTTTTTTTTTTTTTGAGACAGAGTCTCGCTCTGTCACTCAGGCTGGAGTGCAGTAACTGATCTCAGTTCACCAAAACCTCCACCTCCTGGGTTCAAGCGATTCTCCTGCCTCAGCCTCTCGAGTAGCTGGGACCACAGGTGCATGCCACCACACCCAGCTAATTTTTTTGTATTTTTAGTAGGGATGGGGTTTCACCATGTTGGCCAGGCTGGTCTCAAATACCTGACCTCAGGTGATCTACCCGCCTAAGCCTCCCAGTGTGCTGGGATTATAGGCGTGAGCCACCACACCCAGACTACTACTTTAGATCCACAAAAAACATCTTCTCCAGTAACACACAGAGCCCACAGAAGTCAGTTGTTGATTGAAAAAAAAAAAAAAAAAGTATAAATTTGTCCTAAACTAAATAATTGACATTTATTTGACTCGAATTGAGAACATTGCTAGGGCAGTAAAAACTAAATTAGCTTTCTCAGTCTACCCTGATCCTACAAGAAAAATAGTGCTAGATCTTTTCATAGTTGCTCTCTCACCTAATCACAGAAGCCTCGAAGCAGGTTGGTTATCATATGTCTTTCTCTTTACACAAGGCAATGATTCAAGATAGTGAGTTTGAGAAGTGCTCATACTTTCTTCTTCTTCATTATAGCTAAGGGAAAACAGGGCTGAGGATATGTGTGATGCCCATGATTCAGGCAACATCTCTATTAATTGTGATATGTGGCTTCCTGACAATTCATCAAAAATGTTCTTTTGAAGTCGACCCACGTTACTGGCTATGATTATATTTATTCATACAGAATATTTTTTCCATTATTTGATCTTTAAGGAAGATTGGTTTTAATCATTTGGCACCATAAACAATTGAAAATAAAATGGAAAATCTATGATAAAAACATACAAAAGTAGAAAAATAATACAATTATATATTAATCATATTGATGGGGTTTAGTAAGCCTAGAGAAAAAGGAAATATAGCAAAGTAAAAATAAATTTTATCCCTAAATTCAAATTTTAAATAAAAAAAAAAATGTAAAGCCTTGGCAGGGCACGGTGGCTCACACCTATAATCCTAGCACTTTGGGAGGCTGAGGAGGGTGGATGGACAACCTGACGTCAGGAGTTTGAGACCAGCCTGGCCAACATGCCAAAAACCCATCTCAACTAAAAATACAAAAATTAGCTGGGCGTGGTGGCAGATGCCTGTAATTCCAGCTATTCGGGAGGCTAAGGCAGGAGAATCACTTGAACCTGGGGGGCGGCAGGGGTTGCAGTGAGCCGAGATCCTGCCACTTCACTCTGGCCTGGACAACACAGTGTGATTCTGTCTCAAAAAACAAAACAAAACAAAAACTGAAAACCTCAATTGGTGATATATTTAAAGAAAGAAAAATAAAATGTAAAATGAATAAATGAATTAAACAAGTGAATGTTTTTTAACAAAATACCAAGACTACAAAAGATAAAATAGTGTATAAATACATTATTCCCAACAAAACTAATAAAACTGAGAATATATACTGAAAAGTTAGCTTAAATGGATTAATACAGATATTAAAAGAAATATCTATACCTCTATATACCAACAATATATGTATATATTTATATTTATACAATTATAAGAACATGAATGCATACTGATATATTAAATTTTATTTATGAATACACAAGTATACACAAGGGGCTATAGATAAGGAACCGTGCCTGAGGAGTCTCTGTGGGACCCTCACTTGATGTGCTTGATGAACTGCTACACTGTAATGGATGAAAATATGTGGGGCCTTGGAGGGAGTGAGAGCATTTTGCACGTAGCAGGGAAAACAAACATTTGGGGACTATGTTGGCCAGCCTTCATGATGGTTCCCAAAGATACCCAGTCCCTACTAGTCTTCTCCAACAATGAAACAGAGCTGAATTGTGTAACCAAGAGGTCCTGTGAAAATGACAGGTGACAATCAAGGATAGGCCATCCAAGGCACTGATCCTCTGAATTACCCACGCTGGGGAAGTCCAGGCATTACATTATGAGGAGGGGCTCCCACAGCCCCGTAAAGAAGCCAATGTGGAGAAACTGGAGGCTTCATGTCAGTAGCCAGCACCAATTTGCCATACATGGGTGTGATCCCATCTGGATGTGTGTGCCCCAGCCTCAGGCAAGCTGTCATGTTACCATAGCCTCAGCTGAAACCTGGGCTCAACCTCATGAGAGATCTTGAGCCAGAATCACCCAGCCAAGATGATTCCAAACTCCAGATCCACAGGAACTGTGATAGACAGTAAATTCTTTCTTAAATTTACTTAAAAGTCACTAGTTTGGGGCAATTTATTAAGAAGCAATATACAATTAATACTGATTTTGTGATGTGTGTGTTTTTGATTAGTAGGTAGGCTATATATAATCTAACCATTTAACAATTAGTTTTTTTTTAAAAAAATCTAGCCCTGTGTTAATAAAAATGGAAACATAATAGGTCATACACTGCCTACCAGCTTTTCAATATCTAAAAACAAAAAAAGCAGAAAGAATTTTTTCAGTATGTAGCATGAGACTTAAAATATCTGGACTCTACCTCATACAATATACAAAAATAAACTCAAAATGGATCAACAAACTAAAGAAAAGAACTGAAACTATAAAACTTTTTTTGATTTTGGCACTGGATATTTAGATATGATACAAAAATCCTACACAATATAGAAAAGATTAGATCAGAATTCACCAAAATTTTGAAAACCTGTAAATCAAAGGATATCATCAAGAAAGTGAAAAGAAAACTCACTGAGTGGGAGGAAATATTTCCAAAATATATATCTGATACAAATCTACTCTTTAGAATATATGAAAAACTCTTCTTTTTTGTTTTGTTTTGTTTTTGAGACAGAGTCTCGCTCTGTTGCCCAGGCTGGAGTGCAATGGTGCCGTCTCGACTCACTGCAACCTCTACCTCTTGGGTTCAAGCGATTCTCCTGCCTCAGTCTCCTGAATAGCTGGGACTAAAGGTGCCCGCCACCACGCTCGGCTAATTTTTGTATTTTTAGTAGAGGCAGGGTTTCGCCATGTTGGCCAGGCTGGTCTGGAATTCCTGACCTTGTGATTCACCCACTCGGCATCCCAAAGTGCTGGGATTACAGGCGCAAGCCACCACGCCTGGTTAAAGAACTCTTAAAATCAACAAGAGACATAAATTAAAATGCTTTTTCAGTATAAACTGTATATAACAGAATGTTCTATAATTTTAGCTGAATTTGATTTACAGGTTTCTTTTTTTTTTTTTTTTTTTTCTTTCTGAATTGTCAAGCAATTGGCTAGTGAGTCTGAATTGACTGCTATCCCTCAAAGACTTAATGCTGCCTCCTTGAGGTTTTATGTTTTCTGCCCACCTGGAATGTTTTTCTATTCATTTTTACCTGGCTGCTCTTTAAAGTCCAGCATATGGTTCTTCTCTAACGTGATTACCCTGAGTAAAAGTTTTCCTTTATTCTTTGATATGACCATATGTATGATACATGACATGATGTTGTATGTTGTGGATATAAATGTTTTCGTCATATCACCTCTTCCTGGTTATAAATTTCTTGAAGGAGATAATTCAATTTATGTGAACACACCTACAAATACGCCCTGCATAATGTAAAGTCCAGCAATTGCACCTGGGACATAATAAATAAAATGAATAAATACATGAAATGATACAAAATAGTAAAATAAAGTTTCTAAAATTGATTTAAATGCTAGCATTCTTTCACTTCCAGTTATTTTGTCATGAAGTATCTTTATTTTTCCTTGATAAGAAAAAAAGACCATAAGAATATGAAGATTGGCCGGGCGCGGTGGCTCAAGCCTGTAATCCCAGAACTTTAGAAGGCCGAGACGGGCGGATCACGAGGTCAGGAGATCGAGACCATCCTGGCTAACCCGGTGAAACCCCGTCTCTACTAAAAAATACAAAAAACTAGCCGGGCGTGGTGACGGGCGCCTGAAAGTCCACCTACTCCGGAGGCTGAGGCAGGAGAATGGCATGAACCCGGGAGGCGGAGCTTGCAGTGAGCTGAGATCCGGCCACTGCTCTCCAGCCTGGGCGACAGAGCGAGGCTCCGTCTCAAAAAAAAAAAAAAAAAAAAAAAGAATATGAAGATTGGTAAGTATGTTTATATTATTATTTTTATAAGCTTGTGCTCTATTTTGTCCAAATACTCAAAGTTAACCTGGTTTTATGCTCCTTATTCCACATTTTAAAAACATAAATCTAAATTACAAAAAGTTACTATTAAAAATAAGGTGAAAAAGCAACTTTTATTAGTGATGTTATCAGGGATGATCTGGCATAACCTAACAGTTTTACTTTTCATAGACAGTTAACCAACTTCCCTGAAAGCAAATAGTAAAAAATTGTTCTTCTAGACAGAAATCGACTGACTTGGACAAGAATACAAAAGTTCTCAAAGTAATTTCACTAGTTTATTTAATAATTGATCATTTTTTACTACTTTTAACTATTTTCATTCACTAATCTTTAAAAACTGTATCAGATTTGCATAAAACTATAAATGTGGAAATGCATACTTAAATCTTTTTACCTCTTTCCAGTAACTTGTTTGAGGCAAAAGATTTCAATGATCTTGCATAATCCATACACTTAATAAAATAAATTGAAATTGAATTTAAAAAAAAATACTTTTGCCATCAGGCATGGTGGCTCACACGCTTGCAAGGCTGAAACGGGTGGATCACCTGAGGTCAGGAGTTCAAGACCAGCCTGACCAACATGGTGAAACTTCATCTCTACTGAAAATACAAAATTAGCTGGGCGTGGTGGTGCGTGCCTGTAATCCCAGCTACTCAGGAGGCTGAGGCAGGAGAATTGCTTGAACCTGGGAGGTGGAGGTTGCAACGAGCCGAGATCATGCATTGTACTACAGCCTGGGCAAGAAGAGTGAAACTCTGTCCCCCCCATGACCAAAACAAACAAACAAACAAACAACAACAAAAAAAACTTTTGCCTATTTTAGGATGTTTTTAAAATTACAGCTTTTTTAAGTTAAAATCTTTTATTTTGACATAATTATTTTCACATGGCATTGCAATAAATAATACTGAGAGATCACATGTATGTTTCACCCAGTTTTCCCCACTGATACTATCTTATAAAACTACAAGAAATCCTGGTCAAGAAAACAACCAGGTCAAGAAAACAATCAGGATACTGACATTTATATAATCAAGATACAGAACATTTCTGTCTCCACAAAGATCCCTCTTGTTGTCCCATAAAATTAAAAAAGCTGCTCCCTTTTCCCTCCTTTTCTCCTGGAAACTACTAATCTCTTCTTCATTTCTTTAATTTTGTCACTTTGAGAATGTTAGATAGATGAAATCATACAAACAATCATATTTGGGACTGATTTTTTTCTTCACTTGGCATAACTCCGAAGATTTATCCACATTGCTGTCTATATCGAAAGCTTGTTCCTCTGTATTGCTGAATATTTATTCCATGGGATGAATGGACCACAGTTCATCTCGCCATTCACCCTTTGAAGAACATCTGGGCTGTCTCAGTTTTTGGCTATTATAAATAAGGCTGCTGCAAATATTTGCAGACAGGTTTTTGTGTGAACATTATTTTTTATTTATCTGGGATAAATGCCTTGGAACAATTGTTTAGTGAAATTTAATTGCTAGGTCGGATAGTAGTATATGCTTAGGTTTTAAAGAAACTTTCAAAATATCTTCCAAAGCAACAGTACCACTATACATTCCAACAGCAATGTATGAATGATCCAGTTTCTCTGCATGTTTGCCATCATTTGGTGCTGTCACTTTAAAAACAAAAATTAACCATTCTGATAGATTTGTAGTGATACTCTATTGTAGTTTCAATTTGCATTTACCTATTGGCTAGTAATGTTAAAATATTTTCATGTACTTATTTACCATATGTAAATCTTCAGTGAAATGTCTCTTCATGTCTGGGCCCACTTTCTGATTGAATAGTTGTGTTTTTGTTATAGTTGTTATTTTTAACTGTTTAGTTTTAAGAATTCTTTATATATGAATGTTGGTCCTTTGTCAAACATGTGAATTTCAAGTATTTTCTTCTAGACAGTAATTTGTATTTTTAGCCTGAAAACAGGGTCTATTGTGGAGCAATAGTGTATCCTGCTATGGACTATGCTTTTTGTATACAGTTTAAGAAATCTTTCCCTAGCCTTAAATTCCAAAGATTTTTTTCTAAAAGTTGTATAGATTTACGCTTTACATTTAAAAGCATGATCCATTCTGAGTTTGTATAAGGTGTGTGGCTTAAGCCAATATGATGCTTTTGTTTCTTGTGGGCTTTTTGTTTTATTTTTTGCCTGTGGCTATCTGATTGTTCTGGCACTAGTTGTTGAAAAGACTGTCCTCCATTAAATTGCTTGTGCACGTTTGCCAAGAATATATTAGGCATAGTTTTGAAGGCCTATTTCTGGGTTCTGTCTTCTCTTTCATTGATCTATGTGTTTGTCCTACTGCCAGTTCCAGTCTTCATTACAATAGCTCCCGAAACCTAATTTTTTTAAAGTTCATGATCAGTTTAATACAGCAGACTTTTCAAGCTTAAATTATTTAGATAATGTTATGTTAGAAATTTTTAGTATAATATTTTAGTTTATAAAAGTCAAACATTTTTCTTACTATAACATATGATTTACAAAAGCCCAATGAATAAAGGTAACTCAAAGCAAAAGATAAGAAAACAGGCCAACATCTACACTAGGAAAAGAGGCCTTTGACTAAAATTCCTCTGTCTTTTACAGCATAAATTACTTACGTCAAAAAATATAACCTAAAAAATATAGCACATGTATATTCCAAAAGACTAAAGCCATCAAATAGCAGTTCTTTCAAACTGTGAAATTCCATGTGTTCAAAAGGCTTTCAAAGCATTATATGAGGCTTCATGCCTTAAGTCCACAAATTTTTATTGTTCATCTTAAAGCTTGTAAACTTCCTTGAATGATTTCCAATCATTTATTCTTTACAGATACTAATCTGCTGAATTGGCTTTCCAACATTTACTTTGCTTTTTAACTGTGCAAATGATATCTAAGTACAAAACACTCAACAATCATACATATTGCTCTAATTGTGCTTCAGGGCTCACATGGAATAAGGAAACACTAATTTCAATTAGAACATTTTATTTGTTCAGAATTAATTTCTTGGCTTGCCCCATTTGCAAAATTTTCTACAACCCCAAGCTGACATTCAAATACCACTAAAGAATCCCCAGACCGTGATCTGAGTCAATGTTTTCAGCAGGTGCCTTCCCAATATACACATCTGAAGCTCAAGGCATAGCCACTAGAAAAGTCTCTAATCTGTACACACATGAAACACTCAAGCATATGGTAAGGCTTATCTTGAAACTTTCACAAGCCCACATTTGTTGGATTTGCTAAACTCTGTCACATTATCCTCTGCCAAGAGATGGACTTGGATCAGCATAGGCACATGGCAAATTGTCTCAATTATTTGCTGTATAGATATGAAAGATCTTTGGACATTACCTTCCAACACCTTTTGTGCAAAGTAGTCATTCCTGTCCTCCTGTAGTTGCTAGATATGCCAGATTTTGCTTAGGTGAGTTATAGCTGAGTAAAATTATGAATTGTCACCCCAATGCATCACCAAGAAAAGTATTCTCAAAGAAGATCACTCCTTTACCTGTTTGACATCATATGCCAGCAGGACATACTTTAAATCTGGTGAAACTGAATGTCTTGATGCTTTGAAGGTTACCTAGAAAAAGAAAATAAAAAGTTATATTTAAAAGCTTTCTAACACGAACTTGGATGTATAAATATATTTTAAAAACTCAATTATCATTGCACTATAAAATGTCATTCTCATTTCTTTTGTATTATATATATATTTGCATGTATGTCTGTATGATTATTCGGATGAATATAAAAAACTTCAAGAGGACATTTCAGCAAGAAAAAGTTTGCTAATATATCTTTCTATATGTTATCTCTTAAAGAATATGTTATTATTATTATTATTATTATTATTACTATTTATTTTGAGACAGATTCTCGCTCTGTCTCCCAGGCTGGAGTGCAGTGGTGTGATCATGGCTCACTGAAAGCTCCGCCTCCCGGGTTCACACCATTCTCCTGCCTCAGCCTCCGCAGTAGCTGGGACTATAGCGGCACGCCACCACACCTGGCTAATTTTTTGTATTTTTTTTTTTTTTTTAGTAGAGACAGGGTTTCATCGTGTTAGCCAGGATGGTCTCGATCTCCTGACCTCGTGATCCGCCCACCTCGGCCTCCCAAAGTGCTGGGATTACAGGTGTGAGCCACCACCTCCTGCCAATATTTTTATTATTTTAAAAATTCAAAGGCCTATTGAAATTCCTGAGTAACCAAAATGCTTTTATATTTGCATGCTAGATAAATCGAAAGGAAAAGACTATTGACATTCTGCTTGTCATAATTTTCTGTCTCTTGTGTTTTTGTATTCTTACTGGTTGAATGTTTATATTTAAAGAGGACACTAACATTAAAGGCAGACTCTTTAAAGGAAATCCCCAGGGTGAAACAGAAATACATAACATTGCATTTGATGTCAAACAAAAACTACTACACTGTACTTGACTAATTTTGAGCCTATAATAATTGAACAAATTTGAGGACAGAAGGAATTTAAACTATGCAAAGAAACAAATACATTCAAGGTAGAGAAAAGATTTCCCTTGAATTAGAGCTACTTGTCTAATTCATATCTACAGAGAGGGCAAGCACATTGAGTTGATGTATCAAAAACCTCCCAAATATAAACAAAAAAACACAATTATATAAAATTTTAAGCACAATAGGTACTTTGCATGGTATTTGCAGAGAAATATGTACATAAACAATTATGCACACCTTATAGGTGCATAAGACTGCTATAAGACTGCTCTCTGTAGAGTCCAGAAAAGTGTAAAGTCAGAGTTTCTCTGTTTTCTTTTTGTTTGTTTGTGTTTGTTTGATGTAGGGACCCCAAAACACAATGGATAGGATAAGAAATTCAGACTAATCCATATTTGGCAAGTTTGGGTGGTATAATAAATTATATTTTTGGTCTTTTCTCTGGTTCTTGGCACAGAGCTCCAAAAACCCTTGAAATTTCCTGAGTGATAGAAATGTCTTTTGTTATTCATAGCAAACTTCTTTCCACTTTGTTGGATTTCATGCTAAAGCGACTGCAGTATCAGAGGACTCTTTGTGAGGGGAGGGGTTAGCTTATAGTTTCAGGATTAACTGGTCATCAGGTCACATCAATCATGCGATTACAAATTTAGAAATTTCAGCCCCATTCTAAGATCTGGTAGGAGAGAAGAGCTGGAGATCCGAGTTCAGCAGCTGGCCAGTGATTCACTATATCATGCCTAAGTAACTAAAGCTTGCTTAGAAACTCTGAATGATAAGGGTTGAAGGAACCATCTGGTTGGTAAACATATGGATGCACTGGGAGGGTGATGTGCCCCAGTCCAAAGACAAACAGCCTCCTGTTCTGGGGACCCCTTCAGGCATCACCCCATGTATCTCTTCATCTAGCTGTTCATTTGTACCCTTTACAATAAACTGTTACTCGTAAGAATGGCTCTTGTCTGAGCTCTCTGAGTTATTCTAAGAAATTCTCCATCCTGAAAAGGGGTAATAAGAACCTTCACGTTTGTAGCGAGGTTGGACATAATTCAGGACCGCTGGGACCAGGGACTGGCAGCTGGCATCTGAGGTGAGGACAGACCAGGGGAATTGAGCTCCTTAACTGTGGGGTCTATGCTGATTCCTGGTAATTAGTCTCAGTATTGAATTGAATTGTGGAGCACTCAATTGGTATCAGAGAATCATTTCTGGAATGACATAGCTTTTAATTCCTGAGCCAAATATGCAAGAGAATGGAATGCTCAGGGAGACCTCACCATGTGACAATGCTAAGGTACGGGAGTTTACATCTATCTTATACAATCTACATATAAGGCATTTTAGAAGAAGATGACAGTGTTCATTGGCAATAATTCACGTCAAGATTTTTTTTTTAATTTTTTAAAAGATTCATTTAAATAACCATGAAAATAACAACATTAGCAGCTACCATTGATTGGTCATCTATCATGTGATCTGCAAGTTGCTAGGACCTTTGCAATTATCAATGATCTTAAATAGTCTTCAGGGCAATACTATGATACGACCTCATTCTCTCTCTCATTACTTTATTGTATATTGAAATTTGATAGAAATTAACCTATGGGGAATTTGGGGTGACACTAGATACACAAAGCATCCAACATTATAGTATCAGGAGGTGTATTGCTTTTAAGGAAATGTTTAAGGGGACAGTATCAAATGGTGTGCTGTTATGTAAAGACTGGTAGGGCAATATCATCATGATGTTTAAGGGGACAGTATCCAATGGTGTGCTGTTATGTAAAGACGGGTAGGGCAATATCATCATGCTTGTCCTACAATATTGCAGTTGTTACACCTTTCCCAAGGTCAGAGAGAAGCATGCATAACAAGACGATCCAGGAGGGCCTCTTTTCACAAGCCTTGTATTATCTCACTAGCAGTAGGGGTTTTTTTGTTTGTTTGTTTGTTTGTTTGTTTGTTTGTTTTTTGAGCGCTTCTCTATCTAAAGTCTGAATTAATTTAAAGGAAATCTCACCTCCCTCGTCCTCATCCACCCTCATGTGATGTTTCTCACACAAATTAACTTCACACTTTCACAGGTGCGTCTGTGCCTCCGGTGACAACATTTTAGTATCTTTTACAGTTCCTACAATTATCCAGTCTGGTACTTTATTAATTATCACTCTACTGCCTCAAGCTTATGCAGCACACAAACTGGGAAACCTTCCAAATATCTTTTGAGGGGCCCAAGCTGCTGAACCTTCTCTGAAATTAAAGAGTTGTGGGCAGGTCACTGATGCTGCAGAGAAACTTACTGATGATACACAAATAAGAAACGCATCTTGGCAGTTTAGGCAACAGGACAGAAGATGTTGGAAATCTTAGGTCAATCCCTCTTAGTTTATGCCCTTAATGTTATCATCTATTGCATTTGGGGGATTAATTCTTTCTAGCAGCCACAGGACACATCTTGGTCAACACCGATTCTAATTGTAGACATTAAGTAGTTTTGGTTTAATTTCAACTTAGTATGACTTCAATTTGTGGTTTGGGGAAGTTGATTATTGCCAGTAATGCTATTACAGTATTTTCATATTTAACAACTTAATTACCATTGAAATGAAAGGATGTAAAAGTAATTTCCACATGTGTTCATTGCCATTACTCAGCAATGATGCCTGCCTGTGCAGTTTTTGACATCCAACATCAGTAGGTACAAAGGGCAAAAAAATGCATGAATACTGACATCTATGTACATTCTGCTGAAGGCAAGCAAGGTATGATAAACAGAGTAAAGTGAATATGCAGGTGATTAACTAGATGAATTAAGCAAGAAAGACAAGGTATTTGATCAAGTAGAGAAACAAATGTATGCTTTCAGGCAGCTTAGGAACATTTTGTGGTACTTCTTTATGTATCATTCCATTCAAGTGAATCTTATGTATTGAACATTCACTGTACAACAAAACCCCTGGGAGACACTGAAGGTGCCACAAAGTTAGGAAACCAAACCGGGTAGGATGTTTTCCATTCCATATTGTTCGGGATAAGACAAGTGTCATGAACCTCTTTAGTCAGTGGTAGAGCCAGGGTACAAAACATGGATGCTTTAAACCACTAGGTATGCAGAGTAAGAATGAAGCTATCTGCGTAAGAATCAAACAGAGATGGAGTAGTCAGACTGCCTATTTAAAAGAGCCCAGTAGCTCCTCAGCTCCAGATACAACGTCCTATAGAAAAATACACACAGTGTTGCTAGTTTTCCACTTTTTTCAAAAAAAGTTAGAAAGCAAAATTTAATTTATAATCTTATAATTTTAAAATTATGATTCAATCCTAAATATACTTGGGGTCCAGATTCTGTCTGGAGCCTACAAGCTTGCCAATTTTCGGTAAAGTAATAATTTCCATAAGGATGGGTGAGGAGAAAGAAGACAATGCTATGAGGTTTAAAAAGCAGAATTATATCCTTTTCATCTATTTGGTGGTAATGTAAGAGAAAACTTTATCTTCTAGTGTTTTTGAGTTAAATGCAGTTACAACCTACAATATGAGAATAACCTTCAAAAAATGCACAAGTAGCTTAAAAACAATTCCTGGGAAGATGAGGGATGATTCCATAGATTACTGCTATTATGTATGAAGTACGTATTATTGCCAACATGAATATGCCAGTGCTTATTACTGTTTTCATAAGTGGTAAAACTGAAAGCCAAGAAAGAAGCAAAATCAGGTTTGAATTCAGAATTATTACCTTGGCAACTGGGTGAAAAACTAGTTAGATTTGATGACATCTTGAGTTCATGACAGCTGGTAAGAGGCTCATGACAATCCAAGAAAGCAATGTTAAGAAGTTAAGGAAGAAGCAGAGGCAAAGAGTGAAAGGGACATGTACAGGGGAGGTTGTGAATAAAGTACAAAAAAAAAAAAAAAAAGGATTAGATTAGATGTGAAGATGGAGAAAGAAGAAAGTATACAGAATAACTCCAGGTTTTCAAGTTTTTATCATTGGGTGAATGTTGCTTTTATAACATTCTCACTGGGGAGAATAAAGAAAAACAGGCATATTTTGAGGAAAGTTTTAGACATTCAAATCTTATACACGTTATTGTTATAGCTCCTGAAGGATAGCCAATAGGAAATGTGCAAGATTTGTGAATAAAAAGCCTTCAGTTTAAGAGAGATGCCAGAAAGCCTCATCTTTAATCATTTATACAGAGTACTAGATGAAAGTTTATGTTCAATGTAAACCCATCCCCTCTAAAGAAAAGGAACAAGTTCCCCAAATGACATGGTCTACCGGGGTGGGCCAGTAATCATGCAGTTAAGAGCACTGGGTACCATTGCTTGTATTCTTTAAATGTGCATGTTTTCTTTTTCTCGTACCTTTGTTCAACTTCCTCTACTTGCTATATCACCTTCACCTTTCCCTTTTCCTTATTCAAATTGTGCTTCTCTGAAGCATCATTCTATTTCTCCTCCTTTAAGCCTTTCCTGTCCTTCTTAGCTCAAGTGATTCATCTGACCTCACATGTATATAATTACATGTGCAGTTCATCTAACAATTGATCACTGTTTCGTGATTGCACCTCTAGGTTGTTTGGAACTGCAGTTTACATCTTTTATTGCCACAGTAATGTCCCTATTAAGACGCTCCATTACAATGATTCACTTTTGTCAGAAACATTATAACTAGAGGTAGAAATGAGATAATGATGGTATTCCAAGATGTCAGATATTAAAGATCATAGCAAGAAATCATTAAACACAAACTTAAATGTCAGAAGTGCCAGAAAATATAAAATATTCATTTGTATGACTTGAGGCTGAGAAAGGACTAAGCAAAGGGAGAATGAGAGATGCAGTTAAAATTAACACAAGTTGCTATGAAGGACTTGGTTGCCTTAACATTGAGAAATGGCAGAACATTAGGAACTGTACAGTAGGGATGTGTATTGTTCCAGATCTTGGAATAAGCTGGTAATAAAAACATCTAAAGACATCTCTATCTACAAAATAATAAAAAAAATCATGCTCCAGGAGCTTTGGCTGAAAAATTCTGAAATCGCAGATGGGTACATTTTTAACAGATAGTGAATGATGGAGACAAAAATGTAAGTCTTCTTGGATCTTATGATATTTTCCCTGCTCCCTCAACCTCCAGCCCATCAAACTCCCTGAACATACACACATATATCCTTTATGTTTTGTTTGTTTTGTTTCGTCTTTTGACATAGCACTATAAAATGTCGCGCATTGTCACCCGGGCTGGAGTGCAATGGCCCTATCTTGGCTCACTGCGACTTCCACCTCCCGGGTTCACGCAATTCTCCTGCCTCAGCCTCCCGAGTAGCTGGGACTACAGGCGCCCACCACCACGCCTGGCTAATTTTTTGTATTTTTAGTAGAGACGGGGTTTCACTATGTTGGCCAGACTGGTCTCAAACTCCTGACCTCGTGATCTGCCTGCCTTGGCCTCCCAAAGTGCTGGGATTATAGGCATGAGCCACCATGCCCGGCCATCCTTTATGTTTAATTTATTTAGGGTATAACTTCCCTCACTATTCAATCTCATTATTAGTTTATTGATACCTGACAAAAATATTTAGAAAAGCCATCTATCATTTCAGAAAAGTATCAATTTTGAAACACGTAAATTAAGTATATATTATGAAAATGCTTCCTTCATAGTGCATCTATTAATGACCAGATTCCCCGGTGTGAGCATGAAGAAGGATTTCAGAAAGCCAGTGGACCATAAGTGGAGGAGAAGAGGGAGAAAGGTTACTATCTGGTTGAAAAGAAGAAAAAGGAAATCAAGAGAAGCTGGAAAAGGAGGCAGCAGTCCCTAGAAGGATGCAAAAGACAGGTTCTCTTTCACTGTCTGGCTTCAAGAATAGAGAAGAAGCAAATAGGTTTTTATCATTTAGCTGTAAACAAAGTCTTCATTGTTCACTGTAGCTATAATTGGGTACATATGCAGGAAATTTTAAAATCAATTGTTTTTTTTTTTTTTTAATGTGTATTTCTTCATGTTCTCTTTTCTTAGCCGACCAATTAATTATGATCGTGCTTAAATTGTATATCTTTCCTGACATCGGCAATATCTATATTTTGTAAACATAATAGATGCTCTCTCTATATATATTTTTTCTTGTTAACATGCATTTTGTGGATACTGGAGTATTTAATAAAACAACCCAAAGCAGAAAATGCCATGATACAACCAGGTAATTTTTATAACTATTGAATCAATACCTACTAATCCATATAGACTGATACACATATATTTTTATTGCTCAATAAATGTAAATAGCCAAAATAATATTCTATTCATTTATATCATAGGCCACACACTAAAACATTTAAAAAGCAATTTTTTCCCACAGAAAGTGGAAATTAATGCTTACTGAAATCGATTAATAACTTAAAACAATAGGGCAGAAAAGGTAACTCTGAGAGTAATGTCGATATTTCTCCACCCAACACTTCAATAAATTGGAAAAGCTATGGGCTGATGAAAGAAAAAAAGGAATATTGTAACTTACATATTTATGCAAATTATTTATGTGAAGTTCAGTTTGTGCTGGTGTAATGATTCTTCCAATTGTCTTAGTGCTTTATAATCATCATATATCAAGTATATTTTTTTCTTAAATGGTGCTGTTACCTTCAAGCACAGCTGCATTAAAGAATACAACATATAAAAGCTACGGAAGTCCTAAAAAGTTTGACATTAGAATTTCCGGATGAGTTTTCCTTGCCGTGGCCTTATACAATGTGTGTAATATAATACTTATAAAATAAGATGGGTAGACTGGAGCTGTCCAATACAGTTACTTAAATTCATTCTTCTTATGATATCCCATCAGGTACATTTTACAGAGTATAATTTTATGAACAAAAATAATATAGTTATTTTAAAACATAATGAGCACATTGTATTTCAATTAGTGGTATGATTTTATTTCTAGTGTAAGAAAAAAATGGTTACCAGAAGCTTTGTAATTCCCATATTTATAAAAAAAAGGGAAACTATAATGTCCAACATTAAGTAAAAAACCTTTTTTTTTTTTTTTTTTTTTTTTTTAACCATGGCTGAATTACTTCTTTTTATGAGATAGAAACAGAAAAATAATAGTGATTCAAAGACTAAATCATCCTGACAGCTGATGGTTTAAAGGCTCATTTAAGGTTTATGTAACATCCTTAATTTAGCATTATAATTAATAATTCCAAAAAATAGAAGAAAACATAGGCTAGCAAATAAAAAAGATATTTAATTGTGCCAGATTTAATATATTCTTACATATTCTCAATGATACCATATTTGATATTGCTACAGATTCCATGTTTGACTCCTTCAAACCTCATATTGAAATTTGATCCCCAGTGTTGGAGGTGGGGGTCTAATGATGGGTGTTTAGGTTATGGGAGAAGCTTCCTCATGAATGGCTTGGTGCCATTTTTATCATTGTGAGTTCTTATTCTATTAGTTCTCATGAGAGCTGGTTGTTCAAAAGAGCCTGGCACCTCCTCTCTCTTTTCCTTGCTTCCTTTCTCACCATGTTATCTCTGCACATGCAGGCTACTCTTCACCTTCCACCATGAATAAAGCAACTAGAAGCCCTCATGAGAAGCAGATGCTAGGGCCACGCTTTTTGCACAGTCTGCAGAACCATGAGCCAAATAAACATCTTTTATGTAAATTACCCAGCCTCAGATATTCCTTTACAGCAATACAAAATGAACTAGTAGATAAGACAGATATCTATTTAGTAGATAAGACAAATATGAATTAATAGATAAGACAGATATCTACTTTATCCTTATCATTTTCTCTCTTGAATTGGATTAATCACAGCTTTTGTCTCTTCACATATTGTCGTTCATGACAGATTGAGCAATTAAAAATTTAATTCCCAATTAAATTTAAATATAATATAAACAATAGATATATAGTAATATATGTAGAAAATGGCATATCATATAACCATGATAATGACATAAAAATAGAGTATCTTATAAAAATAACTGAACTACAAGTTAAATGCAAGTATGCATGAATCAGTAACAAAATGCTGAGTGATAAAGGGAAGTATAAGAAGATCATGGACTGCCTGATGCCTCTTTCAAAAGTTCAAGACCAACTAAGATTAAATTATACATCATATAGGCAAACATACCTACATATCAAAGCAAACTGAGTTAGACATTAACCAGAAATCCAAGAGTATAAAAATAATTTACATAGTGAATTAATTTAAAAGTTGAGTGTTCATTTACTTGCACTTTTATCTCCAAGGTTGGAAGTCATGCTTTATACACATCATTTTGTCAGAAATATCCATTAACAGCTCCTAAGCACAGTTGAGGAGACCAGTGGTTGTTTGCAACTGTGACTGAATAAACCTCCCTGTTCTTGTTTCCTGATATACACATGCAATTGCTTCCTTATGGTATATACCAGGAAGGAATTTTTAGGTTGCAGGGCATGTGAATGTTACACTTTACACAATAATGACAAAATTTTACCCAAAGCAAAAACACAAATGACATTCTCGCTATCAATGAGTAAGAGGCTCTGTTATTCCACAGTCTTTCCAATACATGGTAACATCAGGGTTAAGCTTTGCCAATAGGATATGTGAAAAATACTATCTTCTTGTTGATAAATACTCCTGTTTGTGAATTATGTTAAGCAGCTTTTGTTTTTTATCAACAATTTTTTGATAGAAAGTCCATTTATATTTTTTGTTCCTTTTCAATTGATGTGAAAGAGTTTTTACATATTAATTACATTAACATTTTCTAAGTTAACTAATAGTTTCCATTATGTCTTTATAATTTAGAACTTAGCATATTGATATGCTAAAATATCTTGGTCCTCTAATTTTAACATTAAATTATAATAGATATAGGATGCAAGCAACAAAAAATATAAGGAAATAACAATTAAGAAGATTCTGAATGTGCAATTCACTTTAAAAAAAAAAAGAATAACAAGGCTCGGGTTTTCAGCTTAGAATATCAGTATTTCTTAAATATATTAACGGGTGTAGCATTACATCTCATGTTCAGGACTCATAATCATAGATTGATTTGCTGTTTCCTGCTCATTTCTCAGTATCCTTTTGATAAGCAGACACACCATAAATGACCCTTCCGTGCCAAAGCAAATAACAATAATAAAGGAAAAGAATAATTTTAGATTTACATCCCTGGTGGTGCTTTCTGCTTAGTTGGGGAAAGAAAGAAGGCCTATAAAATCAAGCCAAATGTAGTGACAATGACAATAAGAAACAATCAAGAGCTGCCTCCAGATTCAATGTCTTGAGCCAAATCTCAAGCTCTGAAGAACAGAGTTCTCTTTTATTGTCTCCCAAGTACAGCTGCAAACACTGCTGAGCTCCTCAACTGTGCTTAGGAGCTGAGGCAGACATTCACTAGTTGAGTTGTCATGTACTAAACTTGCATTTTTATGGCCCAAATCCAAAAGCCGTTTCTTGTATTGTCCACTTTCTCAGAAATGTTCACTAATAGCTTCGTGGTTTTTTTTTTTTTTTTTTTTTTTGGTGAAGTGTGTAGAATGCTAAGATAAATCAGTTTTCTGCATGTTTTTAGATGTCCAAATAGAGGCTGAATTAAGCCTAAGGCTGGAAGAAGGTGTTCAGTGTGCGTGTTTATTTTTCGTTTTATTTATTAATTTTATTTCATTTTAAAAACTGAAGGAAAATTTAGGGGTAAGATTTCCAACTCTTATGGGGTAGATGATTCCTCCAATTTTTATTAAACAGGTGTTTATAACTGAATGAGTTAATTATAGACATTTACTCACAACCCCTCCCATTGTTCTCTCTTCCTTTACATTCATTCATTTCTTCTTTCAGGCCAGTTGAAAACAGATAAAGGCTTATTAAAAGATGTGAAACACAGAACATCCTTTCAATGGACTTTACAGATATTAATGAAAGAATCATTCCAGTTAGATTAAAACTAAGTACAATTTGTTTTAATGTTCCTGCTATGAGTTCCATTTGCAAAGTCCCAATATGAAAGGCTTATGCACAGGAATTCAAACATCAGAAAACAACAATGGCCAGTGCACATATAAAAGGATGATTCTCAACCTCTCTCATAATTAAATAATTGTGAATCAACATGAGGATTAAATTCTATCTTTCATCAGCCAAATCGAAAACAATTAAAAGCTTCAACAATACTCAACAACAGGAAGAGTGGATTAACAGACAGTATCATATACTATTGGTGGGTTTGATTAATGAAATTTGATACTATCTAATAAATTGCAATATAAACTTTCTTTGACTCACCAATACACTGGAATATATCTAGCCTACATATATATTTGAAATATGCCTGCTTTGCTGTTTGTTTCTTTGTTTTGGAGCAGTAATGTAATAGAAAAATATTTAAACAAGTGGTAATACATCATACAAGAACATTTTATGGTGCTATTACTTTTTTTGTTTTAAAAGTGTTCATACAAAAAGCTCTTCAAGATACATTATTAAGTGGATAAAAGTGTAGACCATATGTACTGTTGAAATTAAATATACTGTAGACATACACACTTACATATACACATATAAATGTATATATTATAGAATACTATATTGTTTATGTATAGATCCATGAAGATATAGACAGACATATTTCTGTAGAAGATTTTTGACAGATACAAATATTTACATGGCTGCATTCAAAAATGGGTACTGAGTGATGAAGGGGGAATATTTTATTATATGTACATCTGTGACAGTTCTGTCTAAC